>NC_133326.1:596672789-597872789 GCF_042186555.1 Aquarana catesbeiana | reverse complement strand
GATTTACTGAAGTCCCATATCAGCAAAAAAGTTACTGATATATAACCCCTGCATTGCTGAATTTTGTATGGTACCAACCTAATATTTTGCACCCACCCTTGCACAAGGTCACCCTATGGGTGTCTGTACAGTATGGTTTGACGAATTCTTCGCAATAAGATCCAGAATTTTTATTTCTGTCTGTGTTGCTGTTGGAGATCTCTCCCTCACTTCCTGTTTGTTGGAACCATTGTCATTGTGACAGTAAATGATTGGAAGACTCTCTAATGAAGCCCCAAAAAGCAGTAAGAACTTTACAAGGGTTCTAATCTTCACCGCTCTATCCAAAACTTTGGCTGGACATACACTTTAAACAGGCAGATCCTTACCAGTCAAAAATCAGGAGATCGGTATGGGGTTATGTACTTCAAAAATCCCTTTTAAAGATTTTGAATTTTCAATGAAAATCCCCAATTTGCTTCCTGCTGCATGTTATGACGCACAGTAATTCTCTCTTCAGGAGCTCCCCAGTAATCAGATACACACAGAGATAATATACGGAGAGGTCAGTGGCAGATCAGGGGTTTTCATTCACACTTGGCGCTGCTTATAATTTGATTGCGGTTAATTATTTGAACAGGAAACGACTTGCACTGCTAGAAAACTTGTTTTTCTTTGCTCGCTGATACACGCATACACATTTATATACTAGGCTCTAATACAGTCTGTTAAACATGACACCATGTCCATTTAAAAAGTTACTCCACTTTCTCCTTGTTTCACCGTAAAATTTGTTACAGCCCTTGGTGCCGTGGTGTGCTTTTTTCCTTTTGATAAAGTATTTGTGGAATCAAAATGTGGCTCCACATCTGTGTGGCATTTTTACTTTGCAAAGTGTGTGTTAGTGAATGTTGGGTTCTAGGGTCCCCCCACAGCTCCCAGGACAGACTTCCTTGGTCATTTCCACCATGAAGTACTGTTATTTTTATCTGAAGCTGATTTGTAAGTATGTTTTTTAATAGCTGCCACTTTGGGTTGACATGTTTCTTTAATAGTTGGCACTATGGGCTGATATCAACCCTTTGGGCAAACACATATGCAATCTCATTACTACCTTACAATTTAATTTATTGTTTCTACTTTATAGGTATTCTGTCAGAAGCATCCGCTTCTGATGAAGTGAATTAATATTCACAAAATGAGTTGAGATTTGTGATGCGTCCTTATGTCCACTGGATTTATGTTAACGTATCTTTATAAGCAACAACATGGGATAGATGTGGAATTGTAACTATGAATTTGTTATGACACTACCTTGTATGTTTAGAATATTACCAAAATATAAATCAGTTTCTCATTTTTAATTAATTTATTTTCTACATTTGTTACAAGATATTTCATTCATTGTTTGCTTCCTAATAAAAGGTTATTTTTTTGTCCTTCTGTTGCTGGCATACCTTATTTTTATTATTATTATTATACAGAATTATTTAGCACCAACAGTTTACGTAGCGCTTTACAATAAAAATAGGGGCAGTACAATTACAATACAGTTCAATACTGAAGGAATAGGAGGGCCCTGCTCATGGAGCTTACAATCTAAAGGGAGGGGGAGGTGATACAAAAGGTAATAGCTGCGGGGGATGATCTGATGGAGGGGACTCAAGTACAATTCTTAGGTGGAGGTGGGGTAGGATTCCCTGAATAAGTGAGTTTTCAAGGACTTCCTAAAGGCAGACAGGGTAGGAGCTGACTGGGCATACTGGGGCAGGGAGTTGCAGAGGATGGGAGAGGCTCTGGAGAAGTCCTGGAGGGAAGCATGGGAGGAAGTAACAAGGGAGCTAGAGAGCAGGAGGTCCTGGGAGGAGCGGAGAGGATGATTTGGACAATATCTGCAGATGAGGTTGGTGATGTACCTGGGGGCAATGTTGTGGATGACCTTATATGTTATGGTTAGTATTTTGAATGTTATATGATAAGGTAGTAGAAGCCAATGAAGAGATTGGCAGAGAAGGGCAGCAGTCACGGATTGGTTAGTGAGGTGTATGAATCTGGCAGCAGCATTCATGATAGACTGAAGTGGGGTAGCCTGTGTAAAGGTAGGCCAGTGAGGGGGAGTCCCGTGGGCAGAGGAATTTTTTTTTTTGCATTAAATTATAACGGATGGATATACATTATTTTGTGTACTGTATCTCATTAAGGTTTCCGTTTATGAAGCAGTGAAATATATTCACTCCTTCATTCTCCGGCATTCTCAGAGGTGATCATTCTCCTCTGATTGCCAGTTTATGAAGCTTTGTAGATCGACTATTTATGTTAATAAAATAAATAGTCCCCCTACATCATATATATACATACACACACATTATATATATATACATGTATATACACACACATTGGGGGTTATTTACGAAAGGCAAAGCCACTTTGCACTACAAGTGCAAACTGCAAGTGCAAAGTGCACTTGAAAGTGCACTGAAAGTGCACTTGGAAGTGCAGTCACTGTAGATCCAAGGGGGACCTGCAAGGAAAATAAAAACTGCATTTTAGCTTGCACATGATTGGATGATAAAATCAGCAGAGCTTCCCCTCATTTCAGATCTACCCCTCAGATTTACAGCGACTGCACTTCCAAGTGCACTTTCAGTGCAATTTAAGTGCACTTTGCAATTGTAGTTTGCACTTGTAGTGCAAAGTGGATTTGCCTTTCGTAAATAACCCCCATTTTATATATATATATATATATATATATATATATATATATATAGATAGACATGAATATGACAGGGGAACATGGTTACTGTCTTGGGGGGTCTGAACGAGGTTGAAAAAAATTAAAAATCTTCCTCCTTCCCCCTCAGATCCCCCCAGATTCTCTCTTCACTCCCCCATTCTCCACCTCTGAGCTGGTGAATCGCGGAGGAAGAATTCTGACTCAGATGGCCAGTGAAGTGCTGAGATCGCAGCTTCATAAACTGGCCGTTTCTGTGTCAGTCAATGAGGATTCTCAGTGTGCGGAGATCATCGGCAGGAGAACATGTTCAAACATGTTCTCCCCCAATTATCTCTGTTTCATAAACCGTTTATGAGCTGAGATCAGTAGCGATACTCGGGATCCTTGCTGTTCACAGTTTCATAAAGAGACACCTAAACATGTTGAATGCTAGTGAGCTGTGTTCACTTTGAATTCACAGTTGGGCTAATAAAGAAACCTGTTTTAAGTTTCTGTCACACGTGACTGGGTACTCAAAGTGAACACAGCTTCATTCTAATTCACAAACCTTCACTTTACAAAGTAAACATTCACTATGCTAGGTGAACATCCTTTATTCCTTTGGTAAATCAGCCTTTTTTTTAATTGAAAAGTGTTCAGATTGCAAGTGAACAGACTATTGTCTATAAGGACATCCTATAGTCAACTGCAGACAAATTTAGGACAAAATGGTAGACAAACCCTGAGAAACAAAAGTGTAATTTGGAAATGGTTAGTTGTTGCAATAAAATAAAAAACTTGGCAATGACATGTCACAAGCCAGGATTTCGTTAACCTTTCCCAATGAATGTTTTTATTGACTAATGGTAAAACATACACCCAACAACAGAAATTAGCACGGTATGATTTCCAGGGTTCCTAAAGATCAAGTAACAGATCTCCTCACTCATTTTTTTTTTTTTTTTGTAATTCCTTTTCACTCATTTTGTGTATACAGTAGAACGTGATGTTACTGTAAGTCATAGCAAGGGACAATTCAGCGAGGAGCAGCACAGCTGCTGACTGAAGGCAATCTGCATCCCTCTGATCTTCACAGAATGGATTCAATGGGAATGCATTTAATGAATTAAGCCCGCAGGAAGCGGTATTAATTTCACATTGACCATGGTTTTCTTCCCCGGTTTATGCACAAGGGGAAGGAGAATGGGACAGATATTGATTGCCAAAAAAAAAAGTACAATTCTAGAGGGAAATGAAAGTGAGAAGAAAAGGAAAGAGCAGGCAAAGAAGCCCAGGACAAGAGGCAGACCGAGGAAACGGAAGACACTGTAAGCAATATACATCTCCAGCTAAAAAGATAAGTAGTGGACCCCTGCCCCATACACTGTCACCCCCTCTCTTACCTGCATCTTGACTTGAGACGGAGTTGAGCAGGGATGCTGCAAATCTGTGAATGTGTGACAATAGCAACACTGAGCAGTGTCTCCTCTCTCCTCCCAACCCTCTTATCAGAGTCTCCAGGAAAAAAAAAAAGCCTCTTTTGTATTAACCGTTTCATCTCCATCCTCCTTGGACCATTCTTTCTCATCCTCCTCCTGTAATCTTCTTCCTCTAGAACAGAGTGAGTTTTTGCCAATGAAAGGCAAACCTTGATGTGTATTATTTTTTACTTAGACCAACTATGAAATAAGTACTGTACATCTGAATCGGGTTGTTCTGAACAAAACAAACATTTTTCATTTCTCAATTTCTTATACTTATTTTTCCTTTAATAGTCAATAAATATCACTAACCAAAAGTACTGGAAAATTTCATTTTTTTCTTATCATTAGATGGTTCAGTTTATTTATTTGACCTATTTATTTTACAACAACAAAAACTGTGCATCGGCCATGCAAACAAACTTGCAATCTAATGGTGGCCATACTGGCATTTATAAATGATGCTGATATGAATAATCAATAGACATGTGCATTCGTTTTCGTCCGAATGCATTTTTGTCCGAATTTCAGGTATTTTCGTTATCGTTTTAACAAACGATAACGAAAGTGCAGAATCCGAAAAACGAAAGATCTGACATAAACAAATGCTTTATTTTCATTTTCGTTGCTACAACAGTTCGATATAGATAGAAGATTCAACATGATGATGACAATAACAATCTGTGTCCATCAAACCTGTGGTCGAATGTGCCTAACCTTAACTCTATTAGTCCAAGGTTATCCTACATAGAGAGAAAAGATTCGACGTAGGGGAGAAAAGATTCGACATAGAGAGAAAAGATTTGACGTAGGGGAGAAAAGATAAATAAAAATAATGATGATGAATGTTATTGGCTGATTGTAACCAAAGAGGAGGAGCAGTAAAATAGCTAGAACTAAGTACACACGTACTTTGGCTTATGGTGTCTGTTGAAAGTTCTAAGAAGATTCGACGGAGCAGTTAAACTATACGGCGTCGTACAGTTTAGCTGCTCCGTTGAATCTTCTTTGAACATTCGACAGACAGCATAAGCCTTCAATGACAGATTCGCCCCAAATTTGGATTTTCAGACGAATGCAATTTTTAACGAAAAATGAAATAAATAAAAACAAATTTCGGGAGTAACTAAATACATTTATTTTTCGGACGAAAATGAAATTCCAAAATGAAATATTTCAGTGTGCACATGTCTAATAATCAATATACAGTATAGTTGGCAACCCATTTAAACGATATGCTACACATGGGGAAATGCATATTCATTTTGATCAATGTATAGAAAGTACGATTGTAGGTTATCAATTACATTCCCGTTTTCAACATGCAATTTCATAATATATTGAAATACCAAAGCATCTCTGTCCCACTGATCAATCATTACCTTCCCTGGCTGATCGACTCAGTTTGATTAAGTCAGATTTAAATTGAGTCCTCATTGATTGGAAGGGAAGTTATTCCTAATCAATTTATTGCCAATTTGATTTATTTTGATAAAATTGCACATTGATTGGAAAATAAAATCGAACCACATACGACCACCATAAGGGGGCCATCATATGGGTGCAGCTACACTAATGGGTCACTGTGGTTCCAACCTTATTAAAATAACAGTATAGTTTACTTATCACTGTTTAGAATAAAATCACTGACAAAGCAACCTACCATTATTAGTATTTAATATTAAATGGCAATTTTAAAGAGAAGCACAGGTTTTGCAGCTTTTGGTCCCTAGGTGAAATCTCATCTTGGACCCTATCTGCATGGAGTTTGTTTGGTCTGTCTACTTGGGTTTCCTACCACAATTCAAAGTTCTACTAGTAGTTATTTGACTTCCAAATAACTAATAATTGACTTAAAATTGCTGATTGTGATGCTAGACTTTGAGCTTGCTTGAGGAGAATTGATTTATGTACTAATGCCATCATACTTTAAATAAAGGAAAGTATCTGTTGCCCAGAAGTGAATGTCAGATTCCTGCTTCTAGGTTGCACTGGAAGACTGATACATATATGAAATATAGGTTCTCCCAATTTTCTACACTTTTGTAATAGTAGAGGTGTACTCTCTAATAAAGGGTAGATGCTTTGTTCTCATTTTATTTATTGAAAAAAATATTATATATTTATATATTTTTTATAATTTTGTTTTTATGAAGAAGTTTTTCAAAACATAGGAAATTTAGAATGCAGTTTTACAAATCATACAAAGAAATATGCATAGTTAAAGCATTAATGAAGACAATAATAAGCAAGAACAAAGAGAAAGTGACAAACAGTGTCAGGCCAAACATATTCATAGTACAGTAACAGTAAAAGTAAATACTCTAAGTAAGTAATAAATACTCTAAAAAATGAGAGAGTGGGAATAGTAAGACAATGGCAAAAACATTATGTGATATTATACAAAGAGTGAGTAGGATAGAATGAATGAATATATATTTATATTTGCATCTAAACCTTATTTGTATATGTAGTTGCATGTAGGAGCCAAATTTTCTAGTCAATGCTCTAATGTTTAGTAGCCACAGAGACTTCTCCAGCTGTTTTGACCACAAATGTAATACTTAAAGGAACTGCAGTCTGCTCATATAATTTGTAATAAAACCATCTTTGCCATTCTGAAGCTTCCCTCCAACCACTTTGCAAATTATTTTATATATACTTTGATTCTGTACCAAATATGCTGCAGAAATTTCCCTCCACTAAGTCTGGCTGCAACCATTTTAACTGTGGGCAGCTGAAGCTGCTGTCTGTCCACTTCCTGGATTTACACAGACACACAGAGGCACACCTCCATCTCTGCAGCCCTGCAGCTCTCATTGGCCCTCCTATGACTCACCCCCCTCCCTTTCTGGCAAACTCTCATGAGAGTTAGAGAGAGAGTTGTGCATGATATCATAAGCCTAGGCTAAGACAAGAAAGAGGAAGTGGGCTGTATAAGTTATTTACTGGCAAAAAAAAAAAAATGTTTTACTATCCAAAGTTAAAACAATGAGGGCAGAAGATTTAATAGATGAAAAGATGAAAAAATTACTGAAGGTCCGCTTTAAACTCTTCAAATAAAGATTTATTCTTCTAAATAGAATGACATCTTGCACCATTTATGGTGATTGTATTCATAGCTCCCAACTGTCCCTGTCCTCTGTCCCTCTTTCCTCCTCATTTGTCCCTCATTTTGGTCTGATCTTTATAGTTGTATATAAAATGCACTTTTTATCTTTCAAACAGTGCTAAACCTTTCATTCAGTTTCTAAATTGCTGCAATTGTAAATTTTAAAAGCCAATATAAAGAAATAGTAATGGTAAAAAAAGCCCTTGTGGATTTAATCAACATTTTTTTGGTTAATTCTCATTTAAGGGGGAGTGGAAGGGGGCATGTCCTATGCCTACATACATTTGCTAGTAGGTGTCCCTCATTCCCATCTCAAAATGTTGGGAGGTATGTTGTATCACCTTGCCCCCACCACATATGTTATATTAAAAGTTTTTTTTTTATACATAAAAATTAAAGAATACGTAAACCCAGTAATTTAATTCTTATGTACATTTTAACATTTTAAAGAGACACTAAACAATATCCCTATTCTCCAAAAATAATCCATACAAATCAACTACTTAATGAGCAAGTGATCTTTTTTTCATGTTTCCTACTTTGTTTTTCTACCTTTCTGTGTAGCGCAACCCCCCAAGAGCCATAGATTTGGTTCTCCGTTCTTCTGCCTTGACACTGAGAACAACCTGAGCCCCACTGACACACCAGGATAAGCTAATGGATACTGCACTTCTACTGGGAGCACGAATATAGACAACTAAGGTTCAGTATCAAAAAACAAACATCAGACTGGTTAGTGGTAAATGAATCCAATATATTGTCATGGGTTGCAATAAATAGCAGTATGCACAATAATGAGTAAGTAAAGGATTAGGTCAATCATAGTTCACTAGACAATATGTTCACTAGGCTACAGCAACATAGAATGGAGATCTATGCAGCTAAATTAGAGTAAACCTGCTAATCCACAAAATTAGCAATAAGTGATGGCATTAGAAAACAGTAACAACAATGATAATCAATCCTGTGATAACTCCTCTGTAAACAGTAGGCTATAACCACTTTAGAGTGCACTCTATATGAATGACAGCAATGAAATTTAAGACTCCCTAAAAAGGTACCTCTTACTATGGACAACAGGCAAAAATTCTTGTGAAGCAGCTATCTGAGTGAGCAGTCTTTAGCCCTAGTTCTTCAGCTGGCTAGAGTCGGGGCCCAGTCTTTATGGAGGTGCACATGAGTACAGTCCCAGTATTTTCTGCATGTGGGTAAATAATAGTTCCTATGTGCTCAGTATCTGCTAGCAGCATTAGGTTAATGGCAGCAGTGTCCTCTTACCAGTCCCAGTGATACAGCAACAGGGGTCCCACTATTTAGATGTCAGCTCACTTCTGGGTCTGCCTAGAATGGCTCCAATCCTCAAATCCTCCAATCCCATGGCAACAGGCGTGTAGTGAGTTGATGTGCACACAGAAGCAGCGATGTGCACACCTCAGTCTGCTTGTAGCAAAGAGCAAATCCTTCCGTATTCAGCCTGTGCAAAGGCAGCTCCCTCTCTTGCATTGGGTATTGTAGTACAATGGTCCATTAACTCTCCTAGTAAAGTTTATTCCCTGAATTTCATCTCCCATGATTCCAGCCCCAATGCTGCCAACTATCAAGTCTCTTGAGCTCCTTCTGCTTGTTGGTTCCTCCAGGTGGATGGAGGTGAGGTAGTGTTTACCCATTCAGTCCACTGGAGACATAGAAAGCACTGCAGCACAGTGCTTTCTATGTAAATTGCTCCCTGTCTCTAGTCAAGCACCTGGTAATGTCCTCCATGAGTTCTCGAACCTCTCCTTTTCCCCTCTCTTCCATTTGTTTGGATTGAGCAGTGCATGTTAGATGCAGTCATGTGTACTGCTCTATGCACACTACAAATCCCATAGTCCATAATCCATCTCAGGAGGGAGCAAGAGAGGGTGGCTATGTTCCTTCATACAGTGGGTCCATGGAGAGGGAACAGTGTCACCTTATATGAGGAAGTTGGATTACAGCAGATTTAAAAGAAATTAGGGGATTTGTAAGAGGTTGAGAGTAATGAAAGGTGTTTTTTTTAAGTTTGAGTTTTCTATAGAGAGAAGAGAAATAAAGAACACATGTCAGGTTTTTATTGCTGCCTGTGACCCAATTAGGAAGATTCTTTCTGTAAATGAGTTATTCATAGAAAATTGCAAACATCAAACATAAGTTATCAGTGGTGGTGCTGCTGCTGCTGGCTACACACTGTTGACATTTATGTAGCATCCCCTAGCTGTGTTGCTAGAGTGCTAGGATTTTTGTTATTAGTGTAGGTAAATTTCAGCTTTGACTGGCTTGGTCTTTGATGGAGCCTCCCAGTCTGGGGGGGTGGGGGGTGAAATTGGGCCTGGGCTCGGGTGCAGACAGGACCCTCTTCTAGACACACAGAGGTGTCCTGGCCAGATGGCACGGGAGCTAGGAGAGGACAGTGAGAGAACACTGCCAGGCAAGTCTCCAGGAGGAATAGCCAAGAGGGCTGGTGAGTGATACACAGTCAGGAGGACTGGGAGGCATACCGGAGAGGACCAAGATGAAGTGTCAATTTCGTCGACTAAAATCGACTAAAACATTTTAGTTGAATAACTTAATACCATTTTAGTCGACTAAAATACGACTAAAACGAAAACAATTGAGAAGACTAAAATACGACTAAAACTAAAATGGCATTTTAGTCAAAAGACTAGAATGGGACTAAAAATGTCATTTAAGACTAAAACTAAATTGAAATTTGACGTCAAAATTAACACGGGTCTGTAGTGCATGTTCATACCTCAATACCATAAATAATAACATATTAGATTTTTCATTCCAGCGGTATATAATGAGTTTGGAAATTGTAGAGAACTGCTTAAATAATGTATTACAATTTAACTACACCCATTAGATTTAGTCAATTAAAATGTACTGGAGATTTTAGTCGACTAAATAAGACTAAAACTAAAACAATTGCTGAAGACTAAAATGGACTAAAACTAAAATGCCATTTTAGTCCTAAGACTAAAACTAAATCGAAATTTGCTGCCAAAATTAACACTGCTGGGATGGAACAGTCTGGGATGGATGTAAAGCCCGTCAGGAGGACTGTGGTGGCATGGACAGGAAAAAGGGCAGCTGCAGCCAGGAGGGCTGGCAGTGCCTGAAGAGGTGGTACTGGGAGCAGTAGCCACAGATAGGACAGCTAGCACCAAAGACTTCCATTCTTGCTACACCATAGGTGCCCGAGGTCCCTGCCTGCAAAGGGCATTCATCCAGATTCAGCTGAGACTGTGTTGAACCTGAAACTTGTTCTAGCTGGTCCTGGGAGTTGTTGTTCTGCAAGCAAGTCTGTGCTGGAGGTAGAAGAGGAAACTGTGTATATAATGGATGTATATGGTACAAGTCCCTAAAGAGTTCTACTGATCAAATGGGCATCCTGTATCTACCCTTCCCTATCCAAGTTCAATTCCCCTAATAAAAAAATGACATAAACAAACAAAGCTGCAAGGAATGCTTCTTGTCTCTGAAGTGAATGGAAAAGGTTTGTGCCTGGCTGTACAGGGTAGGTGACGACCAAATACACTTGTGGTCCCTACGGGGGTAGCGCTACATTTACATGCTGGTTAAGAGCAGTGGCAGTGGTCCATATGGTCCATATAATGCATACGCACAAATATTACATGTGCTCGGAAAACTTTTTTTGCAGCAAGATTCTGCATAAAAACATTACATCTGTGTGTATGAGCCCTAATTATGATAATTAAAGACGAAATATGCGCATTATTGCGTAAGTTCAGTCATGACAGATTTATAGATCAACTTTACTCAGGACAGGTATTTCATGGAATGTGAGCTGAATGGTGATTCCGCTTCTTACATCTTTTGAAGACACTGCTTGTGAGATTTTCTATAACAAAGGTGTTGCAGCATAAATATGTCTTACCTTATGTATTATACATAGTAAAGAACTCACAGAGGGCAGCACAACATCATTATTTGGCTTAGTCATGGCTGTATAAGTTAGATCAGTGGTCCCCAACCTTTTTGGCACCAGGGACCAGTTCCATGGCAGCCAATTTTCACAGGCCCGAAAGGATGGTATGTGGTGGATGGGTCGGGAGACAGGATATTCATGGAGTCTGTCCTCAGCCCCCTTCACACCAACCCCCCCCCCTTTACAGCACAGTCCTCCTTTATATCAGTGTCCACAGTACCCCTTTACATCACAGTTCCCCCTTTAAAGCAGTCCCACAGTGTCCTCAGTTCTCCTTCACATCACAGCCCCCCTTTACATTACAGTGCCCTTTTACAGTGCAGGCCCCTTTACATCACAGTGCCCCTTTACAGTAATGTAAAGGGGACTGCTCTGTAAAGGGTGCACTGTAATATAAAGGGGACAGCTCTGTAAAGGGGACACTGTAATGCAAAGGGGGCTGTGATGTAAAGGGATTGCACTGTAAAGGGGCACTGTAATGATCACAGTGCCTCTTTATAGTGCAGTCGCCTTTATATTACAGTGCCCCTAGCAATCACAGCCTCCTCCATCACAATGCCCCTGCACTCTTCTGCCAACCCCCCCTTTTTTCCCCAATAACATCAGACTTCCCCATTCCAATCTCTCCCTCCCCTGCACAGGACTCCTACCTTTGGCAGGGCAGAGGCTGTTATCAATTTGTATGTCCTCTCCTAGCTTCCCTGCCCGATGTTATCCTATCAGCAGGGCAGGGGGCAGGAGGAGCTCTCCATTCTGATCTGCAGATTCTCCCGCCCCCTGCTCTGCTGATAGGATGAAGTAGTCGGTCAGCCAGGCCGAGGAGCTGGGAGCGGGCATGGCTGCACAGCAGGAGGTAAGCAGCGACTGCCGTCTGTGATGGACCCATGTGGACCATAGTCACCATTTACCTCCTGCTGTGTGGCCTGGTCATCTGGCACAAAAATCTCACCTTTGGGAGTCTCTGGGGGATGGAAAAAACAGGATGCTTTTAAGATATTTTTGTGCTAAATAAAAACAATGTTACACTTACCTACTCTTTGGCACTTCACTGCTGGCACTGTCTGCTCCTCCCTCCTCCCTCCTCCCTCCTCCAGGTACCTCCTCAGCAAGCCAGATGGCTTCTGAGCTTGGCTGTGTAAATCCATAGACACAAACAGCAATGGTAAGCCACGCCCCCGCTCCCTCCTCACGGGAGTTTGACTGACGGCAGTAGGAGCCAATGACTCCCCTTCCTCTCAGGCTAGGTTCACACCTATACAGCTGTGCGGGCCACAGTTTGCACGGACACAAGTGCCTATTAATTTGAATAGGCTGCTGTGACACGCAGGAAAGAAGTCCCTGCACTATTTTTGAAATTGCAGCCCTCACAGGAACCGAGGTTTCCACTGCGGGTGTGATTTCCAGTGCGGGTGACGTGCCATTAGGATTAATGGCACCCGACCATGGGTCCCGCATTTCTCTGTGTGGGTGATTTCAACTGCAGGTATTTGAGCAGGTCCTGTAGCGGCACCACCCGCACAGATGTGATTAGTGTTTCCTGTGAGACCAGGAAATAAGAGGAGTAGTGCGCAGCTGGGGACAGTTCTGGAGCGGGGAGAAGAGCCAGGTAAGTGTTTAGGGATGGGAGTAGAACGGGTAGTGGGACGTTTTTTACCTTAATGCATGGATTGCTTTAAGGTCAAATACATTTTGAGTTTAGAACAACTTTACCTTATCAGCAATAATGCAAAACAGAAACATCAGTCTTGGGTGTGCCTTTAAAAAAGAACTGTGGTCAGGCTATGATCATTGAATTATTTATATACAGTTAGGTCCATTAATATTTGGACACAGGCACAATTTTAATTTTTTTCAGTTATTTACCAAAACGTATTCAAGCTATAGTTATCTAATGGATATGGTCTGAAAGTGCACACTATCAGGTTTAATTTGAGGGTATGTACATCCAAATCAGAGGAAGTGTTGAGGAATTACAGCTCTTAAGAATAGCAATATCCCCTTTTCCAAGGGGTCAAAAGTAATTGGACAATTGAATCAAAAGCTGTTTCATGGCCAGGTGTGGGCTACTCCTTCGTCATTTCTTCATCAATTAAGCAGGTAAAAGGTCTGGAGTTGATTCTAAGTGTGGTATTTGCATTTGGAATCTATTGCTGTGAATCTACATCATGCGTTCAAAGGAGCTGTCCAGGCAAGTGAAACCATCCACTGTAATACCGCGTACACACGGTCAGAATTTCCGACAACAAATGTTCGATGGGAGCTTGTTGTCGGAAATTCCGACCCCGTGTAGGCTCCATCGGACATTTTCTGTCAGAATTTCCAACAAACAAAATTTGTGATCTGGATCTCAAAATTTTCCGACAACAAAATCGGAAATTCCGATCGTGTGTACACAATTCCGACGCACAAAATTCCACGCATGCTCGTAATCAAGCAGAAGAGCAGCACTGGCTATTGAACTTCAATTTTCTCGGCTCGTCGTACGTCACCGCGTTCTTGACATTCGGAATTTCTGACAAGATTGTGTGACCGTGTGTATGCAAGACAAGTTTGAGCCAACATCCGTCGGAAAAAAAACACGGATTTTGTTGTTGGAATGTGCGATCATGTGTACGCGGCATAAGTCTTCAAAAATTAAACAAATCCATCAGAGAGATAGCAACAACATTGGGCGTGGCCAAATCAACAGTTTGGTACATGCTGAGGAAAGAAGAATGTACTGGTGAGCTCAGCAACATAAAAAGGCTTGGAAGTCAACAGAAGACAACAGTGGTGGATAATCACAGGATCCTCTCTATGGTAAAGAAAAATCCATTCACAACATCCAGACAAGTGAAGGCCACTCTCCAGGAGGTGGGCGTATATTGTCAAAGTCTACAATCAAAAGAAGACTTCACAAGAGCAAATATAGAGGGTTCACCACAAGGTGCAAGCCATTCATAAGCCTGAAGAATAGAAAAGCCAGATTAGACCTTGACAAAAAACATCTAAAAAAGCCAGACCAGTTCTGCAAAAGCATTCTTTGGATGGATGAAACTAAGATTAATCTGTACCAGAATGACGGGAAGGAAAAAGTGTGGTGAAGACTTGGAACAGCTCATGATCCAAAGCACATGTCATCTGTAAAACATGGTAGAGGCAGTGTGATGGCATGGGCATGCATGGCTTCCAGTGGCACTGGGTCATTGGTGTTTATTGATGATGTGACAGAAGACAGAAGCAGCTGAATGAATTCTGCAGTGTTTAGAGATATGCTGTCAGTCCAGATAAAGCCAAATGCAGCAAAGTTGATTGGACAGCGCTTCACAGTACAGATGGACAATGATCCAAAACACACTGCAAAAGTAACCCAGGAGCTTTTGAAGGAAAAGAAGTTGAATTTTCTGCGATGGCCGAGTCAATCACCTGATCTCAACCCAACTGAGCATGCATTTCACTTGCTGAAGGCAACTGAAGACAGCTGCAGTTAGAGCCTGGTAAAGCATCAGAAAGGAAGAAATCAAGTCTTTGGTAATGTCCTTGGGTTCCAGACTTCAGGCAGTCATTGCCAGTAAAGGATAACCAACAAAATATTAAAAATGAACATTTTATTTATGATTATATTCATTTGTTCAATTACATTTGAGCCCCTGAAAATAGGGGGACTGTGTATAAAATGGTTGCAGTTCCTAAAATTTGTACTTGATATTTATGTTAAACCCCTTGAATTAAAGCTGAAAGTCTGCACTTCAAATTAATTTGGATTGTTTAATTTTATTCTGGTGGCATACAGATACAAAAGTATGAAAATTGTGCCTGTGTCCAAATATATATGGACCTAACTGTATTCTCAAAAACAGTAAAAATGCTTAAGAAAGTGGCTGAATTCCTGGAGTTCAGCTTTAATCTTCACAGAGGTCAGTGAAGGTTAATTTTTAAAACATGCTGGCTTACTATGGGCTAAGTCCAGTGATGTACATGTCACCTCATGGGCTTATCTCCTTTATTTACAGCTGACAGTTTTACTGAGAACTGCGAGTACATCACTATTCCTACACACACTTTAATTTGTTTTTCCCTCCCAACAGTGGCAGCCTACCACCCTTCTAAACTCTAATGTACCTTTCTCAATCTTTTTACCATGGAGGAACCCTTGAAATAATTTTCCCAACTCAGGGAACCCCTGCTGATGTTTACTGTATCTACAGCTCACGGTACACTAGTGTGATGGTCACTGGAAAGAATACTCTTGTGGAATAATACACTTGTGGTCACTGGGGAGAATGCCACCCTTATAGATAGATACAAAGATCATAAATACTTATCTGAGAGGCAGAAATTGTTCATTGCTGAATGAACACCTAGCAACCTTTGGAGGAACCCCAGGATTCCACAGAACCCTGGATGAGGAAGGCTGGTCTAATGTAAACACAAGGCTGAGAAGAGGTCAAGAAACAGAGTCCCAGCTTTCAGAAGTCCACTGGATCTCTTGTATACCTTAAGGATGAACTTCTCCATGGTGCCTGTTGCTACAAAGGAGAGTAAAGGCTTCTTTTAAAGCTATTTTACTGCTCAAGAATAGGTACATTGTTTAATGTTCACAGCCTGGCTACGGGGCTACTATAAGGTTTTGTGTACACTTACGGCTGAGTGGCAGTAAAAATAGGTGGTTGAGTCATAGTTTTATCATTCACTGACCACCCATCTTAATTTAAAGTGGTTGTAAAGGCACAAGGTTTTTTACCTTCATGCATTCTATGCATGAAGGTAAAAAAAACTTATGTGTGCAGCAGCCCCCCCACCCCCCCTAATACTTACCTGAGCCCCCTCTCAATCCAGCGATGTCTACGAGAGCCTTGCCTCTCTGGGGACTCGCACTCCTGATTAGCTTTTGTCAGCAGTGGGAGCCATTGGCTCCCGCTGCTTTCAATCACAGCCAGTGAGCCAATCAGACAGAGACAGACAGAGGGGGTGGGGTCAAACCATGGCTTCATGTGTGAAAGAACACACAGAGCCACAGCTCAGGAGCATGCTTGCTTGGGTGCCCCCATAGCAAGCTGCTTGCTGTGGGGGTACCCAGCAGGAGGGAGGAGACAGGAGTGTCAGCGTGGGACCCGCGAAGAGGAAGATTTGGGCTGCGCTGCAAAACCACTACACAGAGCAGCAAAGTATAACATGTTTGTTTTTTTAAAAAACAAAGCTTTAATATCGCTTTAATATAGCGGCCAGAAGGAGTAGTACACATGTTGTGGCTGCCGCAAAATTTATACCACTGGCCGTGCGTGTTGTGAGGCAGTGACTTGTAACAGGAAGTGCTGTCACTGGCAGGATCTCCTAGGAAGAAACTTTGCAACACATTTACAAAAAAATTTGCTTATAGTGGGATATGATATGAAACATACTGAAAAAAAAAATGGGGTCTACAAACACTTTAGTTACTGCGAGAAGTATTCTGATTGGTTGCTATGGGCTACAACACTTATCTCATTGTTTTATGGCTCATTAGATACTGTAAGTCTGATAGAGTGTAATTTACTAAAGTTTCACAGACCATTGAGCTTGTGTGTTCAACTGAGCAGAAAATAAATTATTTTTTTAAACTTTCCTTTAACTCATTTGGCTGCCTGAAGCGAACACAGATTCACTGACCTGGTAAACCTTTATGGAATCCGTGGTACAAGAGGAAGAAAAACCCTTCCATTATGTGTGTAAGGTACCATGTCTTTATATTGCTTATGACAAAGACTGTATTATATCATAGATAGATTTAGTTAAGAAAGAACCAATGACCTACTGTAACACAGTCTTTGCTTTCATATACATACACACATATTTGTTCATTAATATGAGTTGATTAGTTAATCCAGATTTATAGCCAGAAAAAGTATATGTAACCCCTAATTTAAAAAAATGTATATAAGGCACTTGTATCTGCATGTGTCATTATTCTACGCATGGGCTGTTCAGCTACTGAATCTGGAGCTGGAGATCTAACCAGCCACACCGCTTTCTAATATGCTTTGTGTAGTAGGGTGACGATACTCATCCACTATGTGTTATAGGTTCCCCACACTGTGGTGTGTAATACTATATAATCTGTGATTAGACTGCTGCTATGGAGAAAAGGTGTGATCCTTTAAAAATTAAAATGTGAAAAATCCAGCGTTGTCTACCACCATATAATACATTTAAGTGTCAAATACAATCTATAAAGTGAAAAAATACCAAGAAACTCAAATATATAACTATCCACATATAACAGTCATGCCACAAGTCAATCCTTGAAAGTGCAATCCACTTCCAGTGCTATATTATTATTATTATACGCGATTTATATAACACCAACAGTTTACGCAGCGCTTTACAATGTATAGGGGGGACAACACAATTACAGTACAGTTCAATACAAAAGGTACAGGAGGGCCCTGCTCGTAGAGCTTACATTCTAAAGGGATGGGGTGGTGGCACAAAAGGTAATAGCTACAGAGAATGATTTGATGGGGGTATATGGCAATGCAGTAATTCAATGTACATGCAATATCCAATCTTTACACATGAATAATTAAAAATGAGTTCATGAAGTGACATGTATCATTGTTGGGCCAATAACTAGTCCTTGAAAGTGCTAACCGTGCAACAATTTCCTCGGGCCAATAAAGTGCTAATATTCATCCACTGCTTAGCAATGCAGTAATGGTGTTATCAACATACCATAGGACTTATGGAAATGAACTATGGTCAGCCATGCCAAGGCATGGCATCTCTGTTGGTCTTCCTGTTGTCAGCACACACCATGCTGTCCAAAGCAGTTTAAGGCTGGGTTCACACCTATGCGAATTGGATGTGGGTTTCCCCGCAACCAATTCGCATAGCAGGAGATTGTGACCGGCTCTCTATAGAGCCGGTTCCCACATCTCCACAGCGGCTCCATTGCGAACTGCACAGGAGTCCTGTGCGTCTTTTGGTCCGCTTCAGGTTCCGAAATTCAGCCAAAAATTGGGTCTGAAATCAGACCTGAAACTGTGAATGGAGACGCACTGGACTCCTGCTGTGAGCCAGTGTGTGCTGCAATGTAAACCCAGCCTAAAGGTTTGTATGGCATACTGATACTTGAAGTCCCTGGCCCAGCAGTAATGTCACTGATATGACATCATCAATGCACCTTCATAGCGGTTCGCTGACCTGTCCCTATGTGCACAGTGGGCAATTTTATGAACAGAACATTTTAGGTATCTGTAGAAGGATTTTGAAAATTGCTTATATGCAGAATACATAATTTGGATATGTATCATATTCTAGTTGTTTATGCAAGTGATACCGTATATCTACTTTAATTCAAACTGCTCAGTTAGGATCAAGAGTTAAATGGCTGCAATGTAGGTATACACTCACTAGCCACTTTATTAGGTACAGCTGTTCAATTGCTGGGTAACACAAATTGCTAATCAGCCAGTCACATGGCAGCAACTCAATGCATGTAGGTGTTTAGATATTGTGAAGACATCTTGCTGAAGTTCATGTTCATGAATAACACTATATAAATAAGGTTCTGTATGTAATAATAAAATACTCTATTCCTTTGTAGTGGAATTTAAATTGTACTGGATAAAAAATATAAATATATATATATAATAAGGGCAGCACACTGGCTTGCAACACTAGAGCCACGGGTTTGAATCCCATCCAAGACAATACCTGCATGTTCTCTCTCTGTCTGTGTGGGTTTCCCCTGGGTACAGCAGTTTCCTCTCACACACCAAGGACATGCTGGTAGCTTAACTGACTCCTGCTTAAATTGGCTCTAGTAAGTGTATGCATGTATGTATAAATCACATACCTGTATGAGGAGCCTGAGATGACAAAGGTGGCCTCTTGTACATTTCGCATCTGAGCACCCCTGGGCGTTGAGCCAGGGTCCGCAGGGGAGAAGGAAGGGCACAAGTGCCAAGGTGTACACATTGTGAGCTGGAACTTGGCAGCACTGGTATCTGACAAGCAGAAGTTCAGCTCACGATACACTCAGTCAAGTTAGAGGTGGAGTCAGGTCCCAAGGCTGGTTGAGTGATAACTGAGTTGAAGGACACCAAGGTGTAAGCAGAGTCAGAGTCAGGAACAGTCAGAAGTCAGCAACAATTGGACAGTGAAGTACACATTCACTAGGCAAAAGCGTGGTGAGTAGTCCAAGACGAGGTCAGTCGTGGAGGTGGACAGCAAACATAAGTATGTAAGGTTAGTAAGCAGGGTCAGAGGGGAAGCCAGGTCAGTAGCAGGACCTAGATGAGTATTAGAAACTGGACAACAGGAACAAGACAGAGCAAAGAGCTAGCGCAGAACTTTGGTTCAAATAGGCCACTTGGCGGCAGTGGACGTGCACAAGTCCACCCTTACTTGTGTTTATACATGTGGGCAATGATGTATATACAGTCCACCTTCTTTGACTAAAGAAATGTGCATGCTTATGAGCATAAACTGGAAGGAAAATGATAAATGTTTTCATTTTTTTTTTTTTACAAATAAATATCTGAAGAGTGTGGTGTGCATTTGTATTCAACCCCCCTGGGTCAATACTTTGTAGAATCACCTTTCACTGCAATTACAGCTGCAAGTCTTTTTGGGTATGTCTCTATCAGCTTTGCACATCAAGAGAGTAAAATTTTTGCCCATTCTTCTTTGCAAAATAGCTCAAGCTCTGTCAAATTGGATGGAGAGCATCTATGAACAGCAATTTTCAGATTCTCAATTGGATTTAGGTCTGGACTTTGACTGGGCCATTCTAACACATGAATATGCTTTGATTTAAACCATTCCATTATAGCTCTGGCTGTCTGTTTAGGGTCGTTGTCCTGCTGTAAGGTGAACCCCTGCCCTAGTCACAAATCTTTTGCAGACTCTAACAGGTTTTCTTCTAAGATTTTGGCTCCATCCATCTTCCCATCAACTCTGACCAGCTTCCCTGTTCCTGCTGAAGAAAAGTATCCCCACAACATGATGCTGCCACCACCATGTTTCACAGTGGGGATGGTGTGTTCAGGGTGATGTGCAGTGCTAGTTTTCTGTCACACATAGCGTTTTGCTTTTAGGCCAAAAAGTTAAATTTTGGTCTTATCTGACCAGAGCACCTTCGTCCACATGTTTGCTGTGTCCCCCACATGGCTTTTCGCAAACTGCAAATGGGACTTCTTATGGCTTTCTTTCAACAATGGCTTTCTTCTTGCCACTCTTAAGGCCAGATTTGTGGAGTGCACAATAATTGTCCTGTGGACAGATTTTCCCACCTGAGCTATGGATCTCTGCAGCTCCTCCAGAATTACTATGGGCCTCTTGGCTGCTTTTTCTGATTAATGCTCTCCTTGCCCGGCCCGTCAGTTTAGGTGGATGGCCATGTCTTGGTAGGTTTGCAGTTGTGCCATACTCTTTGCATTTTTGGATGATGGATTGAACAGTGCTCTGTGAGATGTTCAAAGCTTGGGATATTTTTTTATAACCTAACCCTGCTTTAAACTTCTCCACAACTTTATCCCTGACCTGTCTGGTGTGTTCCTTGGCCTTCATGATGCTGTTTATTCACTAAGGTTCTCTAACAAACCTCTGAGTGCTTCACAGAACAGCTATATTTAAACTGAGATTAAATTACACACAGGTGGACTCTATTTACTAATTAGGTGACTTCTGAAGGCAATTGGTTCCACTAGATTTTAGTTAGGGGTATCAGAGTAAAGGGTGCTGAATACAAATGCATTTCACACTTTTCACATATTTATTTGTAAAAAAAATTCTAAATTATGTGGCACATTGTGTTGATCTATCACACAAAAACCCAATAAAATACATTTACGTGTTTGGTTGTAACATGGCAAAATGTGGAACATTTCAATGGGTATGAATACGTTTTCAAGGCACTGTATATAGACATTCAATGATAGAGATATATTACATCTCCCCCAGAGTTAATGTATTTCACACTGTACACAGACTAGTCACATTGGAATATAATACAGATAATCTGCAGTATCCTATACCCACCCCCACATTGTCATGGTAACAGAACCCAAGTATTGAAGCCCACACATGAATAGGGGGGGCCCTAACGTGCAAACTACCTTATTAACCAAAACCATTCATGTATGGATGCTGCAGAACCAGCACAGCCTATCTTTACTGGGAGCTATTTTTAGAGCAGAGACTAAAATAGATTAGGTTCTGTTAGCAGAGTAACACTATTCACACAGTCGGAATGAGAAGACCAGGATTTTTTTTTTCTGCTGAACTTGTAGAGCTGCAAAGGACAGAGAGAGAGCTACATGCATGCTTTTATAGGAACTAGAGACATTAAAGGAATTTTATTCTGGAGGATCACAGTTGCATTCTAGAGTCTATCACATCAAATAGAATGGTATACTACCTTCGATTATAAGCTCCTTGAGGGCAGGGACTGTTGCGAAGGTTCAATGTGCAAAGCACTGCGTAAATTGCTGTAAAAAAATAATAACTTAATAAATATACTGACAGGGTTATAGTAACAAAATACTGCATTTTTACTGCTAGGTTAACTAATAATAATAACAATAATAATAATAATATTTTTATTATTTTATATATGTAAGAGAGAGAGACACACACAGAGAAAGAGGGAGACGCATACAATTTCTTGTCACTGTAATTCTGCTAAAATACCTACTTGCAAAAATAATAGCTGTTATTATTATTATCGTGAATAATATTCATAATAATAATAATACTATATATATATATATATATATATATATATATATATATATCCCATGTAATTCAAATTAAAGCTGAAATCCAGGTGTTCTGTTCTCGCTACACGTTTGCCCCTGGCGTGTATGTAGCTCAACATACAGTTTAAACCTTGAATCCTACAATAACCAGACTGTCTGTAACTTTGGATCTTTATTACGATGAACAGGTGGTGGTCATATAAGATAGGATGTACACACGCGCGGTGAAAATAGGAATAAACAGACAATGAACATATATAAGAACTACATGAACATAACAAATGTCAACTAGGTATACAAATAAACAGTCTTTAGCATACCAGTGATGCTGCCCTAGAGGGTTAGGAATTCCTAAGAACATGCAGTAAAGGCTTAGTTGGCTCCATTGCATTCTGTCCTCCTCATGGAAAAGATTAAAGAGTTGCAATAGGAAGTGGGCTAGTTCTTAGTATTATGACAGGAAATGTCTATTGACCATAGAACACTACCCATCAATAGTTCTTTGTTGAGAGTGGCATCTAGTGCGCAATGTTGATATTGCAAGTCCAGAAGATATTATTTTTCCTTTTTAGGCCAAAGGCATGACACTCCCCGCCTGGTATCATCAGATACCACTATTTATTCCTCAGATGACAACAAGATTAGCTATATGGATAAGACAAGAAATAACTCAAACAATCGTCTTCCATTTTGAGAATCTGGTAAATCTGTTAGATTTAAGCTGGCAGTCTGAAATGTCGAGATCTCAGGACGGATGTCAGCATCTGAGTCTGGATCTACTAGTTCAATAGTGTCACTCTTAGGAACAGTCTGTTCTGCATTGTACAAGAATGCAGGTCCTGTAAACCATGTTGTGTCTTTAAGGTTACATGCAGCAACAGCTCTTGTAGCATGGTCTGCAGGATTATGGTCAGTAGGTACCTACATTGTGTTGGAAGAGTGGATCTCCTAATCCTCAACACTCTGTTGTTGACGTAGACATAGAAACGTCTGGTCTCATTGTAGATGTAGCCTAGCACTACCTTGCTGTCAGTGTAGAGCTGGATATCCTTGAGGTCAATGTCCATCTCTGAGGTTATTAGTTCTGCTAGTTCAACAGCTAGTACTGCAGCACAAAGTTCTAGCCTAGGTACAGTGTGCTCAGGGTGTGGAGCTAGCTTTGCCTTGCCCATGACAAATCCTACGTGACATCGTGCTGTAGTGTTGACAGTTCTTAAGTAGGCCACAGCAGCTATTGCTTTGATAGAAGCATCACAGAATATGCAAGTTTTGGCTCTGTGTCTGTGTAGAAGGTATGGGAGCATATGGGCGTGAAACACGGAGATCAGATAAGACTGATAGAGAGTTCTTCCACTCTACCCAAGAGTTCCTCCTATTAGGGGGTAGTGGGGCATCCCAGTCGGATGTTTCATGAATCACGTCTCTAAGTAGGGCTTTACCTTGTGTAACAGGTGCCGTAAATCCTAATGGGTCGTATAGGCTGTTGATTGTGGACAAGACACCTCTGCGAGTGAAAGGCTTTTCTTCTCCATTTATTTGGAAGGTAAAGGAATCAGATTTCAAGTCCCAAAGTAGACCTAGACTGCGCTGTACAATTAAAGAGTCAGTACCTAGATCTAAGTCTCTTAGATCGTTAGAATGGTCTTGAGCAGGGAAAGCTTCCATTATCTCTTTGCTGTTGGAAGCAATCTTGTGAAGCCTGAGATATGAACAAGCGAGCATTTCCTGTGCTCTTTTAAGAAGACAGATTGCAGACTCACTGGAAGGTGTAAGGCTATTTCCATAGATGTGTACCCTCATTCGATACTCTGAGTTGTCTTTGGAAGGGTCATTGTCTCTGAACCAAAGGAACCTTAGGAAGTTTCTGTCTTCCTCTCTGACCAGGAAGCAATAGAACATCTGTTGAATGTCAGCTATGAAGGCAATAGAATCTTTGCGGAAGCGTAATGCCGCGTACACACAAGTGGACTTTCCAGCAGACTTGGTCCGGCGAACAGGACTCCGTCGGACAATGCGATTGTGTGTGGGCTCCAGCGGACTTTTTTTCCCCAAAAGTCCGATGGACCTAGAAATAAAACATGTTTCAAATCTTTCCGACGGACTCGAGTCCGGTCGAAAAATCTGCTCGTCTGTATGCTAGTCCGACGGACAAAAAACGACGCTAGGGCAGCTAGTGGGTATTAGATATCAACTTCCTTATTTTAGTCCGGTCGTACGTCATCATGTACGAATCAGTCGGACTTTGGTGTGATTGTGTGTGTCCAAGTCCGTTCGTCCGGCGGACGTACGCTGCAAAGTCCGTCGGAAAGACTGTCGGACCTAGTCCATCAAAAAAAGTCAGCTCGTGTGTACGCCGCATAAGAAGAGTTTGTCCTCAATAGACATTGCCACAAGGTTGTCATCTTTAGTTCTTTGAAAGACTGTGCACCCTAAATGGTCTCGGTCACTGTCACAGGCAAAGTTGTCACTAGTGGGGCTTGTGAAGGGACAAGACAAGTGGGTGGTGTAGGGCGATTCCTTAACAAGGAAGTGGTTGTGGCATGGCTGGAAAAGAGAGGGACGCCCATTCTTTAGGGTATTTGTGAGCATGCTACTAACGGAGTCAGGTTTGTGCACGCTTCCTAGACAGACATCTCCTATGATGACCCATCCGAGGTCTAACCTCTGAGCATAAGGAGCGTTGTTGGGATTTGAGCTCTTGATTTGTGGATTCATAATATATCTCTCCCAAGGAGTAGGATAATCTGAGCCTGAGGTTCAAGTTCTGGTATCAGATGCGCTATGCATTTCAAGTGTGGGTGATGAGCAGCCACATCTGGTGTAGGAATTTCAGATCTATGGTTGGGGATCTGGTTGCATTCGATAAGAGTTGGCAAAGATAAGCATGATTGTCTGTCAATGGACTCGACTTGGTAGCCGGATGCTCTCCTCCCCGTTGTCTCCACTATTCCTGCTCAAGTTTTTAAGGAGTAGGGGATGCTGGGGCCTTCAATGCCAAAGATGTCAAAGAAGGTTGAGCTGGCTAATGACTTGTTACTTTGGTCATCCAGAATTGCGTAAAGCTTAATAGCTTTGTCTTTTTAGCCTGCTGGGTAGACTCTGACTAGGCAGATTTTGGAGCAGGACTTGCCACCTATGACTCCTTTGCAGACCTCTGTACATTGTGAAGTGATCTCTGGTGTAGTTGTAATGGTGTGCTTTTCCTCCCCGCCATGCTCACTAGTGCTGAAAGTGTGTTGCAAAGTCCATGGAGCTGGCCCAGGGTGTAAACCCGTGTTGTGATCTGAGCTGTCACATTCTGTGCATTTTAAACTGACCTTACAGTCCTTGGCGAGGTGAGATGTGGAAGAGCAGCGCCTGTAGCAGATGTGGTTTTCCTTGAGGAAGGCCTTGAGGTCCTGCAGGGTTTTCTCTCTGAAGGCTCTGCATTTTAGGAGAGGATGTGGCTTCAGATGCAAGGGACACTGCTTACCAGGATCTTTGACCTTTGTCTCTGAGTTTGAGAAGATGGCAGACCTGTGAAAAGAACTTGGAAGTGTCACATTAGTTTTGTGTACTGCTACTGGAGGTTTATGAGTAAGTCCTGAAGGAGCAGCACATGACAATGTAAAATCAAAACTTGGATCATTTCTTGTTTTAGCTTGCTGACACACAAAGTCCACAAAAACAGAAAAAGGAGGGAATGGAACATCATGCTGTCTTTTAAATCAGGATCCATGTGTAATCCACTGCTCTTGCAAGTCATAGGGTAACTTTTGTACAATGAGGTTGACACCTCTGGCTGTGTCAAGGAATGCAAGTCCTTGTAAGTCCCCTTCAGATTTAGGTACTTGAAGTTCCATTAGCAAGTCACTTAGCTCCCTAAGTTTCTGGTAGGCTTTGTTAGGTATTTTGCGGAAGTTATCAAGTCTTTTGAATAATGCGCTTTCTACTGCTTCTGCTGAACCATAACACTCATCAAGTCTATCCCAAATCATTTTAAGACCAGTGTCTGGGTAGTTTATATTTATTGTCCTGATTCGCCTGGCATGCTCGGCAGACTCATTTCCAAGCCATTTGATCAGGAGGTCTATCTCTTCAATGCAAGACAGATCTAAGTCTCTGATGGCATTTTGAAAGGAAGACCGCCAGGCTCTGTAGCTTTCAGGGCAGTCAATAAACTTTTCAAGTCCTTTGGTGACCAACTCACGTCGTGCAAAGAACCTTGCAAAGTCTATGGTGGCTTGGTTAGCCTGCTGTGTGTTGTAGTGGTGAGATGGCTGTGTGTAGTCATACCTTTTGAGGGTGTCAAGCTGACCTCTGTCGTACCATTCTGACTTGGACGTTGGTTCTGGAGGGTGATTAGAAGGCTCTGTTATCCACGTTTAGGGAGTCTTTCGTAGGAGGCGTTACTTTGCATGGATTTCTCCTGTTTGCAGGCTTGAGGCTTGTCGCTGACTTGCGGCGGTACTGTGTAGTGTCTTTGGCTTGTCTCTTTGACGTCATCTTTGTCACTGCTTGGCTTAAAATGTTGGTTGATGTAATCCGAACTTCGTTGTAGAGAATCATGAGTTTCAGCTTCTGGGTCGAGAATATTGCTGCGTCTGCTGCATTCACTTCTCGGGTATACAGCTAATTCTAAGGCCTCTGCTTCGGCTATGGCGGCTGCTGCTTCTTTCACTACAGTGAGTTTCTCTAGGGTTACTTCTTGGAGGGCTTCCTTGGTCTCTAACTGTGCCTCTAACTGTTACTGCGCTTTCTTGGCCTTTAACTGTGCCTTTAGCCTCACTTTCTCCTTTTTAATCTGCATTTCTTGTTCAGCAAAGGCTGCTCGGGTCTTGGCGGCTTCAGCTTTTGCACGTGCGATAGCGAGTGCATTGCTTGCGGAGGAAGATCTAGAGGAGCCAAAAACTTGGGACCTTGTCCTGAGTGAGGATGCCTGGCTATGTGACATGTTGCTTGTAGGAATGCTTGACTGTGTAGAGACTGCTGTATTGCCGTGTGCAGGTGACTGCGCTGACAGGGTAGCAGGCCTCTGTGTAGTTACTGTCCTAAATCCCGCTTGCTGGATAGCCGCTGTTTCTCTGTTCTTGCTACACATTTGCCCCTGGCATGTATGTAGCTCAACATACAGTTTAAACCTTGAATCCTACAATAACCAGACTGTCTGCAACTTTGGATCTTTATTACGATGAACAGGTGGTGGTCATATAAGATAGGATGTACACACGCGCGGTGAAACTAGGAATAACCAGACAATGAACATATATAAGAATTACATGAACATAACAAATGTCTACTAGGTATACAAATAAACAGTTTTTAGCATACCAGTGATGCTGCCCTAGAGGGTTAGGAATTCCTAAGAACATGCAGTACAGGCTTAGCTGGCTCCATTGCATTCTGTCCTCCTCATGGAAAAGATGAAAGAGTTGCAATAGGAAGTGGGCTAGTTCTTGGTATTATGACAGGAAATATCTATTGACCATAGAACACTACCCATCAATAGTTCTTTGTTGAGAGTGGCATCCAGTGGGCAATGTTGATATTGCAAGTCCAGAAGATAATATTTTTCCTTTATAGGCCGAAAGCATGACACCAGGCAAACAGCTAAATACACATAAGGGACTGTTTTACCTGCTAAAGGATTTGTATTTCTCTCAGTCCAGTTCTGAGATTTACACAGCGCTGCCACACAGCACAGCCCTGTCTGGTAGGGCAGGGGACCTGATTTTTCTCTGCAGCAGTTTAAGTAACACTTACAGCTCTTGTCCCTTTCCCAGTCTGTGACTGAGAAAGGGACAAGGCCTGTCAGCGGGAGAGGACCAAAAACTGCTGCAGGTATTTATTTATCATTGTTAGTTACAGTATATAGCACCATCAATTTACGCAGCGCTTTACATATTCACTATATTACCAAAAGTATAGGGACACCTTCCTTCACACTCACATGAATTTTAATGGCATTCCAGTCCTAGTCCATAGGGTTCAATATTGAGTTGGCCCACCCTTTGCAGCTATAACAGATTCAACTCTTCTGGGAAGGCTATCCACAAAGTTTAGGAGGGCGTCTATGGGAATGTTTGACCATTCTTTCAGAAGAGCATTTGTGAAGGTCAGGCACTGATGTTGACCGAGAAGGCCTGGTTCGCAGTCTCCACTCTAATTCATCCCAAAGTTCCTCCACCCCAAACTCACTCATCTATGTCTTTATGGACTTTGCTTTGTGCACTCGTCCAAATCATTTGGTGAAGGAGGGATTATGGTGCGGGTTGATTTTCAGGGGTTGGTCCCTTAGTTCCAGTGAAGGGAACATTAAGGCGTCAGCATACCAATACACTTTGGACAATTTCATGCTCCCAACCTTGTGGGAGCAGTTTGGGGATGGCTCCTTTTTGTTTCAACATGACTACGCACCAGTGCACAAACAAGGTTCATAAAGACATGTGTAGTGCTACTCTCGTGAGGGCCGCTGGTAGAATCAGTACCCCACTGGTTGCCCCGACCCTGCAAGTCCTCCGCCACCTCTGACACCCTAGGTTCAGACATTGTTTTACTTCAGTGATTGACAACAATGAAATAGGTACACCACAGTCTGTTAAACCAGTGAACTTGTTTACTTTGCACGATAAAGGCAATTGAAAGAGAACCACTTGGATTTATCCATTAGAATAGTATTTCCAGTCTAAATATCACCAGAAATAAAGTGACACCCAAATGAAAAAGGTCAAACAGGTAAATACAAAGAATATCTGAATATAAATAGTACTTATTCACAACTATATGTATACATAGCCTATGTGAACAGAAAGCAGAAGAGCAGAGGAATGGCTTTTAGCTGTGTCAGACCTCTCTGTCCGCTCAACACACAGGCGCAAATAATAAATGCAAATGTCATAAACCTTCAATAATAGTCAACTGCAATGGAATTTATCTTGCACTTTTAGAGAGTTCTAGGTAAATCCAAGCTCAGTGAACACAGTAAAGGAAATCCCTGCAGTGGGCAGGGAGTTTTAAAGTAATCCTGTAATATAAAGAAGCAGTCCTTTGGTCTTCAGCTAGCCTTGTGAAAATTGCAAGCGAAGAATTCCTGAATAGCAGAGCAAAGCAACTTGACTGATATGGCTGTAATGATTAACCCCTTGCCAACCGGCTCATGCCGATATACGTCGGCAGAATGGCACGTACAGACATATTAACATACCTGTACGTCGCCTTTAAGACGTGGCATTGCGGGGGCGTGAACGCGCGTGCCGTGAGCTCCGTGAGTGTGATCGCGGGTCCCGCGGACTCGATGCCCGCGGGGATACCCGCGATCGTCTCATGGAGAGGAAGAAAGGGGAAATGCTGATGTAAACAAGCATTTCCCCATTCTTCCTAGTGACAGAACACTGATCACAGCTCCCTGTGATCGGGAGCGGTAATCAATGTCGTGACACACCTAGGCCATCCCCCTACAGTTAGAACACATCCCTAGGACACACTTAACCGCTTCAACGCCCCTCCTGGTTAACCCCTTCACTGCCAGTCACATTTACACAGTAATCAAAGCATTTTTATAGCTTTTTTATAGCACTGATCGCTGTATAAATGTGAATGGTCCCAAAATAGCGCCAAAAGTGTCCGATGTGTGCGCCATAATGTCGCAGTCATGATAAAAATCGCCGATTGCTGCCAAAAGAAAAATATTAATAAAAATGCCATAAAACTATCCCCTATTTTGTAGACGCTATAAATTTTGCTCAAACCAATCAATAAGTGTTTATTGCGATTTTTTTTTAACAGAAATATGTAGAATACGTATCAGCCTAAACTCAGGAAAAAAAAATTGGTTTTTTTTATATATTTTTTGGGGATATTTATTATAGCAAAAAGTAAAAAATATTGCTTTTTTTTTCAAAATTGTCGCTCTCTTTTTGTTTATAGCGCAAAAAATAAAAACTGCAGAGGTGATCAAATACCACCAAAAGAAAACTCTATTTATGTGGATAAAGGATGTCAATTTTGTTTGGGAGCCACGTCGCACGACCGTGCAATTGTCAGTTAAAGTGACGCGGTGCAGAATCGCAAAAAGTGCTCTGGTCTTTGGCCAGCCAAATGGTCCGGGGCTGAAGTGGTTAAAGAAACAGACTCTTCCTGTGTTAGCAAGATGTAGATGAAATCACAGTGACTGCTGGTTCAAAGGTGCTGTATCCTGTAGAACTACAAGTAACAGTGATGTCTGTATATAGCAGGGACGAGAAGTGAGGTCAGTGGCTGGTGAGGCACTGACTAGTATCAGAGACAGATACACACAGGTTACATACGCCGTGCACAATAGCGCGAGAACAATAATTCTAGCACTAGACCTCTTCTAAACATGTAACCTGTAAAAAAATGTACAGCGTTGCCTATGGAGATTTTTAAGTTCCGATGGTTGGCGCCATTCCACGAGTGTGCACAATTTTAAAGTGGTGGTAATAAAAAGGAGTGTACCCTGCGCTGCCTAAACTGGTAGAGCAACTCACACAACAAATAGATAATTTGTTCAAATAGCAAAAATATATAAGTGTAGCGCTAAACTGATTAAATTGGTAAATATCAACTTGTAAGGCGAATAGTGAAATATCAGTAAATCAATCCGAATGTACAGACCATAAAAACTAAAAATCTAAACAAAAGTACACATAAATATCACATATGACATGTGCCTGATAAGCTGAATACAAAATGAACAATCATGTGTAAAAAAAGTCCGTGTAAATTCTATAAAGTCCACAGTATATAGTGAGGAAGGAAAAAATCCAATTCACCACAATGGTGTATCACATATGACATGTGCCTAATAAAAAAATAAAAAACATATATGAAAAAATCAGTGAAAATTCTGTATAGTCCACAGTATTTAGTGAAGAAAGAAAGGATCCAATTCACCACAAAGGTATCAAAGTGCAAATGGGTAATACTGGAAGCATCAGTGCAGTTAAGCCCCCACCAAAGCAGAAATGAGCTTACCAGATGGTTTGAACTCAAAAGAATGTATGTTGTATGAGTCAAACAGGCTTGTATATTAAACTGGCAACCAGGATAGAATCTTGAGGATCCTCTGCGGTTAAAACCCAGGGCGTTCCGACCCTCTATAAGAACTTGGTCTCCATACAGGGATAATTGCACATCAAATAAGTATGTGGAACATGGAAAAAAGGGAACCACATAGCGTAATTCTGTATAAACCAGCAATGGACATTTTCACACAGCGTACTGCCTCACCTTACAAGGTTGTTAGTTGATATTTAACAATTTAATCAGTTTAGCGCTACACTTATATTCTTACAATTTTAAAGCGTGACATGTTATCTATCTATTTACTTGGCGTAACATCATCTTTCACATTATACAAAAAATCGGGTTATCTTTAGTGTTTTTTTTTATTCATTAAAACATTTTTTTCCCAGAATTAGCCTGGGTGGCAAGTGATTATTTACCATAAGTAACTAATATACAAATAATTATTACATATTGTTTTTAAGGTAGTTTACTATGTTTTCAAAAACCGTACTCAAGCAGCTGGCTTAATGGACAAATTACTGAAGTTTGAAGTTATAACTTCCAACCAGTAATTTCACAGTAAATAAATAAATAATAAATGATTATGTTTTAATCAAGCTAAATCATGCTATATGTTATAACAGTACCTTTCCAGCGGGCAGCAAATTCTCATTCTCCCTCTTAATTATGTGAGAAAAACATGGGATTATGGGTAAATCTTATACCCATAAACCCATGCTTTTTCCTTCTAGTTAAGAGGTCTGGGCTGGAAGGGAGCATGTGTCTTTTAGACGTGCCCCCTTCTCTGACACTGCATTGAGAAGCGAGCCTCCACTGCAGCATTTTTATTGGACAGCTTGTTCCAAGGGTGCTTTACCATTGCTCCAAGGCTCCAAGCTGTCCATTGAGCTCAGTGCCTCTGACAAGAAATCAGAGGCACTATCAGCTCATCCTCTCAGTCTGCTGCAAACAGAGTGTGCCAGCTTGTATTTAAACTTGCCGCTCTGTATGTAGCTTCTGATAGGCTGCACAAGAAGCCCCCTATCTCTGGAACTATAGGTGACAGGAGCCCCAAATTTTGACCAGTTGTGGGGTAGGACTTCAGCTACCTACCTACCCCTGCCTCACCTGTCTCACCTGTCTCCCCTGACTGCACATCCCTGGTATACAGTGTCTATGTGGATGAATGGTTTTATCGTTTGGTACCATAGGTGACAGATAGTGAATAGAGACAATAGTATCTGTATACAGTGTCTATTACAAAAGACCGGGCTGATTCACATTCACCAATCCTGGAATGAGAGATGAAGATGATGATGATGAAGATGGTAATGAGGATGATCACGATGACTTAATAATAATAATAATAATAATAATAATAATGACTTGGCAAGCTCTCGCTCAGGAACCTGGCTCAAGGGATGGCGTCCGGCCCCCGCCACACCACGCTATGACTCACATTAATCTGATGCAGCCTCCAGGGTGCCCCTAGACAGGGAAGGGGATGCTGTCTGCAGGTGTCCCTCTGAATCTCTGCCGGGTGATTCCAGTTTTGCAGGCTGCGACTCAACACTCACAGTCATGGAATCTCTGCTCACAGATCCAGGCCGGGTTCCCAAGAGAGCTAGTTAGGCCTCAACCAGCCCCTTTTAATGACACACCCTCAGCATTCTGTTCTTCCTTCTCAGCCGTCTGGTAGTTGTAGTTCCTTACAATTCAGCTAGAGGGCAAATCTAATAAATCTGAACTACATGTACCAAGATGCTTTGCTCTGCTTAGTCTGCATTCCAGATAAGACAGCTTTAGAGTCTGAACTCAACACTGAAAGGGAAACAACTCCCAAACAGGGAGGTTACACAATGTCTCCTGATTGCAGGCACGGTTATCCAGCTCCTGGCTACACATGGATGAGCGAGTTTGTGGTGGAGGAACTTGACTGGACCTCAACCTGATAGAACACCTTTGGGATGAATTAGAACAGAGACTGCAAGCCAGGCCTTCTCGTCCACATCAGTGTCTGACCTCACAAATGCACTTCTGGAAGAATGGTCAAACATTCCCAAAGACGCACTCCTAAACCGTGTGGACAGCCTTCCCAGAAGAGTTGAAGCTGTTATAGCTGCAAAGGATGGGCCAACTCAATATTGAACCCTACGGAAGAAGACTGGGATGCCATTAAAGTTCATGTGTGTGTAAGGGCAGGTGTCCCAATACTTTTGGTAATATAGTGTATCTGATTGAGAGGATCAATCAGCATCTCTTTTGCATACCTGGATCATCTTAGGAACAAAGAAAGTATTACATGGTAGTAACATACATGGGACACATTAACATTTTCCAACTCCCCTGACAGCCAAGTAGATAATCTTAGGAATACATAGTTGGGGTTGGGATATGATTAGGTACATTTTTGGCAAATTGGGCCTAAACTGACCTTTCTTGGCCACTAATTCAGTGGCTACATTAACGGCGGTCTTAGACACAAGAGGCTTATACATGAAGGGCATTGCAGCTTTTTGTGCCTTCTGTTTGTTTAACATAAGTGATAATTCTTATTTATTCTCCAATAAACAAGCTAGAGTGCAGAGATGTAATGCAAGAAGCTGAAAGCTGAGTTTGTGCTTTTGGGTATTTGAATTGTAAGACTGGTTTAACAGAATTCCAGTTCTTATGGCATGCAAGACTTCACATCACTTTGAAGTTGTGTATTTGGCAGTTTTTTGGAGTTCCACTTTAATTTACAATGCACCCAGTTTGCTGAGAGTTTTTTTTCGTGTATTAGTATGAACTGATAAAATGCTTGTACAATCCGGTTGGTTAGTACGCTTCCACATTATTCCAGCAGAGCATCTCGCAGTTTCTACCAACTAATAACCTAACCAGTTTTGAGTCCCTGGGGCTTTATAATTAAGTGATTGCTTCACCCCTCCAACGCCATTCTTAATTACAGCAATTTGCATTTCTTTATGCATCAACAGCCCCTTGTCGCCTCTAAACGGTTTGATCAGAGGGCAACACTGCCCTGCAGAGTCTGATGCAAGCCACATTATTATGACTGCATGGCACCATGCTGTGCATAAACTTGTTCCAGTCAAGAGACATGCAAATGTTTTAACTCCTAGGGGAAAACTGAGGCAGACTGAATTATTACCCAAAAAATGTCTACCTAAGCAACAAAACAGCAGCAAAGCAATACGTTAACCTGATGCTATGAACTTAAGAGTTTTGAGCTGATTAATTTTAAAAAGGAAAGAACAGACCTAGTTTACGGCCCCTATGCTCTGCCTGCCATGAGTGATGGTGGCAAGAAACTAAGGGCAACATAAAATATTAGCACACTTTTCATACTTACTGTACAGAGGTCCTATGATGTAATCAGCTGTTCCCCTCCAACCAGTCCATCAAATCTAAGAAGTCCTGCCCTACTGCTAACTGGTTAAAATGAGGGTTGCCACCTGTCCGGGGTTGACCTGGACAGTTCAGGTTTGGAATCATGCGTCCGGGTTTCAGACCGTCTGAAACCCAGACACATTATTCAGACTAGACTATGGCTTCCCAGCAGGGTTGCTGGCTGCCATTGTGTAAGCCGAAAGTGTCTGTGTCTCTCTTTCATACTGCCCAAAGCTAGCAATAACAATTCCCCCTCCCCCCACACAGACAGGAGAGGAGAGATGGCTTGATCTGCTCCTTTTCCTCCTGCCCCTACTCCTCTGTCTCTGCCCACATTCCAATCCCTGGTGCTGTGGCTCAGAAAAGGAAAGTGAGGGCCGTAAATTTGAAGTCCAGCAGCCTCAGATACATCTGGATGAGAGGTGCTGACTGCCAAGGGGTGAGTGAGCTCCCCATCCATCCCTGTCTGTGACTGAAGTCTCCCCCCTTTTCTTTCCTGCCTCTGAGTAAGTACACTAAGGTAAATCAGGGTTCTAAGAGCACCCCTTACATCAGAGTTCCCCTTTACACCAGAGGCCACAGTGTTCCCCCTTACATCAGAGTTCTCTCCGTACATCAGAGTTCTCAGTGTTTCTCCTTAGATCAGGGTTCACAGAGCATCCCTTATGTTAGAGTCTCCAGAGTTCTCCCTTAGATCAGAGTCCCCCACCCCCCTTACAGTGTAAATCCCTGTATACGCGGTCGGATTTTCTGACGGAAAAAGTGCGATCGGATTGTGTTTTGCCGGAAATTCCGATTGTGTGTGGGCTCCATCGGACTTTTTCCGTCGGAATTTCCGACACACAAAGTTTGAGAGCTTGCTATAAAATTTTCCGACAACAAAATCCAATCGGTTAAATTCCGATCGTGTGTACACAAATCCGACGCACAAAGTGCCACGCATGCTCAGAATAAATTAAGAGACGAAAGCTATTGGCTATTGCCCCGTTTATAGTCCCGACATACGTGTTTTACGTCACCGTGTTCAGAACGATCGGCTCAAGACAAGTCTGAGCCAACATCCGTCGGAAAAAATGCATGGATTTTGTTGTTGGAATGTCCGATCAACGTCCAACCGTGTGTACATGGCATAAGGGAACTCTGATGTAAAAGAGGAACTCTGTGGATTCAGATGTAAAAGGAGAACTCTGTGGATTCTGATGTAAAGGGGGACTCTTGTGCTTAACTTCATTTGTTTAGAAATGTTATTTAATTGCAAAATATATGGATAGTTTATATTAAAAAGAAATTGCTGTGCGCCACTAAAGTGTTTGGCTTTGACTTGAAGAAAAGGTGGCAACCCTAGTAAAAATCCACTGCAGTGGCAGAGATGGATTGCTGGTGCCAAGCAGAGATTTACAGAGGTGTGACTGTACTAAACCACTCACTGAGACACTGTGCATTAATCTAAAACATAAGTAACTGGGAATACTGATACACATTTAGAGGGTTTCCTAATACATGTACATGAGTAAAAGTGCACTTGAGATAATATAACTCACAGAAGAGAGGAATTTTCAAATAGACTGAATATCCATTCAATGCACTGACCTCAGTCCTAATATCTTTATGATGAGTTGAAATATTGACTAAAGGCCAGGTCTTCTTTGGCAACATCAGTACCTGACCTCACAAATCTCATTTTGGCTGGATGGGCAGCAATTCTATCAAACTCCAAAATCTTGTGGGAAGCCTTCCCAGTAGAGTGGAGGCTGGTATAACTGCAAAGCAAGACAGGGACTCCATATTAATGACCTATAGGGGTTTATTTACTAAAACTGGAGAGTGAAAAATCTGGTGCAGTTGTGTATGGTAGCCAATCAGCTCCTAGCTTCAGCTTGTTCGATTAAACTTTGACAAAAAAATCCTGGAAGCTGATTGGTTTCTATGCAGAGCTGCACCAGATTTTGCACTCTTCAGTTTTAGTAAATCAACCCCACAGTGTTGGAATAGGATGTCCAACAATCTCATATAGGTGTGACAGTCAGTGGTCAGTAAACATTTGACAATTAGGGTGGCCACGTGTCCCGGATTGCCCAGGATTGTCCCTTATTTGAGTTTTTTGTCCCGTGTCCCGGGTATCTTCATTCCGGGACAATACAGTGTCCCGGAATGAAAAAAAAAACACACCGCCGGCTTGCACCAGTCCGACTGCCACCCTTATCATTTTACAGTACAGTATACTTCCTTAAACACACACAGATATGAGCAGCTAACTGGTTGCTAGGCTAGGGCCGCCCGCCCCCGCGTCTAGCAACCAGTGACGTCAGCTGGCACCGTCAGTCACGTGGGAGAGTCAGTGCAGTGGACACCCGCACGGCGCACTCTAGACTCTACACGCTACGGCTGAGCAGCGCGCCTCTGAGAGAGAGAGCAGCCGCCAGCCTGCCAGCAGAGCCAGTCCAGTCCACGCTTACTAGCCTGCCCAGTGCCCTGTGCCCAGCCCCAGTCAGTGGTGGTGCCTGTCAGTCCCGGACCCGGAGCCGCCGCCGAGCCGACTACAGCAGCCGCACATTGCCAGCGGCCAGCGGCAGCGCAACCCGGGCCGACTCCGAGCTGCCCGCCTGCCCGTGACTGAGCCGCCTCCTCGTCCGAGTCCTCCCTCCGGCTCCCTCCCGCCCACGAGGTCCGCCCGCCAGAGTACGTCCTGAAAGGTTAGTGTAACTTCCACAGTCAGTGAGCAATGCATGCACACAGCACACTCCCTCTCTCAAATCTGCTGCTGTCCCCAGAGACCCCCACCACCCCCCTCAGTTCTGCTGCTGTCCCCAGACCCCCACCCCCCTCAGTTCTGCTGCTGTGTCCCCCACACAGCCACACTCCCTCTCAGTTCTGCTGCTGTCCCCCACCCCCCTCAGATCTGCTGCTGTCCCCCACTCCCTCTCAGTTCTGCTGCTGTCCCCCCCACTCCCCCTCAGTTCTGCTGCTCTCCCCCTCCATCTTTCCTCCATGTCCCCCTCCGTTCTGCTGCTGTCCCCCTCCATTCTTCCTCCATGTTCCCCTCCGTTCTTCCTCTGTGTCCCCCTCCGTTCTTCCTCTGTGTCCCCCTCCGTTCTTCCTCTGTGTCCCCCTCCATTCTTCTTCTGTGTCCCCCTCCATTCTTATTCTGTGTCCCCCTCCATTCTTCTTCTGTGTCCCCCTCCGTTCTTCCTCCGTGTCCCCCTCTGTTCTTCCTCCGTGTCCCCCTCTGTTCTTCCTCCGTGTCTCCCTCTGTTCTTCCTCCGTGTCCCCCTCCGTTCTGCTGCTGTCCCCCTCCGTTCTTCCTCCGTGTCCCCCTCTGTTCTTTCTCCGTGTCCCCCTCTGTTCTTCCTCCGTGTCCCCCTCCGTTCTGCTGCTGTCCCCCTCCATTCTTCCTCCGTGTCCCCCTCCGTCCTTCCTCTGTGTCCCCCTCCATTCTTCTTCTGTGTCCCCCTCCGTTCTTCCTCCGTGTCCCCCTCCGTTCTTCCTCTGTGTCCCCCTCCATTCTTCTTCTGTGTCCCCCTCCGTTCTTCCTCCATGTCCCCCTCCATTCTGCTGCTGTCCCCCTCCGTTCTTCCTCCGTGTCCCCCCTCTGTTCTGCTGCTGTCCCCCTCCGTTCTTCCTCCGTGTCCCCCTCCTTTCTGCTGCTGTCCCCCTCCGTTCTTCCTCCATGTCCCCCTCCGTTCTGCTGCTGTCCCCCTCCGTTCTTCCTCCGTGTCCCCCTCCGTTCTGCTGCTGTCCCCCTCCGTTCTTCCTCCGTGTCCCCCTCCATTCTGCTGCTGTCCCCCTCCGTTCTTCCTCCGTGTCCACCTCTGTTCTGCTGCTGTCCCCCTCCGTTCTTCCTCCGTGTCCCCCTCCTTCCTGCTGCTGTCCCCCTCCGTTCTTCCTCTGTGTCCCCCTCCGTTCTGCTGCTGTCCCCCTATGTTCTTCCTCCGTGTCCCCCTCCATTCTGCTGCTGTCCCCCTCCATCCTGCTGTCCCCCCTCCGTTCTTCCTCTGTGTCCCCCTCCGTTCTTCCTCTGTGTCTCCCTCCGTTCTTCCTCCGTGTCCCAAAAACCATCCTTTTTGGGCTGCGCGGGGGGGGGGGGGGGGTTGTCCCTGAATGGCAGTTTGGAAATGTGGTCACCCTATTGACAATATGTTCAGTGTGTTCACATCAGTAACTCAGAATAAGCATGTGCAGATCAAAAGTAGAGACACATGATATGTTCATGCATGTTCCAAGGCAGTGAGAAAAAATTACAACCCTGTAGGTTGGGAGTCAGCAAGCAGTAGATTGTGGCCAGGTGACTGGTAGATCGCGGTCTGGGCTTGCTGACCCCCCTATTCCAGAGCATCAGAGTGCAATACAGAGGGACTACTTGTAGAGTTGGAGCTGAAGTAGGGAGCAAGGTCCACATAAGCCAATGCCCCCTCTGTAGTGCTGGCTCCTGTCACATGCAGAGTGATACCAACTGCACTCCACCTCTTATCCTGGCAAGGGTTCTCCAGAGAGGTGCCAGCAGCAGTAAAGAAGTGATCTTCAGGTCAGTGTGAAGCAATACACTGGTCATAATAGTTTAGTGCTGCTTTCACACTGATGTGTTGCGGTTTACCCACACCGCGGGTGCAGTGCAGGGTAACTGCGGGCTTGGTGCACTTTCTGAAAATGCACTAAAACTAGGAGTTCTGGTGCGCTTTCAGAAAGTGCACCGCACATGCAGGTAATAATAGAAGGTTATGATAAAACGCAGCTAACCCAGGAAAATGCACTGCCCCCACGATGCAGGTAAACTGCATGCACTACTGAAAAGCGATCCGAGTGTGTTTGACAGGTGGTGAGGGGGCCATATGTGGCCTCCTCACCACCTGATTTAAACCCATGATTGCCATGCAATGCACATGATTGCAACACAGTAGTACAGCAATTAGAGGTTTAAATCAGGTGTGAGGAGGCAACCCAGGGGGCGACACTGTTCCCGGGGATCTTTGACTTCTCCCATGTTGTTCAGGTAGATCTCCACCTCTTTAAGGTTGCCTAACCCTGCTGTAGGTCAATCTTTTAAAAGCAGGTTAGCCATGGAAGCTGCATTGGTTCTATCAGGACAGATTTCTTTTAAAGGAAAACTGTCAAAAAAAAAAAAAGTAGAGCCATTGGTGACCTGTTCTTCTGAAAGTGCTAGACGCTTGACTGTTATGCTTGGGGCCCTTTCACACTTATCAGTTTTTGATGCACTGTTGGTGTTTAAAAAGCAGAACAAAAATGCATGGAAAATGTATTCTTTTATATATTTTGGAACTTTTTTTAACACCAATGTGCTGCAGGTGCGGTGCATTTTTAAAAGTCCTGCATGATGCATTTTTGGTACATTTTTAAAAAGCGCAAATGATTGAAAAACACATAAAAAAAATTGATTTTGGTGCACTTTTTGAGTCCATGCTTCACAGGTGCATAATTGGAGTCTGGCAACTAGAAACTGAACCAAAAACGAGTATGCGTTTTTACTGCAATTTTTTCAACGGAGCAGTGTGAAAGTACCTTATGCTTTGGCTTTAGTACTTCTGACTCACTGACCAAGTACAGAGACAAAAACATCAGCCATGTATCCAACTCTCCCTTGCTTGTGTAGCACCCTCTACCAGTAGGTAGGTGCTAGTAAGGTATTTTTTACTAGGTTATTCCAGCACATGCAAATTTAGGCAGGCTTATGCTGCAACCTAGGCCTGTCTGTTTTGATCTGGGGGGCTGGGAGTGGTCAGAGTAGCAGTGGGTGTGACCACCTGTGCTCTAACTCTGATGCGCCTCCCCTGTTTCCAGAGAGAAGGTTCTGGAAAAGGTGGCTGGGCCTGGAACTGGAGTGGCAGGCAGCCTGTGTGTGAGCCCTGACCAATCCCCATCTGTATTGGCAGGGGGTGGGCCTCATATATAAGCTGAGGTGATATTCCTCTGAGGAGAGAAATCGGCTGAGTGAAGTGAGGAATGGCATGTTAGATAGCAGCAGGAGGCCATCCCCATCTGGGGGGGGGGGTGCTGATCGCAGGAGAAGGCCCAGGGAGAGCTGTGAGGGAACATTTCCTCTACATGGTCACTGGCAATGTCTCTAGGGTGACCACATTTCCAAACTGCCATTCAGGGACAACCCCCCCCCCCGCACCGCCCAAAAAGGATGGTTTTTGGGACACGGAGGAAGAACGGAGGGAGACACAGAGGAAGAATGGAGGGGGACACAGAGGAAGAACGGAGGGGGGACAGCAGGATGGAGGGGGACAGCAGCAGAATGGAGGGGGACACGGAGGAAGAACAGAGGGGGACAGCAGCAGAACGGAGGGGGACACAGAGGAAGAACGGAGGGGGACAGCAGCAGAAAGGAGGGGGACACGGAGGAAGAACGGAGGGGGACAGCAGCAGAACAGAGGGGGACACGGAGGAAGAACGGAGGGGGACAGCAGCAGAATGGAGGGGGACACGGAGGAAGAACGGAGGGGGACAGCAGCAGAACGGAGGGGGACACGGAGGAAGAACGGAGGGGGACAGCAGCAGAACGGAGGGGACATGGAGGAAGAACGGAGGGGGACACAGAAGAAGAATGGAGGGGGACACAGAGGAAGGACGGAGGGGGACACGGAGGAAGAATGGAGGGGGACAGCAGCAGAACGGAGGGGGAAACGGAGGAAGAACAGAGGGGGACACGGAGAAAGAACAGAGGGGGACACGGAGGAAGAATGGAGGGGGACAGCAGCAGAACGGAGGGGGACACGGAGGAAGAACAGAGGGGGACACGGAGGAAGAACGGAGGGGGACACAGAAGAAGAATGGCGGGGGACACAGAAGAAGAATGGAGGGGGACACAGAAGAAGAATGGAGGGGGACACAGAGGAAGAACGGAGGGGCCACAGAGGAAGAAAGGAGGGGGACACAGAGGAAGAACGGAGGGGGACACGGAGGAAGAATGGAGGGGGACAGCAGCAGAACGGAGGGGGACATGGAGGAAAGATGGAGGGGGAGAGCAGCAGAACTGAGGGGGAGTGGGGGGGACAGCAGCAGAACTGAGAGGGAGTGGGGGACAGCAGCAGATCTGAGGGGGGTGGGGGACAGCAGCAGAACTGAGAGGGAGTGTGGCTGTGTGGGGGACACAGCAGCAGAACTGAGGGGGGTGGGGGTCTGGGGACAGCAGCAGAACTGAGGGGGGTGGTGGGGGTCTCTGGGGACAGCAGCAGATTTGAGAGAGGGAGTGTGCTGTGTGCATGCATTGCTCACTGACTGTGGAAGTTACACTAACCTTTCAGGACGTACTCTGGCGGGCGGACCTCGTGGGCGGGAGGGAGCCGGAGGGAGGACTCGGACGAGGAGGCGGCTCAGTCAGGACTCAGTCACGGGCAGGCGGGCAGCTCGGAGTCGGCCCGGGTTGCGCTGCCGCTGGCCGCTGGCAATGTGCGGCTGCTGTAGTCGGCTCGGCGGCGGCTCCGGGTCCGGGACTGGCAGGCACCACCACTGACTGGGGCTGGGCACAGGGCACTGGGCAGGCTAGTAAGCGTGGACTGGACTGGCTCTGCTGGCAGGCTGGCGGCTGCTCTCTCTCTCAGAGGCGCGCTGCTCAGCCGTAGCGTGTAGAGTCTAGAGTGCGCCGTGCGGGTGCCCACTGCACTGACTCTCCCACGTGACTGACGGTGCCAGCTGACGTCACTGGTTGCTAGACGCGGGGCGGGCGGCCCTAGCCTAGCAACCAGTTAGCTGCACATATCTGTGTGTGTTTAAGGAAGTATACTGTACTGTAAAATGATAAGGGTGGCAGTCAGACTGGTGCAAGCCGGCGGTGTGTTTTTTTTTTTCATTCCGGGACACTGTATTGTCCCGGAATGAAGGTACCCGGGACGCGGGACAAAAAACTCAAATAAGGGACAATCCTGGGCAATCCGGGACACGTAGCCACCCTAAATGTCTCTGCCATCACACGGTCGGATGGCATGGAACTCCTGGAACAGAGGGGCAGGTGAAGCTATCGGTATGCATGGTCCAGTCAAAGTTCCTCATCAAGGATTCAGAGCTGTTGGAAGGTCGGTGAGTGTTACCACAGTGGAGGGCTGGAAGTGCCAAGGAGTCTGTGAGGGAATTCTGCTAGTACACGGTCACTAGCGGAGTCTTCATCAAACACACGGTGGATGATGGGGAGTCCTGAATCAGAAAAGAGACTGTGGGGATCTGTGTCAAGTCGATGTAGCCTGCGGGCTCATGATTTGCAAGTTGGACTGACTAGGAACAGTAGTCCATATTTCTTAGAAGATATGCTTTTAACCCACTAGGCCTCCGGGGAGAGGTTCTGCAGGCCTCAGGCCTAGTGGCAGCAAATAACCAGAGCCATAGGAGGTAGGCTTATTCAGAGTGGGCCCCTACTATTCAATAGAAGAGGATGTGTCATATTTCAAGTAGTAATTTCAAGTTTGTGCAGGAGGAACCAAGTGTACAGAAGGAAACAAGTTATGGGCAGGAGGTGAAAGGAATCTAAGACCATCATTTGGACACGGTCCCAAGTGATGTCTCCGTCAAACACACGGTGATTGGTAGAAAACTCTGAGAGACAGTAGTCTGCGGGGGTTGAGCCGCAGGAGGAGAAACAGTCTGCATGCAGATGCAGGAGGAAACTAATACTAAATCCTATATGCACATTAGATCTTCTGGCTCTAACTTTATTCAAAGTGTACTCAAATCCTTAAATATGATGGCAAAGACTTATCCTATGGGCATACCATATTCCTATCCCTATCCAAGTTGTACCCCCCCCAATAAAACAACAAAAAACAAAGCTTGCAAAAGACTTTTCATTGTCTCTGGAAAGGATGGATGAAGTCTGACAGTGGGGTGATTTGGCGGATTGTTTGTTACTAGCTGCAACACCATGGCTACACTTGTTTTTGAACAAATGCACAGAACCTAGTGCCTGAAGGCACGGTTGTAAACCCCTGGGGGTCTATTATAGACAGACCAAACCATCGAGTATAAAAAGGTATAAATTTATTTTCATGTAACAATAGTGGACATATAGATCTTGAGATACTGTCTTTTATGTATATATTTCTATATGTCCACTATTGTTATATAAAAAATAAATGTATACCTTTTTATACTCAATGGTTTGGTCTGTCTATAATAGACCCCTAGGGGTTTACAACCGTGCGTTCAGGCACTAGATTCTGTGCATTTGTTCTTAATTTAGGGTCGGTCAGACCAAATCTTTGTCCACACACACATTCCAATCCCTCCTCCTCTTTCTATGCTTGTTTTTGGTACATGATCCAGCAGTATTGGTGCTTTAGATATGCAATATAAGCATATAAATGAAATATACAAGCATGTGGGACATAGCTATGATTTTTTTTTATTATTATTTAATAAGCTGAATAAACGAGAGCTTTAATCATATTATCTGAACGCAATGAGCATCTAGCTAGAGCTGAGTGACACTTTTCTCAATAGGCGCAGTGTGGAGTCAGAGGATGCCCTCAGTAATTTATTTTGGGTGTTCTTTAATTTTCAATCAGCCAATAATGTTTTTTTTTTTTGTTTTTTAATGAAAATGACTTCAAAGTGCATAATAAAATCTTCAGTTTGTTGTGATATGGTTGTGTAACCAAGGTTTCAGCATTGAACTCAATGGCTTGTGTGATGCTTGTTTTTTTTTTTTTCTCTGAAACTTACGTCAAATGTGCCTTTCAGTGGAAGAGCCAGAAGCATTAATTTTTCAGATGCATCCTGCAATTTATTAACAGTAAAGAGGATCAGCACACTCTCTTATAATGCCAGAGGCTGGAGATATTGTATCCTCAGAAGAGAGCCGCTGCCAGCTTTCTGTCTGCAAGTAGATAAAGATTTCAGAGAACATTAGGAGTCTGTCTTGGGCCAAAAAACCCTGGGTCATGGGAGGGGAGGGGTGCGATCATTAATTCAAAATTTCTGAGGTTTTTGCTCCCTAGCTAGCATCACTGGAGTTCACACAATGCTCCAAAACCTCATATTGCTTTTTGTTTTTATCCTTGCTATGGAGTACATCCGGTGGTAATTGATCTTCAATTGGCACCAAGATTGCTAAAAGATGATGGCACAGGAACTGTGAGATATCAGTGCAGGACACTCTCAATGCTGATAAAGTACGTTATAAATATCCAGTTTTAATGCCTTTAAGGAGTTAACCTAAAGAAAAATTAAACATTCCAAAAATGATTGTATTGCAGCGTACCATTTCTTAGATGTGGGGGCTGCATTCGTTTTTTATTTTTAGGCTTTTTTCCTTTATTTTTACCTGGTGATCCAGCCAGGAAGTCTGTTATTTTTCAGCTTCATTTAACCACTTCAGCCCCGAAAGAATTTACCCCCTTCCTGACCAGTGCGTTTTTTTGCGATTCGGCACTGCGTCGATTTAACTGACAATTGCGCGGTCGTGCGACATGGCTCCCAAACAAAATTGACGTCCTTTTTTTCCCACAAATATAGCTTTCTTTTGGTGGTATTTGATCACCTCTGCGGTTTTTATTTTTTGCGCTATAAACAAAAAATTGCAACAATTTTGAAAAAAAAGCTATTATTTTTTACTTTTTGCTATAATAAATATCCCCCAAAAATATTTAAAAAAACATTTGTTTCCCCAGTTTAGGCCGATACGTATTCTTCTACATATTTTTGGTAAAAAAAAAATCTCAATAAGCGTTTATTGATTGGTTTGCGCTAAAGTTATAGCGTTTACAAAATAGGGGATAGTTTTATGGCATTTTTATCATTAATTTTTTTTTTTACTAGTAATGGCGGCGATCAGCGATTTTTATTGTGACTGCGACATTATGGCGGACTCGTCGGACATTTTTGACATATTTTTTGGGACCATTGTCATTTATACAGCAATCAGTGCTATACAGGGAGGGGTTAAGTATGTCCTGGGGAGTGTTATTAACTGTGGGGGGGCGTGGCTACATGTGACACGTCACTGATCTCTGCTCCCGATCACAGGGAGCAGAGATCAGTGACACTGTCACTAGGCAGAACGGGGAGATGCTTGTTTACATTAGTATCTCCACGTTTGTCCTCTCCGTGAGGCGATTGCGGGTATCCCCACGGCGATCGAGTCTGCGGGACCCGCGACCCGACTCACAGAGCTCCCGGCCGGCGCACATGCAATGGCACGGTGGCAAATTCAAAGGGACGTACGGGTACGCCCATTTGCCCAGCCATGCCATTCTGCCGACGTACATCGGCGTGCGCCGGTCGGGAACCGGTTAACAAGCCAAAGCTGTTCAGAAAAAAAATGGCAATTAGTGGGCTGGGACAAACTATTAAACACTGACAGGGGGTGATTACAGTGGTCAGCTCTTATACATTTACGTAAACCCTTTATTCCAAAGGGAAAAAAACCTGTTGTAACTGTTTAAAAGGCATTAACTGGAGTCTGGCTTTAATTTCTTAGTCAAATCCATCTAAATTTAACATTATCCTCTCCCCATATTGACAATGCTGCTGTCCAAAGGTGTCTCCATTGCGCTTTCATCCAGAGTGGAGACACCTTCAGACAGGAAGAGTATTACTGGCTGGATCGCAAAGTGAAAATAAAGGAAAAACACTAAAACATGCAAATTAATGCAGCCACCACATTTACAGCTTGATAAACTGTATTTTTTCAATTATTGTTTTTTGGTTTAATACAGCTGCATATTAAAGTGGTTGTAAACCTCAGTCATGAAATCTGAGCAAAGCACATACAGTATATATGTAGTGTTTACTTATCTCTCTTCAAAGCTCTAAGTGTTGTTTCTTTCTGGTGCTTCGTTCCTCTGTTATTAGCATGAGTCATTTCTGAGAAGTTTTTCCAATACATTAAATAAATTTGTTGGGGGTGGGGACGGGGGGTGTTAGAGCTCAGAACAGAGCTTGCCTATTCTCTACACAGTTTTGCTGTGTGTGAAGGGGGTGTGTTCCTTTCCCCCAATTAGCTCTCACACAGTGTCTCAGACCTCTAACTGCATATTTCCACCCTCTCCTCTTTAATACTGAAAAATGCAGAAGGATTTTTATTTAAAATCAGCACTTTTGAAGGGGTGTGCAAAAGATAAGACTGCAGAAGATAATCAGGTAAAACTTATGTAGGAGGATTTGTTTCATCTCTGTGTATCATCTGAGGCTATTCACTTTGTTGATATATGAGAGGGTTTTACAACAATTTTAAGGAAGTAAAACAAGCTCACTGACCTCTGTAGCTGTATGTATTATGAAGTAATTCATTCTCAAAGATTACAAGTGGGGTTTCAGTTGGTTTCCAGCAGCTTACATCACCTACTGTCATTTATGTCAAAGGGCTGGCGGGCTAACAACTTTCTGCTGCCAGAAAAAGGGGGGAGAAGCTGTGATTCCAATGCTTCTGTTGTGAACACTGTTTTAAAGCTCTTTTACTGCTTTATAAGATTTAATCTAAACTTTTCATTTTATTGTAGCAGTGTCCCCAGTGGCGTAACTAGAACCTTCAGGGGCCCGGTGCAAGAAGGGCCCCCCTGACCCCCAGCTGGGGCCCTTCCCTCCGAGCCTGGCGGCGGAAACGCAAAGGCCCGGTCGCAAGTGCGACGTTTGTTACCCTGGTAGTTCTGCCATTGGCGTCTGTTTTTTTTTCTACCATTTATTTATTTTTTTACAATATTATTTTTTAAAAATATTTAAACCATTTTTTTAAGAGCCCCGTTGGGGGGCTTTGGTGAGATATCAGCGGTCTAAGCAGACCTCTGATGTTTCACCTTTGAGACTGAGAAAGGAGATTGAGAACACAGCCTCAGCTGAACAGAATAAATGGGCAGGAATAGCTATGTATAGAAACTGAAGCATAGTAAATACAGTATACTATGTTTCAGTTATGAATGGATTGAGTCTATGATCGGTATGGATCACTCACTTTCCATTCAGAAAAGGCTTCATACTGACAGATACCCTGCAGCAGCCAGCAGGAGAGGGGAGGGGGGAACTCTGCGGAGCTGTGGGGACAGGGGAGGGACCAGGAAAGAGCCGGGGGGGGGGGCAGAAAAAAGTACAGGGGTGCTTCTCCTCTCCCTGCCGAAGGCTTTCAGCAGCTGCAGGAGGAAAATGGAGAGATCAGTTTCTCTGTATCAGTGTTTCTCAACATTTTACCAGTCAAGATGCAACATATTGCCTCTTCACTGCCTGTCAAATGCCTCTGAAAAGCATTTGGAGCCTGCATCGCGTTTCAAAGGAATGGTATTTTCTTGTTGATATTATGAACCCGCCCTAAAAAAATCAATTCTGACTGTAAAGAAAAAGGGGTCAGGATTAAAAGTAATGTGTATACATACACACGCATGTAAACACACATGTATGCACATATAAATTCACACACACATATAAACATACACACGTAAACGCACACACATATAAAACACACACACGAGCACACACACAAACATGCACACACACATATAAACATACACACACCTAAATGCACACACACACATGTACACACATAAATGCATGCACACACATATAAAATACACACGTGTACACACACACATATTAACATATACACATGCACACAAATAAACGCACACACACATATAAAACACACACACACGTGCAGACACACACATGCACACACCCAAACATGCAGACACACGCATATAAACACACACATATGCATACAAACATATATAGATTGCCTTTTTAAAAATAGGCAGGTGCAGCACTGTACCTTCACTCTCCATGCCGGGTACTGCACTGTAGGGGGAGGCAGAGAGCACAGCACACACTGTGCTAGACACCTCTCCCTTGCTTTCACTTTCAGAGTAAACACAGCGTGACCGAGCTCCTGCACTGCCGATTTACGCATCGGCTGAGGATCAGGGAGCTCGGTCCCATATACAGCCACCGCTCAGGGAGGGGGGCCCACGGGCCCCCTGCAGAGTGGGGCCCAGTCGCAATGGCGACTTCTGCGACCCCTATACTTCCGGCCCTGGGTGTCCCTGACCCCTAAAGGCCTAATGGTGACCTCCAGAGTCAGGGAGAGCTGACATCCTTCCTCGAAGTGGCATGGTGGGTGTAATGCAAGTTGGAAACATGGGCGCCAGACACTTTTTGAATGCAAGAAAAAAAGATATATTGTCTCTTAAACAGAACTGGTGGAGAGAGGGTTAGGGCCAAGACACCCTTAAGCAGATGCAATAGCAATTGGCAGACTCTGAGGCAAAAATAATAGGCAGACAGCTGTACAGGTGGAGGGCCTTTAAGCTGGATGCAGCAACTGTATTTGTAGAACTGTTGTCTCCTATGGCAACTGAACATTCAACAGTCAATAGAGATCTGTACACATAACTCACGGTAACTCATTACAGATCTTCTCTAACATCTCACAGTATCCCACTGTGGATCTTCACTCACTGAGCTCCCGGTCTCTCACTAGACTTGAAGATCCCAGTTGTCACTGGATCCCCTGAGCTCTTCCACAGCTAAACTGCTGTATACTCCCCAAGCTTCACCCCTGCTAACCCGCTGGGTCCCTGGCTTGGCACTATGCTGAAGCTTTCCTGCTTCTTCACCATCCCAGGCTGGTGAAAAGGCTGCTCTGGTACTTCTTCAGACTTCCATACACTGACCTCTGATAACAGGAGTGGTTTTCCCTTGGTGGTGACTGCTTCCCCTTTACATCTGGCCTTGATCCTCACTTGCCCCTGGTGACAGGAGTGTTCGTCCTTTATGGCAACTGTTTCTCCCTCAGCGCTGGCTGGCAACAATTCGGTTCCCCAATTCGGCAGACCCTCTGCAACTTGGTTGGGCTTCTGTCCTGAAGCCCCAACCCCGCGCTGCTTCTCTCAAACCTGGATAGGCCTCAGACAGCCTAGCAGCCAGGTGCTCCTGGGATAGGCCTCTGGCTTTTGGCCTAGCAACCTGGAGCCTTGTAGCACACGTCCACCCAGACAGCCATCCAGGTGGCACAGAACCCAGATCCCCTGACTCCTCCCAAATAAATAGGCTCTCCCAGCAGGCCAATGGGCCAAAAAAAGCCCTGACAATTGGCTGAGACAACCCATCCATTCCTAGTCTGAATTCACTATGCCCTTGTTACTCTAACGCCACAGGCAACATTGCCACCCAGTGACAGAAGAGAGAGGTGCATCAAATCCAGAGTTAGAGAAAAGTCAGTGGATCCCCCTAACAATTAGCCAGTCAAGTTGCCACCTAGCAAACTAAATCTGTTAGCAACCCTGCCTACAACCAGGGTGCTACATTATTAACATTATTTTGTAATCATTAGTAAGGTCAAATTGGCATTCTTTTTCAAACACAGTGATAAGAAAATCTGAAGACACCAGATGGAAATTTTTCACAGTGTATGTGGTTTTCCTTTGGGAAATTACATTCATTCCAAAATTGAATGTTAAAAGCAAACATAGATTTAAAAGAAAATTCAATTTTGTAGTACTTTCAAGCAAAATTTGTTAAGACATCGAATGTACTGAGAAATTTGACATGAATGTTGGTACATGTGTACAAACCATCTTTCGAAAATCCACTAGCGTATGGCCAGCTTTAGTTTTGAAAGAACTAGTGTTGGTATAGGTAAAAAAATATAACATTTTTGCTCAAATTTGTTGCACTTGAAGCGTTACTAAACACAGAACCTGCATTCACGATAGCTGGTCTCTCACAGTACACAGTGCAATTATTTTATTAACTATAAATGGATAAATACCTTTTCTCATCAGCAGTATATAGCAGCCTTGTGACTTGTATCAGTTCCTGGTAAAGCTTATAAGAGGAGTTTTCCTTCGCCCCTGATCCTCTGTCTGGACAGTGCTGATTGGCCCTGTGCTGATCACATGCATTCTCCTAAGAGAATAAAAAACAACTCTCTAGCAATACACACCAAACTGAGTATGTGCAGCCCATCCCCTGGCTCTATAAATATCAGCTTATTTTTTGGAGACAGTGAAACAAGAGGAAAATCAGAGAGACCCGTTCAAACAGCCTTTATACACAATGCAAAGGATTAACCCCACAGGGAGTATAACAAGCATGCTTTACTGCATATACAGACTGATATTACTGTTGTGCGTTTAGTAACACTTTAGGCGCCACATGCAGCTCCCAGCATGGATCCAGTGCCTTCTGGTTCAACGTTTCCGGTCCATTTTCAGCCCGAATTTTTGGCTGAATTCGGACCTGATGCTAATCAAAAGACACACAGGGCTCCTGTGCTAATTCGCACTTGAGCCACAGCGGAGATATGTGAACCAGCTCCATAGAGAGCCGGTCAAAATCTCCTGCGATTGCAAAATTGGATGCAGGGAATCCGCATGCAATTCACAATGGTGTGAATCCAGCCTTAATGACAATAAAGTTTTTTGTCTGGTACAAAGCATGGTAAAGGTAGTTACAAATTATATAAAGGATTTTCTTTTTCAATTTTTTTTTTTTAATACAGCACAAAAAAGTGACAAAGGAAATTAAAATAGTATAAACAATTAGAAATGATAGATACAATCAACAGAAAAATAATAACTAAGGGGAAGGTGTAAAACAGGAATTAATAATCTTTTTAATGTTTGACCTTGTATTCCTGCAGGACACCTCCAAACAGTGTTTACAAACACTGTTCAGAAACTCAGTTTTTTTACCGAAGTGGCTGCAGTACTTTTTTCATACTCAGCAAGCCCCGGTTTTGGTTTTAATTTTGACAGCCAGGAACTGTCTACAGGAGCGGTGGGGTGAGCAGAAGCAAGGAGGGACAGGGTGTGGTTTGTACACTTCTTATACTTTTTTATGTTTTATTTGAACATATGTAGCACACCCAAGGTCCACAAGGAGTTAAAGTAGAACTGAACTTATAGGGAACATCTAGAAATGATCATTGCGCCTAAGCAGCAGTATCCAGTGATAATAGTGAACCTCCCCCTGTCTGCCAGTCGGTCCTTACTCCATCTAGTAGGTGGTGTGCGGGCAGCTGCTTCGGTGTCCCCTCCAGCATGGTGGGCGAACCCCATCTAGGTGGCGAAGTGCGGGCAGCGGCTCTGGTGTCCCCTCCAGCATAGCGGGTTGCGAGGTGCGAGCAGCGGCTCCGGTGTCCGCTCCTCCATCGGCTTCCGCTGCATGTCTGCACTCTCTTCCTCCTAAGCGCTAGGCGTTCAAAGGGATCGCCTGCATTTTAGCCAATTGCGAAACAGGTCTCACGACCTGCTTCCTGATTGGCGAGGAGGAGATTTAGTGTGAAAATAGCGAATATTAATTTGCTATTTCACACAACTGGGTGGGCTTCGGGCGCAGTGCTCTGCGCCTGGAGCCCTCCCTTTTTTGAACCCTATTAGAGCCTCTGGCTCTAATAAAGTGCTTAAAAAAGAAACACACCCCCCATTGGAATCCAATGAAGTGTACTTTTGTACGTTTCAAATAAAGTTCAGTGAAAAAGGGGAGCTGTGGGATGTGCTGAAGACAGCTGCTGGATAGAAAACCGATGTAGTTTACCTCTCTGGCAGCTGTCTGTTCCGTGTGAATTAGCCCTAAATATTCTCCCATCAGTCATTATATTAGGTCATCAGTCATCAGAGGGGCAGCTCTGACACGAGGAAGCAAATCCCTGTCTCCAAGATGGTCACCTCCACATAGGGACACAGTGCAGGACAAGACATGCTAAGTCGATATACTGTATCTGCTGTAGGGAACCTACAAGCAATACTGATGTCTGATACTTTTCCCTCTGCCTGCTTTTTTTTTTTGGGCAAAGCTTTCATGGTTCGGATCCTCTTTGGTTTAAGTGGAGGATGGGGTTTGCTGTTAGGTGAACAGTTAATGGTTCCTTTTCAAGGTTATGGATTAAAGTGGTTATGATTTACAGTTGAATCCATATCAGATGTACTCAAGAAATGTAGTCACTGACCACAATAACAAACTGACTCTCCCTTACTCTATCCAACAGAAAAAATGTTTTGGCTCCAGCTGCACTTTACCCTCTCGCCGGTCGTGTTATGCCCTGTACACACAAGCAGAATTTCCGACCGAAATAGTCCGACAAAATCTCTTCTTCGTCTATTCTGATCCTGTGTAGGCCTCATCGGACTTCTTTTTTCGAAAATTCTGATGGACCTAGAAATGGAACATGTTCTAAATATTTCCGACTGAACCAATTCCTATCGGGAAAACCGCTTGTCTGTATGCTGTTCCGACAGGCCAAAAACGACGCATGCTCTGAAGCAAGTACGAGACGGAAGCCATTGGCTACTGGCTATTGAACTTCCTTTTTCTAGTCCCGTTGTAAGTGTTGTACGTCACCGTGTTCTGGACGGTCAGACTTTGGTCGGACTTTGGATTGACCGTGTGTAGGCAAGACCGCTTAAATGGAATTCCGTCGGAGTTCTGTCGGAGAAACCTTCAGAGTTTAATCCGACGGCAAAACCAGTCGTGTGTACACGGCATAACACACATGTATGGTAACAGGATGGGTGGGCCTTAACGTCTGACACACCACACATAACTCTGTGGGTTGAACTGGATGGACTTGTGTCTTTTTTCAACCAGACTAACTATATAACTACACTATATTACCAAAAGTATTAGGACACCTGCCTTTAAACGCACATGAACTTTAATGGCATCCCAGTCTTAGTTTGTAGGGTTCAATATTGAGTTAGTCCACCCTTTGCAGCTATAACAGCTTCAACTCTTCTGGGAAGGCTGTCTACAAGGCTTAGGAGTGTGCCTATGGGAATGTTTGACTATTCTTCCAGAAGCGCATTTGTGAGGTGAGGCACTGATGTTGACGAGAAGGCCTGGCTCACAGTCTCTGCTCATATTCATCGCAAAGGTGTCCTAATGGGTTGAGGTCAGGACTCTGTGCAGATCAGTCAAGTTCCTCCACCCCAAACTCGCTTATCCATGACTTTATGGACCTTTCTTTGTGCACTGGTCTAAATCATTTGGTGGAGGGGGGATTATAGTATGGACTTGTTTTTTCACGGGTTGGGCTTGGCCCCTTAGTTCCAGTGACAGGAACTCTTTAGGTGACAGCATACCAAGACATTTTGGACAATTTAATGCTCCCAACTTTATGGGAACAGTTTGGGGGTGGCCCCTTCTTGTTCCAACACGACTGGGCACCAGTGCACAAAGCAAGGTCAATAAAGATATGGATGAGCGAGTTTGGGCTGGAGGGCTGACTTCAATCCGATAGCACACACTGGCAGACCGCCCAGTCAAGTAGTATAACAAATCAGCTTTAGCTTGTCTCCTTCCAAGGCATGCCCCTCATAGATTGAGTCCGTGAGGGGTTGAAATGCATTAGAGGAGCGTGGCTTGGGAGGAGACAAGCTGAAGCCGATTTGTTATACAACTTGGCCAGGTGGCCAACCTGTGTATGCTTCTGTGTTCCTTTCTGAGAGTAATCAAGGTCTTATAGACAACTCCTGGTCTTCTAGTTATGATCAGGAGGTGGCATGACCACCATGATTGGAAGGGATACCAAATGCAGGTTCTAGCAAGGATGACCAGATCAGTGGGTTGTACTTTAAAAAGGTTGTCCAATCTGTAAAAAAAAAGTCAGCAACTTAACATCCTGTAGCTGCTGACTTTTAATAAATGTACACTTACCTGTCCAACGATCCAGGGCTGTCCTCACTCGGGCTAGTTCTTCACTAGCCTCCAGGTTCCTAGCGCTGACATCCTAACTTTGGGCAGCCGGATGTGTGACTTTCGACTTCACAGCCAGCTACCCACTGCTCATATAGTGCAGCAACCCAAGCAACATCCTAACTATGTACAAATGGAGGGAGCACACATGAGTATGGCAAGGTCAGGATTGAGACAGGAAACAAGGGGAGCAGAGCAGGGTATGGAGTACTGGATGCAGGGAGCACAGTAATGGGAGCAGGTCACACAAACAAGGCGCAGGATCAGGTACAGGAACAGGAACAAGGCACAGGATCAGGTAGGGACATGGTTCACAGGAAGAACACTGAAGCTCTGAACTTCAGTTAAGGGTGGGATTACATACCTCCTAGCAGCCAGCATCAGATGCAGTCGAGTCGAATTACTCAGATAAGCTGGCTGCTGGGAGGCACCCGCTGTTGGCCACTGGAACTACCTCCTTCAAATCTGGGAACAACATCGCCACCAGAAGGTGACCCAGGTCCTGACAATGATAGCCAATCACAAAGATCACATGATCAGGAAGTTAGTACTGCCTTCTGGTGTTAAACAGTTAAAGGTTGGCTCTGGAGGGGGGCAGTAAGGGGTTAAAGAGAACAGTTCATGACTGGGGTTACATAGAAGTCTGAATATTATTATTATTATTATACAGGATTTATTTAGTGCCAACAGTTTACGCAGCGCTTTACAACATTAGGGAGGACAGTACAAGTACAATACAATTCAATACAGGGGGAATCAGAGGGCCCTGCTCGTTAGAGCTTACCATCTAGGAGGGAGGGTCAGGTTATACAAAAGGGTAATAGCTGTGGCGGATGAGCTAATGGAGAAAATAGTGCAGTTCTTAGATGGAGGCAGGATAGGCTTCTCTGAAGAGGAAGTTTTCAGGGATTGCCTAAAAGATGGGCGAGGCTTGTGAGAAGTCCTGGAGGCGGATATGGGAGGAGGTGATGAGGGAGCTAGAGAGCAGGAAGTCCTGGGAGGAACGGAGAGGGCGATTAGGTTGGTATTTTGAGACTAGGTTAGTGATGTAGCTGGGGGAAGAGTTGTGGATGGCTTTGTAACTTATTGTTAGAATTTTTAATTTAATTTGTTGGGCGAGTGGCAGCCAATGGAGGGATTGGCAGAGAGGGGTAGCAGACACTGAGCGGTTTGTAAGGTGGATGAGTCTGGCAGCAGCATTCATGATGGACTGAAGGGGGGATAGTCTATTTAAAGGTAAGCCAATGAGGAGGGAGTTGCAGTAGTCAAAGCGAGAGATAACCAGGGAGTGAATCAGGAGCTTTGTGGTTTCATTGGTTAGAAAGGGACGTAGTTTAGAGATGTTGCGGAGGTTGAGGCGGCAAGCTTTGGAAAGTGATTGGATGTGGGGCCGAAAGGAGAGTTCAGAATCCAGGATAACACTTAGCACCCTGACATGTGGGGACAGGTGGATGGTTGTGCCATTGCTCTTGACAGAGAAGTCAGGGGAAGAGGCACGTGGAGGAGGAAATATTATAAGCTCGGTTTTGGACAAGTTGAGTTTGAGGAAGTGGTGTGACATCCATACAGATATGTCTGTTAGTAAGTTAGTGATGCGTGAGGACACTGATGGAGTGAGTTGAGGGGTGGAGAGATAGATTTGTGTGTCGTCAGCATAGAAATGATATTGAAAGCCGTGAGAGGCTATCAGCTGACCTAGGGAAGAGGTGTAGATTGAAAATAAAAGAGGTCCAAGAACAGAACCTTGCGGGACCCCGACAGAGAAGGGAAGAGGAGTGGAAGAAGTGGAATTGTAAGTGACACTGAAGGTGCGTTGGGGTAGGTAGGATGAGAGCCACTGAAGAGCGCAGTCATGGAGACCGAGCGAGTAAAGTTTTTTTTGAGGAGGGGGTGGTCAACCGTGTCAAAGGCAGCTGAAAGATCCAGAAGTAGGAGTACAGAATAGTGTCTGTTGGTTTTTGCAGTTAGTAGGTCATTTGTGAGTTTTAAAAGAGCAGTTTCTGTGGAGTGTTGAGGGCGAAATCCAGATTGAAGGGGATCAAGAAGGTTGTTTTTAATGAGGTGGTCACTCAGTTGGTTGTAAACCAGGCGTTCAAGTTTAGAGGAAAAAGGGAGCAAAGAGATAGGGCGTAGGTTGTTAAGATTGGTAGGGTCCAAGGACGGCTTTTTAAGTATGGGGGTGACCAGTGCATGTTTTAGAGCATTGGTGAAGATGCCAGAGGTGAGGGAGAGATTGAAGATGTGGGTTAGAGAGTGTAGGATGGAGTCAGAGGGCGACCTTACCATATGAGTGGGAATAGGGTACAGGGGACAAGTGGTTAGGTGGGCGATAGAAAGGAGTTTAGCAACTTCGTCTGTAGTAGCAGATTTGAATAGGGGGAGTGTCAGTTGTACCTGTTGACATGGGGCCACTTAATTATTATATTGTTGTGTATTTTCTCCCCTTATTTAGCTTAACTTTGTGTGAGTCCAATACTTTACCCGCACAGTCAGGGGACTTTATAAGCCTGACAGTTGTTAAGCTGTTAAAATTCAGATCTCTTAGGCCCCGTTCACATCTCCCTGTTTCTGATTGTATAGCAAACCGCACAGAAAATGTGCGCTTTGATATTACAGAAACGTGCCGCAAATGTGCATCGTGCTTGTGTTGCCATTAAATGTTAATGGCGTCCCAAGCGTGGGTGGCGGGTGCGTGTTTGCTGTGTGTTTTTTCATGTGACAAACAAGCTGCAGATGCACTAAAAAGAGCAGTAAAAAAACACACTGTGCTACGCTCCAAAAAAAGTACTGGGGTTTCTTTGGGGCATTTGTCAAGCGTAGGGCAGTCCAATAAAGTAAATGGGCTGCCCCATGCGCGACACACGTTAACATGTGAAAAAAAAAATACGAGAGGAATGCAAGTTCCTGCTTGGTGCAGATGGGAGTGCAGCTTTACACTGTATATTCAGAATTCAGTTGTAGACAGTGGGGTTGATTTAAAATTGTTTTAATATGTGCAGCGAAGGATAAATTAATAAATAATCCAACTATATATCACCATATACCAGTGTTTACACAGTGTAAACCTCAATACGCACAACAATATTTTCACATTGTAACCTGCAAAATTTGCAGCAATATTTCCTTTCCCAATACATTTTATTACAAAAACATATTGAATACAAATGAAAAACCATCAAAGTTTTACAGTCAAGCATTACCGGTCCAGAGTTTCACAGTGATACAAATGTGCGATCACGTGGAGAGATATGTGAGTAATATACTGTAGGTTCCCATTTGTGAGATTTCAATAATATAGTAACAACTTAAAGAAGATGCAGTTATCAAGAAGGATAAATCGTAACACCACCCTACTGTACTAATAAAGTAGTTTCATAAAGCCCCTGTACAGCTGAGGAGATCCCCTTGCGGAAGTCTGGAGGGCCAACAACCCTATAGGTGATGTCAGGTATGGTGTATGATGAGGCAAGAAAAAGAAACCTGGACGACTAACTTAAGAAGTGTCTAGGAGAAGATTGTACCGAAGAATCAGGGGAGAAAGAGAAGAAAGAAATGTAGGATAAACTTGCAGACATTGGGCAAGTTTCACACAGGATGCCCAGCAATATTTTCACATGTCATCTAAATTAACACATGAATGAAACCCAACATTGGGATAGAATTAACCTTCCTCTCACCACTCCCTTCCAACCCTCTCTCACTAATCCCTGGGATGAATAGATAAATAAAAAAAACATTCTAAAGGATCAATAAGGATCAATCTGCAGTGCTGGATTTGCAGCCTCCACAGACAGAAATGGTATCAGCAGGACCAGATGTGGGGACTCACTTAAAGCGGGGGTCCACTTTTCTATCGTTTTTTTTTTTTTGAGTTCATTCACAAACTTTTCTTCTCAGCATTACATACTCACATATTGTGTGTAATATGTCCGCCTGTGTCAGATTTCGTCAGAAAGAATAACTTATATTATTCACTGCAGGCGGTTTCCATCTTCATTGTGGGCATTTGAAGCCCACGAGCATTTATTTCCTGGATGCGGTGAATGCTGTGCTCCCAGCATTCACCACTCGTTCCCGCACATGCTCAGTGGCATCCTGGGAAGCCTGAGGCTAGCTCCCAGGAGACTGTGCGGAGTCTGGGAGAGGCTAGAAACACGCCTACTCCCACGGGAGGAGAACCAGGAAGTGCAAAGAAGAATAGAAAAATAAAAGGTAATTACTGCGATTTAAATTTTTTTAAACGGCATGTCAGCATCTAGGCAAGGAAGAGAATACATACAGATATTGTTCAAAATTTTTTAAATATTTAAGTTCGGCTTTAGAACAATGCACAGCATTTGATTCTTATGTACTGTATATGAAGAATCTTTTATAAGTGCAGCAGTGATGCCTCCAAATCAAATATTTCCTTCTGTGCAATTCCATCTTTGATCAATACTTTCACTCTCTCAGATGGACCTTTTAATTAAATGTCAAATTGGCTATTTTCACAGTTGGGAACATCACTCAGTATTCTTCTTTCTAACAGTTCACCAAAGGAGGTAGCGTAAAGAATAAAATGTTCAACAACATAGCTGTTCTCTGCTCTAAATTGACTTTATTTAATAAGAAATAAAACCACTTATAATGTTTCTATGCACTACACATGTGCACAGTACCAACGGTTAGTTATTACAATCCAGTGGGCTCAGGAACACTGTTGTTATGCTAATCCCAGATACGAGGATTGCCTCTTCCCTGCACAACGGCGTCACCTTGAACTCAGCTCTTTGCGTAAAGTCACTGGTCTTCATCATTATCAGGAATATTTTATAACTTCCTATTTATTGGAGGGGATAATGTGCTAAATGAGAAAGTAGAGCATGATTACTTTATGAAAGGAATTTTCACTTTGCACAGTTAGTTTTCACTTAGCTTAGTGAATGGGGTGAAAGCTAAGTAAAAATTAACTTTGCAAAGAATACCCAATGCCGTACAAGGAAAGAGAAAACAGGTGTAGTCCTCCTTTTGAGGGGAAGGCTATGATGAGAAATGGTCCTCCCCAAACAGTATAGTGCATTAACACTGTAGGTAAATAAGAGAACCAGAACCTTTGCTAAGTGGAAGAACAAAGGGGATTCCCTTCCTGGGAAATTAATAAGCAGTCTAATCAATGTAATTGAGAGCAGAGGAACTACTGACACCAGCATATAAAATTAACCATAAGCACATAGATGCACACCAGTATAGAAATAATGCACGCTTTATAAAGGAAGAGACTAATAACAGTTCATACATCCAATGTACAGACAGGTATTACCAGCAAAAGGGCCCGAAAGGAGTCCTGCTGGAATTGTGCACAAATACCCACGTATATATAGTTATTAATAGAGATACCTCTAGATGTTCAAGCAAAGTCCAGTTGCAAGGGCCCCTGAGCATGTGGCATCTGTCTTTATGTTGGAGGCCTAAAGACAAGATCAACTCTAACTGTTGTCTAACCAGCCTGGAATGGAACTTCTCACTGTCAAGAACTGTAATGTGGCATCGAAACTCAGAGTCAGCCTATCTACTCTGCGTTTTAGTCCCTCCCTAGTAGTTTTATAATAGTCATTTCTGGTCCAATATTTAGTAGCACAGGACACCTGGCTGAGACCTTCTCTCTCTCTTTCTCCACTTCCTCTCTCTGGGTTTTCAAAGACAACAACCAGGGGCAGAAAGTGCATACATAATATATTTACAGGCATTTACAAATGCAGACAGTAGAGGTCAGCAGATCCCTACACAGGATTTTTGTTTGCATGTGACTGGATGATTGAAGTTAGCATAATTTAATTTACTAAAATTAACTTTGCAAAGCAAACTTTGCAGAGAGCAATTGACAGGCAGTGAGGTGGCGTTATATCACCTCCTTACCACATGCTTTAACCCCTTGATCCTCATCATTGCAGGGTGCTTGCAGAGCTGCCCTATCCACTTAAAACAAGCCAAGTTCGGCAGGTGCTCACTAGCCAAAAGCAACAGGGGTATAATTCCAAAGCAAAGTATTGTGGCTGTGGGTCAACTGTGTGTAGAGGAGGGACAGCTGACAATGGATGCCCCATAGTAAATCTATGGGTGATGTCACCACACAGGCATTGCAGCCATTTTTAGCATTTTCTCCTCTACACTGAAGCCAGTCACTGGGGAGATCATGTGACCAGACCAGAGCACCCTCACAATAGGTAAGTAAGGATGTCTTTCCTTTGCAGGGTAGTTAGAATAGGGCTTAAAATGGAGGTGGTAGCAGCAGGGCCGGCCCTACCATGTGTCCCGTTGGATCCATTGGACCCAGGCGGCATTTTAAGAGGGATGTCAGAGTGCTTAACACACTGCCCCTTGAGCCTCTTGTTTTCATGCAAAGTTTGGTGGCAGCGGGAGCGTGGCAGCAAACAGCTGCGAGACTTTGGAGATTTGGGGAAGGTGGCAAGCGAGGAGGGCAGTTAGATTTGTAGGAGCCCGGGAGGGAGAAGAGCTCCACCCCCTCCCTGACCAGTGATCACCGAAGAGGCGAACAGGAGCGGGCGCAACCTCCCCGGCGCTCCCAGAACCTCTTTCTCCTGGCACTCTATACTACACTTACTCCAAACCTAGACTGCACCTATATCAACCCTATACTGCATTATACCTAACCTTTACCACATCTGAATCACATCTACCTTACACCTGTACCAAGACTATAAAGACTATACTGTATCTATACTTTACCTATAGTGCATGCATACTGGGAATGTTGTTAAGGGCCCCAAAGATAGCCAGCAGATTAACATCTCAAGGGACTGCCCCTCCCATAATAAATATTCTGCAAGCGCCCCTTATTCCCCGGCCTCCTCCGCTACCATCCTCCTTTTCTTAAGGACAGTACATACCCAGTCAGTCTAGGACTAGCATTGCTACCATAAATGTGCTCTGGCAGTATAGCTCCAGCACTCGATAGATTAAACTTTATTACTGCTCACTGCTGGACTTGAGGTGGTCTTGCTACTGTTTATACTGATCTGGACACCAAATGTCATCTAATGCCTAGTTCTTCCTGTTAATCACTTTGTATGCTAAATTGTGGTAATTACCATTGGTAATTCATGTTATGCTTGTCTAGTAACCAACCATATTGGGTGACAATATATTAAATTTTCCTTTACTACCTGGTTTGATGCCAGTGTTTTTTATATAGCACTACTATTGGGCACTAAGTATTACTTTCAGTGAGTTCCTGTGATATTGTATGTTTGTATGCTCAACCTGGTGTCTCAGAGGGGCTGAGGTTCTTAAAAAGGTTGAGGCAAAGAACAGAGTACCCATTTTATCCAGCGGGCCCTACAGGGGTAGACCTACTCTTAAATAGCATAGTACTGATTTGTACTATACTGACAGTGTTCTCCTGCAGTGGCATTGCTAGGGGGGGGGGGGGCGGTCCACGCCCAGGTGCCACCCGCTACAGGGGTGACACCATCCCGAAGGCGTTTTTTTTCTTCAGCCGGAAATCCACCTTTAGCCCCGCAGCCGTGCCTGCCATGTGTTCTCCTCCTCCTCTCTGTGTCTCATTCCTGAGCTGCTGCCCAAGCCTGTCACGATCTGCTCTCCACCCATGTACCTGAGCCGCCAGAGCTGGTGCAGTAACAGATGGGGGGGTGTCGGCTTGCGATTGGAGGGAGGAAGTCCTCTGCTGCCCGAAGTGAGATGGGGGGGGCTTTCTGATGAGGTTGGTTTTTGCTACTGGACACTATATTATATGTAGGGGGGGTGGTTTGTACTAAGGCGGGTCTGTACTGTGGGGGGTCTATACTAATGAAGGGGGGTGGTTTGTCCTGAGGGGGGTCTGTATTAATGGAGGGGGGGTGGTTTGTTCTAGGGGGGTGGTTTGTTCTGAGGGGGGTCTGTACTGAGTTGGGGCTATACTGATGGAGGGGGGTGGTTTGTCCTGAGGAGGGGTCTGTACTAATGGAGGGGGGTGGTTTGTACTGAGAGGGGTCTATACTGATGGAGGGGGGTGGTTTGCCCTGATGGGGGGTCTGTACTAATGAAGGGGGGTATTTCGTTCTGAGGGGGGTCTGTACTAATGGAGGAGGGGGGTGGTTTTCCCTGGGGGGGTTTATACTTAGTGGGGGGGTCTTCACTGACGGAGAGGGGTCTATACTTAGTGGAGGGGGGTCTGTACTGAGGGGCGACTATAGTTGGTGGGGGAGGAGGTGACACCATGTTTTACCACACCAGGTGACACAAACCCTAGTGACGCCACTGTTCTCCTGTAACATGTCCCTTGTCTTTGAATTTCTCTGACTCGTTTTTTTTTAGTACATCTCTTGTAGCTTAGAGTCTTTCACTGTCCTTGTGGAATGAGTGCAATCTCTCACTATGGGGCTGATTTACTAAAGGCAAATAGACATGTGGGATTGGATGATGGAAGACAGCAGAGCTTCTGCTCATTTACTAAGCTCTGGAGCTACTTCTCTTACAAAGTGCACAGTTTATTTGTCTTATTTGGGTAAATCAACCCTGATATGTGGCATTACACATATAGGAAATAGTAAGTGGTTGCACTTGAGACATTTAGGTTCCTACATGTGTTGTCAGTTTAAAGCTGAACTCCAGTGAGACAGCTCAATTCACAGATGATATACAAATAAGGGTTAATTTACACTTGCAGTATAGGAGCGGGGTTGCAGAAAAAACATGCGGTTGAGGTGCATTTTAATCATCCTCCCAAGACAAAGGGGTGTACTATAGCCTGACTGCTGCAAAAAATGATCCCCCTGTTGGGTTTAGTGGGTAGTACCGCGAGTGTACGCGACTCATCCAAGTGGTGTGGCATTTATGAAGTTAAAGAGGGTGAAAGGAAGATGATATACCGCCTACTCACTGCCTGTCAAATGCCTCTGAAAAATAATCTGGCCGCAGATCGCTTTTTAGAGGCACAGTAACGACAGCAGCCTGTGTAAACATAGCCTAAAGAAGCTGTTTTACCTGCCTGTCTGTTCAGTCCTGAGATTTACACAGCCCTGCCAAATAGCACAGTTCTGTCTGGCAGGGCAGGTGAACTGATTTTTTTCTGCTGTAATTGAGCAACATTTACAGGTCTTGGCCCCCCCCCCCGCATGTGAGTTGTTGTAAGGGATCACTGGTATAATTGGTAGGTGCTCTTTCCAGAAACACTGTCATTTTGCCCTGCATAGGGAAGATAAGATTGCCTCTTTAGAATCTGGTGGAATCTAAAGTTAATCCAGCAAGGTGCCTCTTTCCTGAGCTATCCCACAGATTGTAGACATTGCAGTGTCCGCAGACAAGATATGTGTGAAATGAGCAAATCTGCCTCCAGTGAGCTTCAATAATGAATTAGCTTGCAATCCTATCTCACATCTACACTCAGACATGCATGACTTTATTAATTATGGGGTATTAATTATGAATTTCAGGGCTATTATTTAAAACCTCATAATTACAGCAACGGGTCATTCTCATCTACCATATTTCATATCATTTTGTCATCAGCATAAATCCTGCTCTGCGCATATCCCATCAATGTACTGCAGGGAGATAAGAGCTCTGCAGAGTTAACTCTCATTAGAAACTGTCATTGGTAACTTTAAATAGAATGAAGATGTCAGTAAAGTGTTCCTAACAAAAGACATGACTTTATTTACATATGGCATATGCACATTGCACGTAGAACAATGAATACATTATCTCTAAATGGCAGCAGAGGGGCATGGCGGTGTCTTCAAAGCTTGTTCACTTACCAAGAGCAGCAGATTGGGTTTCAAGTTAAATAATTAAATTGACATTTCATGCAGGTGATAGAGGGAAAGATACAGTATATCCAGCTATGTAGTTTTAACCTAATTTTGTACACTTTGAAATTTTTTTGCTGAGTTAACTAGATATTAATGTAGTTATAATCCCTGTGTCCTTTCCTTGCCTTACCTTGTAATGATATGCTCAAATGTTGTGGCTGCAGTTTGTAGCGTCATGGCCTATGTCCATGTATTCATTCCTCTAGCTTGTCCCTATGTGCTAAAGGGACAGACAACCTCTTGTTCTGGGTTGCACAGTGTCCAGTCCATGCCCTGCCACTTCCTGTGTTGCATCACAAATGTGGGAGTTCTAATTTGATGAAAGCACATCTCTCCCAGCAGTGACGGCTGGTGGTAAATTTTTTGGGCGGGGCAACAAACAGTGCACCCATAACCAACCCCCTTCTCCCATCCTGTCAACCGTACCCGCCCCCAGTCGGTCAGTTCACGAGCCCAGGACTTACCCCATCTATGGCGTGGGCAGCACTTGCCTCCAGGCGATGGGTGGAGGCTTCCGCCATGCGTCTACTCCCCCTTCCCCCTAGGCTAATTGGAATGCTTCTCCTTTTGGCCAATCAGTAAATGGGTGGGCTCAGGGCTCTGTGCCCTGAGCCCACCCTTTTTTGAAGCCAATTAGAGCCTTAGGCTCTAATCACATGCTTAAAAAAAAAACCCCATTGGAATCCATGCATCCAGCGCCCCGCATATAGATTAGGTGGCCGGATGCATTGATAGGAGGGGCGGCGCCTGTGCGCCTTGCATTATGGGCTGCCACTGTCTCCCAGTATGGTTATGTCTCTGTGAATGCTTTGCCTGCTTGTCAGATGTAATTACTGCACTTGCACCAGCACTAGACTGAGAGAGGGATTGTGGAATATGTAGTTTCTTCACAGTTCTCAGAATACAGACAGACGACATGAATTAACCTGTGCAGTGCCATGACCCATGCCTTGCAGTTGAACACAACAGAAACCTCTGACACAGGAATGTGTAGATTTACTCTACTTTAGGCTGTGCATACTAGGCAACAAATGACACCAGGAAATGACATCATCTACGCAGCCTGTCAAAACCTAAGAGAAGAAGCTGCAGCTGGACGGTACACTCGGTGGCACTTCCATTTAGAGCAGTATGCGATCAGGAACGAATGCCTGGAACGCGGGTTCCTTGTGTCCTGGGCATTCATCACTGGGCACATCCTGCACTAAATGTAATTATCACCCAGCCCCTATTTACATGATTTCAGGGGTGACGAGGTGTAGTTGACAAGCTGTCAAAAGCCAAACCCTCAATGGGCAGTAGAGACTATGACATCTATGACTGAATGAATGACAGGGGGTGGGGTTTAGCTAGAGGACGCAAGGAGCGAGACTAAAACTCAACTGTCATATAGGTCAAGGCCATTTGTGCAGTCTGGCAACAAAGTGGTTGTAAACCTCAGACATGAAATATGAACAAAGCATATCCCTCTATAGTGTGTACTTACTACACTAAGGGGTTGATTTACTAAAGGCAAATATACTATGCACTTTGCAAAGTGCAATTACACACTGCAAGAGCAGTTTCTTAAGAGCTTAGTAAATGAGCAGAAGCTCTGCTGACTTCCATCATCCAATCGCATGCAAGCAAAAATGCTGTTTTTAAAAAATTTTCCTTGCACGCGAGGAGCGGGTATTCTTTTCCAAATGAAGCTTTACCTCATTTACTAAGCTCTGGAGAAAGTGCACTTACAGAGTGCAACTGCACTTTGCAAAGTGCACAGCCTATTTGACTTTAGTAAATCAACCCCTAAGTGTAATTTCTGTCTGTTGCTTCTGCTGTCAGCATGAGTCACTTCTGACAAGTTTTCCTGACACCAAGAAAAAAATGTTGACAGGAGAGGGATCTGCAGCTGATTGACAGCCTCAGCTCTGTTCCTGTGAGCTGTGTGAGGGAGGTGTGTCTTTGTCCTCCAATCAGCTCCCAAACCTTTCCTCACTGAGCTCTGCAATGTGTAACTTCAGCTCCTCGCTCCCCTGGTTTTTGATAGCTCAGACACGCTTTGTAAATTCTGGACTTTGAACGGATGTAGAGAGGAGAATACTGCAAATAAACAGGATCTGTTTCATCTCCGTGTATCACTTGAGGCCAGTAACTTCACAGGTATATGTAAGGGTTTACAACCATTTTAAGATCAGAAAAGCTTTGCAGAGACAGAGATTGATTTGAAGACCAACACAGATACTTGAAGGCAGTTCAGCACTGTTGTTACCTTTTTGGCACTCTTTAGGCTGTCAAGACATGCATGGAGCTTGAATAAAGTGATAAGCGAAAGACATACGCGTCTAAATTAGGGGTTGTGTATGAAAGGTCAGGACTCTTACCTGATTGGACGAGCAGACAGGGTGATGGGGAGGAGTAGAATAGATAGTAGTTGAGGGTTGGAGTGAAGGGGCATCACTTGCAGTCTGGAAATCGTAGGAGGAACGTTACTCCCTCACGCCCTTGGTGATATTGTCTGGTTGAAGTTGCTGAAGACGGTGGACATTGGTGGTTGGGGTCCTTGACGAGGGTCTAAAACAATGGGGTCTATTGATGAAACGGTGGGACCTATCTCAGATATGGAGTCCTCCGGTTGGTCTTGTTCAGTTTAGACTGACCGGATAGTTAAGGTGGTAGGGGTCTGTGGTCAGTTAGGATAGTCCTTGAGGCGGTGTTTGGCAGCTGGGGACAGAACCTAGTTAATGGTATCACAGACTTTAAAGTTGTGGGAGATGGTGTCATCAAGGATCTGCAACCATTTCTTCTTATTTGATCTGGATTGTTTATGAATATTTTATGTTATTCATGATTTTTGGTTTAATAAAAGGCTGAACCGGCAATTAAACCCCAATGCAATTTGGTGTTGTTATTGAAGATAAGGTGGGTGGTGTTGGGTGCAGAGTCAGGTAGAATGGATAAGCAAGAGATATCTGAACTACCCTAGCCCTGCCCTCTTTAACCACTCTGGCGGTATTCCCGAGTCTGGCTCGGGGTGGAATTTCAGTACCAAAAGCGGTAACCCCGAGCCAGACTCAGGATCGCATCGCAGTATCCAGGCAAAGTAACTTACCTTGGCCCCTGGATCCTGCGATGTCTCCCCGCTGTGTCTGCGAGCTGTCATCTCACTCGATTCATAGTGCCGAGTGCCGAGCTCCGTTCCCTGCGAGCGTTGCGACGCACGGGGACGGAGTTCGGCGCCAAATTCAAAAAATTAAAAACACACTACACATACAGTATAATGTAATCTTACAGATTACAGTACTGTATAAAATAATTACACATCCCCTTTGTCCCTAGTGGTTTGTCCAGTGTCCTGCATGCACTTTTATATTATAAATACCGTTGTTTCTGCCTGGAAACTGGAGATTGTCCATAGCAACCAAAAAGTGTCCCTTTACGTCAAAAGTGGTTTTAAACCAGCAAGGAAACAGCGATAATAAATTAGAATCACTCCCAGAATTGAGTGATAGTGATTTGTGGGGAGATCCGTCAAACACTGAAAGTAATGACCGACAATTCTGCAACTGAGCAAATTTCAGTGTTTTTGATTTGATTACATTATTGAATACATTTTATTATTATTATATTACTATTTGTTATAATTATTTATAGTTATTTATTATGTTATAATTTATGGTTTTGTGTTTCAAACTTTATCATACCTGGGATGTCTACTAGATTCTTGTTTGGACAGATTTAAGTGTGTTATTCCTAAGAATTACAAGCCTACAATATAAAACGCCAAATTTCCATGCAAAATAATTGTACCGCTTTCAGCACCTAAAATCTGAAATAATCATACCGGCAGGGAGGTTAAAGAACGTTGGTTATCCTATAAATATAAGCCTCCATTGTAATTTGATTAAAAAAACATAATATTTTTTGTGAACATGACTTACTTACAGTATAAGTTGTCATAATGCCTCAAACCACCATCTGTACACCCATGTGTGTGTGTTTTCAGTCTCCTCTATATCAGAGCATAGCTAGAAAAAAATCAAAATGAAAAAGCACAATGCAGTAATAGGAGAGTGCTGTCTGTTTTCCTCTGTATGACCTGTGCTGTTATTCACCATGACTTAGTGTAGTGGGTGGACATAGGCGTAGGGTTTGTTGAGTATGATGAGCTGATAATTTGCATAGTTGCCATTTTTCTATTACAAGAATAAAGTAGACATGTTAATTGGCTGTATTTAGTTTATTGCCACCTTGTTTTAAACAATAACCCTCATGTTAATTAGTGAGGAGGCATTCCCCGTACAATATATTGTGATTATTGAGTTAGAATTAAAAGATTTCCAATCTTTATTAAGGCAGATAGTAAAGTGCAATAGTCCATTTACTCACATTTAATAAATCTTTTTTAATCTCGTGACCATACATTCTCGCTTGTTGCCATGGATTAATGAGGCAAGCCATCTCTCTTTATGTAACATGTATCAAATAATTTTTAGCAGCAGTAATAACTCTTAGGGTACTTGCACACAGTACTGATGTACTGTATGTATATGGAGAAAAACCCTCATAATGGGACTTTAGCGGCACTGTTTTCTTGTATAGGTAAAATAGAAAAAAGATTCAAAGGATTTTTTTAGAAATGTTTACAATTTATTTATTATTACAAAACTATGCAACAAAATGACAATACATGTTAAAATTGGGTTGGATAGACTGTCTAGATACAATACACTCAAGAAGGGAATCACCAAACAGAAAATGATGATGGACACCCAACACGTTTTAAATTTGATTTTTCTTCTTCAGGGATGCAAAAAACATTAAAAGGAACAGATTGCCTTCTTTGAAATGTTGGGTGCATCTAGAAATAATACCTAAAATTAAAAATAAGCTGCACAGTATCCTCTGAGCATCAACGGGGGGGGGGGGGGGGGGGGGGACGTCAATGCCAATGCCCAGCTGATGATCCTACTGGGGTCGGGTAATTCAACACAGGGAAGGTGTTGGTGTATATACTAAATCTGGAGTGTCCATACAGAGCCAGCAGTATTTAAGATCATTATATTGCATGGTCATACACAGTCATCTGTATGGATACAGTCTAAGACCACAATCTTTGGAGATATGACCCTGGGATCTTTCCCTCTCCATTGATTTGACTGCTTATATAGTGATCTTTACACTTCTGTGGACAAATAAACCATGATTTTTTCATGATATCACACAGGTGACGCAACAACCTTGAATGTTATTCAACCCAGCACCCCTCTATCCCTGATGACCGTGCAGTAGAATGATCTTAAATACCACTTGGCTCTGTATGGACACTGCAGATTTAGTATATACACCAACACCATCCCCGTGTTGAATTACCCGACTCCAGTGGATCATCAGCTGGGCATTGGCATTGATGCCCCCCCCCCCCCCTGTTGATGCTCAGAGGATACTGTGCAGCTTTTTTTTAATTTGGGGTATTATTTCTAGATGCGCCCACCATTTTAAAAAAGGCAATCTTTTCCTTTTAATGTTTTTTTGCACCCCTGAAGAAGAAAAATCTAATTTGAAACGTGTTGGGTGTCCTTCATCATTTTTTTCTTTTTGATGATTTCCTTCTTGAGTGTATTGTATCTAGACAGACTATCCAACCCAATTTTAACATGTATTGTCATTTTTATGTATAGTTTTGTAATAATAAAAAAATTGTAAACTTTTCTAAAAAATCCTTTGAACTTTTTTCTGTTTTACCTATATAAGCAACCAGTGCCGCTAAAGGCCCATTATGAGGGGTTTTCTCCATATACATATTTCAGGGATGTTGGCACATTAGCAGCTACTTTCCTTATTTTCCAGTACTGATGTATGAACATCAGATAGTCCTGGCAGAAAAAGAAATGTAAAGATGGGCTGTACAGCACGTGTGTATTTGCGCTTATGCGTAGACACAAGTAAAATTCATCTAGCTTTTTTAATCAATGGAATGTAGCGTACACATATAAGAATACATTTTTTTTTTTTTTTTACTGATCTATACTCAGTGCAAATTTATGCTCCTGTGTGTACAGGCCCATTGAAAACAAAGGGTTGCATTTATATCAGTAAAAAAGAAAGACTGAAAGAAAACAGCAAGGGCACATGGATGCATTAGTATATTGCACTCTTTAATCAGTAAAAAACAAAGTATCTACTTACAGTTAAATTAGCATAAATGGGCATGTGCAAGTGCAGGACACCACACTCAGATACAGGCCAGCAAACACACACATAGCGCTGCCCCTTTCAATACACTGGGTGATATTATCTGGACACCTCTCACACAGATTGAGCGTGGTAGGTGAACAGGAACATGGCAGGCAACATATTTCTGGGCTCCATGCCCCTTTCTCAAGCCTGGTATTAACTGTAGGTGGATACATTGTTTTTACTGATTAAATAGTGCAATATACTAATGTATCCATGCACCCTTGCTGCTTTCTTTCATGTTACCTGATGCTGGTAGATTTTCCCTGATCCTAACTGAGGTACAGAAGGAATCATTAACCCCTCAAGTGCCAGATGTCCATCACCCGTTGGCTTCCTTTGGAGTAAACTTTCATTCGGTGACCATTTTTTTTTAAAAAGGGAATTTGTAATACACATCTACAACATCTACAACATATTTCTTTCTCAGGTTGTGAACATTTTTAGAGTGCCACATCTTTGTTAAAAAAAATGCTTGAATGTCTATAAATATGGCATATTTAGGCATCCTTGTGCAAGAGGCCTTATATGAGATTCTTTTACTATAGCCTTTCCCAGATATGATATATTTTACATTCACATAGCAGGATTGTTCTCCTCAGTATGTATTTTACATATAAAGAAAATGCATTGAGCCCATCTTTAGGCACCACTTGGGGAAGCTCTTGGAGGTTTAGTATACAGTGTTGTGACTGGTCATTTCACACCCATGTGTGGCGATTTTCTTTCCCTGAGACCAGAATGTTCATCTTCTTCATCTTTACTTTGTGTTAAGGGGAAGAGATTCTCCTCTTCAGGTCTGGGGCCTCTGCAGGTAGAGCAGACACATTGACAATCAGGCAGGACTAAAGCCTCAGAGAAGTTCTGTGAGGAAACGCAGAGACAGACAAGAGGCAGAGAGTGTATTAGTATAGGGAGAAATCACAATCAGTGTGAGTAGCATTCAATGAAAGACACAAGACACATCATTTGTTTCATTCACTACAATATGGAAGTCAATAAATTGACTACTCAAATGTATTTCCAAAAATGCACGTGTTTACATTTAGAGCCCATTCACACTGTTCCTTGCATAGACAGATTAAGATTGAAAAGAACTGTAGGTAAGGTAGCATCTTTGAATCACATTGAGAAGGACTGCAAGGAAAGGCCCCCTTCCATATGCATTGTCTGTACAACAAACCCCAGTCTTCTAGAAGTATATTCTTCCTTGCGAAGTGACAGGCAGGTGTGCAGCTATGACCAATTGTACTATCGCCCTGGTTTAAATAGAAGCATAAAGGGTCTAGCTGAGTCTTTGGAGACTAGGCTCCTGCTTAGGTTAGCTTATGGACCATTCCATTCTGATTCCATGTCCAGTTTCACATGGGTCGTTTTAGTGCATCAACACATGTTGTGCTGCATGGAACCCAGAGGCGTTACTAGAACCTTCAGGGCCTCGGTGCAGAAAACCATGAAGGACCCTCCTGACCCCCTGCTGAGGCCCTTCCCTCTGGGCATGGGCCCCTTCCACTGATCCTGGGGACCTTTACTCCCATCATGAGGCCCTATATTATGGTCCTGCAGTGGAACCCTTTCACGTGTTCTGAAGTGGGCCCCGCTGTGGTCTTAGGGGCCCCACCACAGTAGCGAGACGTCAGAGCCCAATCGCAAGTGCAACCTTTGTGACCCTGGTATTTCTGCCACTTGTCAGTAGGACTTTGAATGGTGTCAGTAGGGCAGTGAACGGGGGCAGGAGGGAAATGGAGTTTGACAGTATGGCAGTGGATGGGGTCAGTAGTTTTTTATTTTTGTAATTTTAATTTAATAATTTTTTTCATTTTAACTTATTATTATTACTTTTTTTTTTTTACAATTTTATTTTTTTTACATTTTTAGGAGCCCTGTTGAGGGGCTTTAGTGAAATATCAGGGGTCTAAACAGACCTCTGATGTTTCATTTTTGAGAAAGAGAAAGGAGATTGAGGATATTGCTCCAATCTCGATCTCTGCAGCCTCAGCTGCATAGAATGAATGGACAGGCATAGCTTTGTACAGAGCTTCCAGTTCATTCACAAACTGAAGCATAGTATTCAGTTTGCTATGCTTCAGTTATGAATGGACACAGCAGCGATCAGTACTGAACATTCTCTGTGTCCATTCAAGCCGGCAATGTTGTGGGGGGAGGGGGGGCGACGACTGGGGGAGCACTCAGGGGGCAGAGGAAAGTAAAGGAAAATTACCTGAATAGAACAGGAGAATGATTGGAGGAGAGGGGGCAGAAACAGCAGGCATTGTCGGCACTCTTGAGGAGTGCTTATGACAGGTCTGGTGACTGTATTAACTCCTGCAGCACTGGAGAATGACTACTGTAGGGGTATGTGGGGGGTGGTAGGCGTAAGGGGGCAGAGAATTGTAGAGTTCAACTAAGACAGCAGCCACCAGCACAGGGGACACTTCTTATTGAATTTAAGTACTGCCCCTTGTGCTGATTTTTTAAAATTTAGTTTTAACTAAACTTAAACTTTTGACACTGCACTTTTATCCACTCCTGCTCTCCCCTTATCCATTCACAGAAACTCAATACACAGCATTACAAACGGAGAGGGTGCAGATAAACGACACTATTGCCTCTCTGTACAGGAGCCTTCACAGCTGCTGCAGCATGCCTGAAAGTACAGCGCTAGCTAGGGTTGCCACCTGGACAGTCCGGATTTTGAATTATTTGAATCACATGATTCAAAACCCAGACGTCCAACATTATTCAGACAGGCATGTAGCTTGGAACAGGGCCTGACAGGAGGGTGAGGGGACACTATGCACAAATTACTATTCTCTTTGGAGTGCCCAAAGTTGTCCCAGGTCTGTTACAATCCTATAGTGTATACTAAAAAAACAAAAAAATTGCTGTGCGCCGTTAAAGAGTTCGGGTTTGATGTGAAGAAAAAGTGGCAACCCTAGTGCTAGCTGTAGTATTCAGAATATACAAACGTATGGAATGTATAGTAACAGTGAAGCAACTGCATATTTAACACACCTGATCAGAGATAATTTATTTTTAAACTTAAAATAATATGGAGGTGAATCAATGATCAGGCAATTTTTCTCTACTGCAGGCTTGCTGTATTTACGACGATTTACATTGAATCTCCACAATTTTACCAAATTAATAAAACAAGATAATGGCAATTGGTTGATACACTGAGGTATACAGTATGTATTTTACTAAGGGGGTGGAGGATCTTCACTCATTCAGTCTTACTGAAGAGGCGTTAACTTTGATTCCCCAAAGTGCAGATAAAATTAAAAACAGGATGTTGATTTTCACTTGATTGGCTAACTGAAGTGAACCTTCACTCCTCCTTTTATTGAGTCAACTTTCTCAATTCCTTTAGTTAATCAGCATCACTGTGTGTATACTGTATATCCACTTCAAGAATGGACTTGCTACCTCCTTCCTGCCCAGGCCATTTTTCACATTTCAGTGCTATTGCACTTTGAATGACAATTACTCAGTCATGCAACACTGTACACACATGTATTTTGCATGATTTATTGAGTCAGATAGAGCTTTCTTTTGGTGGTATTTAACTGCCTCAAGACCACACACTTTCACCCCTTTCTGCCCAGGCCATTTTGCAATTTTCAGCACTGTCACACTGAATGACAATTACTCAGACATGCAATACTGTACCCAAATGAATTTTTCATCTTTTTTTAAAATTTTTTTTTAGATTGGGGCATGCATTACACATCTAATTTCCTGACTGCCTATCACAATTGTGGAGGCCCTGGAGCACCAGGACAGTGGAAACACCCAAAAAATGACCACATTTTGGAAAGCAAACATTCCAAGGTATTGTCTAAGAGGCATGGGGAGTCTTTTGAAGACTTCATTTTTTTGCCACAAGTTTTTGGAAAATATGGAATAAATATGAAGATGTATTTTTTAACACAAATTTATCAATTAATAAGACATTGTCCCACCAGGCCATTTATATATAGTGTACGGATGGGAAGTGGATAAACCCAATATATATACAGTATATATATTTATATAGTGTTATGTCAACAGGGTGTAAAAAAACATATGAGAGAAAGAAGGAGGCTGTCATTGCTGAGCTTTCTTTCTCCCTGGTAGGGATGAGCCGAACACCCCCCGGTTCGGTTCGCACCAGAACCCGCGAACGGACCGAAAGTTCGCACGAACGTTAGAACCCCATTGACGTCTATGGGACTCGAACGTTCGAAATCAAAAGTGCTCATTTTAAAGGCTAATTTGCATGGTATTGTCCTAAAAAGGGTTTGGGGACCCGGGTCCTACCCCAGGGGACATGTATCAATGCAAAAAAAACTTTTAAAAACGGCCGTTTTTTCGGGAGCAGTGATTTTAATGATGCTTAAAGTAAAAAAAAAAAAGTGAAATATTCCTTTAAATATCGTACCTGGGGGGTGTCTATAGTATGCCTGTAAAGTGACGCGTGTTTCCCATGTTTAGAACAGTCCCTGCACCAAATGTCATTTTTAAAGGAAAAAATCTCATTTAAAACTGCTTGCGGGTTTAATGTCATGTCGGGTCATGGCAATATGGATGAAAATCAGTGAGACAAACGGCATGGGTACCCCCCAGTCCATTACCAGTCCCTTTGGGTCTTGTATGGATATTAAGGGGAACCCCGCACCCAAATTAAAATAAGGAAAGGTGTGGGGCCACCAGGCCCTATATACTCTGAACAGCAGTATACAGGCGGTGCAAACAAGACAGGGACTGTAGGTTTGTTGTTAAGTAGAATCTGTTTGTAATTTTGAACATTTTTAACGTGTTTAGCTCCAGCCAAAAAATCTTTTCTAAGCTTTTTGGAAAACATAGGGAAGGGTTATCACCCCTGTGACATTTGTTTTGCTGTCTTTCCTCCTCTTCAGAAGATTTCACCTCACTTTTTTGTCCCAATGAAAAATGTTTTTTGAAAATTTGGGTTTTTTTGTGGAACAAGGATTGGAAAGCATCAGTGGAAAGGAGAACTTGTTTTCCCATATTAACTCTTACAGGAGAGAATTTCCCTTCCTAGGGGTAGATTTCATCTCACTTCCTGTTGTCTCCTTCCGTTTGCAAGTAGGAGTCGTTTGTAAGTTAGATGTTTGAAAGTAGGGTCCTGCCCTATATACTCAGCAGAAATTTGGGCCTTAGGTGTTGCTGTGGCCACAACACTGTAAGCCCTCACAGGGCCCTGCTGTGAAATATTAGATCAAGAATTGTAATTACATGCCCCTGTTGAACAGGAGCTGAAAAATTAGGCCTTAGGCACTGGTGCTGGTGCCACAACACTGCAACCCCTCACAGACACTCTAGTTGGAACGCAGGAACGAGCCCTGCTGCAAATTATTGCTTCAAAAATTGTAATTACACGCCCCTGTTAGACAGGGGCAGAAAAATTGGGCCTTAGGCACTGGTGCTGGTGCCACAACACTGCAACCCCTCACAGACACTCTAGTTGGAACGCAGGAACGAGCCCTGCTGCAAATTATTGCTTCAAAAATTGTAATTACACGCCCCTGTTAGACAGGGGCAGAAAAATTGGGCCTTAGGCACTGGTGCTGGTGCCACAACACTGCAACCCCTCACAGACACTCTAGTTGGAACGCAGGAACGAGCCCTGCTGCAAAGTATTGCATCAAAAATTGTAATTACACGCCCCTGTTAGACAGGGGCAGAAAAATTGGGCCTTAGGCACTGGTGCTGGTGCCACAACACTGCAACAAGCTATCAGCGTGATGATTGAGGAGGAAGAGGATAATTACTCAGGGATAGTCACTCAGCATCAGCATAGGCAGTCTTTGAAGGGATCTGAGATTTCAAAAAAAATTATTCGGTTACATCAGCATCAGGTGCTTGGTAGCTGGTGGTGATCCAAGACTCATTCATTTTTATGAAGGTCAGCCGATCGACCGAGTCGGTGGACAGACGCACCCTGTGATCGGTTACCACGCCTCCAGCAGCACTGAATGTGCGTTCCGAAAGAACGCTGGATGCAGGACAGGCCAGTAGCTCAATTGCATACTGTGCAAGCTCTGGCCAGTGATCCATCCTCAAGACCCAGTAACCCAGAGGATTTTCGGTGGGAAAGGTGTCCAAGTCTGATCTTGCCCCTAGGTATTCCTGCACCATGTAAAACAGACGCTGGCGATGGTTGCTGGAACCGATCATACCTTGGGGCTGCGGACCAAAAAATTGTCTGAACGCATCGGTCAGACGGCCACCTTCTCCACCGCTCCTTCTTTGACTGACCGAAGCCTCAGCAACACGTTGTCCAGAAACAGGAGTTTGTAACCTCCCAGTCTCTGGGAACGCGTTGCACAGACCTTTCTGCAAGGCCTCCCGAAGATGTTTCATCCTCTGCTCCCTCTGCGATGGCAAGATAAGGTCCGCAACCTTACCCTTGTAACGTGGATCAAGGAGGGTTGCCAGCCAGTATTGGTCCTTCTCCTTGATACCACGAATACGAGGATCCTTACGCAGGCTTTGCAGGATCAGGGAGGCCATGCAGCGTAGGTTTGCTGAGGCATTCGGTCCGGAGTCCTCTGGGTCACTAAGAACGACATGGTCCGCAGCCACCTCCTCCCAGCCACGTACAAGTCCATGTGTTTCTTGGGACTGATCCCTTAAAGACTGCTGCTGATGCTGAGTGCCAGGCTCCACCTCCATACTGACACAATCTTCCTCCTCCTCCTCTTCCTCCTCGTCCTCTTCCTGTGTGATCGGCGGGCACGCAGGAACACTGTCTGGATAAAGGGGGCCTTGAGAGCTAAGGAAGTCCTCCTCTTCCTGCCTCTGTTCTGCCTCAAGTGCCCTGTCCATTATTCCACGCAGCGTGTGCTCCAACAGGTGGACAAGGGGGACAGTGTCACTGATGCATGCACTGTCACTGCTCACCATCCTCGTGGCCTCCTCGAATGGTGACAGGACAGTGCATGCATCCCTGATCATGGCCCACTGGCGTGGGGAAAAAAAACCAAGCTCCCCTGACCCTGTCCTGGTGCCATAGTCGCACAGGTACTCATTTATGGCCCTCTGCTGCGTGTGCAGCCGCTGCAGCATGGCCAACGTTGAGTTCCACCTGGTGGGCATGTCACAGATTAGGCGGTTCTTGGGCAGGTTAAACTCCTTTTGGAGGTCCGTCAGCCGAGCACTGGCATTATATGACCGGCGGAAATGCACACAGACTTTCCTGGCCTGCCTCAGGACATCCTGTAAGCCCGGGTACCTGCCCAAGAACCGCTGCACCACCAAGTTAAGGACGTGAGCCAAACAGGGCACATGGGTCATTTGTCCCTGTCGGAGGGCAGAGAGGAGGTTGGTGCCATTGTCGCAAACCACCATTCCTGCCTTAAGTTGGCGTGGCGTCAACCACCTCTGAACCTGCCCCTGCAGAGCTGACAGAACCTCTGCCCCAGTGTGGCTCCTGTCCCCCAAGCACACCAGCTCAAGCACCGCATGGCATCTTTTGGCCTGCGTACTTGCGTAGCCCCTTGAACGCCTACGGAGCACCGCTGGTTCCGAGGAAGAGGCCATGGAGGAAGAAGAAGAGGAGGGGGTGGAGGAGAGAGGTGTGTCACAATCAGCATTTTGGAGGCGTGGTGGCGGAACAACCTCCAACACTACTGCACCTTGTCCTGCATCCTTCCCAGCTGCCAGCAGAGTCACCCAATGCGCCGTGAAACTTAGGTAACGTCCCTGTCCATGCCTGCTGGACCATGAGTCAGCGGTAATATGCACCTTACCGCTGACCGCCCTGTCCAGCGAGGCATGGACATTGCCTTCCACATGCCGGTAGAGAGCCGGAATCGCCTTCCGTGAGAAAAAGTGGCGTTTGGGTACCTGCCACTGAGGAACTGCACATTCCACAAACTCACGGAAGGGGGCAGAGTCTACCAACTGAAAAGGCAGCAGTTGAAGTGCTAGCAATTTTGCCAAGCTAGCATTCAACCGCTGGGCATGTGGATGGCTGGGAGCAAACTTCTTTCGGCGGTGCAGCAGCTGGGGCAGGGAAATTTGCCTGGTACAATCTGACGTCGGTGTACCAAAAGCAGATTGCCCACAAGTACTTGGCTGTGACACACCTAATTCTACACCTTCATTCCTCTCACTGCAGGTCTCAGAGAGGACTGAAGGTCTAGTGGGGTTGGAAATCTCAGCTGATGAGGAGCAAGGAGAGATCCTCTTTGTTCTTTGGTGTGGGTCTTTTAGATACGCTTGCCAACGAACTGCATGGCAGGTCAACATATGTCTGGTCAAGCATGTGGTACCCAAGCGGGAGATATTTTGGCCACGCGAGATACGCTTGAGACATATGTTGCAAATAGCAGCGGTGCGATCTGATGCACTCGTCTCAAAAAAGGCCCACACCAAAGAACTTTTTGAATAACGCGCAGAGACTGCAGCGCCCTGCACATGTGGAGCTTTGGGGTGTGATGCAGTCAATGTGCTGCCCTTAGGCTGGCCCCTGGAGGGCATCCTGCCTCGTTGGTGATGTGCTGCCGCCTCCTCCTCCTCCTCCTCCTCCTCCTCCTCCTCCTCCTCTCTCCTATCAGGCACCCACGTTGAGTCAGTGACCTCATCATCCCCTCCCTCCTCATCACTGGAGCAAACCTGGCAGTATGCTGCAGCAGGGGGAGCATGACTGCCAGATTGCTGTCCTTCTTGGGCACCCCCTCTGTCCGCGCTCATGTTACTGCCTTCATCGAGCTCAGTATCGTCATCAGAGCCTTCCAAACGCTGGGCATCCTCCTGGAGCATGTACCCAACACTGTGGTCAAACAGTTCGAGGGAATCCTCATGAGGACATGGTGGAGCTAGGGAAGGAGTCACTGATGACATTGAGCTGAGGGAAGAGGCCGCTGCTTTGCCAGACAAAGCACCCTGGGCATGGGTGAGAGAGGATGAGGAGGATGAGGACGGCTTGGTCATCCACTCGACCAAGTCTTCCGCATGTTGCGGCTCAACATGGCCAGCTGCCGAAAAAAAGGCCAAGCGTGTCCCATGGCCACGTGCTGATGAGGATGCACCGTCTCCACGACCAGCACTAGACACAGAGCCTGCTTGCCCTCTCTTATTGGCTTGTGACTGTCTGCCTCTCCTTCTTGGCCTTCCAGACATACTAATGGCCTGTAGCTGCACTAAGCTGGGATAGAACACCTGTAATTTTCTTCAAGTAGCTTTATATACTGTAACCAGACAAGCCTGCCTGTCAGTAGGAAGATAAGAGGAACGGATCTAGCTGAACACTGTGAGCAGGACGCACTGTACTAAATGTAAATAGTCTAGCTGCCTGACCGTGGTACTAATAGGATCAAATAGAACACCTGTAATTTTCTTCAGGTAGCTTTATATACTGTAACCAGACAAGCCTGCCTGTCATTAGGAAGATAACAGGAACGGATCTAGCTGTACACTGTGAGCAGGACGCACTGTACTAAATGTAAATAGTCTAGCTGCCTGACCGTGGTACTAATAGGATCAAATAGAACACCTGTAATTTTCTTCAGGTAGCTTTATATACTGTAACCAGACAAGCCTGCCTGTCAGTAGGAAGATAACAGGAACGGATCTAGCTGTACACTGTGAGCAGGACGCACTGTACTAAATGTAAATAGTCTAGCTGCCTGACCGTGGTACTAATAGGATCAAATAGAACACCTGTAATTTTCTTCAGGTAGCTTTATATACTGTAACCAGACAAGCCTGCCTGTCAGTAGGAAGATAACAGGAACGGATCTAGCTGTACACTGTGAGCAGGACGCACTGTACTAAATGTAAATAGTCTAGCTGCCTGACCGTGGTACTAATAGGATCAAATAGAACACCTGTAATTTTCTTCAGGTAGCTTTATATACTGTAACCAGACAAGCCTGCCTGTCAGTAGGAAGATAACAGGAACGGATCTAGCTGAACACTGTGAGCAGGACGCACTGTACTAAATGTAAATAGTCTAGCTGCCTGACCGTGGTACTAATAGGATCAAATAGAACACCTGTAATTTTCTTCAGGTAGCTTTATATACTGTAACCAGACAAGCCTGCCGGTCAGTAGGAATTTAACAGGAACGGATCTAGCTGAACACTGTGAGCAGGACGCACTGCATTAAATGTAAATAGTCTAGATAGAAGATAACAGGAACAGATCTAGCTAAACTGAATACAGTGTATATATATATATGCAACACCTGGGATGCATATATATACACAATACACTGTAAGTGCAGCTAACTGACTGACTGTTCTGCCTAATCTATCTAACTCAAATCAAATGACACTGTCTCTCTCTCTCTCTATCTCTCAGCACACCGGAACAGACACTACACAGGGCCGCCGTGCAGGCGGCCTTATATAGTGTGGGGTGTGTACTAAATCCCCTGAGCCATAATTGGCCAAAGCCACCCTGGCTTTGGCCAATTACAGCTCTCTCTACTGACAGCGCTGTGATTGGCCAAGCATGCGGGTCATAGTGCATGCTTGGCCAATCATCAGCCAGCAATGCACTGCGATGCCGCAGTGAATTATGGGCCGTGACGCGCCACACGAATTTAGCGCGAACGGCCCATAACGTTCGCAATTCGGCGAACGATCGAACAGCCGATGTTCGAGTCGAACATGGGTTCGACTCGAACACGAAGCTCATCCCTACTCCCTGGCTATCATGTTGCCCGTTGCCCCCTTTGCTTCAATAGTTGAGTCTCTTACCTGGAACATGTAGGTAGAACAGAATCTCTCTAGAAGACTTTTTCTCTGACTTCCAGGATCTTAACATTTGGTTTGGGTAAGTCAACATTCATATTTACCAGCACACCATGGATCACTAATGTCATCCGAAGGCTATTTTTATTGAAGAATGATCACATTACACAAAGAAAGGTGCGATGTTTCAGAGCCATGCAGGACCCCTTAGACAGGCATGTGATCATGCCTGACAAAGTAGTCCTTCACGACTCAAAAAACGTTGCACCTTTCTTTGTATGATGTGATCATTCTTCAATAAAAATAGCCTTTTGGACAACATTGGTGATCCATGGTGTGCTGGCAGATATGAATGTTCTATCATTGCTCCAGTTTCAAGGTGGATGTTGCTGCAGCACCCGCTACTTTCGAGCCTGATCCAGGACCGTGTGCAATGGAAATACTAACATTATCCATTATCTTATGGTTTGATTAAGTGACTCAGCGTGTTAAAGGCTGCATTGTCATGGGTGTTTAACTACACTGAGATTCCCAGTGACAAGAATCTATGGAGTGCTGCGCCTGCAGAGCCACTACAGTCAATGAAAGACCATCAGCAGTAATTGCTGGCTGTGTGAACAGTCACGAATAGCTGCTTCCACCAACAGTCTGTGATTGCATTGTATACGGTTATGCATCTGTGTGAATGCAGCCTTAATTAAATGCAGACAAGAGGCCTAGAAATTATCTCATGACAAGTTAACAGTAGAAGAGTCTCCATATTTCCCTGTATGCGCCAGTACCAATGCTTCCTTTTCTAAGGCTGGGTTCACACTATCTTCACATGCAGCTCACAGCAGGGGTCTGGTGCATCCCTGTTCACCATTTCAGGTCCAATTTCAGAAAGAATTTTTGTAACAGACCAAAAGACGCACAGAGCTCCTGTGCACATTTTCACCGGAGCCACAGCAGAGATATGTGAACCGGCTCCATAGACAGACGGTCAAAATCTCCTGCTATATGCTAATTGGATGCGGGGAAACCGTATCCAAAACGCAATATTGTGAACCCAGCCTGAGGCTGCTGTTGTGTGCATGACTGATATTTGTTTAATTGTTGACAGTCACAAGTTTGTGTGATTTCAAGAACCATTTTTACTGTATATTTAGGATCTCCTATAAATTGATCACTCACGAAAACCGATAAAATCTGAAAACAATGTGTGAGAGCAGACGGAGGCACAAATAATGAAGACAAGAGGAAAGGGTAAATATATGTATATAGTGTAGAAAATGAACATAAAACGTGAAAAAAGGCAATTGGGGATATAAAGATGATAGCAAAGGGCTGTGTAGATGCAATTTGAATCAGACTGGAAAGAGACTTTTGGTGGTCAGTGCCGGCTTTATTTGTAGTGAAAGTTGCTTTGCTAGTTCCTCTGAACACTTGCAGATATAAAGATACTGAATACAGAAATCGTTTACAAATAATCAAATGTTTAATCATAGGTTCCTCATCACATCAATCTACGGCAAACAACAATCAATGCAAGGCAAGTTCAAAAGTAAAACAAGTCACATTCCCTTGAAATATGGCGGAGAACAAGTGCATCTGTTGCATTTTGCACTGTGAGGGTGAAACCCCCTGATGGTGACACAGACAACAACAACAAAAAAAGCACAGACAGCAACAACAACAAAAAATGCACAGACAGCGACAACAACAAAAAATGCACAGACAGCAACAATAACAAAAAAGCAAACAAAAGCTTTAACTCTACCATTCTCTATCCCAAACAACAAAATGTTTTGACTTTTTTTTTTTCCAATACTTAAAAAGGAACTTTACTAATTTCCACTTACATCATTACAATCCTCACCCATCCTTAAAGTGGAATGAAAGGGAGCTATAATAACCTTTCCTCCAACGGTCCCATCTCTCGTCAGCATTGGCATCTTCTTCTGTGTGCCAGCTTTCAGCTATCTTCATTGATCGGTGGGAGATGATGTCACTCCTGCGCATGCGCAGGAGCTGGTCATCCCAGCCTACAGGAATAGAGCCAGCGCTGTAAGCTAAACTGTACATGTACAATTCAGTTTCCATGCCGGGAATGCTGAAAGCAGGCAGGTAGGTGTATTTTAAGGCTCGTATACACTATTAGAAAATCAGGCAAACATTTTCCTCCGAGGAACTTTCGTACGATTTTCATATAGTGTGTACACAACTTTCGGCAGCCGAATCCGACTTTTCGGTATGAAAATTCCTGAAGGGACAAACTCCAAAATGTTTCCCGTACGGGAACGGAACTAATGATTTTCGTTTAATGTGTACCATTTTTGTATGATTTTCGTTGAAGAAAAATCTAAAAAGAAAGACTGCGCAGACTGAATCAATAAACAGCAAAAAAAAAAAGCCTTCATCGTTTGAGAATTTTCGTACAAATTTTGGTTTATCGGTTCCGATTTACTGTGAACCAACGAGGAAAATCGGACGATCGTTGGCCTGATAGTTGGCTCAATCGTGTACCCCACATTACTGTAGAAGTATGTCATTTCTGCAATAAAGAGCCTGCCTGCTCGCTGCGAGTAAAATACTTCTACAGTATAAAGTAGTATTAAACTCCAAAAAACTAAATTTATTATTTGTTACATTACAGCCTTTAGTTCAATGTTTTTTTAATCTGAATTATATGTGAAGGATCAGAACACAATAGTCTAAGTTGGTGAAGTTAAATTAGAAAAATATATACATAAAACTATTTTTCAGAAATAAAAAAATGATAATTGGCATGTGCGTATGTATTCACCCCCTTTGTTATGAAGCCCATAATAAGCTCTAGTGCAACCAATTACCTTCAGAAGTCACATAATTAGTGAAATGATGTCCACCTGTGTGCAATTCAATGCCGCGTACACACGATCGGACTTTACGGCATACTTGGTCCGGCGTACTGGATTTCGTCGGACAATTCGATCGTGTGTGGGCTCCAGCTGAGTTTGTTCTATCAAAGGTTGACGGATTTAGATTTGAAACATGTTTCAAATCTATCCGGCGGACTCAAGTCCGGTCGAAAAGTCCGCTCGTCTGTATGCTAGTCCGACGGACAAAAACCAAGGCTAGGGCAGCTATTGGCTACTGGCTATGAACTTCCTTGTTTTAGTCCGGTCGTACGTCATCACGTACGAATCCATCGGACTTTGGTTGATCGTGTGTAGGCAAGTCCGTTCATTCGGAAAGTCCGTCGTAAAGTCCGTTGAAAAGTCCGCCGGGCAATGTATGCCGTAAAGTCCGATCGTGTGTACGCGGCATAAGTGTCACATGATCTGTCATTACATATACACACCTTTTTGAAAGGCCCCAGAGACTTCAACACCTAAGCAAGAGGCACCACTAACCAAACACTGTCATGAAGACCAAGGAACTCTCCAAACAAGTAAGGGACAATGTTGTTGAGAAGTACAAGTCAGGGTTAGGTTATAAAAATATCCAAATCTTTGATGATCCCTAGGAGAACCATCAAATCTATCATAACCAAATGGAAAGAACATGGCACAGCAGCAAACCTGCCAAGAGACGGCCGCACACCAAAACTCATGGACCGGGCAAGGAGGACATTAATCAGAGAGGCAGCACAGAGACCTAAGGTAACCCTGGAGGAGCTGCAGAGTTCCACACCAAAGACTGGAGTATCTGTACATAGGACGACAATAAGCCGTACGCTCCATAGAGTTGGGCTTTATGGCAGAGTGGCCAGAAGAAAGCCATTACCTTCAGCAAAAAACAAAATGGCACGTTTTGAGTTTGTGAAAAGGCATGTGGGAGATTCACAAAATGTATGGAGGTGCTCTGGTCTGATGAGACCAAAATGTAACTTTTTGGCCATCAAAGAAAACGCTATGTCTGGTGCAAACCCAACACTTTACCCAAAGAACACCATCCCCACAATGAAACATGGTGGTGGCAGAATCATGCTGTGGGGATGTTTTTCAGCAGTGGAGATTCGGAAATTGGTCAGAGTTAAAGGAAAAGATGGATGGTGCTAAATACAGGGATATTCCTGAGCAAAACCTGTACCACTCTGTGTGTGATTTGAGGCTAGGACGGAGGTTCACCTTCCAGCAGGACAATGACCCCAAACACACTGCTAAAGCAACACTTGAGTGGTTTAAGGGGAAACATGTAAATTGGAATCAAAGCCCAGACCTCAATCCAATAGAAAATCTGTGGTCAGACTTAAAGATTGCTGTTCACAAGCACAAATCATCCAACTTGAAGGATCTGGAGCAGTTTTGCAATGAGGAATGGGCAAAAATCCCAGTGGTAAGATGTGGCAAGCTCATAGAGACTTATCCAAAGTGACTTGGAGCTGTGATAGCTGCAAAAGGTGGCTCTATAAAGTATTGACTTTAGGGGTGGTGAATAGTTATGCACATTGACTTTTTTCTGTTATTTTGTCCTATTTGTTGTTTGCTTTACTATAATTAAAAAAAAAACATTTTCAAAGTTGTGGACATGTTCTGTAAATTAAATGATGCAAATCCTCAAACAATACATGTTATTTCCAGGTTGTGAGGCAACAAAACATGGAAAATGCCAAGGGGGGTGAATACTTTTGCAAGGCACCGTATTCCTAGATGTAGTGGCTGCATTTGTTTTCTTTCTTTAGGCTTGTTTCCCTTTACTTTCACTTAGAGATCTATCAGTAAGTCTGTTATTTTTCATATACCTGTCAGGAAGGGCATGCCAGCAGACAAGATGGCTCCCTTGGGCAGATTCCTGTTCACAGCTCTTCACATGCACGTAGGAGATGTGCATGTTCTCATACCCACGTGCATGCATGTATGCACATTGGCACAAATAGGAATTCGCATAGCCACGCACACCTCATGACCAAGCTGATTGGCTACCATGCACAGCTGCACCAGATTTTGCACTCTCCAGTTTTAATAAATGAACCCTAAATGTGTGTAAATGGCAGAATAGCCAGGTGAAAAAAAGCCCAAAAAAGATAACTAATGCAGTTACCTCAATAGAGAGGTCCACTTTAAGGTCAGGCAGACAATGGTGGTAAACAGTAGCTCCACTTGTTTGAAAAAAAGAAATATAACCGCATGATTTACTAAAACTACTGAAATGTTGCCATGGCAGTTGGACAGAATGCCCCCAGAAATGTAATTTTCTACCATTTTTTTCACAGCATTTCTCTATTACTTCATTAGAACTGATCATGTGACTACAGCAGGCAGATCCTCCAATCAGCACACCGGAAGTAAGGGGAACACAGGGCTGCATTTCTAGCTAGAGTCCATATTGTATAGAACAGACATGTATAGAAGGGCTGTTCTTTCTTTTTAGCCAAAGGAGAGTTATACTTTATATTCTGTATAACAATATGATAATGGTAAAAGATGGCCAATTTATATGGTGACATGAGCATTTCTTTTATAAAGCAGGGTGATTTCTGCAGCAAATTGCAGGTCCTTCTTTTATGTCTGTTCATCCACAAGAATATAAGCATTGCTTTTTGTGTTTCCTTTGAAATGTATTTAAAAATAAAACTGCAGCATGCTGCAGTTTTAATCCTTCATGTTCTGCTTTTGTACACTGCGTACAATAAAATCAGATTGAAATGCATTGGCCGTTTTTATTCCGCTTTCTTTTGTTTATTTTTATTTCTGTGACAACCAGGGGGATGGCATCTAAAAAAAGGAAATGTATGAAAGTCAAGATGGAAAGTGAATGAAAATTTTTAATAATATAAGTATGTTAAAACAAATTGATGGACAAAGTAGTAAAGGGTAACTGCACTTTTGGGGGTGAAAAAAATGAGCAAATTAAAAAGAATATAGCATATACAGGGCAAGTGCTACACAAGTCATATTGTAATTAGGGCCACTTTCACAGGCATTTTACGGGCGTTTTTTGCACTAAAAATAGCACCCGAAAAGCGCCTGTAAACTGCCTCTTCTGCAGCCCCAGTGTGAAAGCCTGAGAGCTTTCACAATAGGGCGGTGTGTTTGCAGGACGGGAAAAAAAGTCCTGCAAGCAGCATCCTCGGTGCGGTGTACATTGCTCCTAAACCGCTACTGCCATTGAATCAATGGCCAGTGCTGCCGGAGCGCCTGCAAAGCGATTTATCAGCGGTGCTTTTAACCCTTTTTTTTCTGGCTGCTAGAGGAGGTTAAAAGAGCCCGCTAGTGTCCGAAAAGTGCCGCTAAAATGAAGGTAAAGTGCCACTAAAACTAGCGGCGCTTAACTGTCAACACCCCCCCCCCCCCCCCCGCCCAGTGTGAAGGTAGCCTTAATGTTAATAAAAATTATTTTTCCTTTTCAATCTGCAGCTCTGTAATAATTTGTAAAATACAATACAGTATGGCAACCTGGAGCCAATTTGTAATTGTAATTACAAATGTAAATGTAATTTACTGCTTGTGTGATTGGCTTACTGGGTTTACAAGAATTCTGCACAAACATACAAGTTTTAGGCATCCTCTGCAAAAGAATTTTATTTGTTTTTTTTTGCGAGATGTTCTCAGAAGGTTAATCACTTCCAAAGCAAAGCTAACACTGCAACTTTCTTAATTAGAACACTGCAACTGATCATTAATGGAAAAGACCACTTCCATTCAGATTTACTCTGCACACAACAAACAGCTTTTTCTTCAGAGCAGAAACAAGTAGGAGTGTTCAAGAAAGTTTGATTTAAATCCCTGCAATGTACATTGATCACCACTCTAACTAAATCCATATTTTCCTCTCTTTGTGCATCTGTATTTGTCCAGTTAACCACTTGCTCTCCAGAAGATTTACCCCCTTCATGACCAGGCCATTTTTTGCGATTACTTTAAATGACAATTGTGCGGTCATGTGGTCCTGTACCCAAATAAAATTGATGTCCTTTTTTTCCCCCCACAAATAGAGCTTTAATAACCTCTGTGATTTTTATTTTTTGTGCTATAAACAAAAAGAAAAAACAACAATTTTGAAGGAGGACTGCATTTTAAGGTAAGTCTGTCATATTATGACATTATCCTGCAGGATTTCATTTTTTTTTACTACCACAAAAAATCAATGGCAAATCTATCCAAGGGCAATGAGACTCATACATAATGGCCCAGAAGGCTGGAAAACATAGCAGATAATTTACTAAAGTCAGGCTGGTTCACACAGGTGACCAGAGAGCAGTAAAAGCAGGAAGCTGAGCCGCAGTACTGCCCCCTGACTGCCCGCCTGAACAGGGAGATGCAGCCGCTCAAGTCTGTACGCATGCTGTGGCCATGATGCCTTGCTTGGTGGACACAACAAAAATAAAATGTCATGTCACGTTTGGTGCTCAGTACCACCGCTGACTGCGACTAATTCATGTGAATGGGTCTGCCTTCAACTGCCTGTAATGCGCTCAACATTTTTTAGGGTTAAAACAGGCAGTGAGGAGGCATTAAACTATATTTCCTCCTCACTACTTTCCAAGCACCCTCTGAAAAGGGTCGCTATTCACAGGTGCAGCTAAGTATTTGCATGTCTGAACAAGCCTTTGGATAGTCTTAAAGAGAACTATGGAGCATACTCAGCTGGCAATTCACAGTCCATTTGCCAACACACCCACTGTCATCTGCAGAAGTTATAATACTTATATATGTAGATGCAGTGGTGGCTGGTGATATATTTTTTTTGGGGGAGGGGTGGCAAACAATCCACCTGATGCCAGGCCCAACCCCAAGTCGGTCAGTCACCAGCCCTGCACTTACTCCCTCTAGGTCATGGCAAGCGTTTTTCCTCCGGGCAGCAGGTGGCGTCTTTACCCTGCGTCTCCTCCTTGGCTTTGGCGGCTTCCCCGTGTCTCCTCCCTCCTCATAGGCGGCCAATAGAATCACTTCTCCTCTCGGCCAATCGGGTGACGGGTCTCAGAACCCGCTTCCTGATTGGCTGGGAGGAGAATCAGGAAGACAATAGCAAATATTAATTCGCTATTGTCACGCAACTGGGTGGGATCGGGGCACAGTGCTCTACCCTTTTTTGAAGCCAATTAGAGCATAAGGCTCTTGTCACGTGCTTCTAAAAAAACAAAAAACCCATTCGAATCCATGCCCCTGGCGCCCTGCATGTAGATTAGTGGCCGGGCGCATGGATTAGGGGGCGTCGCCCCTGCGCCCCATATGGACGAGCCGCCACTGTGTAGATGTGTATTATAACCAAATTCATGGTTTATAGATTTACAGGCTAAAAGCAACTAATGCTGGCAAATCACATTGGACATAATACACATATGGTAGATGCTACTGATACTTGGATATCCCAATAAAGTGTTGGCGGTGAGGGCCCATTTACACCAGAATTCAAGGTGACACAAAGTTTGTGTTTTCATGCATTGAGGCGCATTGCATTAGGTAGACCATTCTAAATGAATGGGCTGTCAAGTCACCACAACACAGAAAAAATAGGTAGTGCTGATTTTTCTTTTCTTTTTTTTGCGCTTTGGGTTGCTGTGCCTTGCAGATTGCAGTAACGCATTGTTTTTTGAATGGTACAGCAATACATTGCATCCTGTTTGGTGCACTACCTGGTGTTGGTGCATGTGTTTTGCATTTTATTGTATGTTCTGCTGGATGATGTGCTTTGATTTGTGATGGGTTTTTGTACCCATTTTATTATTTAATAAATACATGTATGTTGTATGCAATGGGGATCATTTACTAAAACTGGAGAGTGCAAAATCTGGAGCAGCTGAGCATGGTAGCCAATCAGCTTCTAACTTCAGCTTGTTCAAGTAAGCTTTGGCAAAAAAAAAACAAAAAAACTGGAAACTGATTGGACGCTAGGCAGAGCTGCACCAGATTTTGCACTCTCCAGTTTTAGTAAATCAACCCCAATGAGTTTGTCCTACTCTACATCCCTCTAATATTAGATCTATGAAGAACATTCACAGGGCTCATTCTCCCACTGAGCTGATTTAATTAGGTGCATATAAACCTTTTTTTTTTTTTACTAGGGGGTCATCTACATTTGGTGAATATGTTTGGCCACTGGGGGTTTCTATGAATAGTGGATGAAGCACTAATTTAGCACCATTGGAAGAGTGATTTATTGAGCACCCTGTTTTTTGTTTTTTTTTGCAGCACTATCTAATTTAACACATATAGGATTAAAAGAAGAATTCTTCTGTGTTGTCATTGATGGCTGGACATTTATGAATTGCCATGTACAAGCTACATTTAATGAACTGTACACTTATTTATTTATTAATTTGATGGTTTATACTTGCTTATTGTATATTTGATGGATTGCACATTTATTTGTGAACTTGTAAGCAATTTCACACATGTAGGTTTATTATATTGATTAATATGTGACATTCATTGGGATACATTTATTTACCTCAAGCACAGTACCTTTTAATGACAATTTGATATTTATTGGTGGTACATAATTTAGAATTATTTATGTTTTATATCCTCTTTGTTGCTGCATTTGTTTTATTTTATAAAGCACACGTTTTGCCACAGGTTATCGCAAAGTGATGTGTGATTGAGCCATTAATATGACTTGAGTGAGCAAATGCAGATGGAGAATATACTATACAATGTATTTCCAGCAACATTTCTAACAGTAAAAAGCGAAGAATTGAATGATCAGTGAATCAGCCATTCACACTTTATGAAACACATATGAACACAAAAGTCAGTGAGTATGTTGATGTTTAGTAATTTCATAATCAAGCATTATATGGACGTGTAGCGATTTCATTAGCTATTTCATCACTGCCGTCAAAGCCATTTTGCTGCATCAATGCCACAAAACCTGAAAACTTCTGTAACAAATTCATTTGGAGTGATGAGACCAAAAAACGGAACTTTAGGGCCCATGCACACAGGTGCTTTTGAGCATAAAAGGTAAAATGGGGTGTGTATTTCTGTGGCCAGGATAATGTAGCTGCTGTGTACAACCACCCATAGTAATCAATGGTTGTATGCAACTCTTGGCGGGTTTGCACAGCTACTTAAATAAACAGATATAGGTGTACAGCTTTACACATGCACATGGAGCTATGCAGATGGCAATATGAATATTTATGCAGCCCTGGCCAATCCCAGGGAACAGGGCCCTGAAGGCATGCCGGGAGTTTGTATAAATTCTCTGATCACACTGAGCTCTGGGTCTTTTCCTGCAGAGGATCAGTCCAACCTCCAGGGCAGTGCTGCCATGTGCTTGCTGTTTGTGAGGCCTCAGGTGGGCCTCAGTTTTGGCTGCTGCCATCCCTGTTGTGCTAGAAGGTCAGCTGTGTGTTTGCTTAAGGGGACATCGGCTGGTGTCCTGAAGAGATTAGTTTATCTAATTCTTTGTGAAGGGACTACTCTTATTGCTCTAAAGAAAGAAGCTTGTGTGCCTTAACTGTTTCTACTACAGAGGAGCCCTGTCTATTTAGTTCTTTGTGAAGGGACTCTGCTCTTGGTGCTTTAATGAAAGAAGCCAGCTTCAGCTCTGCATTTAACTGCTTCTACTACAAGCCAGGTTAGCAGTTTGCTATATGCAAGAACTTCTGCTTCAGCTTAATAGAAAGGAGTTTCTGCTTTTTTGGTATCCCACTCAATTCCCTAGTCTATCCAAGTTCTTTAAAAATAAAAACAACACCCCTGGATTAATTATTGAGGAAAAGTGTAGCTGCGGTTATGTACCTGGCTGTGAGGCAATCTACTGGTGAAGAACCTGGGCAAAGTTCCAGCGGCTCCTACGAGAGGAACCGCTACATGTGGGGGCTTGGTGCTGGGATTTTCCCTACGGATATCACAGCTGTATACACTGTATATACAGTATGCGTAAAGTTTATTATATTAAAGTGGGTGTAAACCCACCACTCACCCAGTATAAACAAACGGCACAGTATTAATGTATATATACATGCAAGCCTCCTGCATGTATCCCTATCTTTGCAAATGACACCTCCTTCAGCAGTAGGAGCCCTTTAAAACTCTGGAATTGGCAGGTGGGTCTCTTTGCCAGAGCTCGGTGAGCAGAGTCGGGATGTCACAAGACTCCCCGCCCACCTCTACACTCTCCTACTCTCCTATTCCTGAGTTTTGAGTAACATCCAGTCAAAACTCAGGAAAGGCACCACATGACTTCAGCATGCCCAATCATGCTGAGGTGTGGAGCAGCCAGTCCTCTGAGGGCTGGAGAAGAAAGGTGGGGGATTATGAAGCTGGAATTGTAACTCTCTGCTCTCTGATAAAGAAATCAGATGTCAGTCACAACAGTGGGGGATATGGCGACACAAACTTATCTGTGTGTTGTTTTTTATCTTTCTACAAAAAAAACAAGAGGATTGCTCAGAGCTGGATTAACTCTTCGTGGCAAGACTGGGCACAGATGACTTGACATCCTCTACTGTACCAGGTAGAAGTCTTCATTAAAACATTTTTTTTTCAGGTTTACATCCACTTTAATTTTGTGTTATACATTCTGTCCCCATTCATTTTAATGCTCAGAGGATAGAGCTCAATGAAACAATGCTTTTCTTCTAATGAAAGATTTAAAAGTACTGGTGACCTGATAGTGAAGCAGACATCATTGGAAGCATGTTGTAGTATGAATGTATGAAGCAGTGACAGTTTGTTGCTGCCAATTATACATAGTCTGAATTAACGAGCTGAGGTGGAAGTGTACTCACCGAGACTTGGGTGCAATATGCTGTGCTGACTTGATGCTCAGGAAGATGTTAGGGATAAGGAGGATGGTGCACCAACCAAGGCAGAACCAAAAGCCATTCTAAAAAAAAAACCATAAGACTTTTTAGAACATCCATATCATGATCGAATATCAAGTACATCTGCCAAGAGAGAAAAGTGTGAGCTGTCACTACTGACTTATACCCTGGGTGCCTCTAGCTAAGTAAGGTTTTCTGCACTGCTCATGTGCTAACTATGAACAGGCCTATAGGAAGAAAGAGCAGTGTGACAGATGAGCTTATCAGTCTGTTACTCCTCCCTTTACTGTTCACTGTCCAATCATGGGCCGGGGGAGGGACAAGACCGGCAAGTGTTACTTAACTGCAACAGAGAAAAATCAAGTCTCCTGCCTTTTCAGACAGGGCTGTGTTGTGTGGCAGGGCTTTGTAAATCTCAGGACTGGCTAGAGACGTGCAAATCCTTTAGTAGGTAAAACAGCTTCCTTATATATATTTTAGCTGTTTTCCTGGAGTGCAGTTTTAACCAGGTTGCTACTTAATGTAAAGTGTACACAATGGAGCACTTACATCCTACTAGGATTGTTATATTTTTATGAAGTCACTTGGATTACTTTTTGGCACTCTACTCACCCACGGGTGGGCCACATTATCGCAGACAATCACACGGGCATTGTCAAGTGTTGCAGGCACTGAGCGGCAGGAGGCAATGTCCTGTGTAATCTGGAACAAAAATGTACATGCTCTGACTGGCAGGAACAAATTAAATTAATTATGCTTGATAAAATAAAGTCTGATGAGCAAGACAAGGTCTGACCCTTGGGCCCTTTCATAGACTTGCTATGTAAACTCTATAGAATACATATTGTTAAATATACATTAAATGTACACATCATAACCTTTTACCACACCTGAAAAGTCACTCTGGAATTGTGTATCATGTTTTAAAGTAGCGGGAAATCTAACATGAAGAGTGAAATGTTATATGATATATTTGGGGGGACCTTTTGGAAAATGAATTCACTATACCTTCTTATTTGAGGATATTAGGTTTCATCTTTACCTTAGAGGAACATCAGTCTAATTCAAAGTAATATATTGTAATAATGAAGAACCAAAATAATTAAATATAGCTAATTATCACTTGTACTGTATTTTTTCCTTTGTAGTGAATGAGCAGCTGATATATGAACCATTATCTGAAATCCTACAAGATAATACATGTTCATGCCCACTTCCTCTGCAGTATTGTGCTGATTGATTTGACAGACCAATTTGTTTTGAGAAGGTAAAAATACAGGATTGTGGTAACTAAAGTTTTTAGACCTGCTCAACTATGACATGCTGAGAAGGAGGAGTGGCCAGACACTAATAGAAAGATTACATTCCTGTTCATGTCCCTGGTAGACAGAGGCACAGGGACTTTATTAAAGGAGTATGTATTTTTTTTTTTTTTTTTACATGGATGTTTTTGGTTTTTCTGAAATGGCATAAGGCTCCTTTCACATGGGTTTGTCCGTGTACGGACTCCGCTTTGCTCAGCAGGGATCGATCTGTTGATCCCCGCTGAGCAGGCGGATGTCAGGTCTGTCTTCGCTCACTGTGCGGAGATGGACCTGACAAAGCGCTGCTGTCCTCTATGGAGGTCGGATGAAAACGGACCGCCTATTTGTTTTCATCCGATCCTATCTGATCTGATACTTTAGATGGATGGAAAATAGGGTTTCTATCCATCTAGATTTCATGGACAGGATTGGATCGGATATCTGCGGATGTCAGCGGACATGTCACTGGCTGGCATATTCCAGTCTTACTAATGATTTGTACAGGGGCAAAATTATGTCTCTGTCTCTGGAGTTTATACTTTTTTAATACAAGAAAGTATTTGACTAGCATTAGAAACTGCAGCTTGGCATTGACATAACTGGTTTCGGCACTACACATTTTATGGCCATTGTCGGTTAACTGTTAATGGCCTTCTACCACTACAATTTTGCTCTTCTTTTTGTACCTGGAATGGAATTTTGTGTCTTCGTTTGGTTGCCACATTTGTTTATTTTTTGTTTATTCATTTTAGATAGGGTGAGTTCGAGTTAAAGGCTGTTTTATTGTCAACTTTGTCCCAGGTTAGATTTCTCGTCTCACTTTTGATTCCATTGATAGATGTCATTAGAACAGGAAATTGGAAAATCTCCAGAACATGGACAGAGACAGCAATGATAACCTAACAGAGGTTCCTACCCTTCTCTATTAGCTTCAGTATTAAACAACATTTAGACTGGAGTTCTGCTCTAGTATTCAGTATTCTCTATTGCATTTATATGGTTAGGTGACAATCCACACGCTAATTTAAGTAACAACAGGACAGGTTGTCACTGATGTTCTTGGTCTTACTTACTGGCCTTGGTAGATAGAAACCCCTGCATGTTATTACATGGAAAAGCCATACTGAGAAGAGATGTTTACATTTTTTTATGGTAAATCCCTTTCAGGATTTGAGTTGTCTAAGTGCAAATTGTAGCAATATTAACAGAAACAGGTTTTACCAGTTAAACATCTGAAAACTGCTGATCCACAATGAGCAATACACTGTATGAGGTACACACCCTGAATATAGCACAAATAAATCACCTGAATATAGCACAAATAAATCACCCACCAGTGATAAACATAGATAATTAGAAATTGTTAACCATTGCATGTGGCCCTCTGTTTGTCCTAATTATAAACTGGTAGAACAATATTTACAGACGTATTGCTTCTCATTATGTACTAATAACTACAAACCAAGTGCCTGTTGTCAAACAGTAGGTGTTAAAATAAGTAGAATGCAATAAAAAAAATAAATAAATACAAATTTTATATGAAATACTTGGTTTGTGTAAGAATAAAACACACCTGTGGTACTTGCTTGCCTGTAATTTCATGACAAATATATTGTGATACAAAAAAAGTTTCCCAGTATATCCAGTGATTTTATAACAAAGTGTTATTTAAGGAAACACTTTTTTTTTTCGTTTTTGATAAAGTGGTGAGGGATTAGATCCTCTGCCAGGTTTTTTAGTGCTTTGAACCTGTTAGGGAGATTCACCCCCTCTATTTGATCCCTGCTCCCTAAACTGAAAGTGAGCTGTTAATAAAATAAGAATAGTGGGGAAATCCTCCAAGTGGGATGCCTATTTTGGAGGCAAATATATAGAGATTTTACACTTATACCTGTTCAGCTGCCAATGCCATTGGTTTTTGCTGTCTTCAAAGGCTATGATGCTTGGGCAGTCCTCTCCTCTTCATCTGAAACACTTCTGGGAGTGTCAGACTTGGTCCCCAAAGCACATTTGTTACTTATTTCTACTGGCTGTAAATTACTGCAGGACACAGTGGTGGCAAAGGCAAAAAGAAAAAAAAAAACAACAGCATCCCTATTCCATTCAAATATCCAAATGGCTTGCGGTATATTTTAAGTTTAGTTCTCCATTAAGGTCAGAGGGATGGCAGACTAAACAGTGTGGGGGAGGAGGAGAAAGAGTGGATTGTGTCAAGGGGGCAAGAGGTGGGATTGGACAGGAGACTTGAGGTTACTGAATCAAAAGGCATAAAACTAGGAAGCAATGCAGAAAAAATAGGGCATGTGAATTGGTGTATGGAAAAGTGAGTTGGACTCCCAATAATTATACTCCATGCCCAACCTGAAAGACACTGATGAAATAGCAAGATCTCTTTTTCACAATAACTATACGATTTAATGCTACTTACTGTCATTTTCACCCAGTCAATGTACTGGAAAAAGTATCCTTTAGCTTGATTGACAAGACATTTGCTTTCCTAGTGAAATGACCAGAAATAATAGTTAATCTTCACAAGATGAGACACCTTAACAGACCGGTGCACCTAAAATTGATGATTTAGATTTGGTTGCATGACAAGTGTGTTGAATCACCTGGTTCCTTACACCTCTTGGCTAAGTCAAGAAAGGGTAACTATCGCCTAGGACCCTAACTTTGCCTCACTGTAGGGGTGTTCTCCAAATATTACCTTTGAAAAGTTCAGTAGGCACCGAGATATAATAAACTGAGTATGATACGGCATGGCTATGATATGATCAGAGTCACTGGGTGCCATGAATTTGAAGAGGCTAACATGTGCTTTATTGTACCAGCAACTGTCTACCTGAAAGGATGCAGGCCCTCATAGTATTTACTGTAATAAATAGTACATTTTCCTGATTTGAGAAATTAAAATCACACTGTGGACATCATGAGGACTGCTTGTATTTTCTGTTTAACTTACATTTCTCAGCATCTTAATAAATTCGTCCACCAAAGGTCCATTCAGCATGTCGATGTCTTCTATTGTACGTTGAATACCAATCTGAAGTTATGAAGTTTTTTTATTAAATGAATTGCATTACAGTATAGAATGTAAATGACAAATACAAAAACACACTATAAATAAATACATAAATAAATTAGACATTTTCTCCTTTTTTGGTATTATGAAATCAATAAGCTATGATATGCAAGGTGGGCCTATAAAGCTTTCGGCTATGTTACAAAAAAAGCTAATCTTTAGTATAAGAAGAAACCTTTATCTCACATTACAAACACTATCACATGCCAGAAGGTAGACTGAAAAACAGAGAGTACTGCCAAATCTTTAAATCTTAAAAAAACCCTGGCCATAAAGTTATTATAATCACAGGAATAACTGAACCCAACTGACCTATTAAAAGGGCAACAATACTTGATCTTTATTCAGACACATTAGAAGAGGTCGCTCTTTGTGTGAAGGATCTCAACTTCTTGGCAAGATGCAGGTGTCAGACCTGGTCATGTGCACTCATTCCCCTGATCCATTCTTAGTCCTCAAGAATAGCAGAACCCCCTATTCATTAAGATAAGAATGGCCAAAGGTATGTGAATACCCCTCCAAATTATTTAGTTCAGAAGCACAAAGCCACCTCCATTAAGACATGACTTGACAAGTGTGGTGTGTAGGATCTTGAATTCACAGAGGCCAGACCTTAGCTCTGTTGAACACCTTTTGGGATGAACTAATAGGCACAAATACCCCCCCCCATACACTCCAAAATCTTGAGGAAATCCTTCCCTGAAGAGTGGAGGCTGTTATAATTTAGCTGGGGGCAGTGAATGCTTTACAAATGATGCACATGGTGTTGGGATGGAATGCCCATTAAGCTCATATAGGTGAGATGGCCAGGTGTCCATACACTTTTGGGTGTAAAGCTTAATTTTTTTGGTAAAAAAGCAGTGGCCACAACTTACTTTAAGCGTAGGTACTAGTGAAGCCATGGTGGAGAGACTGGCATTCAAACTCCGCTGCAAAAAAAATTATAGATATAGTAAAGAACAGATTAGTTAGATATATTACTGGTATTAAAATTATATAATGTATATTGCATAAATATACACCTGTTTTTATCTTCTTTTTCCCCCCAGAACATTTAGTTTTTATCTTTAGTAACCATATGCAAGTTATACAATTTCTAAGAGAAGTAAATGTTAAAAATATGACCATCCCAATACATATAGAGGGATGCTTACTCATCTAAAGTGTAATTCAAAATAAAACTATTTTTTGTTTTGGATAGAATGAAACAAAATTGGAACTGATGTCAGGTTTATTACTGTCTGTGGCCCCACTGGGAAGAATGGGGCCACAGACAGTTCTGTGGCCCCATTCTCCCCAATGGGGCCACAGACAAATAAACTTTAATTCCTTATGACAAATAAACTTCAACTTTGCATTGTGTAATTGGCTTCTTTTTTGTTCACTTGTAATATAAGGCAAAATAACAAGCTTCTGCTTCCTCCTTATGGGTGTATGTACTTAAAAATTGGTCCTTTAAGGACTAATATATCTGTGCACAATAGACATGGGGAGTGGCATAAATAGGTCAGGTGGATGTCTACTGGGAAATGGCATTCCTGAAGGACATATGTATTGCCATACATGGTTTGGTGCTTTAAAACAAAAGATGAAATCTCAAACATTTTTTACCACTCGTAAATACTAACAGAAAGAAAAACAAAGTCGTATAGTGCATAGTTTGTGGCGAGTTTTTAGATGTCTATTTTATTTTTTTTTCTCTTGAAAGTTGCAATCTAGAACATGTTAGTATGTACTCTTTGTTTTAGGTTGTGAGCTTCCCATAAATCTTTCATGTGCAGCCCCTTTGTGGTTTGGCATGTCTCAATTTCCTTGCTTCATATTTACACAGTCTACTAAAGGTGCGATAATCCTTGAATTTCATTGTTCCTCAAAGAGATGATTCATTACAGAAGAGACTATTATGCTAATTGTTCAAACTTGTATTCTAAGGAAGCACTAAAAATAAAAAATAAATAGCCTTTATTCACTTGGGTATTTGCCGTAAACTTGAGTTCAGTGGACTAATGTGATATCCTTTAGTAAACCTGGCTTATTTGAAACTTACTGATTGTTGTCTGTTTAGATTACAGAACTAGGACAATACAGTGGAATGTTAAATGTGGAATTCCATATCACAGAGTTTACAATCAAATTCCATCTGTCTCTTTTCTAGTGTAGATTAGAAGATGAGAGCTGCGGTGAGCTGTAGGCTACACACATCACCAGTATTTTACTCTGTCTTAGCTATCATTGCCCTTACCTAATAAAGGAGTTTTCTTTGAAAAGTGGAAATACAGTATTCCATTGGATAAGTGTCCTGTAGTATAGTAACCTAAAGGGCTTCCCACTTCCCACAGCTTTCTGTGAAACAAAAGGATCCAGGGCCCAATGACAAAAATACTGTCATACCAATTAAGAATCACTGTATTATATAGTAGTGTCACAACACACAATACATCTTAAGACACTGATTTAGGTGAAATCTACAGTTGTTAATCCCTACCTGAAAGAACATCCTTTTCACTCTACAAAAGGACCTTAGACAGCGATATGCTCTTTATAGTATATATGAATGAGGCCTAACTGAATTTTGTTTAGTTTACTAATGCACTGTGTATCCTAAACATGTTGCATCTCAGTTCTGCTGATGTCCTGCTACTTCTTTTCAGCCATTTCCTGTCTACATACACTCACTCCATCAATAGCAGCATGACATTTCTCAGAGCAATTTTCCTGATGCTGACAACAGTGGATCTCTAGTCTCCATTGTGAGAGCATTTGATAGGATGACAACACAAAGGCTATTTTGAGAATAGGGACAGATAGTTATCACCCTGTAACAAGAAGTTTCTTAATACAACTGTCATGGTGGGATCAACAAGTATAATTTATTGCATATTTGACAATATTGAAAATTGCTTCTGAAATTATATGAACAGGTTAAAGTGTACAGGTGCATCTCAAAAAAATTAGAATCTCATCAAAAAGTAAATTTATTTCAGTAATTAAATTAAAAAAGTCAAACTCATATATTATATAGATTCATTACACACAGAGTGATATATTTAAAGCATTTCTTTCTTTTAATTTTGATGATTATGGCTTAGAGCTAATGAAAACCCAACATTAAGTATCTCAGAAAATTATAATATTGTGAAAAAGTTCAATATTGTAGACTCATGGTGTCACACTCTAATCAGTTAATTAACTCAAAACACCTATAAAGGTTTCCTGAGCCTTTAAATGGTCTCCCAGTCTGGTCCAGTAGGTTACACAATCATGGGGAAGTGTACAAGGAGGGTAAGTCACAAAAGGTCATTGCTAAAGAAGCTGGCTGTTCACATAGTTCTGTATCCAAGTATATTAATGGAAAGTTGATTGGAAGGAAAACGTGTGGAAGAAAAAGGTGCATAAGCAACAGGGATAACTGCAATCTTGGGAGGATTGTGAAGCAAAGGCCATTCAAGAATTTGGAGGAGATTCACAAGGAGTCGACTACGTCTGGTGTCAGTGCTTCCAGAGCCACCACACACAGACGTGTCCAGGACATGGGCTACAACTGTCGCATTCTTTATGTCAAGAGACAACGTTAGAAGCGTCTTACCTGGGCTAAGGAGAAAAAGGACTGAACTGTTGCTCAGTGGTCCAAAGTCCTCTTTTCAGATGAAAGCCAATTTTGCATTTCATTGGGAATTCAAGGTCCCAGAGTCTGGAGGAAGAGTGGAGAGGCACGGAATCCAAGTTGCATGAGATCCAGTGTGAACTTTTCACAGTCAGTAATGATTTGGTGAGCCATGCCATCTGCTGGTGTCTGTCAACTGTGTTTTATCAAGTCCAAAGTCAGTGCAGCCCTCTACCAGGAAATTCCAGAGCACTTCATGCTTCCCTCTACTGACCAGCTTTATGGAGATGCTGATTTAATTTTCCAATAGGACTTGGCACCTGCCCACACTGCCAAAAGTACCATTACTTGATTTAATGATCGTGGTATTACTGTGCTTGATTGGCCAGCAAACTCGCCTGACCTAAACCCCATAGAGAATCTGTGGGGTATTGTCAAGAGGAAGATGAGGGACACCAGACCCAACAATGCAACTAACATGAATGTCGCTATCAAAGCAACCGGGGCTTCTATAACACCTTAGAAGTGCCATAGGCTGATCGCTTGATGCCATGCTGCATCGATGCAGTAATTCATGGAGCATGACCAAGTATTGAGTGCATACTATACTGTTCATGGACATACTTTTCAGTAAGCCAACATTTCTGTATCCAAAATCCTTTGTTTTTATTGGTCTTATGTAATATTCAAAATTTTTGAGATACTGAGTTTTGGGTTTTCACTCGCTGTAAGCCATAATCATCAAATTTTAAAAGAAAGAAATGCTTGAAATATATCACTCTTTGTGTAATAAAACTATATAATATAAAGTCTCACTTTTTGAACTGAATTACTGAAATAAATTAACTTTTTGATGATTTTCAAATTTTTTGAGATGCACCTGCATATAAGATTTTAGTGACTGAGTTTCAATATACTTAAAATCATCTCTTATCAGGGTTCATAACAGTGGAGTTACTATAAGTCAAATGCACAGGCTATTACTGATATTTCTGTAACCTACAAGTCTAATTCTTTTTTGTTTTCTTACGTATATTAGAAAAAAATGGCAATTGTAAACCAATATGGGCTACAGAAATGGTTGAATTGTGTTTTTTTTGTAATTTAGATTTTCCACACTGATTCTCCGACATGGCAAGGATCTAACCCATGATCAAATTTGGGAGGGTCTTGTCCTCCAGTTTATTTGAGGAAGAGCTATGCTCAGCTGTCAGAATAGAATGTTTTCCTGCTGGGTTTTGATAATGGAGCAAAGTTATTTTGCATCTCAGTGGTGGTATGATATTCCTGTTGCTGGTTCAATTGATTGTTTTGATGGAGACAAGCTGAACCACCACCAGAGATGTGATTGTGGAGTGTGAAGCCTGATCATGCCTGGAGCGGTATTTAAAATATTTGAGATTTGTAAACCAATTTATGGGCTAGATGCAGCTTTGTGAGCACACGGAGTCCAAATTTAGCAATAATATATTGTAGAAAAGTTCAGCAAGTACAAACAGGCCCAGCAGGGAGACACAGGCATCCAGAGCCACTTAAAACTGTAACAGCGGTGTTTGGAAACTGTAAGATGCCCACAGCATCTGCCATGAGGAGCAGAATGTGACCTGGCCTGTCTACACCCAAAGGGTAGGCTTCCTAGAAGAGGTAGACATGATCCCTTCACTGTCCCTACTCCTCTGGAGCCTTTGCCAATCTCTAACAGTTGGGAAACCTGTCCCTATGTTACTACTTGCATACAATGCACCAAGTCCAGGAGCCGGAGTGTTAAATAGGCTCTGCCTGATCCAAGATGGCCACCAAAGTTACATGGGGTGCCAACATCCAATCGGATAGCTGCTCCCCAGTGACTGAGGAAAACCTAGAGGAAACAGGTTCCTCTCAACTTCCTCCCCACCTGCATTGCTGCTGTGGTCAAGCGCCTCCTGCAGTGGAGAATTTAGACTACACCTGCCTACAGGTACAGGGATGGTTGAATTGTGCATTTCTTATGAGTTACAGTTACCACACTGATTCTCAGACATGTCAGGAATCTAACCCATGATCAAGGCTTTTGGGATCAAGTCCTAATAAGTTCCACTGTAGGACTATCCCAAACGTTTAACATATTAAATCACTGACATAATAAATTGGACAAGCAGCACATCATTAATTACATATCATATTCATTTCTGTTATCTCAGGACATCTTATCAGCTTGATCAGCCTCCAAACTCCCACTTTAGAACCAGTTCCATGTTGCACAACAAGGCAAGAGTCACAACAACAGATATCAGTTCTAATAAAATTTTTCTGCAAAGTCATCCTAGCAAGCAAACCTGATCTTATATGAGGAACCTAACATTAACATATAAGTACTCAATACTTTGATCTTATTATTAGTAAAACATATACTAATTATTTTTCTTTATCAGACTGAATGTGACACTCGCATTGGCAAAGTTTTGTCAATTCAGAGATACTTCATACACTTCCTTGTAATGTAGTTAAACCTGCACTATAATTAGGATATATTATGCAAAATAATGAAAAAAGAATAAAAGCTAAAATATGGCACCATTAATCATTAAAATTACATTAATTATGTGTGTTTAATGTAGATGTAATTTCTGGAAATGAATACAACAAGTTTCCCAACTAATGAAATTGCATTAGTGGCAATTAAATGCAACAGTAACATAATTTACTCAAGAGACAGAGATCCAATGTCTCATGCTGTTGTAATGTCACTGATTGCTGTGGGGGAAGTCATAGACTGAATTATCAGAGAACCTGCAATCCATCTGCTTCCACTGAATGGTCATCCCAAAGCTGCCTTATTCATCCCGACGTTCTATAGATGAGAATTCCACTTAATACCCATGGTGATATATGTCTTCTATATATTCTCGGGAATACAGTATACTGTATGGTTACCTTTTTGACATTTTTTATGATATAACCCAGTGGTCTCCAAACTGCGGGCCAAGGGCCGGAGGCAGCCCTTTGCCAGCCTTTATACAGCCCTTGAGGCACTATTGCTCCCAATGATATGACCCACTAGTCCTCCCATTGACACCAACAGTGGGGCATAATTCCTGCCACTGACACCAATGATAGGGCATTATTCCTTTCACTGATATCAATGATGGTGCACTATTCCTTCCACTGACACCAACAATGGGACACTATTTCTTCCACTGATACCAATGATGGTATACTATTCCTCCCACTGATACCAATGAAAGGACACAATTCCTTCTCCTACTGGCCACCAAGCCTGAGGCCATGTTTATTTTTATTGTGCTGGGTCAGGGAAATTTTCTACCCCCACTGGCCACAATCCGGACCCCCCTTCCCCCAAATCTGAAGGACAGTAAACTGGCCCTTTGTTGGAAAAGTTTGGAGACCCCTGATATAACCACTTGCCGATCGCCCCATAGCACATCTACTGCTATAGGGCGGCTGCACTGCAAAGAATCATGTATAAATTAGTGATTCTGCACTTCTGGGGTTTGGGGCATGAGTGTGCACCACTGGCGGCTCACTCCTGCTGTAATTTTACACAGCGGGTCCTGTTGATCATTCTGTATACAGGCAGAATGGCAGTCTGCCTATGTATACAAGGTAGATTGCCATTCTGTCAGTACAGAAGGCATGGATCCTGTGTTCCTTTAAAGCAGGAACACCAATCCATGCCTTCCACCAGTAAAAGCACCTCCCACACTACACTCAATCACATGTTAGCCACACAGTTAACCCTTTACACGCCCCTGATGTTAACTTCTTCCCTGCCAGTGTCATTAGTACAGTGACAGTAGATATTTTTAGCACTGATCACTGTATTAGCGTCAGTTTGGTATTCGATTTGTCCGACACAATATCGCAGTCATGCTATAAGTCGCTCATTGCCACCATTACTAGTAAAAAAATTAAAAACAAATAAAAACTCCCTAAATATGTCCCATAGTTTGTAGATGCTATAACTTTTGCGCAAACCAATCAATATACACTTTTTGTTTTACCAAAAATATGTAGCAGAATTAAATTAAATTCAAGAAATTGATGAAGAAATTTGATTTTTAATTTTTTTTATTGGATGTGTTTTATATCAGAAAGTAAAAAATATTGTTTTTTTTTTTTTCAAAATTGTTGGTCATTTTTTGTTTATAGTGCAAAAACTAAAAAACCCAGAGGTGACCAAATACTACCAAAAGAAATATGTAAAGGACAAGGTTATGATGCTAGTGTATTGTGCAAATATGACTCAAAGCCTTCCTTGCTGAGATCCACGTTTCTGACACCAAATACAGTGCACATCCTTCAGGCCTGACTGACCTTTAGTGCTGGTTCACACAGGGCGACTTGTCAGGCGGCCTAGTCGCCTGACAAGTCGCCTCCCGTTCTGTACAATGGAACCATTCTAATAGGAGCGACGCAAGTCGCTCCGACTTAGAAAAAGGTTCCTGTACTTCTTTTGGGGCGACTTGAGGCGACTTGCATAGACTTCTATACAGAAGTCGTTTTGCAAGTCGCCATGGATGTCGTGTGCAGGTCGCCTCGGTGAGGCGACCTGCAAGTCGTGACGCCCCTAGTGTGAACCGAGCCTTATTGGTTTGATATTTGTTTATATTAATTTGATCATAATTCCTAACTGCAAACAATCACAATTCACTCTGCTGAGGACAGATTAGCACATGACTGATTGTAGTTGGCTGATGTGGGTTACTGCGCATTACTGTTAACTGCTTGCCTACCAGGGCAATTTTTTGCGCACATGTTAAAATCTTCATTTTTGGCTAGAAAAATACTAGCAAACATATATTTTGAAAGCAGGCCCTGGAAAATATTGTAATAGCTGTTGCAATTTGTTATGTCACATGATATTTGTGCAACCATTTAGCAAATGCAGATTTTCAAGAAAAAATACACTGAAATTAATTGTAGTGCACACAAACACAAAATACACAACTTTTTAGTAAAATATAAAAGATGACGAGCCCCTGGAGAATATTATAATAGCTGTTGCAATTTGTTATGTCACATGATATTTGTGCAACCATTTAGCAAATGCAGATTTTTAAGAAAAAATACACTTAAATTTATTGTAGTGCACACAAACACAAAATACACAACTTGTTAGTAAAATGTAAAAGATGACGTTGCGTCGAGTAAATAGATACCAAACATGTCAAGATTTAAAATTACATACGCTTGTAAAAATGGCAACTAAAACGGTACCCCTTAAGGGGAATGCTTTAAACGCCTTTGCGGGTCTTCATTTTAAAGTTAATCATGAATTATGGCCCTAGAATTATTGCTATCTCTTCAAAAGTTGGTGGAAAAAAATCACATATGTGCGGGGGAATAGGGGTGCTTTTACATTTTTTTTGTATTATTTTTATTTATTTACCTGCTTTGGGCAAGTTACGGGTACACTTTATGGTGACATTAAGGGTCTTTTAGACCCCTAATGTCTCCCTTGCCCTCCAAAGAACCAACCAAGTACAGATCATGCTTGGATGATGCTTCCCTGTCTGTTACAGACAGAAAATGATGGCATTTGTAATGAGACAGACCGGGTTGGGGGGTTGTCGTTCAGACAGGTAGGGAAGAATATGTTATCATGCCATTTTCTGAACCTACTGAAGCACTTATAATCCTAGAGCCTTTAGCAGGCTATGGCTTTTTTTCCAGTATGGCTATCTTTTTCCTTTAAAATAAGTAAAAATGGTTAGCAACTGCACTGAGAATACTTGCTGAACTCTTTGCTAAAGATGTACAGACTATGCTGGAGGCGTCACATATGCAAGGATGGCAGAGTAGCCTTCAAAGGGTTCTCTTTGTTTTTTATTTACTTATATGTGATGCTTTTTCGGATTGTGTCATGCAGAGATGTTAGGCAGATAGTAGCATTGACAGCACTGCCTGTCCACACTGTGACCACTATTTTGTGTTCTTCCTTACTACCCAACTTGTGAAGAAGGTGCTAAACCAAAAAAATTAAGAAAACCCCATTACTCCTCCTGTACTGAATTACTTGCATGCTTTGTTGTTGGGCTTTATTATGTACAAGCACATACATAGCCAGATTTTGTAGTAATTGTAAATTTTAAAGCAAACTAGCCTGCCTGAACTAAACCTTTTTACCATAAATGGGTTCGTTTGAAAATCGAGTTGTATGCATTGTAATCTATTCTTTCTAGGATTTTTGGTTGGGTACTGAATGGTAACATCGGTAAAACTGGAAATGTTATATGTATATAGTCAAGTCATTTAAAGACAGAATCACCAGTTCCTGATCCAATTCTGACAGTCTAATGCTCTGTACACAAGGTCGGATTTTCCGACGGAAAATGTTCGTGTGTAGGCTCGATGGGAGCTTGTTGTCGGAAATTCCGACCGTGTGTAGGCTCCATCGGACATTTTCCATCAGAATTTCCGTTACACAAAATTTGAGAACTGAATCTCAAATTTTCCGCCAACAAAATCCGTTGTCGTAAATTCTGATCGTGTGCACACAATTCCGACGCACAAAGTTCCACGTATGGTCGGAATCCAGCAGAAGATCCGCACTGGCTATTGAACTTCATTTTTCTTGGCTTGTCGTACATGTTGTATGTCACTGCGTTCTTTACGTTCAGAATTTCCAACAAGATTTGTGTGACCGTGTGTATGCAAGACAAGTTTGAGCCAACATTCGTCAAAGAAAATCCATGGATTTTGTTGTCGGAATGTCTGATCGTGTGTATGCGGCATTATACTTTACATACATGGCCATTATAAAGATTAGTTATGTTTAAAAGGCTTTATGTTGGTGCTTTTAATTAATTGTACATACCAAAGCAGCCTCTTGATCTCGCACATCATTGTTCAATATATTTTGCAGCGTCCTCGTTTCCTTTTCCAACTGATTTCTTATTGTCGCATTACGCTGAGGCAGGATAAAATGAACACACAGGGACATCAGAACAGAGCATGGCATGACCTTAGGCAGATTATGAAGGGCATAATGCCACTTGATGTAATCCTGGTGTAATTACACAACTCTATCCCAAAGATTAATGTCTGCTCCGGGAGCCTGATCAAGTTTGTTAATAGACTCAGAAGATATAGATAAAATCAGTTCATAATTATGAGATACAGCATATGTTCACAAATGGCGCTAATTCTGGAAAGGTCACAAAGGGGTTAGTCATCTGGAGCCCCACATATGATTGTTGGATGATTTTTGAAGGAGTTAGATATAGAACACTGCTCCTACTACTTACAACAACCAATAAAAAAAAAAGAAAAAAAAAAAAAAAAAGATTCAAGAAAGAAAGGAAATGTCTTCTAAGGACAAAACAGAAAATGGTGTTTCCATTGTTTTTTTAATATGTCTCCGTGTATTGTTAAATCATTGCACTATAGTACTATAGTAGAGAAAATATAAAGATAGAGATACAAAGTAGCCACACATGACTGTAGTTAATTTTTTCCATAAAATAGAAAAATTGTGCAGCACCCTGGAATTTAGTCCGGGAGCTCCTCACAAATCTACTTGCCCAGAGTAGATAACTTAGTTGATTGATAGGAATCTATTGATTTCTCCCTAAGCTTGGCCTTGTTGCACTTTTCTCTTCTACCACCGGGTGGCAGGGTACTTGGTGGTACTAGATGCGAGAAGTGCAACCCAAGGTCAGGTTATGGGTATGTGGGCACCCCAGCCAATGGGCAGGGGTTTTCTTTAATCCTTTGGACTGCTGGGGAAAACCTATATATTCAAGTGAGGTTAGATGATCTGTGTTCTCTGCCACCGTGTCGTCTGCCCCGGGCTGCTAGGCCAGAGATTAGGTCTATCACAGAGGCATCTGGCTGCCAGGCTGTGTGAGGGCATATCCAGAAGTAAGAGGGCAGCGCAGGGTTGGGACTGCAGCTTGCAGTCCAACCAAAAGTTCTGCCGGCCGGAGCACCTGTCAATGGTCGGAGGTAGAAGGGAAGCTGTCACCACGAAGGGAGCAATTGCCTTTACCAGGGACCACAGTGAGTAACTGAAGCAAGTACCGGAACCATATTCTCACCGAAGGGCACGGAGGAGAATCAGCAAACTTCAGGCGGTAATCAAGTCAGGAACCCAACCAGCAGAGGTGACGCTTGCAGAGCAGCTTCGTGTGTCAAGCCAGGGATCAAGCTGGTCAGCAGGGGTGAAGCTTGAGAAGTATCTGGAGTGCCAAGCCAAGGGTCTTAGCAGAGAAGCGGGGGTGGCGCTTGAGGGTATACCACCGCAAACCTTGGAGGAGCTCAAGGGATAGATAGTCAGTGACTCAGTGGGTCTAGTGAGAGACCAGGAGCTCACTATTGAAGAACTACAAGGAGCCATTGTAGTGGAGCTGAAAGAACTGATACGCTGAGAACTGTTAAAAGACTATTACCATAGGAGACAGCAATCCTGCACGTGCAGAAGTGACGTCTTTCCCTGTTTACCTCTGATGAGTTGCATCTCTTTAGAAATATATTTATAGTGGCAAAGGTTTTGAGTAGGGTAAGGAACATATAGCTGCACATATATGATACTACATTTTAAAGGCACATTATACACAAACATGAACAATTGTATCTAAGCTCTAAAATTACCCTGAACCTGCAAAACTCAACCCTAAAAGCAACTACTTATTACTAAAAACTGTTGCTACTGTTTCTAAAAAGCAAAATGTAGAAAAACTTTTTTACATTTTAAATCTCTACAGCAGGGGCCTCCAAACTTTCTAAGCAAAGGGCCAGTTTATCGTTCTCCAGACTTAAGAATAGCCTGACTGTGGCCATTGGAAGTGGAAATTTTATTGGCATCAGTGGGAGTAAACATTGCCACATTGGGTATTAGGGGGAGAAATAGTGGCCCATCATTGGTGTCAATGGGAGAAATAGCACCCCACTGTTGGTGTCAGTTGGAAGAACAGTGTCCTGTATCGGTGGGAGGAATAGTGCCCCAAGGGCCAGATAAAGGCAAGCAAAGGGCCACAGTTTGGAGACCACTGCTCTAAAGGAAGATCACCGAGGCATTTAATTCAAACATAATAGCAAGATGCATTATCCCGCTGAAAGAGGCCACTGCCATTAGGGAATACTGTTTCCATGATGGAGTGTACTTGGTCACCAACAATATTTAGATGATATGTGTGATAGGTGATAGGTGTCAAAGTGACATGCACATGGATGGCAGGACCAAGGTTTCCCAGCAGAACATTGCCCACAGCATTACACCACCTGTACTGCCATTACACTTACCTTCTTCCCATAGTGCATCCTGGTGACATCACTTCCCCAGATAAGCAATGCACAAGCACCCAGCCATCCGCATGATGTAAAAGAAAATGTGATTTATCAGACCAGGCAACCCACTTTTGCTGCTCAGTGGTCCAGTTTTGATGCTCTCATGCTTAGTGTTGGTTCCTTTGGCTGTGAACAAGTGTCAGCATGGGTACCCTGATTAGTTGGTGGCTATGCAGCCCCATGCACAACAAACTGAGAAGACCATTTTTTCTGCTTTCAGAACATCAACTTCATGGAATATATGTTTACTTGCTGCCTAATATTTCTCATGTATCAAGTGTTTAAAAGTGAATATCTCTTTTCAGGTTAAGATGGAAAATGTCTTTCCTCCTTTATCGGGGTATCCACACAATAATAATCTAAACTCATAAAGATTCAGTTCCAAATTATGAGATGCAGCTTATGTTCATGAATGAGATGCAGCTTATGTTCATCTGAGGATCGGGATTCGATGGTTTTTAAAGGAGTTTCTAACAACTGAAAAAACACAACAAAATAAAACAAAAACTGAAGAATAGAAATTTCTTCCAAGAACAAAATAATGGGATTTTTGCACTCACCATAAAATCCTTGACCATCCATTGAGGGACAAAGTATTTCACAGGTTAAACTGACGTCTACGGGAGGACTGGACACTGGCAAACATAAAAAGTAGGCAAGCCTAGGATAACCCCTCCCACAACCAGGATGTCTTGGTTTTGTAGCAAAGCAGTACCATGATCAAAGGCTTTCACCTTTAGGATGTCTAAAAGCAGCTCAACTGAGGGGTGGGCAACACAGCAAACAAACGCTAACAGGTCCAAGAAAAAACAAGAAGATAATTGGGGACTGCCAACAACTCAAAGAGCTGACTGAGGGATTTTAAGCCCATAGCTGGAATCAAATGAGGCCACAAAATTCACCTAGTAGAACTTAGAAAACAGACCAGGTGCTTGCAAATCAGAAAAACTGTTGCTCGATGTAGAAAGGCCTATAAAACACAGATCTAGTAGAGTGCATCTTCACAGGAAAGAGTGAAACTCAATCCTTGACACCAGTGGCACTGCATCCATTAAGGGCGAACGGGCACCGCCCCCTCTCTCCAGCTACCCCCTCTGTGCATAATGCATAGATTCATGCATTGCATGAATCTAGCCATGGCCGCCGCCACCACTCCCTATTCAGGCAACTGGCCCCTTTTCGGACGCCTGAATTACAGCAGCGGGGTGTATTTTTTTTAAGCACCTGATTAGAGCCATAGGCTCTAATAGGCTTCAAAAAAGGTGCACTGCGAGTGCAAAGCATTGCGTTCACAGTCTACCCAGATGTGTTAGAAATAGAATATTTGCTTTCCTAACACTGAACCACCTCTCATCCATTTAGGTGCTTGGGTCTGTTACCCGTCACCTGATTGGCTGAAGGGACAAGCGCTATGATTGGACGCCTATCAAGAGTAAGGGAGGACACGCACTGAGGACACAGGAGCCGCTGTCTGATCCGCGTCACCCGCATCCCTGACACCACAACCGAGACAGGGTAAGTTCTGGGCAGACGGTGAGTGGGCGGGGGGTCACAGTGGCAACCTTTGATGGGCACAGTGGCACCATTTGATGGGGCAGCATTTGATAGGGCACAGTCGCACTATTTGATGGGCACAATGGCAGCATTTGATGTGGCACAGTGGCACTATTTGATGGGGCACAGTGGCAATGTTTTATGGGCACAGTGGCTGTGTTTGATGGGCATAGTGGATGCGTTTGATGGGCACAGTGGCTGCGTTTGATGGGCACAGTGGCTGCGTTTGATGGGCACAGTGGCTGTGTTTGGCACAGTGGCTGCATTTGATGACACAGTGGCTGCATTTGATGGGCACAGTGGCTGCGTTTGGCACAGTGGCTGCATTTGATTGGCACAGTGGCTGCAATTGATGGGCACAGTGGCTGCAATTGATGGGCACAGTGGCTGCGTTAGATGGGCACAGTGACTGTGTTTGATGGCACAGTGGCTGCGTTAGATGGGCACAGTGAGGCTGCAATTGATGTTTTTTTTCAGAATTTTTCAGTTTGTTTGCGCCCCCCAAAAAATTTTGAGCACTAGCTGCCACTGCTTGACACCATGTATCTGCCTGATATCTTCTTTATTTGCACATAGAGGTGATGGAATACGTCCACCCAGGATTACAGAAAGGGAATCAGCCTTTCTAAAGTGACTACTCTCAGGACCAGAACCACCAGAACCACATCCAGACAATAGGGAAAAATGTACTTTTGGTGAACTGGCGTCGGAAAGAGGGACAGGAGAACAATGTGTCAGAGTTGAGGTGAAAACTGGAAAAAAACCTTTGGCAAGAAGGAAGTTCTGGTCCTCAACACCAGAAAAGGTTTGTTTTGCAAAACCTAAAAAGGATCTTTACAGGATAAGGTCCCCGGTTCAGATATTCACCTTCCAGGGGTGATGGCTACAGAAAAATATCACTTTTTGGGGTAGAAAAAAGAGATAATTGTCTCTAATAGGTTCCACAGAGTAACAGGGGAGCAAACATGGGGAGCTACATGGGAAACTCCCTATACAAAGACCCTAATCAATGAGTGAGAGGCCAAAAATCTGTAAAAAGATAGAAGGGGGCAGAAACTTGGTTCTTGGTAGCGATAAGAATAAATGTTGGTCTAGACCCAGCTGCAGGAAACAGAGGTTTTGTCCCACAGAGAGTTGAAGGCATTTAGATTCACACCAAGTGAAATATACCTCTCTGATGATAGACCTTGCTGGAAGTAACCTTCCTAGCCTTTAGCATCATAGAAACCACAGATTCTGGGATGCCTCTGTCTTTCAAATTCTGGGCTTCAACAGCCTTGCTGTTACAGCCAGCAACCATGAGGAAGGATGGTAAATAAGCCATTGAGACAAAAAGATCCTGATGATCTGGTAGAGCCCAAGGAGCATCTGCCAACAGTCTTACCAGATCAGCATACCACATCCACTTGGGTCAGTCCAGAGCATTAAGCATCAACAGAATGCTTTTCAAATTGGTCCTGTGAAACAAATGAGGAACAAGCTTCATTGGAGGAAAGGCGTAGATCCAGGTGTATTGATCACACTAGAGCCACTAGAGCAGGGGTCTCAAACTGGCGGCCCTCCAGCTGTTGTGAAACTACAAGTCCCATGAGGCGTTGCAAGGCTGACAGTTACAAGGTTGACTCCCCCAGGCAGAGGCATGATGGGACTTGTAGCTCTGCAATGGTTGGTGGGCCACCAGTTTGAGACCCCTGCACTAGAGTATCCACTGTTTTCACTAGAGCAGGGTTAGGCAACCGTTCAGAGGTTAAGATCTACCTGGACAACATGGAAAAAGTCAAAGATCCCTGGGGGGGAGGGGGGTGGCACCCTTAAAAAAAAAAAAAACCCTAAATAACTATTAGGCGCCCAATAAAAAGATGGCATGAAAAACACAAGGTGTGACACAGTAGTGTCCTCTGCCCCCCTTCACATCACTCCCCCTACAGTAGTATCCTCCGCCACCTTTCACATTACCCCCCATAGTGGTGTCCTCAATCGGCTTCTGTCAGAAAGGGAGCCGTACACACGGGTTGAAAGTCAGCCGGTTCCTGTTTTTGGACGATTTGGGCCTGTGTCAATGGCTTTGTCTACTTCAGATTTGCTTCCCTCTCCATGTAATAAATATAAATGCAAAATCAGCTTGAAGCAGGCTGATGCAGCTTGGTGGGTATGTTAATAACAGTGAAAACAATGTAAAAATCTCCCTTCCGGACAGACTAATTACACATTTGAAATAGATATATGGGAACTGTTTTTTCCTTCCAGAAGATTTGTAATTCACTCTATGCTAGCCTTTCCAGAAAATACAGTCAGGTTGGTGAGCAGACTTTTTGTTACTGAAGTTTAGCAACTTAACTAGGTCACCTACCCCCCCCCCCCCCTCCAGCCTGTGATAAGACAATGAAGAAGTAGCAGTAGACTGATGAGCTTAACTCACTGCTCATTCTACTCTTTTCTACTGTCAGTATGCTCCTTGGCAACACATATGCATGCAGCATGGACTAACAGGCTACTAGTCCTGTCCCTGCCCTGTCCAGTGGAAAGGGGGATAATAGAAGACCAATGACAGCTATCTGCATTTAATATGCATTTATTATATTTAATGCATTTTTATTTTTTTTAAATATATCTTTAAATGCCTGGAGTTCAGATTTAAATGTTGAATACTGGAAATAACATTTACTTTGAAAGGTGTTCTGATTTGTGAAATAACATAATCACATGTATCACATAGGTAGATGAAGATTACCTGAATTGAAGAAAGAGCTTCCAGCAATGGAACAAACCCCTCAGCAGTTTGTAGAGTCACCAGAGTTGCTTGAATCTAGAAGAGCACAAAGGATTAATTATGATTACTGGCAATTGTAAACTGTTTTACTTTTTCCACAAATTTGAATATAATAACCATTTCTTAATGGGATGCATCACTTTTACAAATATGTATTCAATGTACTTATGCATGAAATTTAAATGTGCATTTTTAAGGATTTGCCAAGTATTGTCTGTCAACTATCAACCCAGACTATCCCTTTTAGGTCCCAAGAAAAATAAGCACAGCATGTGAATGGATTTAAATTGGCCACAACAGTCTTTATTAGCAAGCTAAATACCAGCATGGCGCTCTGGTGGTGCAGGTACTGCATGGCGCTCTGGTGGTGCAGGTACAGCGTGGCGCTCTGGTGGTGCGGATACTGCGTGGCGCTCTGGTGGTGCGGGTACAGCGTGGCTCTCATGGCTTTCTGTTGGTGCGGGTACAGCGTGGCACTCTGGTGGTGCGGGTACAGCGTGGCTCTCATGGCTCTCTGGTGGTGCGGGTACAGCGTGGCTCTCTGGTGGTGCAGGTACAGCGTGGCTCTCATGGCTCTCTGGTGGTGTGGGTACAGTGTGACTCTCTGGTGGTGCGGGTACAATGTGACTCTCATGGCTCTCTGGAGGTGTGGGTACAGCGTGGTGCTCTGGTGGTGTGGGTACAGCGTGGCTCTCTGGAGGTGCGGGTACAGCGTGGCGCTCTCTCTCTCTGGTGGTGTGGGTACAGCGTGGCTCTATCTGGTGGTGCTGGGGCTATTAGTTCCCCCAGCACAGTCCTCTTCCTTTGTCCATGTCTCTTGTAGTACTTGCTTGTTTCCGGGTTTTCTCCCCCCCCCCCCCAGCAGAGTGCATGCTGGGGACTGTAGCTGTCTCCCTGCTGAGATCAATTGGGCATCCTATCTCTGGGACTACATTTCCCATGATGTCCAACTAGTTATTTCTGATTGGCCCTCTGCTGTGGCCAATTGGGAGGGAAGAAGATCAAGCAGGAAGCTTTCTTCTCTCCCGTCCTGTGCTGCCAACAAGCCTGACATGAGAAAGGGGGAAAGGGGGAGAGGGGGAGGGGACATCCTGACAGCGGCCCAGAGGAGGAGGATCGAGGGGCCAAGAGCGGAACTGTCAGCGCGGCTCTGAGACTGAGCTGAGCTGAGCCATGGCCTGTGTTAACCCTGTCCAGGCCGTGGTTGCTGCTCACCTCCCGCTGTGCAGCCTGAACATCAACAGCCCACGGAACGGGCGGCCCACCGGGCAAATGCCCGGTCTGCCCTTTGGCCAGTCCAGGCCTGTTTCCGATATGCAATGCAGTTAGAGGTATTTATTCAAAGGAATGCAGCTGTGTTTGGCAACCAAGCTTTCATTCTCAAAATTGAACTGAACAAGCTGAGGGTAGTAGCGGATTGGTTATTAATTGCTGGTATGTGCTAACTGAACCATCTCCACCCAAAAACTGAAACACTGCTATCTGCTTTTCTTATGTCTATTTAATAATTGCTGGTATGTTATTTTTGCTTAACCGTCTGTAGACCTGTCTACATTACAATGCTTTATTATCTCCCTTGTCTTACCCAAAATTATGGCCCGTTTAACTTTAGTGCCCTCTTGCTAGTCTAAGAATTTTGCCCTGTTAACCAGCCAACCAGCCTCAAAGTGGGGCTATTTCTATAAGTGCTTCTGACGCTGCACTTCAGTGAATGCACAAAGCAAATGAACACAAGAAAATACTTTGAAAAACACCACACAGACATCAGGTGACCTTGTTTACCCCTTTAGCTCTTTCTCCTTGTAACATGCACTCTCTAACACTCCTTTTGACAGCTCTGTCCTCTATCCTATCCTAAAACTATCTCTCCTTCACCCCCCCCCCCCCCCACAGCATATATATATATCACCCTCACTTCTGTCCTCTTCATATTACTGCACCCACCAACTCCTGCTCATTCTAAATCCACACACACTAAAAATCTCCAAGACCCTGGGGCATGTCCCTTCATATAAATCCCACTCTGATATTACCTCCCTCACCCTCCTGCTTCTCCTAACCTCTGGAGATATATCCCCAAACCCTGGGCCTCCATCATTTAACTGTACCCCATGCACCCATCACCCTGCACCTTCTGGCAGCAGCCGCAATCAACACAATTTAGCTCCCATTTCTATTCTTCCCAAGACCAGACTCCCTTTCTCTTGTGCCCTTTGGAACTCCTGCTCTGTCTGCAACAAACTCACCTCTCTCCATGACCTCTTTATTGCCAATTCATTTAACCTACTCGCCATTACTGAAACCTGGCTCCACGAATCCGACACTGCTTCTTCTGCTGCCCTATCCCATGGTGGTCTTCTCTGGACTCACTCCCCCAGATCCAGTGGATGTAAGGGAGAAGGTGTTGGAATCCTTCTAGCCCCACATAGCACCTTTCAGGTACTTCAGCCACCTCCCTCTCTGTCACTCTCCTCTTTTGAAGCACACTGCATTCGTCTTTTCACTCCAGTTTCTCTAAGGATAGCTGTGATCTACAGGCCCCCTGGACCAGTATCAACCTTTCTTGATGACTTCTCTGCCTGGCTACCCTACTTTCTTTCCTCTGAAATCCCCACAATCATTCTCGGGGACTTAAACATCCCTATTAATACTAACACTCCTGCCACTTCCAAACTTCTCAGCCTAACCTCCTCCTTTGACCTGAAGCAGTGGATACATGCTCCTACTCACTCCGAAGGCAATACCCTTGACCTCGTTTTCTCTCACCCTTGCACTCCATGCAACCTCTAACTATCCATTCTCTCTCTCTGATCACCACCTTATTAGTTTCACTCTCTCCCTCTCCTCCACCTCCTCTCCCTCCAACCACCTAAAAGTTATCCGCAGAAACCTATGTCATTTCAACCCTTCTCTTTTCTACTCTGCTATCGACAACCTCTATGACAAAATCTCACCCCTATCCTGCACCAACCTAGCCACTTCTGTCTACAACACTTCACTTCTAGCCTCACTGAACTCACTGGCCCCCCTCACTAAACACAGAATCAGGCCCCGACCCCTTCAACTTTGGCAAACAGGTGATACTAGAAGTCTGAAAAAACATAATCATGCTCATGAGCGCCTGTGGCGTAAAACTAAGTCTCAGAGAGATTTCAACCAATATAAATCTGCCCTCCAAAAATACAATTCCAGCCTCCTCTCTGCCAAGCAGACCTATTTTATCACTCTCATTAACAACTTATCATCCATCAACTCTTCTCTACCTTCAACTCTCTACTTTGTCCTCCACCGCCTCCACCCGCCTCCACCTGCCAACTAACTCACTGCCCAGGAGTTCGCCAATCACTTCAAACAGAAGATTGATACAAATCGCGAGGAGATCACTACTGTTCCGATACGCGCTTTACACTTCATGCCCACAGACACAATCATTACTTCCCTCTTTCAACCCCACCACTATAGACGAGGTTGCTGAACTACTTGGTAATATCCACCTTACCACCTGCCCTCTGGATCTTGTTCCCTCACAAATGCTACGTTCACCCTCTGGCTCTATGATACACTCTCTAACCCACATCTTCAATCTCTCCCTCTCTTCTGGCATCTTCCCCAACTCTCTAAAACATGCACTTGTCAGACCAATACTTAAAAAGCCCTCACTGGACCCATCCATTCTTAACAACCTACGACCCTTCTTATCCAAACTCCTCCAACGTCTGGTCTACAACCGACTGAGCATCCACCTCACTGATAATAGCCTTCTTGATCCCCTTCAGTCTGGATTTTGTCCTTAACACTCCACAGAAACTGCTCTCCTAAAACTAACAAACTATCTACTAACGGCCAAAACCAATCAACACTATTCTGTACTCCTACTCCTGGACCACTCTGCTGCCTCTGATACGGTTGACAACCCCCTCCTCAAAAAAAACTCCACACCTTTGGTCTCCATGACTGTACTCTTCACTGGTTCTCTTCCTACTTCTCCAACCACACCTTTACAGTTTCTTACTCGGTTGGGGTCCTCCAAGGTTCTGTTCTTGGACCTCTCCTATTTTCTGTTGGGAAAAGGCGCCCTTCCAATAAGAGAGACCTGGAGCAGTTTGCAAAAGAAGAGTGGTCCAAAATTCCGGGTGAGAGGTGTAAGAAGCTTATTGATGGTTATAGGAAGTGACTTATTTCAGTTATTTTTTCCAAAGGGTGTGCAACCAAATATTAAGTTAAGGGTGCCAAGAATTTTGACCAGCTCATTTGAAGTTTTGTGTGACATTATGTCCAATTTGCTTTTTTTCTCCCTTTTTTGTTTTGTTCCAATACACACAAAGGGAATAAACATGTGTATAGCAAAACATGTGTTACTGCAATATTTTTCTGTGAAAAATACTTGATTTTCTGGAAAAATGTCTGGGTTGCCAACAATTTCGGCCATGACTGTATCTGATAGTAAATTAGTGATACGTGAGGAGACAGAGGGAGTGAGCTGAGGGGTAGAGAAATAGATTTGAAACAGATTTACTCATTCCCCACAGTTATTACCTTTTGTTTCCACTTGACCCTTCCTTCTAGATTGTAAGCTCTAACGAGCAAGTCCCTCTGATCCCTCCTGTATTGATTTGTATTGTAAGTGTACTGTCTGCCCTCATGTTGTAAAGCGCTGTGCAAACTGTTGGCGCTATATAAATCCTGTATAATAATAATAATAATAATAATAATATGCACATCTGCTCCATATGTTGTCTGCTTCAGTTTGTGAAAAAATTCCCCCCAATGTGTTTAATACACTTGTCTCTGCAAGTCTATGCAATGTGCATTTAGGTGTACATAAACATTTATTTAATCAGCCAAGTGAGTGCAAACCATAAACCATAGCAGCCTGCAGGTCTCTCTAACAAGCAAAGTTGGTGCTTTGGAGTTATTTATATAGTGTGAAAACCAGGGGCGGCCTGTGCATTGTGGGCGCACGGGTGCCGCCCCCCCAATCCCTGCTGCCGCCTCCTTATCCATGTGCCCGGCCCCTTTCAGGACGCCGGATGCATGGACTCCTATGGCAGCGTGGGAGGGTTTTTTTTTTTTTCTTTGAAGCAACTGATTAGCGCCTCAGGCTCTAAAAGCCTTCAAAAAAGAGAGTGTGCCCTGATCCCACCCTGTTGTATGACCATAGCGAATACATTTTCGCTATTTTTACACCACAGTGCCTCCCCGCCAATCAGGAGGCAGGTCAGTTAGAACTGTCTCCTGATTGGTCAAAGCGCCGGGCATCCTATTGGACAGGAACAGGATGGAAATGACTGAGGATGAGCCAGGTTCGGGTCTACCGTCAAAAAGCAGAACCGCAGACATGATCAAGTGAGTGTGACAAATGCTGGCACGAGATCGGCGACTGACTATGATTGATGGTGCAGGATTTGGGCATTAGCAAGGACACGGTGCGCACCATGGGTAAACAGAAGATCGGTTCCTGATTTGTGACGAACAAGCTGACAGATGACCAGAAACCATAATGGATGGAAACCTCCGGAGATTTAAAGCGGAGTTCCACCCACTTTTGAAAGGTGTCTTAAATGAAAGACCACCTCTCCACTGGTCATTTTGGCTAGTTACAATATTTTTTTCTTCTAACTTACCTTTTTATGAAGTACTACCTGTACTGAAGACAGCCGGCCATTCACAAAGCGCTGCGCGACTCGCGCATGCGCAGTAGGAAACTGTTTCCCTTAATTAGAATAGAAGCGCCTGCACCCGATCCAATGGACGGATTGGCCTCGGGGGGCTGACATCGCAGGCTCCCTGGACAGATAAGTGTCCTTATTAAAAGTAAGCAGCTACAGTGTTTGTAGCTGCTGACTTTAAAAAAAAAAAAATTGCAAGTGGAACACCGCTTTAATTATCATGTATGACCAGGATCCATCCTTTCTGCAAATCATCATCACAGGTGATGAGACCTGTGCGACAATTCTTGGCTCAGCACGGCATACCTGTTCTCCATCATCCACCATACTCCCCTGATCTGGCACCTGCAGACTTCTTCCTGTTTTCCCGCCTGAAGAGTGTCATGAAAGGCTCACGTTTTGTGGGCGTGGCCGCAATCTAAGAATGTGTGACAGTGGTTCAGCGATCGATTCCTGAAGAGGCCTTTGCTGACAGTTTCAGTATCTTCTGTTTTGTTTGTTTTCTGATGCCATTCACCAAACTTTTAAATGGATCTTTTAAACGTGGGTTACTATCTGTCAAGTTAAATCGTTCAGGAGAGGTTATAAAAACGTCCTGTGTACATTAAAGTGGATGTAAACCCAATGTCATCCTTTCTAAACTACTGCCATAGGGGTTATCTATAAGGATATACATGACTCCTGTCAAATGTCTCCCCTCTGTCTGTTATGAGAGCCGAAAAACTGCATATTCTGTGGGTGGGTCTGTTGTCTGGAGCTCGGTGGGTGGAGTCGTGATGTCAGTAGACTCCCCGCCCACCTCTACACTCCTTGCCAATATGCATTTTCTCCTGTTTATTTCTAACACTGAACTTCTGCTGAACTTCTGCTATGATCTCTAACATCCAGTGAAAAGACAGGAAAGTAACCACATGACTTCAGCATGCCAAATCATGCTGAGGTGTGGAACAGCCAATCCTTGCAGAGCTGCTGAAGAAAGGAGTGGGGAGGGAATTAAAAAATAATGCCTGTGTCTTAGGCTTTCACTCACAGCAAGGGGGAGTATTTGACAAAGTTTTTCTCAGTTTATCAAGATTTTTCTCACTGAACAATAAAAGAGGATTGCTCAGAGATGGATTAACTCTGTGTGGCAAGACTGGGCTCAAATGATAGGAAATCTTATACTCTACAGTATGATATAAAAAAAAAAAAATAAAAAAAAACATTTTCGGGTTTACATCCACTTTAAGCCTAGGACACACCTCGTATTCCAGTTCTCTATTTGAAAGCTTTTTCTACTTTTCCATAGACACAGAAAACTTCTTAAACGTACACATAAACCCTAACTGGATGTCATTTCGTTTGCTCAAGGGCTGTGTATCAAAGACAACTGCATACAAGAGAAATATAGCACTTGTGCAAAACAATATATCATACCAATGAAATTAAACCATTACAGTGTAAATATTCATCAGCACCACTGAAGTGAGATATAATCACATTACAAAGCATATACAAAAACAGTGTTGCGCTAAACATAAAATTGCTTATAAAGTATTGATGGAAAATAATCCAATTGTAGAAAGAACACAAATCTGTGAAATTGCAGATGAATCCAGATGACCCTCCAATTCCTGCATAAACTACCACCTCAAGCATTATAGACTCTTATGGGGCATACACACGGTCAGACTTTTCGTCTACAAAAGTCCAACGGACGCCGACGGACTAAAGCTGGCTGGTAATCCGATCGTGTGTGGGCTTCCCCGGACTTTCAGCTGACTTTTTCAGCCTCAAATCCGACGGACTTTAGATTTGAAACATGCTTCAAATCTTTACGTCGTAACTACGACGGACCCCGAAATCCGCTCGTCTGTGTGCTAGTCCGACGGACAAAAACCCACGCTAGGGCAGCTATTGGCTACTGGCTATGAACTTCCTTATTTTAGTCTGGTGTACGTCATCACGTAGGAATCCGTCGGGCTTTTGTGTGGTCGTGTGTAGGCAAGTCCGTTCGTTAGAAAGTCTGCCACAAGTCCGCCGCAAGTCCGCCGAAAGTCCGCCGGAAGTCAGTCGGACAGGCTGTCGGACCTTTGTAGACGAAAAGTCCGACCGTGTGTATGCCCCATTACCAGAGAGCCTAGACCCTTTATTAGAGAGGGTCAAACAGGCTTGATGTAATAATCTTTGCAGGGGTCATCAGCTGGAGATGTGTCCTCAGATCAAATTAAAAACTTTCACTGGATCATTAGACCAGGCTCCATTCACCCCACGACCAGATTTAACCATGCAAATGAAGGAGACGCCAGATAGTGTAAAAGCCCAAAAGACTCATTTAATAAAAAGTATTGCACTTACATTTGTTCAGATAAAAACCAGCGTTGTATACAACATAGGTGGCCGTCATAAAAACCTCCAGATGCTATAAACGGGAACACGATAGCAGGAAACAGGACTTCTTCTGGGGCATGAGCATCATTTCCTGCTATCGCAATATATACAAAACAAGCAATTCAAGCCTCACTTTCATTCCTGCAGCCACAGGAGAGGAGGGATGTGTCACATCCCAACCTCACTCTCATGCAAACAGGAACTAATATATAAGAAACAGGCAATTCAAGCCTCGCTTTCATTCCTGCAGCCACAGGAGCGGAGGGATGTATCACATCCAAACCTCACTCTCAGGTAGCAGTTGCTTATGTTGTGTACAACGCTGTTTTTTATCTGAACAAATGTAAGTGCAATACCTTTTATTAAATTAGTCTTTTAGACTTTTACACTATCTAGCGTCTCCTTCATTTTCATGGTTAAATCTGGTTGTGGGGTGAATGGAGCCTGGATTGATTATCCAGTGAAAGTTCTTAATTTGCTCTGAGGACACATCTCCAACTGATGACACCTGCAAAGACTATTACATCAAACCTGTTTGACCTTCTGTAATAAAGGGTCCAGGCTCTCTGGTAAAGAGTCTATATTGCTTGAGGTGGCAGTATATGCACGAGGTGGAGGGTCTTCTGGATTCATCTGCAATTTCACAGAATTGTGTTTTTTGAGTTTTTCTACAATTGGACTATTTTCTATCAACACTTTCAGCAATTTTTTGTTTAGCGCAACACTGTTTTTATATATGAAAAACAACTGCCATTTTTATCACAATACTTGTTTATTTCATCTTTTGTTCTTATAGCCACTTCCTGTCTACATGCTTGCTCTCCAGCAAAGGCTGCATGGCATTTGACAACGGTGGAACATGCCCGTGTGATGAGTGATGAGTTGTATCAGGACTGATACATCAGCTACCATGGACCCATATGTGTGACGTGTGGAGGTTAAGGCCCACCTTCCCTGCCATTGTACATGTATGTTATGTGGTTGGCAAGAGGTTAATAATATCTGCAGATTTAAAATTTCTATAATTTACTTTTGACTTTTCATTACATGTTAATACTTATATGAGATTTTAGTGATTGGGTTTACATACTTTAACACTTATGATCTTGGTAAAAAACACAGTGTAGTAATGTGTTTGCCTTGGTTATACAGTATAACATTGGTACTCATGCATAATTGCATGTGCTGCAAGCTTCATTAACTAAGCAAGATTAGTATCCGTGCTGAAATATTTATAGTATCCCACTTGTTGCAGGATGTTGTTGAAGGGTATCTCGTCCACACCACTCTTGTTATACTCTTGTAGAACCTTCATGGCTATAGTGGACATTAAGTTCAGTGGAGCTAGATTCAAAGTGAAGTTGTCAATCTTTTCCTCGAGATCTGATGTGTACTGTGGGGAGGAAATGGAAAAGTAATAAGAAAACAGGTTCAATACAATACGACCTGTCATCAGGATTAAAGCTGAGTCTCTTTTATCCCATTAACATTACTCATTAGTTATTAATACACATACCAAAGAGTGACTCAACTGTCACACAGTGAACTGAAACAGTATCAGCCCTATACACAATACTAGCCTAAAGCTGAAACTTAAAAAGTAAATTATAGTGTAGGATGATACTAATCACAAACAATGATTACGTATCATTTAAATGAAACATAATATTTATTACTTGTATCTACTAGGTCTTTGAGAAATGTGTGCATGCACGTGTCTTCCAGTGTTATAATACAATCCAATGTCAATAGCTTCAGGTTTTAGGAAATGTGAAGTCTTTTATATCTGAGAGTCATATTGACTGCTGCTTACCTGAGTAATGTTGAAAGCACTGTCCAAGTCAATAGGGTTGCTAAACTGAAGGACATCCCAAATTGGAGAACCGCTCTTGCACTGGCTGAGAGTAAGAGACACAAAGTAAGTCAAAGGGTCCAGAGGCAGGATTACTAGCCTGAAATGTCAGGCGTAATTAAACTACCAGTGTGTGTGACCTATGCTGGGTATGGGGCACATGCTGCAAACCTCTGTAGAGTTCCATTCAAGTAGCTCCTCTATTGCTTGATCAGACAGGCAGTTAAGTGCACCTTGCATATGCTCTCCACTTCTGGAGATGCTAGATGGGTTTTGCATAGTGTTTGGCACATTCTACTGATCTTTAAAAATTTATGACACCGCCTTCCTATAATTGGTGAGAGCCATAAAAAAACCTTGCATTCAGAAGATGCCATACAGTGCATTTTTTCACTGCCAAAGTCCATGTCTGTGCTAAGCCATGCTATTTCTTGAAAAACAGGTTATTTCCTCCATGGGAAAAATGGCAACAAAGCTTATCTCACTAGTCAAGAAGTGTAGAATGGTGAGCTGGATCAATCTCAACACTTGGCTGAATGAGTCCAGAGTATATTTGTATATTAAGTATCCATATTTTCCATCAAAGCCCCATCTTAGAAAACAGAGGCTTAGTAAAGTGAGTATGGTTTTAACTAATCGTGGAACTTTTTGGAAGGGACTTGTCTGGTTTAGACCATAGCTTGAATGTACCATATGTACATACTTGATGTACTGTATGCCTGGATTGACAGCAGCTAACACCATCAGTACAGAGAGTACTTCTGTCTTTTCCAGAAAGTACTCTATTAAAGAAATCTGTGGCAGCACAGAGCCCCTCTGTGCCCTGGAACTCAAAGGAGGCATATGGGCTGCTTTGCTATACACTTTAGTCCTACAGCAAAGCAACCTATAAGCAGTTACAGTGTTATAAAAAAAAAACCTGTATATCTGATTATATATCTAAGCGGGTATGAATGGATGATTATTTATTAACACCCATTAACTGCCACAGAACAAAGATTCTGACATCTTGTGTTATCATTGCAGGGTTAACTCAAATAATTTTTAAAGACAGCTACTCCTGACTGGCACTGAATGAGTTGAGCAAAAAAGTGCATCTAAACGCAAGAACAAAAACATCTATATTGCAGCTTTCCAGTCCTTATATGTAGGGATGAGGGAACAGCAAACATTATGCGGTGTTCACGGAAAATTCAAAAGCCGTGGAACACTGTTAAAGTCTATAGGACTCTAACATGAAAAACCAAAAGTGCTCATTTTAAAGGCTTATATGCAAGTTAATGCCATAAAAAAGTGTATGGGGACCCGGGTCTCGCCCCAGGGGACATGTATCAATGCAGGGGCAGTGATTTTAATAATTCTTAAAGTGAGACAATAAAAATGAAATATTCCTTTAAATATCATGCCTGGGGGGGGGTGTCCTTAGTATGCCTGTAAAGTAGCGCATCTTTCCTGTGTTTAGAACAATACCACAGCAAAATTACATTTCTAAAGGAAAAAAATCTCATCTAAAACTGCTCGCGGCTGTAAGGAATTGTCGGATCCCATTAATATAGATAAAAATCATTTTAAAAAATGGCATGGGGACCTGGGTCCTGCTCAAGGGGACATGTATCAATGCAAAAAAAAGTTTCAAAAATGGCTGTTTTTTCAGGAGCAGTGATTTTAATAATGCTTATCGTAAAACAATAAAAATTAAAGATTCCTTTAAATATCATGCCTGGGGGGTGTCCTTAGTATGCCTGTAAAGTAGCAAATTTTCCCCGTGTTTAGAACAATACCACAGCAAAATTAATTTTCTAAAGGAAAAAAAAAATGTAAAGCTGCTCGCGGCTGTAAATGAATTGTCGGATACCAGCAATATAGATAAAAATTATAGGAAAAAATGGCGTGGCTCCCCCCCAGTCTATTACCAGGCCCTTTGGGTCTGATATGAATATTAAGGGAAACCCCGCACCAAAATGTAAAAAAAAAAAAATTGTGTGGGGGTCCCCCCAAAATCCATACCAGGTCCTTTAAGTCTGGTATGGATTTTAAGGAGAACACTGCGCCAAAATTGTGAAAAAAAAAATGGCGTAGGAGCCCCCCAAAATCCATATCAGACACTTATCCGAGCACACAACCTGGTAGGCTGCAGGAAAACGGGGGACAAGAGAGCGCCCCCCTTTCTGAATTTTACCAGGCCACATGCCCTCAATATGGGGAGGGTGCTTTGGGGTCACCCCCAAAGCACCTTGTCCCCATGTTAATTGGGACAAGGGCCTCATCCCCACAACCCTTGCCTGGAGGTTGTGGGGGTCTGCGGGCGGGAGCTTAACATGAAGAGGGTGCTTTGGGGTACCCCCCCAAGGGCCTCATCCCCACAACCCTTGCCTGGTGGTCATGGGGTCTGCGGGTGGGGAGCTTATCAGAATCTGGAAGAAGCCCCCTTTATCAAGGGGACCCCCAGATCCTGTCCCCCCCATGTGAATGGGTATCGGGTACATTGTACCCCTACACGTTAACCAAAAAAAGTGTCAAAATGGTAAAAATTACAGTAGACAATTTGAGACAAGTTTTTATTTTTTATTAAAAAAAAAAACTGTCCCATGATGTCCATTCATCTTCGATCACAGTGCCGACAGACCAAGAAAAAAATGCAACAACTCCGTCTCCATGGGAGGCTCCCACCGACTGAATTCTCTTCGCGATGACAGCTGTTGTATAGCTGACAGCGGGGCCACCTGGTGACGTAAACGGGTGACCCGTCCCCTTCTGACATCATGTGACATCATGTAATGTCAGAGAGGGCGGGGTCACCCATTTACGTCACCGGGTGGCCCTGCCCTCAGGTATATAACAGCTGTCATCGCAAAGATGATTCAGTCGGCGGGAGCCTCCCATGGAGGCGGAGTTTTTTCTTTTTTTTTTCTCGGCCAAGCTGCACTGTGATCAAAGATGAATGGACATCGCAGGACAGTTTTAAAAAAAAAAATAATAAAGGACTTGTCCCAAATTGTTTACTGTCATTTTTACAATTTTGCACTTTTTTTGGTGAATGTGTAGGTGTACAATGTACCCGATACCCATTCACATGGGGGGGGCAGGATCTGGGGGTCCCCTTGATAAAGGGGGCTTCTTCCAGATTCTGATAAGCTCCCCACCCGCAGACCCCCATGACCACCGGGCAAGGGTTGTGGGGATGAGGCCCTTGGGGGGACCCCAAAGCACCCTCTTCATGTTGAAGGCATGTGGCCAGGTACAGTTTGGAAGGGGGGGTGCTCTCTCGCCCCCCTTTTCCTGCGGCCTGCCAGGTTGCATTCTCGGATAAGGGTCTGGTATGGATTTTGGATGGGAACCAATACGTCATTTTTTTTATTTTGGCGCAGGGATCCCCTTAATTCCATACCAGACCTGAAGGGCCTGGTATGGATTTTGGGGGGACCCCACACAATTTTTTTTTTTAATTTTGGTGCGGGGTTCCCCTTAATATTCATACCAGACCCAAAGGGCCTAGTAATGGACTGTCGGGAACCCATGCATTTTTAAAAAATGATTTGTATCTATATTCATTACAGAAGCGAGCAGTTTTAAATTACTTTTTTTCCTTTAGAAATTTCATTTTGCTATGGTAGTGTTCTAAACACGGGAAAGATGTGCTATTTTACAGGCATACTAAGGACACCTTACATATAAACACTTTTGATTTTTCATGTTCGTGTCCCATAGACTTTAACGGTGTTCGCATGTTCGTACAAATTTTTTGCCTGTTCACATGTTCTGGTGCGAACCAAACTGGGGGGTGTTTGGCTCATCCCTACTTATATGTAGTGACTGTATTCATTTTCTTTTTTCAGGCTTTTTTCTTTTACTTTGATCTGATGATCCTGCCAGTATCACACTTCCTGTACTAGGATGACAAAGCTCACTCACTGTACCATATCTTTGAGGAAGCAGCATTTTTACTCTAGACTAGGAAGTGTTTAGGACTACAGACACCTCTTCTTCACCATAGCAGATAGGGGAGGTGTATTATAAATTACAGAGAAAACTGGGACCAGTGTTGTGTGAGAACAATCAGCACAATAAGTAAGTAAGAAGTAAGCACAGGAAGTTATAAAATCATATGATTGCTGGCAAGATCGATATATATTTTTGATAAGTTCAAAAAATACCTAACAAAATGCTAAATTGTATATTTAACAGACCAAAGAGAGCAAATATGAGAAGGCCATTGTTTTGGTTTATATAGACTTAATATGATTGATAAGTGCATATGGAGGTACGAGGCCTGCCAATTGTAGTCCATCTTTGATAAACAGTATAAGAAAAGCCAGCACTCCGGTGTATACTTTCCGATCTTGTGCTTATTGGCAGGTAACAAATGACAGCCACAAATGTCAATGTATTTCAGCCAAACTGGCCTTATTCACCATGAACAAGTCCAGTTTGGCTGAAACATTTGTGGCTGTCATTTATTACCCGCCAATAAAAAAAAGATTTCAGAGTATAACACTAGAGTGCTGGCTTTTCTTTGTATATATGGATCATCTGGATGAGAAGTCAGCTGCCTCTGCCAGAGCATGGGTAATAAAGCTACATTAAAATACTGGGAGGTAGTAGCATCTACTTTCATGTATTTGAAAGTATTAACAGTTGTCGTTTTTGGCAGTTCCTAGTTAAAGAAATGCACTACTCTCAATTTTTCACACTTAGGCATTAGGGATGAGCTTCGTGTTCGAGTCGAACCCATGTTCGACTCGAACATCGGCTGTTCGATCGTTCGCCGAATTGCGAACGTTATGGGCCGTTCGCGCTAAATTCGTGTGGCGCGTCACGGCCCATAATTCACTGCGGCATCGCAGTGCATTGCTGGCTGATGATTGGCCAAGCATGCACTATGACCCGCATGCTTGGCCAATCACAGCGCCGTCAGTAGAGAGAGCTGTAATTGGCCAAAGCCAGGGTGGCTTTGGCCAATTATGGCTCAGGGGATTTAGTACACACCCCACACTATATAAGGCCGCCTGCACGGCGGCCCTGTGTAGTGTGTGTTCCGGTGTGCTGAGAGATAGAGAGAGAGAGAGACAGTGTCATTTGATTTGAGTTAGATAGATTAGGCAGAACAGTCAGTCAGTTAGCTGCACTTACAGTGTATTGTGTATATATATGCATCCCAGGTGTTGCATATATATATATACACTGTATTCAGTTTAGCTAGATCCGTTCCTGTTATCTTCTATCTAGACTATTTACATTTAATGCAGTGCGTCCTGCTCACAGTGTTCAGCTAGATCCGTTCCTGCTATTTACATTTAGTGCAGTGCGTCCTGCTCACAGTGTTCAGCTAGATCCGTTCCTGTTATCTTCTAGACTATTTACATTTAGTGCAGTGCGTCCTGCTCACAGTGTTCAGCTAGATCCGTTCCTGCAATTTACATTTAGTGCAGTGCGTCCTGCTCACAGTGTTCAGCTAGATCCGTTCCTGCTATTTACATTTAGTGCAGTGCGTCCTGCTCACAGTGTTCAGCTAGATCCGTTCCTGCTATTTACATTTAGTGCAGTGCGTCCTGCTCACAGTGTTCAGCTAGATCCGTTCCTGCTATTTACATTTAGTGCAGTGCGTCCTGCTCACAGTGTTCAGCTAGATCCGTTCCTGCTATTTACATTTAGTGCAGTGTGTCCTGCTCACAGTGTTCAGCTAGATCCGTTCCTGCTATTTACATTTAGTGCAGTGCGTCCTGCTCACAGTGTTCAGCTAGATCCGTTCCTGCTATTTACATTTAGTGCAGTGCGTCCTGCTCACAGTGTTCAGCAGGATCCGTTCCTGCTATTTACATTTAGTGCAGTGCGTCCTGCGCACAGTGTTCAGCTAGAGCCGTTCCTGCTATTTACATTTAGTGCAGTGCGTCCTGCTCACAGTGTTCAGCTAGATCCGTTCCTGTTATCTTGTAGACTATTTACATTTAGTGCAGTGCGTCCTGCTCACAGTGTTCAGCTAGATCCGTTCCTGCTATTTACATTTAGTGCAGTGCGTCCTGCTCACAGTGTTCAGCTAGATCCGTTCCTGTTATCTTCTAGACTATTTACATTTAGTGCAGTGCGTCCTGCTCACAGTGTTCAGCTAGATCCGTTCCTGTTATCTTCTAGACTATTTACATTTAGTGCAGTGCGTCCTGCTCACAGTGTTCAGCTAGATCCGTTCCTGCTATTTACATTTAGTGCAGTGCGTCCTGCTCACAGTGTTCAGCTAGATCCGTTCCTGTTATCTTCTAGACTATTTACATTTAGTGCAGTGCGTCCTGCTCACAGTGTTCAGCTAGATCCGTTCCTGTTATCTTCTAGACTATTTACATTTAGTGCAGTGCGTCCTGCTCACAGTGTTCAGCTAGATCCGTTCCTGTTATCTTCTAGACTATTTACATTTAGTGCAGTGCGTCCTGCTCACAGTGTTCAGCTAGATCCGTTCCTGTTAAATTCCTACTGACAGGCAGGCTTGTCTGGTTACAGTATATAAAGCTACCTGAAGAAAATTACAGGTGTTCTATTTGATCCTATTAGTACCACGGTCAGGCAGCTAGACTATTTACATTTAGTACAGTGCGTCCTGCTCACAGTGTTCAGCTAGATCCGTTCCTGTTATCTTCCTACTGACAGGCAGGCTTGTCTGGTTACAGTATATAAAGCTACCTGAAGAAAATTACAGGTGTTCTATTTGATCCTATTAGTACCACGGTCAGGCAGCTAGACTATTTACATTTAGTACAGTGCGTCCTGCTCACAGTGTACAGCTAGATCCGTTCCTGTTATCTTCCTACTGACAGGCAGGCTTGTCTGGTTACAGTATATAAAGCTACCTGAAGAAAATTACAGGTGTTCTATTTGATCCTATTAGTACCACGGTCAGGCAGCTAGACTATTTACATTTAGTACAGTGCGTCCTGCTCACAGTGTTCAGCTAGATCCGTTCCTGTTATCTTCCTACTGACAGGCAGGCTTGTCTGGTTACAGTATATAAAGCTACCTGAAGAAAATTACAGGTGTTCTATTTGATCCTATTAGTACCACGGTCAGGCAGCTAGACTATTTACATTTAGTACAGTGCGTCCTGCTCACAGTGTACAGCTAGATCCGTTCCTGTTATCTTCCTACTGACAGGCAGGCTTGTCTGGTTACAGTATATAAAGCTACCTGAAGAAAATTACAGGTGTTCTATTTGATCCTATTAGTACCACGGTCAGGCAGCTAGACTATTTACATTTAGTACAGTGCGTCCTGCTCACAGTGTTCAGCTAGATCCGTTCCTGTTATCTTCCTACTGACAGGCAGGCTTGTCTGGTTACAGTATATAAAGCTACTTGAAGAAAATTACAGGTGTTCTATCCCAGCTTAGTGCAGCTACAGGCCATTAGTATGTCTGGAAGGCCAAGAAGGAGAGGCAGACAGTCACAAGCCAATAAGAGAGGGCAAGCAGGCTCTGTGTCTAGTGCTGGTCGTGGAGACGGTGCATCCTCATCAGCACGTGGCCATGGGACACGCTTGGCCTTTTTTTCGGCAGCTGGCCGTGTTGAGCCGCAACATGCGGAAGACTTGGTCGAGTGGATGACCAAGCCGTCCTCATCCTCCTCATCCTCTCTCACCCATGCCCAGGGTGCTTTGTCTGGCAAAGCAGCGGCCTCTTCCCTCAGCTCAATGTCATCAGTGACTCCTTCCCTAGCTCCACCATGTCCTCATGAGGATTCCCTCGAACTGTTTGACCACAGTGTTGGGTACATGCTCCAGGAGGATGCCCAGCGTTTGGAAGGCTCTGATGACGATACTGAGCTCGATGAAGGCAGTAACATGAGCGCGGACAGAGGGGGTGCCCAAGAAGGACAGCAATCTGGCAGTCATGCTCCCCCTGCTGCAGCATACTGCCAGGTTTGCTCCAGTGATGAGGAGGGAGGGGATGATGAGGTCACTGACTCAACGTGGGTGCCTGATAGGAGAGAGGAGGAGGAGGAGGAGGAGGCGGCAGCACATCACCAACGAGGCAGGATGCCCTCCAGGGGCCAGCCTAAGGGCAGCACAATGACTGCATCACACCCCAAAGCTCCACATGTGCAGGGCGCTGCAGTCTCTGCGCGTTATTCAAAAAGTTCTTTGGTGTGGGCCTTTTTTGAGACGAGTGCATCAGATCGCACCGCTGCTATTTGCAACATATGTCTCAAGCGTATCTCGCGTGGCCAAAACATCTCCCGCTTGGGTACCACATGCTTGACCAGACATATGTTGACCTGCCATGCAGTTCGTTGGCAAGCGTATCTAAAAGACCCACACCAAAGAACAAAGAGGATCTCTCCTTGCTCCTCATCAGCTGAGATTTCCAACCCCACTAGACCTTCAGTCCTCTCTGAGACCTGCAGTGAGAGGAATGAAGGTGTAGAATTAGGTGTGTCACAGCCAAGTACTTGTGGGCAATCTGCTTTTGGTACACCGACGTCAGATTGTACCAGGCAAATTTCCCTGCCCCAGCTGCTGCACCGCCGAAAGAAGTTTGCTCCCAGCCATCCACATGCCCAGCGGTTGAATGCTAGCTTGGCAAAATTGCTAGCACTTCAACTGCTGCCTTTTCAGTTGGTAGACTCTGCCCCCTTCCGTGAGTTTGTGGAATGTGCGGTTCCTCAGTGGCAGGTACCCAAACGCCACTTTTTCTCACGGAAGGCGATTCCGGCTCTCTACCGGCATGTGGAAGGCAATGTCCATGCCTCGCTGGACAGGGCGGTCAGCGGTAAGGTGCATATTACCGCTGACTCATGGTCCAGCAGGCATGGACAGGGACGTTACCTAAGTTTCACGGCGCATTGGGTGACTCTGCTGGCAGCTGGGAAGGATGCAGGACAAGGTGCAGTAGTGTTGGAGGTTGTTCCGCCACCACGCCTCCAAAATGCTGATTGTGACACACCTCTCTCCTCCACCCCCTCCTCTTCTTCTTCCTCCATGGCCTCTTCCTCGGAACCAGCGGTGCTCCGTAGGCGTTCAAGGGGCTACGCAAGTACGCAGGCCAAAAGATGCCATGCGGTGCTTGAGCTGGTGTGCTTGGGGGACAGGAGCCACACTGGGGCAGAGGTTCTGTCAGCTCTGCAGGGGCAGGTTCAGAGGTGGTTGACGCCACGCCAACTTAAGGCAGGAATGGTGGTTTGCGACAATGGCACCAACCTCCTCTCTGCCCTCCGACAGGGACAAATGACCCATGTGCCCTGTTTGGCTCACGTCCTTAACTTGGTGGTGCAGCGGTTCTTGGGCAGGTACCCGGGCTTACAGGATGTCCTGAGGCAGGCCAGGAAAGTCTGTGTGCATTTCCGCCGGTCATATAATGCCAGTGCTCGGCTGACGGACCTCCAAAAGGAGTTTAACCTGCCCAAGAACCGCCTAATCTGTGACATGCCCACCAGGTGGAACTCAACGTTGGCCATGCTGCAGCGGCTGCACACGCAGCAGAGGGCCATCAATGAGTACCTGTGCGACTATGGCACCAGGACAGGGTCAGGGGAGCTTGGTTTTTTTTCCCCACGCCAGTGGGCCATGATCAGGGATGCATGCACTGTCCTGTCACCATTCGAGGAGGCCACGAGGATGGTGAGCAGTGACAGTGCATGCATCAGTGACACTGTCCCCCTTGTCCACCTGTTGGAGCACACGCTGCGTGGAATAATGGACAGGGCACTTGAGGCAGAACAGAGGCAGGAAGAGGAGGACTTCCTTAGCTCTCAAGGCCCCCTTTATCCAGACAGTGTTCCTGCGTGCCCGCCGATCACACAGGAAGAGGACGAGGAGGAAGAGGAGGAGGAGGAAGATTGTGTCAGTATGGAGGTGGAGCCTGGCACTCAGCATCAGCAGCAGTCTTTAAGGGATCAGTCCCAAGAAACACATGGACTTGTACGTGGCTGGGAGGAGGTGGCTGCGGACCATGTCGTTCTTAGTGACCCAGAGGACTCCGGACCGAATGCCTCAGCAAACCTATGCTGCATGGCCTCCCTGATCCTGCAAAGCCTGCGTAAGGATCCTCGTATTCGTGGTATCAAGGAGAAGGACCAATACTGGCTGGCAACCCTCCTTGATCCACGTTACAAGGGTAAGGTTGCGGACCTTATCTTGCCATCGCAGAGGGAGCAGAGGATGAAACATCTTCGGGAGGCCTTGCAGAAAGGTCTGTGCAACGCGTTCCCAGAGACTGGGAGGTTACAAACTCCTGTTTCTGGACAACGTGTTGCTGAGGCTTCGGTCAGTCAAAGAAGGAGCGGTGGAGAAGGTGGCCGTCTGACCGATGCGTTCAGACAATTTTTTGGTCCGCAGCCCCAAGGTATGATCGGTTCCAGCAACCATCGCCAGCGTCTGTTTTACATGGTGCAGGAATACCTAGGGGCAAGATCAGACTTGGACACCTTTCCCACCGAAAATCCTCTGGGTTACTGGGTCTTGAGGATGGATCACTGGCCAGAGCTTGCACAGTATGCAATTGAGCTACTGGCCTGTCCTGCATCCAGCGTTCTTTCGGAACGCACATTCAGTGCTGCTGGAGGCGTGGTAACCGATCACAGGGTGCGTCTGTCCACCGACTCGGTCGATCGGCTGACCTTCATAAAAATGAATGAGTCTTGGATCACCACCAGCTACCAAGCACCTGATGCTGATGTAACCGAATAATTTTTTTTGAAATCTCAGATCCCTTCAAAGACTGCCTATGCTGATGCTGAGTGACTATCCCTGAGTAATTATCCTCTTCCTCCTCAATCATCACGCTGATAGCTTGTAAGAACATTTTTGGTTCTGGGCGCCACCACCAGTGCCTAAGGCACAATTTTTCAGCCCCTGTTTAACAGGGGCGTGTAATTACAATTTTTGATGTAATACTTTGCAGCAGGGCTCGTTCCTGCATTCCAACTAGAGTGTCTGTGAGGGGTTGCAGTGTTGTGGCACCAGCACCAGTGCCTAGGGTCCAATTTTTCTGCCCCTGTCTAACAGGGGCGTGTAATTACAATTTTTGATGCAATACTTTGCAGCAGGGCTCGTTCCTGCGTTCCAACTAGAGTGTCTGTGAGGGGTTGCAGTGTTGTGGCACCAGCACCAGTGCCTAAGGCCCAATTTTTCTGCCCCTGTCTAACAGGGGCGTGTAATTACAATTTTTGATGCAATACTTTGCAGCAGGGCTCGTTCCTGCGTTCCAACTAGAGTGTCTGTGAGGGTTTGCAGTGTTGTGGCACCAGCACCAGTGCCTAAGGCCCAATTTTTCTGCCCCTGTCTAACAGGGGCGTGTAATTACAATTTTTGATGCAATACTTTGCAGCAGGGCTCGTTCCTGCGTTCCAACTAGAGTGTCTGTGAGGGGTTGCAGTGTTGTGGCACCAGCACCAGTGCCTAAGGCCCAATTTTTCTGCCCCTGTCTAACAGGGGCGTGTAATTACAATTTTTGATGCAATACTTTGCAGCAGGGCTCGTTCCTGCGTTCCAACTAGAGTGTCTGTGAGGGGTTGCAGTGTTGTGGCACCAGCACCAGTGCCTAAGGCCCAATTTTTCTGCCCCTGTCTAACAGGGGCGTGTAATTACAATTTTTGAAGCAATAATTTGCAGCAGGGCTCGTTCCTGCGTTCCAACTAGAGTGTCTGTGAGGGGTTGCAGTGTTGTGGCACCAGCACCAGTGCCTAAGGCCTAATTTTTCAGCTCCTGTTCAACAGGGGCATGTAATTACAATTCTTGATCTAATATTTCACAGCAGGGCCCTGTGAGGGCTTACAGTGTTGTGGCCACAGCAACACCTAAGGCCCAAATTTCTGCTGAGTATATAGGGCAGGACCCTACTTTCAAACATCTAACTTACAAACGACTCCTACTTGCAAACGGAAGGAGACAACAGGAAGTGAGATGAAATCTACCCCTAGGAAGGGAAATTCTCTCCTGTAAGAGTTAATATGGGAAAACAATTTCTCCTTTCCACTGATGCTTTCCAATCCTTGTTCCACAAAAAAACCCAAATTTTCAAAAAACATTTTTCATTGGGACAAAAAAGTGAGGTGAAATCTTCTGAAGAGGAGGAAAGACAGCAAAACAAATGTCACTGGGGTGATAACCCTTCCCTATGTTTTCCAAAAAGCTTAGAAAAGATTTTTTGGCTGGAGCTAAACACGTTAAAAATGTTCAAAATTACAAACAGATTCTACTTAACAACAAACCTACAGTCCCTGTCTTGTTTGCACCGCCTGTATACTGCTGTTCAGAGTATATAGGGCCTGGTGGCCCCACACCTTTCCTTATTTTAATTTGGGTGCGGGGTTCCCCTTAATATCCATACAAGACCCAAAGGGCCTGGTAATGGACTGGGGGGTACCCATGCCGTTTGTCTCACTGATTTTCATCCATATTGCCATGACCCGACATGACATTAAACCCGCAAGCAGTTTTAAATGAGATTTTTTCCTTTAAAAATGACATTTGGTGCAGGGACTGTTCTAAACATGGGAAACACGCGTCACTTTACAGGCATACTATAGACACCCCCCAGGTACGATATTTAAAGGAATATTTCACTTTTTTTTTTTTTACTTTAAGCATCATTAAAATCACTGCTCCCGAAAAAACGGCCGTTTTTAAAAGTTTTTTTTGCATTGATACATGTCCCCTGGGGTAGGACCCGGGTCCCCAAACCCTTTTTAGGACAATACCATGCAAATTAGCCTTTAAAATGAGCACTTTTGATTTCGAACGTTCGAGTCCCATAGACGTCAATGGGGTTCTAACGTTCGTGCGAACTTTCGGTCCGTTCGCGGGTTCTGGTGCGAACCGAACCGGGGGGTGTTCGGCTCATCCCTATTAGGCATCATTCACACAGGGAGTATGAATCTGTGCCCCATGTGAAGGATGTGCTTAACCACCCAGGGATGCACAGGTGTTCATGCAACCAGTTGCCTAGCTGTCAATTGGGATGCAGCAGCTGCACAGACACAGCTGCTGCTCCCAATGTGACATCTGTCATGGGTGCATTTGGGGCCAATCACTGGCATGTATACTATATTAGGAACAGCGGCTGTGTCCCAATTGACAGCTTTGGGACTGCCTGAATGGGGATGCTTGGAACACCCGTGCATCCCCATGCAGGTTAATATGGCCCTCACAGGAGGCATCGATTCATATCTCCCATGCCTTAGGGTTAGTAAGCTTGTACAAGCTGCACATGAATACTAGGGAATTTACACCCAAGTACCGGATAAATAAGTTAGATCAGCACATATCTGTTTTACTCACGTATACATATCTGTGAAGCTGGAATTTTCTCTGAGTCCAAGTTGTTTTCGCAAGTTGATATTATTCGGCAGATTTTTAGGGTCATCCAGAAACTGTAGAGTACATATTATAAGTATTGAAAAGTGACAGACATTTAAAGAGTTTGTGAGTTAATATACTTTTGCTGTCTTTCATTGCCCTCACTTACCTTATAGATATCCCCATTCACCCAGTGTTTACACACAAGGGTTTGTATGTTTCCTCCAATCAAGAAGGTGAGGAACACGAAGAGGATCAGTAACCAGGAGAATATGAAGGTCAGATACACCTGGCTGCAGGAGATATGTGTATTAGATTGGTTAGAACTTAAAACACACTCTTCTGCCCTGTCGGTACTACTGATATTATTGAATGCTGTGTTTCCACCCTTATTTTTTTAATTCACAAATCAAAACTTTTAAAGTAGGTCTTTGAAGGCTACATGTACCAAACTTATAGTAGCAGTGGAATGTTTTAGCTGTAACTACTATCCTCAATCTTTTTTCTTTTGCGCTGCCTCTTATTCTTTGCTACGAACACTCATCCACTGACAGTACCAGAATTCAATCAAAACACTTCTTTTAACACCATTGGTAATGAAAGTCCACATTAAGTAGATGTTTTAAGATGTAGATGTTTTCAGATCATGGCTTATATCACTATGACATTAGTGTAAACTACAGTGATGACTACTAGGCTCTACTAGAGCAGTGGTGGTCAACCTACTAAATATAGGGGGCCTCAAGTACAGCCCCTGACATGCCCATAGAGCTGCATAATAGCTTAGGGCCCATTCACACTGAAACGTTGCAGTAATCCTTGGTAAAATGTGTGTTTGTTATTACTAGTACATTGTATTGCAATTAATCCTAGAAAATATTCATTTGTGTAAAATGTAACTTTAAGATAAGATCAAGATGCTTATGCTGTTAAAGTCAATGTCATCTATTGTTGGGAACTTGGAACCTTAGAAATTAATTGGGAAATTGTACTTCTATTTTTTATTGATCTATTTAATATATTAAATGGTGTTCATTTTTAATTGTTTTTGCTTTTCATAGGATATCTGAATTCGGTCATTGAAAACCTGATGCAGCCCCCATACAGCTCTACTGCACTATAACAGTGGTCTATCAATGCAGGGGCGGCAGAACAGACTAGTGCTGTGACATCAAATATGACCTCACATCACTAGCACTGTAAACACAATGCAAAAAGCATTGTGTTTTAGTGCCTACTACCAGTGCTTCTGTGGAGTGAAGCCTGGAAGCTGATCAATACACTGAAGCTAATTGGGACCTGCAGAGGTCGCTGCACTTGAGTAGCTGGCTATTTTTCTAACCTGATTCTGGAGGAATCTCATTTTTAAAATAGAAAAAGTTCCAATATTTTGAACGCTGATACCCTACTAACTGACTGGGTCAAAATTTGGTTTTCTTTTTACCGTAATTATAGTGTTTATTTAAAGAGTTAACATCACACACAATAATAGGAGACTACAACACTACAATAAGTACCGTATCTGCTCTTCTCTGGGCTCCATCTGGTTCTCCTTGCTAAGTCTTGCTGCAAACTACCAAGAGTAAGGAAGGTTTATGCCTCACTTCTCTGAGAACCCAACTGAATGGAAATCTCGTTCATACTTTTCAGCTCATTCATTTGTATGGACAGGTGCAATTTACAGAGCAGAGAGGGGTGCAGCCTCAGACTTTTTCTAGGTAACATTTAGATGGGTTGATAAGTATAAAGATTCCATTACCATCTTCTGAATTATATGATAGTTATAAAATATATAATTACAATAAATGTCTTCTTTTTCTCTATTTTAGTTTTGCCTCCTTTCTAATGTTTCTGTGTTACTTCCCCATAGTGTCTGCAGCTGATTGCTATGATTTTTCTTAGATTATCACAACAAATCTGGTTGCTGATACTCAATTTACTGACTGATTGAATTTCTATATTACTACGTTGGAATTTTGTTTCATTTTACTGGCAGCATCTATTTAAAGATTTCAGAATAACACACATTAAAAGAAAGCCAGCTCCATCCCTCTGTCTTCGCCGTCTGCTGTCTGGGTTGCGCAGTATGTAGAGGCCCAAGACTCCAAAGATCAACCCAAGTGCTGTGCAAGCAACTATCAGGAGAAGGATACAACACAGAACAACTCCAACTATCCACCTGTAAGTAAAAAAGCATATTAGAGGCAAGCTTATTTAGGGAATGGTGACTAGATATAGGAAAAGTTACAATAATAACAGTAGGAACAATTACAGGGAGGCTTTGAGCAGAGCTCTTATGGGAGTGGTTAGCTTATGCAATGGCATTACAAAACTGTTATTTATTAGGTTAAGGGCAAGAACAAGGCAAGTAGCTATTAATAGGATGAATTTGGAAGTTAACTTATATTAGTTCTATGTACATTAGTTGCACAAAATAATTCCCATAATTCAAGCTTTTACATTACACACCATTGATATATACTGTAAACTGACCATATAACATAATAACCAAAGCAATTTAGAAATAGTAGTATATAATATATGCAAAACTACTGCTTATGGGATCCCTATAACCACAGCTTCCACTACTCTGTTCTATGTAAGCTGAGCTGCTAATTAATATAGTGGTGGGGGTGAGTACAGACACAATTTTTAAGGTTGTCAGCAATCAGACTGCATAATAACAGCTGTTTATTTATTATTTATTTATTTTTTTGCTGGGATCTATATTTTTTATTTTGTCTGAAAAATTAAAGTTGGTCTTTTAGATACAACATGCACATTAAAGTCAACCATGCTGTTCCTCTTGACACTTTATTTTATTATTTGATTTCTAGCACTTTACATAGAGCCCTTGCACACTGGGGCGGGGGGCAGCGTCGGCGGTAAAACGCCGCTATTATTAGCGGCGTTTTACCGTCGGTATGCGGCCGCTAGCGGGGCGGTTTTACCCCCCGCTAGCGGCCGAGAAAGGGTTAAATACCACAGCAAAGCGCCTCTGCAGAGGCGCTTTGCCGGCGGTATAGCCGCGCCGTCCCATTGATTTCAATGGGCAGGAGCGGTAAGGGAGCGGTATACACACCGCTCCTTCACCGCTCCGAAGATGCTGCTGGCAGGACTTTTTTTACCGTCCTGCCAGCGCATCGCTCCAGTGTGCAAGCCCTCGGGGCTTTCACACTGGAATGAAAGCAGCGGCACTTTCGGGGCGGTTTGCAGGCGCTATTATTAGCGCAATAGCACCTGCAAACCGCCCCAGTGTGCAAGGGCTCTTAGAGCCAATAAATTACACAGAATCATGGAACCAGTTTTTAAAAATAACCGTCCCCAAAAAGGACACACGCTCTAATGTCTATACCTCACCAAGACTGGCCGTAGATGAATCAGTGTTTTAAAAAAAAAACTGATTGGATCCTCCCATTCACATAGGTGAGGTTGATAGAGGAATCCTCCCTGCTGTATTATTGTATTCTGAAAGTTGGGACTCCGATTGCCTTCAGCACTGATCCAACACAAATTTTCCAACAAGTCTCCTCATGAGAAATTTTGGCAGTCCCTGCTGATACAGTACATACACTGGATAAAGCCAGTAAACCAGTGTTATGTTTTTTTGGACTGAGTGAAGAAACCACAGCATGCAGTAAGCCATTAAAAACACAGGGAGCAAATATCTGAACAGTGCCCAGAGCTTTTTTTCAGGGGGAACTTGGTGGAACTCAGTTCCACCACCTTTGGCTCAGACCCTTTGGTGCCTGCTCACCACAATCACTTGTAAACACAGAAGTCTGTTTTCTGTGTTTACAAGTGACAGCTCTGCACTCTGTATGTAATGCAATCCTGGTATTTAATGCCCCTTTAAGACCCTCCTACTGTTTTCGTGAAATTTGATTGAACACACCAACTATTTAATGTGATTTGGATGGTGTGTGTAGGGGGAGGGGTTTTGTGGGGCCGTGGTTAAGTTCCAGCACCTATTGTTTGAGAAAAAAAATCCTGACAGTGCCTATGGTTAATGCTCAGGGGAACTGGGAATAAACATGATCGTGAGCTAGGAGAAGGAGGACTTGGCCCAATGCCTTATTTTGACCAGTGATTCCAAGGACTGTTCCTCTGCTTGTTACTCACTACATTATTCTGTTTGGTAAAGCAGGAGTGACATTACCTGTAATACTCATAGCGCTCTACTTCCTCTCCATACAACTCAGTCTTTTCCTCAAAGGTAAGCAAAGCTGCATTTATAGGACCGATATACTGATTTATGGGCAAAGTGGATGCATATGATCTAACTTCTGCCTCGGATTTATTCAAAGCAGCAGCAACATCTGGAATTAAGAAATATCGGAATAAAGGGGTATACTATACAAGAATGAACGTTAAATAAAATAAGTAAAATCTCTTAATCCCTTTGGGTTTACAACTCACCACTAATACTCTTGGAAGTCTGTGTGTTCACGAATTTTGGCACATTGTTCAGAGCTTGAAGTGCCTGAGAGGATGAAAGAGAGAGAGTGGGGGCTAAAGACTGACTTACTAAAAGGGAGGTATGAGGAACGCAGGCAGGACCTGAGAGGAAGATTAAAGAGAAGAGGAAGAGGGAAGTGACAGAATGACACAAAGAGACACAAAAGAGAAGTCAACATATGTAGAAGAAAGGCAACGGTGTGGTAGAGAAAGCAGAAGAGGAGAAAGATGTCAGTGTCATGAAATCAAAAAGCTAAGAGCAATTAGTAAGTAACGTTGTACTAGATACACTGTAGGAGAATCCTGGTGATACTTATGTGAATATGTGAAATACACAACTGAGAGCTGGCATGGGGGAAGGCAAGGATATGCCGGAGATGATTCTGCTCTAAGCAGAGATAAATGTATTGTCAAGAATCACACAAACAAAACAACCATCGGCACAGAGTCATTTACTGGACATTTAAAATTACACTGTTCATGTGCAAAACCAGTATGTATCATGCACAGCAGGTGTCAAATAGTCCACAATTCATCTTTAATCCACAGCCGTTGTGGCCAGTGACTGGGTATCCACAGTACAAGCAGATGGACACCTGGACACTCTTATACCTACAATCAATTGAGTGGTGTCATTACCATATTTTGAAGTTCTATGTCTTCTATTCTTGAATGGTTTTGCACAATGTAAATGCAATTTCTAATGAGGGTTGATTTTTAATAGAGGATTCACATGCTATGCCAGTGCACATTTTGTTTTTCTTGACAGTGCTTTTTTTTAGACCACTCTAATGCCACGTACACACGATAGGAAGTGTTTAGGACTACAGACACCTCTTCTTCACCATAGAAGGTAGGGGAGGTGTATTATAAATTACAGAGAAAACTGGGAACAGTGTTATGTGAGAACAATCAGCACAATAAGTAAGTAAGTAGTAAGCACGGGAAGTTATAAAATCATATGATTGCTGGCAGGATTGATATATATTTTTGATAAGTTAAAAAAACACCTAACAAAATGCTAAATTGTATATTTAACAGACCAAAGAGAGCAAATATGAGAAGGCCATTGTTTTGGTTTATATAGACATAACATGATTGATAAGTGCATATGTAGGTATGAGGCCTGCCAATTGTAATCCATCTTTGATAAAATGTTAACAGTATAAGCAAAGAAAAGCCAGCACTCCGGTGTATACTCTCCGATCTTATGCTTATTGGCAGGTAACAAATGACAGCCACAAATGTCAATGCATTTCAGCCAAACTGGACAACAGGAAATGTTGGATGTGAGCTTGTTGGCGGTAAGTCCGACGGTGTGTATGCTTCATCGGACATTTGTTGTCGGACTTTCCGCCAACAAAAGTTGGCTAGCAGGTTCTCAGATTTTCTGCCAACAAATGTTTGTTGTCGGACTTTCCGATCGTGTGTACACAAGTCTGACGGACAAAAGTCCAAAGTACAAACACACATGCTCAGGATGAAGTAAGAGCCAGAAGCGCTCGGTCTTGTAAAACTAGCGTACGTAATGGAGATATCACGTACGTCCTGTACGTCACTATGTTCTTAATTGTTGGACAACATTTGTGTGACCGTGTGTATGCAAGACAAGTTGGAGCCAACAGCCTTCGAACAAAAATCCACAGTTTTGTTGTCGGAAAGTCTGATCGTGTGTACGGGGCATTGATCTAAGTGGTTCATCATTAAGTGAAGTCCGTCTCAAGGATCATTTAAGTCACTTTTATTTTCTATTTTCTTGCTTGTGACTGTTGATTGGATATCGGGTCCTGGATAAAGGCTTTGTTACTTTAATTTCAGGCATTATCATAAGACATTCCATGACCCATAATATCTGATAATTGCTACTGGTCTGTTCCAATTGTATTTGAAATCGATCTTATAGTATATATTTGATCCAATGTGGTTCTTATAATTAGTCTTTCTTGATTATACACTGAGCATTTAACTTAACCCCCTGTCCCAGGAGTCCCTCTCCTCATTGGCTGAGAAAGCAGCAGAGAGTGGGAGGTAGTGGCTGAGCTGTGGCTCTATGTGTCTTATGGACGCATAGAGCACTGGCTCGGGAGCAAGCAGGCAGCGGCGCTCCAAGGGCAAGTGGCTTTCTCTGGGGGGCACTGCTCGAGGGGGAGGAGCCAGTAGCATCTGGGGGGGACCCAAAAAAGAAGAGGATCGGGGCTGCTCTGTGTAAAACCACTGAACAGAGCAGGTAAGTATAACGTGTTTGTTTTTTTTTTAAACCCAAGCTTTAATATCTCTTTAATTGTAAAAGAATATAGTAGTGCCTAACATTTAGCAGAGCCTATTAAAGTATTTTCAGAGGCAATATATTTACTGGTATAGGTGCATACAGTGCAGTGGTGTCCATTGTAGGCAGGTACAGTCTGTATTTCCCACTGCAGGTGGTGCTCAACCGAAGTGGCAATGCAGAAGGGGAAGGAAGTTGTGGGGAACTTGGTTCATCTATGGCTTCCTGTGGTCACAGGAGGCAGCTGTTTAGTTGGTTGCTGGCACCCCATATGACTTCAGCAGCCATCTTGGGTCATGCAGTGCCTATTTAAGACGCTGGCTCCCGGGTGTTTTTGCACTTTATGTGATGTGGCTAGTGTAGGGATAGTTTCCTCGTCTGGCAGGGACAATACTTAGAGGTAGGAAAAGGTTTCTGGAGGAGTAGGGCCAGTGCATGGACTACATCTAACTCCCTTCAGGAAGCCTCTTCTTCGGGTGTGGACCAGCAAGGCTTCATTCCACTCGTCGTTGCAGATGCTGTTGGCATCTTTCAATTCTACAGACTCCTGTTACAATTTGTAAATGGCTTTGGATGGTCATGCCTACCTGCCGGGTTTAGTTGTGTTGTGTTGGGCCTTCCTTCAATATATTGCTATTGCCTAACTTGTGTGTTTATGGTCTGTCACACCACGCTGCACCTTGCTCATGCCATTATGCTCTATAATTTAAATTATGAGGTGTTCTAGACACAGAAGCATAAGGTTTTAATGGAAAAGTGCACTTCAGAGATCTCCAGGAGCATTCAGGGGAGATCAGTAACCTGACAGGATATTGGCTTTATCAGGGAGAAGATTTTGATTTCTTTTTTAGCCAGAGACTGATGAGAATGCATTCTTGTATTTAGTATGCATTAAAGGGCCATCCATATCAAAATTTAAATTTTAGTTATACTTAGAGCCTTGTGGGAGTCAGTTTTTATGTGCCTTGGATGCTTCAATAGTGGAATCTTGCTGCTATAATTCCTGTTACTGTCCAACTGGGGTTATCGGGTGTTTTTGCTATCTTTTGTGTGTGTAGCCACCCTGCCTTAAGCAGGTGTTCTAGATAAATTGAGTTGTGCTAATCTGCAGTTAGTTTAGTTGGATTGAAAGTACAGCCTGTTTGGGTCTCTCCTAGGCTCTAGTTATTATCAGTTTCTGCCTGCTGCCACTAGGTGTCACTGGTGCCTCTAACAATAGTGTGGGAGACCAAGCTTTGACTATTTATCTCTCCCGGTCAAACAGCTAGGGGCAATACTTCTAGTGGTGCGGACTGGGAGAGGGTATAAATGCTCCTGGCCTGGGGGAGGGATGTTGTTGGCTACCAGACCATCTCAGAACTACTGCCTGAGGAAGGGGACCTTGTGGCTGGATCAAGGTCTGGTTTGAGGTCGAGCTTGTGTAACATGGATAGTGAGGTACTAGGAAAGAACTACAGATGTCTTGAGGGGCCAGAGAAACTGGAATCTGAAGCTAGGACCTCACTGAAGTATGGGATCTTCTCTTCAGGGTATTGGTAGCTGACAAGTGTCTTACAGTTAGTAGCTACATTCACAGAGTGCCAGTGGGCTTTAAGGTTCTCCATCTGTGAAGACTAAGTACTTTCATCTGCCCTTTTCAGGAGTCTGCTAGTCCATGGGTGTCCTGTGCCTTCATCATCTCGCCCAGGAGTGTTGCATGAGAGTCAAAAAAACTCCTGTGTTTCATCTAAAATTGACTGTTACTCATCTGTAGACATTGCTCCACTATTGCTGAGGACTATGCTCTGAGATGAAATGCTAGTCCACCCTGTCCCTGGAGGTCCTACATCCCTTTGGGGGTTGAAGGGGAAGGGGATGCTACATGTATTGCAGCCCCTCCTGTAATATTCTGCATGATATAGAGGAAAAGAAAACATACAGGTTGAGCTGGGACCTCTCCTAATGTCCGCAGAAGACTTGCAGACATGAGAACTTAGTACATAGATATCATCAGTAAAGTAATGTTAATTGTAATGGTGTGTAGAAAGCTGCCCAGAAACATTATATCATTGTAGGTTGATGGGAAGAAGTTCAACTGTGAAAAGATAATTTAATTATTTATGTTTATTTACAATAACACTTTAAACCTGAACTTTAGACACAAAGACTTTCATATATTCCACAATAGCCACAAAAGGGATATATCCCCCTTGTGTGCTCAAAATGCTTTTACAAACCCCTGCCTGCAGAAAACTACAGGAGGGGGTGGAGACAAGACCAGCCAGCCTGCACAAGGAGAGAGAGCAGCAGTGACCAGTCATTATTACAAGAAGCTCCTTCACAGAGGCAAAGTGTCACACTGGATTACTACACAGATCTGAAAGAAATGCACAAAACACACCATGATGGATAAGACAAATCTTTTACTTTCACTTTGGACAGAGCAAGGAAGGGTTATAACCCCTGTAAGGTTTATTATTTAAATCTGTGCCCCATTGGGGGGATTTCTTTTCTCCTCCTGTTCAATAGCCAAAACATGAAGTGAGAAAAAAAATCCCTCTAAAGTGAGGGAATCCCTGGTTGTCACCAGGGTCATCAGAAGTAGTGTCCTCTTTGGAAGATCCCCTCACAATTCCTTTTCTGGAGACAACCCAAAATTTGGGATTTTCTTTTACTTTCACTTTCAGTGACAAAGGTAAACATGACAAATAGAAAGTGTGAATCTCCCTACAGTGATAAAAACCTGACAGGTGTTCTAATCCCTCTCTACTCTAAAACTAAAATAAAATTTTCACCTTTGGTTATATTTTAATGTAAGATTATACATTCCTCTTCTGTTTAGAAAATATTTGCTTAACATGGAGTTTAGTTAGGCAAAAGCATAAAATTAGCTAAAGAAAACATAATACTTGGTCATGGATACGGTTGTGTTCCTTGTACAGAACAAAGCAGAGATTGAAACAGATTGCCCTAGTACAAAGGGCATAATACTAGACTATCCCCTGTAATAAGTACTAAAGCCTAGTATTGTGTCTATTGTGTAAAAAAAAAAAAAAAAAAAATAATAATCTCTCGTCTATTCTTTAAAAAAGTTATTTTTTTCTATTTAAAGCAGAATTAAACCCTCCTATCGTTTTTACCAAGGAATCGGGTTTCCGTTTGACCTTCAACTGCCTTGGTGCTGCACATGTGATCAGTTATGACACCAGCCATTGGATGATTTGAGAGAACAACCAATGTGACCATGCCAGGAATGTAACTGTTTTTTGAAACTGTTAAATCGATGGGTTTAGTTCCGCTTTAAACAAGCTCAGGTCCTCATTTTATAACCAATCTAATGGTACAGTTGTCAGCCCCAGTTAGTATCTTGGAAATGCACAAACTTGCTACACAAATGTGAATCAAGAGCTTCATCATGGTGTGCATTGTGGACTTTGTCAAGCATTGTCAATGCTTTGCAGGAACGCAGAACAAAAGGAAAAGAAAACCCAGAGCTTTACTAGAACCAGGATCCTCTAAAGCATATGATAAAGGAATACAGTTTATGGCTGGATACCTATAGGGTTAGTGAATGAATGAGTGACTTGTATAGCGCTACCTATGCGAACTGAATCGCGTCAGGGCGCTTTTTAACCTACCAGCATGTCTTTGGAGTGTGGGAGGAAACCGGAGTACCCGGAGGAAACCCACACAGGCACAGGGAGAACATGCAAACTCCAGGCAGGTAGTGCCGTGGTCGGTATTTGAACCAGCGACCCTATTGCTGCTAGGTGAGAGTGCTACCCACTACACCACTGTGCTGTGCCTGCCATAGTGGTCATGGTTTAGCATGGATTGGGGCTAGAAGCAAACATTAGTTACCTTTTCAAAGATTCCAAGTAGGTTTATCTTCTTAAAACTATTTAGTTTACTTGAAACTTTACCTAGTGAGGGAATCTGTAAGAGAATATGAGATATTATTCAAAGGATGAAAAAAAATATGTTGTTTACCCCATTTTACAAATTTAAGGCCTTAGCAATTTTACATATTTTCCCTCTACTTATCATTCTCCCACCTTATCACCTATTTTCTTGTAAACGTTGTCTATGTCTTCTCTGCCCACCAGTTTGCTTCTGCCCTTTTCTTGTTTTTCTTCTCTATAACCATATAGTTACACCAGCAAAATGAGAACCTACCTGGATTTGCCCCGGCTGAATACCCTGGACAATGTTGAGGGCCTCTGCACAGTTCTCACAGTTCTGGTCTGATAGCACTCTCAGTAGAGCCTCTTTGAGGCCGACAAGCCTGGTGTTCAGATTCTTCTGCCTCGTTTGCATGTCAGCCAGAGACTGGTTAACACTTAGCAGTATCTGTGCTGCAGCTTCCAAGTCTGTGCATAATATATTACAACAGGCTTGTGAGTAACTTGTATAATTTATGAAAAGTTTTTTAAACCCAAACATTTTTGTATAAAGGTAATTCTGATTTGTCAATAGCAGATTTCCTTAAATATCAGTGGTTCTCAGGATTTGCCATGCTACAATTTTTTCACTTTTTTTTTTTTTGCAATTAAATAAAAAACATATATACCCTATCTCCCCATCTCCTATCTCCTACCAGAGATTGTAGCCTGGTGCAATCAGTACTAGTTTGTTTATTTTTTTGAGGGAGCAGCCCAAAAAAACATCCTTGGCCCCTTTCTTAAGGTATATCCAAAAAAGTTTTTTTTAAATTATTTTTGGATAGAGTAGGGGAATGTTATAAGTGATGAAAGTGTTGGAAGTGATGGGAAATCCAGAATGTCTCCAGAACAAAAGGTAACGGAAATATTCCAATAACTGTCTAGAAAAGATTAGATTTTTTTCTCCATTCCTTTTGTGTTTAAAGAGCAGGAAGTGAAAGGGATTCTTCCTAACAGGACACAAAAAAACTGCCAGGAAATTTCAGTCCCTACTTTATCCAGAAGTAAAAAAAAAAATTGGTTTTGATTACCGTATTTATCGGCGTATAACAAGCACAGGCATATAACACGCACATTCATTTTAAAATTTTAAATAAGGAACTTTGGAGCAAAATAAGGGTCAGTGCCCATCTGCAGCCTTATCAATCCACATCAATACAGCCTCACGATTGCCTTCAATGCAGCAGCCTCACCATTGCCATCAGTGCAGCCTGATTGACGTCCACCTGCAACCTAGAGGGGACAGGGAGGGGTGGGACGAGCACCGACAGATTACATACAAAGAGAATCTCCTATAATAGACAGAACAGTGGTCCAAATGGCGGCCCAGGAGACAGGACTATGTCCTATTACAGAGGCTGCCAAGTAAACAGGAGATTCTCGCTGTATGTTATCTGACAGCGCTCGTCCGGCCCCCCTCCTTATCCCCTCCGAGGCAGCTAAAATTGAAGTATTGGCGTATAACACGCACACGCTATTTGCACCCGATTTTCATGGTAAAAAAGTGAGTGTTATACGCCAATAAATACAGTATATGTTCAGCCCAAATGTTATAACTTAGTATCTGGCGTGTGGTGTGGTCCGGCTAGATCACCGCACTGTCCTGTTTTTTTAAATAAACTTTACTGAAATGTCATATAGACATTTCATAAAGTTCAATTGTCTGCCATGCGATGCAAGGTGATGGATTGCCTCATGCTGTGCTGAAAAAAAAAAATACTGCACCGCCCTTACATGTCACTGCAATGCAGTGGTGAGAACCGGACACACAGAAGACAAGCCATTTTGCCTTGTCATGTGGTGGGCCAGAACTGGAATAGCAGTCCCACATAATCCCACCACATCTGGTGGGAATTGGCCCTTGATGTTGTAATATCGTTAACTTTACCTCTTGCCATAATAAGCTAGCAAAGATGTCTGCCAGACATTTCAGCTGCTCAACAATCTCAAAACCTTAAGTCCATTTTCTTTTACAGCTTTCTTTAGTTTACAATTTTATTACAAACGGATAAAAGATTTCCTTTTTTTCTTTCCATGTCAGGTATCTTTCTATAGGCATAGGAAAAAACATCCAGGGTGAAAGAAGTCAAGAAAACTCCCTTACCTTCCAGCCGTGGACCTTAAAGAGAGGACTTTTGGTAAAATTCCATTCTACAATTCACTGAGGAAGACATATGACCCTGTGTCGACACGCCTTGGGGAGGGGTACAGATGATCGCGGTACTAGGAACTAGCGTGCAGCTAGTAAATTCCATGAGAAGTGCCAGCAGGGCTTGCATAAACTGGAGAGTTGATTCCCAAATATATGGATTTTGTCTTTGCTGTTTACAGACTGGTGCGCTTGTAGCACCAGAAAAATGTGAGTACCTTGTCGTTTTTATATGAATAAATGTTTTTTAAAATTATATAAGTACTACCAGTCTTTTTCTCTACTATTTATCATTCGCCATCACTGGCTACCTGGGAGCAAGAAGTGGAGAGGAGCTCGGGAATTGTCTTGTTATAGCCCTTGGTTGAGGCTAGAAAGCTGTTTCTGACCCTATTCAGCTGTAGTGGTGGCACTGATCCAGGTGAGAATACTCCTGGAAGGGGGGAGCACCTGTAGAGATACACATCCTAGATCTTTTTTTGAGCACAGAGGAGTGGATTCATTTTTAACACCTATTGCGAAGCAGTTTCGTTATGGGGACTTTATGGACTAATTTTTTTTTTTATATCCAATTTTATTTTTTATTTCAATTTATCACTCTATGGGGTTGATTTACTAAAGAAGACTGTGTACTTTGGAAAGTGCAGTTGCACTCTACAAGAGCAGTTGCTCCAGAGCTTCGTAAATGAGCAGAAGCTCTGCTGGCTTTAATCATTCAATCATGTGCAAGCAAAAATGCTGTTTTTTTTTTTTTTTTTTTTTTCCTTGCACATGATTGGGTACTCTTTGCAAAGTGAAGCTTTACCTTATTTACTAAGTTCTGGAGCAACTTCATTGCTTTAGATTGTTTTAGCGCTGCACAGTTGATTTTTTAATGAATTGGTACACATATAGGATTATGATTAGTGTCAGCAGCTTCTAAAGCCTCACACACACGATCGGATTTTCCGACGGGAACTGTGTGATGACAGGCTGTTGGCGGAAAATCCGACCATTTGTACGCTCCATCGGACAATTATTGTCGGTTTTTCCACAGACAAATGTTGGATAGCAGGTTTTAAAATTTTCCCCTGACAAATGTCTGTTGTTGGATTTTCCAAGCGTGTGTACACAAGTCCGTCGGACAAAAGCCCGAAGCACAAACACGCATGCTCGGAAGCAAGGACGAGCCAGAAGCGGTCGGTCTTGTAAGCTAGCGTTCGTAATGGAGAATTAACATTCGTGACGTAGCAAATTATAAAATCTCGAAATGCAACGCACAATTCTCTTCTTCTTTAATGGGATAATAATGAAGCTGCTTTGCTGGTGATACTGGTGGAGTTATTGCAAATGATTTTTCAAAGGCTTTTTTTTTCTAGTGATATCATGAATAATATTTATTATTATGCTTTTTTTTTGGGGGGGGGGGGGGGGGGGCAAGTTACCACAGCACCATTATCCCGTAGTTTTTAAGATCAAAGATACAACTATGTTGGTGTCCCTTGTCAATTTGACATTGTATTTTTTAAAATGTAACTGCCTACTCCCAAACTATCATTTGAAGTAAAACACATCGCCAAGTATTATTCTCCACAATTTTATTCTCCACAATTCTGCTTCTTAATATAGGGGGTCACCAATGCCAAGAGTTACTGAAAGCAGGGGTCCGTCATCCGGAGCTAATTCCTAAAATCATCTGGATTATTCTCCTGGAGCTCGCGCAGCAATGGCATATGACATAATTGGTCACGATTAAAAAAGCAATCAATTTTTGGTCCAAGGACTCCTCCTCCTCCTGTTCCTGGACTGAACTTGGGTCAAAGCATTAACTCCAAGGCCAATAATAAATAACACGTTATCTCCTCTGATTCCACAACATGTCTGGTTGGCCAACAGCCATTCAGAAACGAACTAAAAAGCGCAAACTGAAAAGCGCTAAATGAAAAGCACAAAATGAAAAGTGCAAATCAACACTCACCAAACTTCTACTAACACGAAATTAGCAGAAGGAGCCCAAAGGGTGGCGCTAAAGACCTGAAAAAGGACGTAGTCATCAGTACGTTCGTGTTTGTTGGTCGACAATTCCTTGCCATTTGTATGCAAGACAAAATCCAGGCACACGCTTTCGGACAAAAGTCAGAGGTGTACAAGGCTTTAGTCTTACCAGTATCACGTTATAGGAGTGGCGCAAAGGTTTCTGTTTGATTTATTTACTATTACCCTTATCAGCCATCTTACTACAGTAAAACCAACTAATATGCCTCATGGGAATGGCGGTATCTCTAACAAGGGGCAGCCACATGATTTTAAATTGGATCTGAACTCAAACAGGGAAGATTTCCTATCTTATATGAAACAAAATAAATACTGATTGTGCCTTAGCAGTACTCTAAAAGATTTACAGTTCCCTTTGCCTTATATTCCTCCTGAAAAATAGCAGTGAGCAATTGAGCCTCATTATTATATTCTGTATTGGCAATGCAAGATCATCTGAAGCACTGCTGTGTCCTTTTCTGCTAATCTCATGAGTGTTTCCAGTACTGTGCAGCTCACTGTTCTCCTTACAGGAGCCAAAATCTGCACTTGAGTACCTGCAGTGGAAGAATTTGCCTGCTACCACATGTGCAAATCTGTGCATATGAATACAGTGAATTTGTGATTTCTGCACCTCTTATGCTGGAGCTCCATTCATATTTGTAAAAATTAAACGTCAGTAGCTACAAAAACTGTACTGTGAATGGTCCCACGTCTTCCAGGGCCTGCAAAATGTCCCAGAAGACTGCGGGGAGGGAGGGGGGTAGGAGAACTTCCGCTCAGATCGTCCAGACGAGTGGGAGCAAGTACTCAACAGAAAAACCAGGTACCCCCCCCCCAAAAAAAGTGACATTTCTTAAAGAGGAGTGGGGAAGGAGGCCTTAGAGTGAAACTTCCCCTTTTGGGTGAAGCTCCTCTAAGCATTGACATGAGCCATCAGCGTCCTGTGTTACTAAAAAGGCTACATACACACAGTGACACAGAACAAGGCATGATAAAGCTGGCCATACATGGTCTGAAATTCATCTGATTCAGCAGGAACAGGCCAAATTTCAATCTCTGTATGGGGCAGGGTGGTTGTATAGGAGTAGATCTACCGACTGACTGCTGTGCAACAACCCTTTTGGAAAATTTCTGCTCGATCAGCGTTTTCTGACGACAGGGAAGTTTCCCCTTTGTCAGAATACAAAGGCACAGCAGGAAGATTCTCCGATCCACTGTGTGGATGGATAAATTGAGTCATTTTTTTTTTCTTTTAAAATGCTGATTGAACGAAAAAAGAAAAAAAGGATCATCTATGGGCTGCCTAAATCAGTAATGGGGAAAAGAAAAGATCTGTAGCAGGGAGTCCGTACTTGTGACTAATCCTTTGCCTTTTGCTTTTGGGGACAGCTTTAAGAGTTCAGGTCCTCCTTAGGAAAAATGTTATACATAAAGTTCGAAAATAGTGACAATCCAAACCTGGCGAACGGTATAAAAGAAGCTTGATTGATGAACCTCTCAAAGAATGAGTTGCAGATTATTTGCTATTTTGTTAAACAAATGCTTCAATTTCGCACATACCTTTTGCTGTCTGTAGTGCCCCTTCAAGTAGCGGGCGAATCTCATTATTGATCTTATCATTCACAGTGCGATTGATGGTGGGACGAAAGCCTGTGAACACACAAGACAAAGAGTCATCTAATCATCCTCCACAAATTGCGCTTCTGATCTATCCTAGGATAAGTCAGCCGCTGGCTGGCGGCTTTAAAGGAGAAGCGCACAGATCATTGTGTGTGATCTCAGTTCCAAATGGCTAATTGCTGTATTGGTCCTAGAGATAAGCTGAGCGCTTGTAGCCGGTGATTCCTTTTATTGGGACAACATAATAGTCCTTTACAGACAAAGCACGCAGCTGTAAGAAGCTTGTACAATTCCTCTTCAAGGGGCTGATTCAAGTGTTGCTTCAAATGAACACTTGAACAAGAAACCTGGAATGATGGAAAAGAGCCGCACTTCATCTAGAATGTATTTGTTGCAGATATAAAATGATTCACTGGCAGCATTCAGCTTGAGAAGTGAATGTCATGCCTTGATTCATTGTATTTGCCAGATACGAAAACCAGGAGAACAGTGCATGCATAATATATGCTGGATATACCAGCGAAAACATAAATTAGAGCTGGATTATAGGCCGTTGAGGTGTTCAGTGACCACAGAAAGAGATTAGGCCGTAAACCAAGTGCCTTAATAGTGATTGCCCTGTAAATATTGAAATTTATTTTAAATACCCTTATAATGGACAAATAAATCTTATAGTACACGTTAAGGGAATAGTATGCTATCCTTACTCTGCACGGCAGTTTGAAGTGAATGCTAAAGGAATTGAAAAGCAGAAATTTGTGTTAAAATCTACAGCTGCTGGAGGCACAGAAAGACTAAAAAAAAAACACATTTCAATATTTACAACTCTTTATCCCAAAAGGAAAAAGTTGTTACTGTCTGCCTTAAGAGATGTATGGGAATTCAAAATAACAAACATACATACTCATCTAGGTGGATGCAGCATTGGTCTGATGCTGCATCTGATCACACGCCACTTCTAAGACTGGGAACTGAGCGATTAGTGGTCTTTGATAACTCAGTTCTCGGTCTTTAGTGAGCAGAGAGCAGTGACCATCAATCAACGTCTCTCTGCTTTCCCCCTTTAGCTCTCACTGGAGCACCGGGCCGTGGAGGGGGTAGGAGCAGCTGGCTCAGGCTCTTGGCAGTGGGCTGAGAGGCAGAGCTAACTGCAAGTCAGGCATCTGTGTGGAGATTGACATTAAAGTCGCGATCCTTCCAGAGCCTGGACCGGCTGAGTGATGTCAGCTGACTGCGGACCTTAGCCCGCTGTCAGCTGAATACTGGTTACAGGAGTGCCGACTTAAGTGCACTTCTGTGATCCACGGGAGAAGTAGGGCCAAAAGAGCCAGGCCGGTGAGCTGACAGTTCTCTACTGCAGTTATGCCATAAAGCCAGGTCACATCCTTCCCAACAGGTTGTGATTAGACAATGAAGGAGAGTAGACTACCAATAAAGTCATCACTCTTGTCTCTTCCTGTCAACATGTTTCTTTGTCAGGAGATGTTTTCTGTGGCACACCTGATTGGCTCCTAGTTCTACTCCCTCTTCAGTGCTGTTGGGCAAAACATGATAAGTGTCTAGTACCAAGTTAAACTCTAGTAGTTATGCTGGTTGCATTTGAAAATACATTTAATGATTTTTGAATACACAATGAATACACAACTACTTTAATTTGTGTTTTTGTATAATTGTCTTCAGTTAAACTTTAAAGAAACTTCACTTAAGGGGAAGTATGGTCAAAGCTCTTGGTCAGGATTTGCCAAGATACTTGACTGGCAGCTGGCTCAGGCTCTCAGTGGTGCACTGAGAGCTCAAGCCAACCACTCCCGCCCCTTGCACATCCCGGCACTCCGGTGAGCTTTGGAGGTGCAGAGCGAAGAGCAGGGGACTAACAGTCACCGCTCTCTGCTCACTGAAGATGGAAAATTGAGCCATCAGCGGTCATGTGATTACTCAGTTCTTGGTCTTAAAGCTGGTGGGGGCAACTGCAGCATCAGATCAATGCTGCAGCCATCTAAGTGAGTAGGATTGCTTTTTTTATATCCTGCACTTCTTTTTTTATGTATATCTAACATGGACTAATACATAATCACTGTAACCCTAATTCAGTAATATATAGCAATCTATAAAAATGTTTTTTACTACAGATCAGTAAAAGCTGAATGCTGATTGGTTGGTATGGGCTACTTCACTTTTAGCGTCTGTTTTGTATCCCTGTTTGTGGCACATATTCCTCATAAGGATGAGCTAGATGAGTAGACCAAAAAAGGAACAAAAATGGTGCTTCCATCATGAGTTGAAGGATTTTCCTGGTTCTATAAGATTTTTGCTGGAGTGATGTAGTAGAAAAGGTGGACACAGGGAAAAGGGGAGCGGTGTAGCAGAGAGTGTATAATTTGCATATACTATTAATTTCTCTGTCGAAGCAAGAAAAGTAGGAAATGTGCTAATTGGTTACATTTGGTCATATATTGATCTTCTAATTTTAAAAGCAATATGTAAAAATTGTTAGCAGGTTGAATTTAGTGATACCTATACCTATATGGCTAGACATATTTTATGAAGAACTGTCCCACTTCATATAAAACACAGAACCTTGAGTCCTAACCCCCACTCTGTAATGGGCAAAAGTCTCAGCTGCTTGCCAGGACCCCATGCCAGCTGCACAGCTATGATGAGCATGAGTTGGTATGTCGATGAAATGAGTGATTTCATCCCCTTTCTCCATGTGTAAACAATCCCTCAACTAGGGGCTCTCAGGCAATTTTTGGGATTTATACGTTATGAAATATTCTATCATGCTGTATTCGGGTCATATCTTTTTAGTAGATCCCATTCCAATCTCAAATTGGCAATTTGTGGCCCAAGCAAAGTATGTAGAGCACTTTTTCCTACATTGGTACAAATCATAGCCATACACATGTGCTATTAACGTGTGACCGGGCTTTTTTAGTAAATAGATATTCCCTATGAAGGTTCTTATTTATCCAAGTCATGGTGTAGTTAGTAGTAGTTACATTCAGTCTCATACAACTAGAATTGTTCTTCAATTCTGAAGACATTTTACCACCCACCCAAGGGGCTTGCTTAGTTCCCAACACCCATATGAACTGAGGAAGCCAGACAGATTAACAATTACACATTTTAAACATTACAAAATATGTATTTATATATTTTCCTGTTTCTATAGCAGAGATTCCTTAGCACAGTTGCTTCCTAAACAATAGGGTATCTATACGGTAATTACTTATTAACAGCATTTTACTTACTCTCTAAATCAGCAAAAACTCTTGCTTTAGGAACCTCAAATTCAGTAACCACCTTTGTAATGGCCTGCAAAAAATATTTGTGGAGAAACATAGTTTCATTATTAATGAATGCAAAGCACATTTAGCTAACTGCATACACATAAAGAGACTCACTGGGGGGGAAGGAAGGCAAACTGCTGGAGGTATAAAGTGCAGGAACTTGTACATAGTAGCTGCTTGTACATATTTGCAACAGGCTTCCAAATCTTGATATCTTGGCTAAATGCTGGGCCATTCAACAGAAGGCAGAAAGAGGCAGGCAAGCTTCGCCACTGTGCTGAAGGTCTGAATACTGGCCAGTCAGAATGGCCTATAAAAAGGGCAAATTACTTGCTGGGATGTATGATTCACAGTATTAGTAGAATAAAAATACTTTGGCAGGTAAAACTGTAAATACACACAGTATGTATTTTATTGTATATATTTAAACTGTTTTCCTGGAGGTACACTTTAAAGGGTATGAAGGATAAGCTCCACACCTCACAATTCGAAGGATTATAAAAGTGGGGCTCAGCTGTAAGACATAAAACTCTTCTATTTTAATTATCAGGGTATATTCTGGATAAATCTACAGATAAACTAGCTTTTTTGCATTTCAGGAGGACTCCAAACCCAGTTATGGAATATAAGTATAAATACTTCTTTCAAACAACTGAGGAATATTAACTTTTCTCTGTTTTTGTAAAGACCTAATTTCCATCTGTGAAGCAAATTAGGAACTTGTATAGGTAATGCCACGTTGAGGTCTAATTGATCTTGATACACTATACAATAGCAGCTATGTCTGGTAATGAGAACTTCAATTAACTTGACTATGTGCACATAGTAGGCATGTGCAGTGTACTTTCTCCACTTGCTCTTCCGCAGCGACACTGCAGTTGGAGAGGAAGTCAAGGGGAACAGGATTCCTTCATGGTTTCCTGGGACACTGGGGGAGCTATACCAATGGATGCTGCCACCCCATGTGATTCTAGCAGCCATCTTCGGTCAGACAGAGCCTTTTTAAGGCCTTGGCTCCCAGGTTTGCAAGTTGGTAGAGTAGGGACAGGTACCCAGCCTGGTAGGAACAGAACTAGCAGCAGGGAAAGGTTTCTGATGAGAAGGGACATCTGTCTGCTTGGGTGCCAGAGAGCCAGGCCGCATTCTACCACTCTCCACAGGCGCTGTCAGTCCAGCTGAATCCTGCTCTCTACACGCTTTTGGAACTGTGAGTGTCCCAAGCTGGGCTGCCTTCCGACCGGGGGATTTGTGAACTGTCTCTGCTTTATTTCAATACAAGTTCTTTTATTGCACTGGCACTTGAATGTATTATAGCCATTGTACCACACTGAACCCCACCTACAGGTTTCTTGTAGGGCAAGTCACAAGACAACAGCTAATGTGCCCTTATGGTGTATCATGGACCTAGGTCCACATTATTGCAAAAAGTTATGCACAAGATTTAATAACAGTGGCTTTTTACATTTTATCAATTCAAGCAATTTAAAGCTGGTCTGAAGTTTTTCTTTGGAATTCAAAGCTGAGCACTTTTAATATACAGTATAACTAATTTTGACATTTTGAATTAATATACACATTTTATGTATGGATTAATACAGGATGAATGCTTTTTTTGAGTATGCTTTAATGTCTGGCCAGACAATATTGTAGCCAGACGCATTCGTGTTTATATTTATATATACATGTGTGCCATCTTAATAAATTAAACCATGGTTGGAGACAGAATATAAACTGAATATGGTGTTGTAGTCAGAGATGGGACACAGACCACTGGGAGAAGAGGCAAACCTAGAGATGATCATGAACCATTAGGGAAGAGAGGAGGCAGGATGGCAGCTGAATATGGACTAGGTGTATGGTGGAATAAAGTAGGTAAACAGTAAGAGGTTGTGGACCGGGGTAGCATAGGGGCAGACTTTTCCCTGGTCCACCATCTCTTGGTGTTTTACCTACTTGAATCCACTTCACATGGCACAGACATGGCAGGTGTGGTGCAGATAGTGCGGTGAAACCTAGAAGAGACAGCGAAGAGCAGTCAGAGGACATCTTGTAGATGGCAGGAGCTACCAGTGTACACACCGGCAATCCCAGCACACTCATTTATCTTTTTTAAACTATGGTATGTTGGTAGCCAGACAGCGTCCATACATCAAACCCTTATTTTAAGTCTATGGCCAGTTTACACCCAGCTTTCTGATGGAGAGATGGCATGTATCCATGTCTTGTTTTTCTCAGTCATTTACCCTAAGTTTATCATGACATTAGGATTAGGTTTCAGGCTTCTATATCTTTGGTGTTATTTGTCAGCTGATTATTCTTTAAAACATAGTGTAGTCATTTTAACCACTTGAGCCCCGGACCATTATGCTGCCTAAGGACCAGAGGTCTTTTTCCAATTTGGCACTGCGTCGCTTTAACTGCTAATTGCGCGGTCATGCAATGCTGTACCCAAACGAAATTTGCGTCCTTTTCTTCCCACAAATAGAGCTTTCTTTTGATGGTATTTGATCACCTCTGCAGTTTTTATTTTTTGCGCTATAAACGGAAAAAGACCGAAAATTTTGAAAAAAAATGATATTTTCTACTTTTTGTTATAAAAAAATCCAATAAACTCAATTTTAGTCATACATTTAGGCCAAAATGTATTCGGCCACATGTCTTTGGTAAAAAAAATGTCAATAAGCGTATATTTATTGGTTTGCGCAAAAGTTATAGCGTCTACAAACTAGGGTACATTTTCTGGAATTTACACAGCTTTTAGTTTATGACTGCCTATGTCATTTCTTGAGGTGCTAAAATGGCAGGGCAGTACAAAACCCCCCCAAATGACCCCATTTTGGAAAGTAGACACCCCAAGGAAATTGCTGAGAGGCATGTTGAACCCATTGAATATTTATTTTTTTTGTCCCAAGTGATTGAATAATGACAAAAAAAAAAAAAATATTTACAAAAAGTTGTCACTAAATGATATATTGCTCACACAGGCCATGGGCATATGTGGAATTGCACCCCAAAATACATTCAGCTGCTTCTCCTGAGTACGGGGATACCACATGTGTGGGACTTTTTGGGAGCCTAGCCGCGTACGGGACCCCGAAAACCAATCACCGCCTTCAGGGTTTCTAAGGGTGTAAATTTTTGATTTCACTCTTCACTACCTATCACAGTTTCGGAGGCCATGGAATGCCCAGGTGGCACAAACCCCCCCCAAATGACCCCATTTTGGAAAGTAGACACCCCAAGCTATTTGCTGAGAGGCATATTGGGTCCATGGAATATTTTATATTTTGACACAAGTTGCGGGAAAGTGACACTTTTTTTTTTTTTTTTTTTTGCACAAAGTTTTCACTAAATGATATATTGCTCACACAGGCCATGGGCATATGTGGAATTGCACCCCAAAATACATTTAGCTGCTTCTCCTGAGTATGGGGATACCACATGTGTGGGACTTTTTGGGAGCCCAGCCGCGTACGGGGCCCCGAAAACCAATCACCGCCTTCAGCGTTTTTAAGGGCGTGAATTTTTGATTTTACTCTTCACTGCCTATCACAGTTTCGGAGGCCATGGAATGCCCAGGTGGCACAAAACCCCCCCAAATGACCCCATTTTGGAAAGTAGACACCCCAAGCTATTTGCTGAGAGGCATGGTGAGTATTTTGCAGCTCTCATTTGTTTTTGAAAATGAAGAAAGACAAGAAAAAAGATTTTTTTTTTCTTTTTTCAATTTTCAAAACTTTGTGACAAAAAGTGAGGTCTGCAAAATACTCACTATACCTCTCAGCAAATAGCTTGGGGTGTCTACTTTCCAAAATGGGGTCATTTGGGGGGGTTTTGTGCCACCTGGGCATTCCATGGCCTCCGAAACTGTGATAGGCAGTGAAGAGTGAAATCAAAAATTCACGCCCTTAGAAAGCCTGAAGGCGGTGCTTGGTTTTCGGGGTCCCGTACGCGACTAGGCTCCCAAAAAGTCCCACACATGTGGTATCCCAATACTCAGGAGAAGCAACAGAATGTATTTTGGGGTGTAATTTCACATATTCCCATGGCATGTTTGAGCAATATATCATTTAGTGACAACTTTGTGCAAAAAAAAAAAAAAAAAAATGTGTCTCTTTCCCGCAACTTGTGTCACAATATAAAATATTCCATGGACTCGACATGCCTCTCAGCAAATAGCTTGGGGTGTCTACTTTCCAAAATGGGGTCATTTGGGGGGATTTTGAACTGTCCTGGCATTTTATGCACAACATTTAGAAGCTTATGTCACACATCACCCACTCTTCTAACCACTTGAAGACAAAGCCCTTTCTGACACTTTTTGATTACATGAAAAAGTTATTTTTTTTTGCAAGAAAATTACTTTGAACCCCCAAACATTATATATTTTTTTAAAGCAAATGCCCTACAGATTAAAATGGTGGGTGTTTCATTATTTTTTTTCACACAGTATTTTTTGGGGAAAAAACAAATTTTTTAAAATTTTAATGCACTAAAACACACTATATTGCCCAAATGTTTGATGAAATAAAAAAGATGATCTTAGGCCGAGTACATGGATACCAAACATGACATGCTTTACAATTGCGCACAAACGTGCAGTGGCAACAAAATAAATACATTTTTAAAAGCCTTTAAAAGCCTTTACAGGTTACCACTTTAGATTTACAGAGGAGGTCTACTGCTAAAATGACTGCCCTCGATCTGACCTTCGCGGTGATACCTCACATGCATGGTGCAATTGCTGTTTACGTTTGACGACAGACCGCCGCTTGCGTTCGCCTTAGCGCAAGAGCAGGGGGCGACAGGGGTGCTTTTTTTTTTTTTTTTTTTTTTTTCTTTATTATTTTTTTGCTTTTTTATCTTATTTTTAAACTGTTCCTTTCATTTTTTTTTTTTAAATCATTTTTATTGTTATCTCGGGGAATGTAAATATCCCCTATGATAGCAATAGGTAGTGACAGGTACTCTTTTTTGAAAAAATTGGGGTCTATTAGACCCTAGATCTCTCCTATGCCCTCAAAGCATCTGACCACATCAAGATCGGTGTGATAAAATGCTTCCCCAATTTCCCAATGGCGCTATTTACATCCGGCGAAATCTAAGTCATAAAATGCTCGTAGCTTCCGGTTTCTTAGGCCATAGAGATGTTTGGAGCCACTCTGGTCTCTGATCAGCTCTATGGTCAGCTGGCTGAATCACCGGCTGCATTCTCAGGTTCCCTGTTGAGACAGGAGAGCCAGAGAAAAACACGGAAGACAGTGGGGGGGGGGGGCATTCCCTCCCACGGCTTGTAAGGGCAGTCTAGAGGCTAATTAGCCGCTAGGATTGCTTTTACATGAAAGCCGACCGCTGGCTGAAAAGAATGATACCAAGATGATACCTAAACCTGCAGGCATCATTCTGGTATAACCACTCAAAGTCGTGAATGGCGTACCTGAAGACAAAAAAATGGTTAACAATAAAGCACAGTAAACGGTAAAGTATAAAAAATTGCAGACCTGAAAAACAAACATGATAACACATAATAACAATAAAACATTGCAGAATAGAATACAGTAAAAAAGAGCAGAACAATAGAGAGAGAGAATAGAGAGAGAGAGAGAGAACAATAAAACGACAACAATTTTTTTTTATTTTATATATATTTTTTTTTTTTTACACTTTTTTTGTAACTAACTTTTATAACGGTAACTGGTTCCAGGTTCGGGTCTCTCAAAATGCGATGGCATCTTGGGAGACCCTGTGAAAGTGTGCCTAGTCTGTGCAATGCTGTACCCTACGCTAATACTCAACTAGTACATGGTAGCGTTCAAAACATTCACCAATGCAAAGACCAGGATTGTCAGGACAGGAGGGACAATAATAGCGGGTGTCACGCCTATATCCGCGCTTGCTGCAGACATGACATCTTTTTTGGGGGGGTTCGTTGGGTAGGGGTACTCGGGAGGACATAAAAATGCCTCTCATGCAGCCGACTGCATTTGGTTGGGGATGTGAATGGGGGAAGTACGGGCGCTGCAGAAGTGGTGGGTTCCCAATTAGGATTGGCATATGCAGCAGGAAGGGTATTATGGGCACGACGGGCCTGTGTTTGTCTTCTTGGTGGCAGCGGGACACTACTTGTGCTTGCCACCTCACAAGCTTGAACTGCATTTATGGGACTCGCCACGTCACCAAGTGTTACTGCAGTGCTGGTTTGACTACGAGCGGGGTGTACTAGGCCGCTGGTGCTTGCCAGTTCAATAAAAAGCTTCCAAAAAAACTGTTAGCAATCGCAGGGATCAGGCCTGACTCTGCAAACGCTGCAGTTATGTGTTTAGTGTTTTGTAAGTGACAGTGATCGATCGATATTGCACTTGGGTGGGCTGGGCCGGGCGGAGGGGCAAAACGCAGGTGCTAGCAGGTATCTGGGCTGACCCCGCTAACACTGCGTTTTTGGGAACCCTAAACTGCTGGGGACGCTAGTATAGATCTGATCGGATCAGATATTGATCCGTTCAGATACTATACCACTAAGGGAGGTGTACGGCGCGTGCGTGGGTGTTAGCGGTACTGGCGCTAACCTGACGCTGGCCGGGGCTGGTGCTTGCCAGTTCACCAAAATGCTACCAAAAAAACTGTTAGCGATCGCAGGGATCAGGCCTGACTCTGCGAACGCTGCAGTTATGCGTTTAGTGATTTGTAAGTGTCAGTGATCGATCGATACTGCACTTGGGTGGGCTGGGCTGGGCCGGGTGGTGGGGCAAAACGCAGGTGCTAGCAGGTATCTGGGCTGATCCCTCTAACACTGCGTTTTTGGGAACCCTAAACTGCTGGGGACGCTAGTATAGATCTGATCGGATCAGATATTGATCCGTTCAGATGCTATACCACTAAGGGAGGCATATGCCGCGTGCGTGGGTGTTAGCGGTACTGGCGCTAATCTGACGCTGCCTGGGGCGACGCATATCACCGCCGGGCGATCGGGGGTTTTTGTGTGCCTGGCATGTTCTACTGTGTGTGTAGTGTTGTGCGCTCACAGTGAAGTCTTCTCTCCTCGGCGCTGCAACGGAAAATACCGAGCCGAGGAGAGAAGACATCATTTCCTTTGCTGCTGTTTAGCATACAGCAGCAAAGGAAGTGATCTGATTGGCCGGCGGCGATCGCGAGGGGGGGGCCACGAACGGTTGGCCTCCCCCTCACCTCCGATCGCCGGGGGACAACAGGACCGCCTCGGGCACCGGGGGGGGGTTCGATCGGACCCCCCACCCGCGGGAGGCAAATCACGTACATGTACGTGATTTTGCCTGCCCGTGCCGCCTTGCCGACGTACATCGGCGTGAGGCGGTCCTTAAGTGCTTAATTATGATTTTATTAATATCTAATAAACCCTTTTTTATTGTTCTGAAGTTTATTTAGTGTTTTGTCTCTGGTGTTGTAATATACACTCTCATGTACAGTATCTCACAAAAGTGAGTACACCCCTCACATTTTTGTAAGTATTTTATTATATCTTTTCATGTGACAACACTGAAGAAATTACACTTTGCTACAATGTAAATTATGGAGTGTACAGCTTGTAAAACAGTGTAAATTTAATTCAACAAACATCAATTAATGTCTAAACCGCTGGCAACAAAAGTGAGTACACCCCTAAGTGAAAATGTCCAAATTTGGCCCAAAGTGTCAATATTTTGTGTGGCCACCATTATTTTCCAGCACTGCCTTAACCCTCTTGGGCATGGAGTTCACCAGAGCTTCACAGGTTGCCACTGGAGTCCCCTTCCACTCCTCCATGATGACATCACGGAGCTGGTGGATGTTAAAGAATTTGCGCTCCTCCACCTTCCGTTTGAGGATGCCCCACAGATGCTCAATAGGGTCTAAGTCTGGAGACATGCTTGGACAGTCCATCACCTTTATCCTCAGCTTCTTTAGCAAGGCAGTTGTCGTCTTGGAGGTGTGTTTGGGGTCGTTGTCATGTTGGAATACTGCCCTGCGGCCCAGTCTCTGAAGGGAGGGGATCATGCTCAGCTTCAGTATGTCACAGTACATGTTGGGATTCATGGTTCCCTCAATGAACTGTAGCTCCCCAGTGCCGGCAGCACTCATGCAGCCCCAGACCATGACACTCCCACCACCATGCTTGACTGTAGGCAAGACACACATGCTTGACACCATCTGAACCAAATAAGTTTATCTTGGTCTCCTCAGACCACAGGACATGGTTCCAGTAATCCATGTCCTTAGTCTGTTTGTCTTCAGCGGGCTTTCTTGTGCATCATCTTTAGAAGAGTCTTCCTTCTGGGACGACAGCCATGCAGACCAATTTGATGCAGTGTGCGGCGTATGGTATGAGCATGGACAAGCTGACCCCCCACCCCTTCAACCTCTGCAGCAATGCTGGCTGCACTCATATGTCTATTTCCCATAGACAACCTCTAGATATGATGCTGAGCATGTGCACTCAACTTCTTTGGTCGACCATGGCGAGGCCTATTCTGAGTGGAACCTGTCCTGTAAAACTGCTGTATGGTCTTCGTCACCGTACTGCAGCTCAGTTCCAGGGTCATGACAATCTTCTTATAGCCTAGGCCATCTTTATGTAGAGCAACGATTCTTTTTCAGATCCTCAGAGAGTTCTTTGCCATGAGGTGCCTTGTTGCACTTCCAGTGACCAGTATGAGAGAGTGAGAGCGATAACACCAAATTTAACACACCTGCTCCCCATTCACACCCGAAACCTTATAACACATATGCCACGTACACACGATCGGACATTCCGACAACAAAATCCTGGATTTAACGGATGTTGGCTCAAACTTGTCTTGCATACACACGGTCGCACAAATGTCGGAAATTCCGATTGTCAAGAACGCGGTGGCTTACAACACGTCCGATGAGCCGAGAAAAATGAAGTTCAATAGCCAGTGCGGCTCTTCTGCTTGATTCCGAGCATGCGTGGAATTTTGTGCGTTGGAATTGTGTACACACGATCGAAATTTCCGACAACGGATTCCGACCGTGTGTACGCTGCATAACTAGTCGCATGACACCAGGGAGGGAAAATGGCTAATTGGACCCAATTATCACTTAGGGGTGTACTCTTACTTTGTTGCCAGTGGTTTAGACATTAATGGCTGTGTGTTGATTTATTTTAAGGGGGCAGCAAATTGACACTGTTATACAAGCTGTACACTCACTACTTTACATTGTAGCAAAGTGTCATTCCTTCAGTGTTGTCACATGAAAAGATATAATAAAATATTTACAAAAATGTGAGGGGTGTACTCGCTTTTGTGAGATACTGTGTATCTGAGCACTGCAGTTACAGTCTATCAATTTCTTTCTTCCCCTATGATAAATGTAGTTGGTTGTGACCCTGCATTGCAGTTTAAGACATTTATACCCCCAGCAGTCATGATGATCCTGAAGCTTTGCTGTGGGGCCTTATTAAACCAAAGATATAAAAGGGCCAGTGAAAGTATGATGTTATGACCTCCAGTAAAGCCTCAGGATCGATGTGACCCTTGGCTTACCTAACATTAGTGGTGACCCCTGTCATATTGCAATGTGGTTCTAACCTCCCTGTCTCTATAATTCTTTCTGTACTATTCCAGATATTCCCTCACTCTGATTTCTTGTCGTCCTCCCAGGAGAATTGCTCTGTCTCCCTTAATCACCAGTGGAGCGTATGAGGCCAGATCTGAAATCTGCAGAGCAATGTCCCCCCTCTTACACCACTTCTTATCCTGTGCTGCCAATGTAATGTGCTTTATCTCTTATCCCCATGAAATAAATATTTCTGCTGTGTTTTTTTTTGCTGAAATGAAATGCATGGCTAGCTTGGCTGCACACATGAACTACGCTAAAGTGCTTCTCTAATGCCAGGGCTTTGTTTCCTTGCAGCATTAATTATACATTGAAGCAGGGACTGGCTCTCCATCTGACAACTGCTTGTCAATCAAGAGTGTACTTTATAATCATCTCATTTTGTCCTCCTCAGAGAGAAAGGGATGAAGTTAGGGTCAGGAGGCAGCTGCAGTAAAAGCAAAAGAGATGACTCCTCCCTGATCTCTCTGCTGACATGTATACAGCAGGCATCACTAAACAATGGGTCCTAACAAGATACTTAGGCTATATTATAAAGGATTTATTTTATTGTCCTTTGTTGTCCATTGAGGGACAACAAAGATACTAATACTTAGACAACTGGGCTATATACAGTTGTCTTCAGGAGGTGGATACTGGCAAACAGAAAAAAAAGTTGAAGGCTAGCTCCTTGTAGGCAGGTGCAGTCTGTATACTCCACTGCAGATGGTGCTTGCCGCAGCAGCAATGCAGATTGGAGGGGCAGTTGAGAGAAGCTTGGTTTCTCTATGATGTTCTTGTTCACATGATCCGGTTGGATGCAAATGCCTGATGTGACCCTGGCGGCCATCTTGGGTCAAGCAGAGTCTATTTAAGAGGGGTTTGGTGTGTTTTATGCGAGTGGACAGGGTAGGGAGAGATTCCCCGTCTGCCAAGAACAGTGGCAGCGATAAGGAGACTTTCCGGTGGAGTAGGGAGATAGCATAGACTACGTCTACCTTCTCAGGAAGCTTCCCTTTTGGGTAGGACTGGCCAGACCGCACTTCGCTCCTTGTGGCAGATGCCGTCGGCATCCCTGCAGTCTTCTAACCGCTGTCTCTCCACTGCTCAGTTGTAAGTGACAGAAGACAAGTTGGCATCCCCATCGGGCCTGTTTGTGCTGTTATCCTGCTGTTTTAATACATTGTTCTTTGCAAATCGGGACTTTGTGTTTTTACTGCCTACCACACCATGCTGGACCTATCCAACACCCTGTATAACCCCAACCCTTACCATCATGTTTAAGTTTTTTGCTGGTTGGCTGCTTTTTTTATCAACTCTGGAGAAAATTCTATGCTTTTATTATTGTTTTCTTCTATCAACTTTCTTGATACTTTGCGAATTTTTTTTGCTTCAGCCAATACATTTATGAGTGTCAGAGAAAAAATCAATCCGGCCGTATTTACCGAACGGCGCTCCGGAACGAACGCATGCATGGCGTAACAACGTTTCGGCCCACGCGTGTTTGAATCACTTGCTTGACCCGGATCGTCCCTGACCACTCTGCTCTTCTCCTGGACACGACCTTCGGCTTATTTAACGGATTCTGCCTTATCTCCTGTGTTTGACCTTCGGCCTGTGGCCCGGACTTATCTCCTGTGCTTGACTCCCTGCCCGTGACCCGGATCTGCCTGCTATCTCCTGTGTTGACCCTTTGCCAGTGACCCGAGCCTGCCTTGTCTCCTGTGTTTGACCCTCCGCCTGCTTCAGACTTCCTGAATTTCCATCTCTGCACATCTGCCAAAACTCTTCAAGGAGTACTACCCAAGTCTTATCCTGCCTGCTGGTAGCCTGTGCCTCTTCGTGCCATCCACTCCCTGTACCACCTCCAGGGGGCGGAGTGCGCCTAGTCGCAAGGGTGAACCGCTCTCAGCATTGAGTACTTACCTGACAGTGACAGTACAAACCAGCCAAGAGGCCGACAGAGCGCGTTCCCCTCTTGAGATACTGTGCCAGCAGGTTTCTACACTCACCGATGCAGTTAAGAAACTGCAAGGAGGCTACACCTAAATTGATAGTCGCCTCTAGCAACTCTCCGGATCACCCATTCCAACAGCCGCAACTCATGCACCCGCCAGTGGGGTCTTCTCCTCTCAGCCTTCATCAAATCCAACTATGGTAATGGCCCTTCCTGAACCTAGGATCCCTATGCTGGAGCGATTTGCAGGCAATCGCAAAAAAAATAGATCTTTCAAGAATGCCTGCTCCCTATACCTAGCTCTTCAGCCCAGGACTTCTCTTCTGAAGTGGTAAAAGTGGGCTTCATTATTTCCCTCCTGGCTGATGAACCTCAAGCCTGAGCCCACAGTCTGATGGAACAAAGGAGCCCTGTTCTAAATTCAGTAGATACTTTTTTTGAAATTATGGCACAACTTTACGATGATCCACTGCACACAACTACCGCTGAAACAATTTTACATAACCTGTCTCAAGGGCGAAGGCCGGTTGAGCACTATACAGTGGAGTTTCGGAAGTGGTCGGCTGATACCGGCTGGAACGAAGCTGCCCTGAAGTATCAATACCGCCAAGGGTTATCGGAGGTCCTTAAGGATGAGCTAGCCAGGGTGGAGACCCCTGCTACTCTGGAAGAATTGATCCAGTCAGCCACCAAACTAGACAGGCGCATGCGTGTGCGGTGCTAGAGCGCTTCCAGGTTTCTTGACCCAGCTGGATGCCTCCCAAGCCGACTCCTATCCATCCTCCTTTCCCGGTTTCTTCAACCACCGCAGCTTCGGAAGTCCTATGCAACTTGGACTGGTCCGCGCTCCTCTTACTCCCGAGGAGAGGCAACATAGGCGACAAGCCAATCTGTGCATATACGGTACAGGTCATTTTCTCCGTAACTGCCCTGTGAGACCTAGTAAGTTTTACCTACGATCTATTATGAACTTTCAAGTCACTAGTGTGCCCAAGACTTATGTCTCCCTCTTTATCTCTCTACAGCTAGCGGAAAAGGAAACTCGCCTGCCAGCTATAATTGATTCTGGAGCATGTAGCTGTTTTTTGGACATCACACTGTCTCAAGAACTACAAATTCCTCTTCAGACTAAAAAACAAAGCCTCCAGGTGCACCTGGCTGATGGGTCTCTTTCTCGCTCTGGACTTATCACCCAAGAAACCAGACCCATTCTCGTCACTATAGACTCTGGTCATCAAGAGTTCCTGCGCTTTGACCTTATTTCTTCCCCTATGTTCCCCATCATCTTGGGACTCCCCTGGCTGCAGGCGCATGAACCCCAAATAAATTGGAACAAGAAAGAGGTTTCCTTCTCTTCCGAATATTGCTCCCAGCACTGTCTCATTCCCTGTACCTGATAACCTCCAACATGTTCTCTCGAGTTCCGAGACATTTTCGACAAACATAAGGTGGACCGCCTACCACCTCACCGGTCTTATGACTGCCCTATTGGCCTTCTGCCCGGCTCTGAAGTTCCCTTTGGCCTTATCTTCCCATTATCAGAAACGGAGCTAAAAACTCTCAAGACCTACATCGATGAAAACCTGGAGAAGGGTTTTATCTGCCCTTCCTCCTCACTGGCTGGAAGTGAAACCTCTATCCATTCCAGAATGGCCGTGGGCAGAAGTCTCCATGGACTTCATTGTGGATCTACCTCCTTCGGGGGGGTTTACCACTATCTTGGTCGTTGTCGACCGTTTTTCTAAAATGGCACATTTTTTGCCCATGGTGGGTACTCCCTCTGCTTCAGATACAGCTAATATTTTTTTTAAAGAAATTACAAGACTTCATGGTGTACCTAGGAGCATCGTCTCAGATAGAGGTGTCCAATTTACCTCCAAGTTCTGGAGTGAACTCTGCAAAGCCCTGGAAATAAATATTTGTCTCTCCTCTGCGTACCACCCGCAGAGCAACAGCCAGATGGAGAGAACAAATCAAACCCTGGAGCAGTACCTCCGCTGTTTTTGTTCTGGTTCCCAAGATGATTGGTCCACTCTCCTGCCATACGCTGAATTTGCGTACAATAACTCCATCCATACAGCTACCAATCAAACACCTTTCTGGTCAAACTTCGGTTTCCACCCTTCTTTTCTTCCGAACACCATTCCTGAGATGTCTGTCCCTGCGTACAAGACCAGATAGCCTCTATTCAGCTGAACTTCCAGAAAATTCAGGAAACTATACAAAAATCCCAGGATAATTACAAAAGACATTACGATAGAGGAAGGAAAGAGAACCCAGTCTTCAAAGTTGGCGAAGGAGTTTGGCTATCAACTATTAATCTCGAATTAACTCTTCCCTCACGGAAGGTGGGGCCAAGGTTCATTGGACCTTTTAAGATCAAAAGGATGATCTGTGGCCTTTGAGCTAGCACTGCCCAACTCTTACAGAATGCATCCAGTATTGCATGCATCCTTACTTAAGCCTGTTGTTTTCAGCCCCTTCTCTGGGAGAGAAGAACTACCTCCCCCACCAGTCGAGGTGGACGGGGAGAAGGAATTCGAGGTGGAGTCTATTCTAAGTTGCAGGAAGAGGGGTAGACAGCTCCAGTATTTGATTAGTTAGAAGGGTTACCCTTCTGAGGACAACTCCTGGGAACCCTCTAGGAGTTTGCACGCTCCCCGCTTGATCCGAGCATTTCATAAAGAACATCCCGAATTGAGGTCCAGTTTGGGCGTCCAGAGTCCGCCCCTTTGGGGCGAGGGGCACTGTCAGAGAAATAATCAATACGGCCGTATTTACCGAACGGCGCTCCGGAAAGAACACATGCGTGGCGGAACGATGTTTCGGCGCACTCGCATTCGTGACCTGATGGAATGACGCGCACGCGTTCGCATTAGCGCACGCTCAACATGACGCTCTGGCTGGCCTATTTAAAGACACTCAGGTGCTCAGACGGGTTGCTGGTTTGTCTTCAGCTTCCTGTCTGAGTTGTTGTTCCTGTTTTCTGTATTTGAATCACTTGCTTGACCCGGATCGTCCCTGACCACTCTGCTCTTCTCCTGGACCCGATCTTTGGCTTATTTAACAGATTCTGCCTTATCTTCTGTGTTTGACCCTCAGCCTGTTTCAGACTTCTTGAATTGCCAGTCTCTGCACATCTGCCAAAACTCTTCAAGGAGTACTACACAAGTCTTATCCTGCCTGCTGGTAGCCTGTGCCTCTTCGTGCCATCCACTCCCTGCACCACCTCCAGGGGGCGGAGTGCGCCTAGTCGCAAGGGTGAACCGCTCTCGGCATCTCGGCCTCGGTGAGTACTTACCTGACAGTGACAATGAGACTACTTTAGCTGATTTCTATACTGCAGCTATCTAGATCGTCATTTTTCTCAGCAACAGATTTTAAAGTGATATTAAAGGCAGATTAAAAAAATAACAAACATAACATACTGTACTTAACAGTGGTTTTGCATGTAGCAGACCTGATACAACTCTTCTCAGGTCCCCCTGCCGGTGTTCCTGGCCCCTCCCTCCTGCAAGCAGCTTGCTATATGGGCACCCAAGCAGGCTCGCTCCCTAGCCACTGTTCTGTGTTTCTATTCACACATGGAGCGTGGCCTGGCCCTACCCCTGCTCTCTTCTCATTGGCTCACTGTCTGTGATTGACAGTAATGGGAGCCAATGGCTCCTGCTGCTGTCTCAGCCAATGTGGAGGAAGAGACCCGGGAGAGTCACTGCTCTTGTGCACAACGCTGGATCAAAATGGGGCTCAGGTAAGTATTGGGCGGGGAGGGGGGGGGGGCTGCTGCACACAGTAGGTTTTTCCCTTCATGTATATCCCTGACCACTCTGCTCTTCTCCTGGACCCGATCTTTGGCTTATTTAACAGATTCTGCCTTATCTTCTGTGTTTGACCCTCAGCCTGCTTCAGACTTCTTGAATTGCCAGTCTCTGCACATCTGCCAAAACTCTTCAAGGAGTACTACACAAGTCTTATCCTGCCTGCTGGTAGCCTGTGCCTCTTCGTGCCATCCACTCCCTGCACCACCTCCAGGGGGCGGAGTGCGCCTAGTCGCAAGGGTGAACCGCTCTCGGCATCTCGGCCTCGGTGAGTACTTACCTGACAGTGACAATGAGACTACTTTAGCTGATTTCTATACTGCAGCTATCTAGATCGTCATTTTTCTCAGCAACAGATTTTAAAGTGATATTAAAGGCAGATTAAAAAAATAACAAACATAACATACTGTACTTAACAGTGGTTTTGCATGTAGCAGACCTGATACAACTCTTCTCAGGTCCCCTTGCCGGTGTTCCTGGCCCCTCCCTCCTGCAAGCAGCTTGCTATATGGGCACCCAAGCAGGCTCGCTCCCTAGCCACTGTTCTGTGTTTCTATTCACACATGGAGCGTGGCCTGGCCCCACCCCTGCTCTCTTCTCATTGGCTCACTGGCTGTGATTGACAGTAATGGGAGCCAATGGCTCCTGCTGCTGTCTCAGCCAATGTGGAGGAAGAGACCCGGGAGAGTCACTGCTCTTGTGCACAACGCTGGATCAAAATGGGGCTCAGGTAAGTATTGGGCGGGGAGGGGGGGGGGGGCTGCTGCACACAGTAGGTTTTTCCCTTCATGTATAAAAGTTAAAACATCTTAAACCTTTACAACCACTTTAAGGCTGTACTTCAACTCTGCTAGACTGAAGATTGCTGGGCCTGTCTGTAATGTGACCTTTCGGGCACTAAGTGTTGTTTGTGGCCCTTTCCAGACCTTCATGTACAGTGTTTATTAGCAGCCAAGCACTTTCCAGGTCCAGAGCTATGGCACAGTCTCTGGTGTGACCCAGTCTCTGACACTCACTCTGTGAGTAAGCTCATAAATGGGGTAAAGATAAACTGGAATATGAACTTTAGGCATTGGGCTATGCATGTGGCCTTTGCCACTGCTGTGTGTACTGTGTCAGTTACCTACGAAATGCTTTCCAGATTCAGAGCAGCATTATCGCATCTGGTGTAAACCAAACCCCTGATGACTTCCTATCTAAGTATGCTTCTGAAAGTGGTTAAGATAGCCTGGTATGTGGTAGCTTAGCACTGTGGTGCTTTCTAGGTCTGTGTGTACTGTGTCATTTAGCTGCAGAACACTCTTCAGTTTCAGAGCAGTGGTACAGTATCTGGTCTCCCAGTGTGTGTAAGCCATTGAACATGGCTTGATAATTAGTTCTATTGACCCCAAACAAAACAGAAAAAAGGCAGAAGTCATGTTGCACAGAGTGCCATTCTCATTTTTCAAAACTTTGGAGGCCTACGACAAACCTTTTAGGTAAGGTAGCCCATAGATGAGTTGTTTTTTTTTGTTTCAGCCAGTGAGTTTAACTAAAAAAATGACTTGATTACCACATCCAAACACTCAATGTGGGTAGGGAAATTGAGTCAATTTGTTCAACCCACTGGTTGAGCTATTGTATTCTGAGTGTATTCAAAATACACTGATCAGTGTTGCCGGCCATTGCCTGTAGTGCTGGTCCAGCGGGGAATATCCGACAGGGCAATTGTACAGAAATCGATCAGTAATTCGACTGCTGTACAACCTTCCTGCTCATACATGGATCGAAATTTGTCTCTGCTGAAGCAGCCGAATTTCAATCCATGTATGGCTGGTTTAAGATTTCAGTCTATGCTGCAGAAGAAATGTCAACTTAAAGCTACAGACCACAATAAACATCCACTCGGCCATCATAAATCGCATTAAGACATTCTAGGATCTGCACAACCTGTTAATAAGCCCCATTATAAATAGCTAAACAGTAAATAGCAGAGGCTGGAAAACCAGAAACTCCTAATAAAATCTATTGTAAATAGTTTGGAGGAATACATATCTGTCAGACTTGGGTAAGTGACCTATACTAAACATGCAGATGAGCTGCCAAGAGTTAGGTTTCATGCAATTTCCATAATTAATGCTATGATGGCAATACAATAATAATAAGTATTAACATAAATTTGTAGGAAAATAACAGTTTGATAGAAAACATTCCTATGCTATAGTGTACAGAAGTCACATAGTACACATTAACCTTCCTAAGCAATATATGCATTTAATCTATATCATGTCTTTATGGAAATATGGACATAGATTGATTGCATAGCAATAAAGGAGTATCAGCTAAATTATCATACAGTATCTTAAAACATTTTAGCACTCCTCACTCTCCTCAGTTCTTGATTATGTAGAGGTTTACTGTGGGGTTAAGAAAATGCTGCTCCAATTGGTAGCCGCAGCTTTAGTTTTCCACCAGAACCATGCCAAAATGCTATGAGTAATTTTGTGAGCACCAATGACTATATCAGATTTGAACATGATCTAAAGTGAATTAGAATTTGCACCGGAACCAAACATCAGGCTAACTGTGCTAAAAATCTTTGGATTTAAAATAATATATCAATTTTCCTATTCCTGAGTTTGGTTCTATGACAGACAGCTTCTTAAAAGGCTAAGGTTTACTTTTTTTTGTTACTTGTCCATTACTTCTGCCTTACCTCCTGGTCAGACTTTAGGTCATGACCCAGGAAGGAGTTGACCAGCTGAGGGTAGATTATGCAGGGTGTGTGCTAATGAGGTCAGCTGGTCAACTCCTTCCTGTGTCATGGCCTAAAGCCTGTCCAGGGTGTAGGGCACAAGTAATGGACAAGTGTTTTCAAACAGCCATGAAGACAGTGAGGTAAATATGTGTAGAATAAATGTAGGTAAAAGTGTGTGGATTAAAGATTTCCTTCCCTGTCTTCTATTAGATTACTATTGAGAGGGCTGTTATTATAGATCTCAAAGTCAAAGGTTATAGGTATTCCATTTTGACCTCTAGTTGTTCATTGCTAGTCCTTGGTTGGGACATACTTTGATTGTCCAGAATTTCTTCCTCGGAGTTCAAGGGCCAAGTTTGCTAAGCTTTGGACTTTACCTTACAAACGTTCTTAGGTTGTTGACCACTTTTGCTGCTTGTCTAAGTTTTCTCCCATCTGTTTTTTAGCCATGTGGTTGTCCTCCACATTATTATTGAGGTCCATTGTTCTTTTAGAATACAGTAGCTTTTTCACCTTACCATTGCTACCTACCCTGCTCTGTAACACCAGGCTCTTTCCTTGTTAGTAGCAATTTCCATATTTGCTCCCCTTTTCCATCTAGATGAAGTTCAGGCATTGGTTCCTATAATAGTCCTCTAATGGTCCTCTTTGGGATTTTCATAGCCAATGTGGCTGTTTCATACTCCTTAGTTGAACTGTTTTGTATGTCCCAATCATCACAAAATTACTTCTTGTGTCCCTCAATGAACGATAAAAAAAATATAATAATTTTAATACTTACTTTAAATTCTCTCTGTTTATTGGCCCTATGTACTGCTTGCTCACAAAACTGAAGCATGTTATTTGGCAGTTGGTTTTCAACCATCATGTTCTGTTTGTTATAGTCTACCTGAGGTTTCATAAACCTCTATTGTCTAATGCCGCGTACACACGGTCAGACTTTTCTACGTAAAATGTGCGATCGGAGCTTGTTGTGGGAAATTCCGGCCGTGTGTAGGCTCCATCGGACAATTTCCATCGGAATTTCCGTCGCACAAAATTTGAGAGCTGGTTCTCAAATTTTCCGACAACAAAATCCGTTCGCGTAAATTCCGATCGTGTGTACACAATTCCGAGGCACAAAGTGCCACGCATGCTCAGAATCAAGCAGAAGAGCCGCCATGGCTATTGAACTTCATTTTTCTCGGCTCGTCATAAGTGTTGTACTTGACGTTCGGAATTTCTGACAAGATTTGTGTGACTGTGTGTATGCAAGACAAGTTTGAGCCAACATCCGTCAGAAAAAATCCATGGATTTTGTTCTCGGAATCTCCGATCAATGTCCGATCGTGTGTATGGGGCATGAGAGCTAGCTAGCTAGCTTCAAGAAAACAATTTTATGGCAAACACAAAATCTTATATTTATTTTGAAAAAGGAATGTTGCTTCTGAACCCTCTGTGGCTGCATATGTACAGTTATTCAGATATACTACCACTTTAAGAAGGGTCCATTTTACTGTCTGCGACAAATTTTCATGGTATATCATGCTTTGTGCCCACTTTTTTTTTTTTACTCACCTGAGGGATGCTGCTCACAGACAGTCTGAAATCTTGCAGGGTCCTTGATAAGTCCTGAACTCCATAACTCACTTCATCGTGTGCCTTCTGGTTCATATAGAACGTGCAGACCAACCCAGCACTAACAATGAAGAAAAGTTAATGGCAAATGTTAACCGTGGTATGATAAATTCAGGTAAATATTATATATTGCATATGAATATTTCATGGTCACCTTTTGCCCTCTGTAGCCCTTGAGTATGATATTGTTGGTTTACTGAAGTCATTAGCAGAGAAGGTGTCATCCAGATCCTAAAACTGACTGAAAAACTAACACATTTCTCCATCCATGCTATACAGTGCAGAAGGACAAATCTCTTACAGCGACTATTGTATTTTGACAGGTGACCCCGCTGCCTGTCAAAATACATGAACATCGGCTGCATTTGATTGAATGCAGCAGCCTCTCAGTAGACAATTGTCTGCTAGGGTTCTTTGTTTTTTTTTCAATCAAGGGATGTTGGGAGGGAAGTGGTTGACAGGGCTACCTACTGAGTGAATTTAGCTGATTTCTCATCAACCAGCTGAAATTCATAAAATGTATGGCCAGTTTAAAGAATAGTTCCAGTCATTTTTTGAGTTTGTAGCACCCTCTAGTGTGCAACTAGTGTAGGTAAATTTAATTTGTTGACTCATGGTAGTTGTGTAAGTCTGCACTTTGGTTGGATTACTCCAGGTCAGGCTGGAGGACTCTGCAGGGCAGGTCTCTGGTGCCTCCCCTCGTTCCAGAAGCTTGGAGAAGCTTCTGGAAGTTAGCGGGTGGAGGGTAGGAGGTCTTGATCTGCTAAATTGAGGATCTGGCCAATCTCCAGGCATAATGCACTGGCAGGGTAGCTGGGTCAGCCCTTAAAGATCTTGAACCTTGAGCAACAGGGGAATGGGGTGGAAGATGGACAATGAGGTTGCTGTTGTGTGACCTGGAAGGGGACCCCGGGTATGGGGGCCTTGCCTCCAGGCAGGAGCTGAGGAAATTAAAGAAGTAGAGGAATAGAGTGATCTCTATAACCATTGGGTCTTGTGCAGAACACATCCTGGCTCGCATTGGAGGATCTGGACATTTGGAGGCCTGAACAGAAGTCTTGCCCAGTGCAGCAGAAAGCAAGGGACAGTGTGAGTACATCAGCATACCCAGGAGCATACAAGGGGAGAAACTGCCAGACGTAGCATACTTTCCGGGGACAGTGTTGTGCTAAATTCCAATCCCTTGTCCTGGGGCATTCTTCAGAACAGCCAGTTGGGCTGGTAGTGTCTGCAAGTGTCAGAACTGTGTGAGGTTCTATTGAGGAGACACTATACTCCTGTATACAGATTGGGACTTTGTGCTATTTCATTAAAGGGGACTGAGAGCTCTTAGTTCGAAAAGAACTTTGCCACTGATCAATAGAGACTGAGATTATTCCGCAGGGAGTACAGTCCAGCATCTTCATTTTTGTGTACAGAGAAGAAAGTTTGTCCTCATCTGTTATTCTTCAAGTCAAGTTGGGCATCCCATAATCCCTATACCCTATCCAAGTTGTTTCCCCCAATAAAACAACAAAAACAAGCTCATGGACTGGTTTCTTGTGTCTGGATGCAAGTTGGAAATGCTTGTTGCCTGGCTGTGCTAGAATAAGGGGACTCAATATCCAGCGGCTTCTGTGGGGGTAGCACTACATGTTTATTAAAAGTCTGCAGCTACAAAAACTGTAGCTGCTGACTTTTAATAAACACACACTCAACTGTCCCAGAATCCGGCAATGTACTCATCCAAGCTGCCCCTTCCCTCTTCTGTCCCCGGTGCCAGCATCTCAACTGCGGGCACTCGGCTGTGACAGCTTGCTGCTTCATAGCCAGGTACCCACTGCGCATGCACGAGCCACACTGCACATTTTTAATGGTCCTGCAGTCGTCTGGGACCTGTGACTGGTCCCAGATGACTGCCAGGAGGGAGGAGGAGAGGGGAACTTTCGCTCATTTTGCCTAGGCAATCCGAGCAGAAGTAGGAGTGGGTACCTGTCAAAACCATGCACCCGCCCCCCCCCCCCAAAAAAAAAAGTGACATTTGAATAGGAGGGGGGAAGGAGGCCTTAAAGCAGATTTTCCCTTTTTGGGTGGGGCTTTAAGTAATTATCAATAATAATGATAACAATTTTAGTTTATAAACTTTTAAAAATAAATTACATTTACAAAAACGCTATTATCTTTAAGCAGAAGATAGCAGTACATGAATTCTTAGTCTAGTTTCACTAACTAGTGAATTATTGATCTGGATCTTAGTATACAGCACAGCATTTTAGACCTTTTAGACTTCACTAGCTGCATGCTCATTCCAGATCAGTAACTTGCTAGTCAGTAAAAGCAAGATTAAGCTGTGAACTCTGGAGCTTGCACCAACAAAAAACAAATTAACAACGCACGCATATTTCTGTTCTTACAGTTTCACTTCAACAGCAGCTGTAAAAAAAATAGGTCACGAGCAGGAATACTTAGTTGGAAAGACATCCAGAATTCATTTAAATCTGTCTATAGTCAAAACTTTTTTTTTACATTTTAGAGTGGGAAAGGATTAGAGATGCTGTCAGGTTTTACTGCTGTCCAAGGCTCCATTGGAGAGATACCTTCACTTCCTGTCTGGCAAAAGGTTGTCAACAGAACTGGATTTCTAACAGCAACATAGACAGAAGTCAAAATGCTGTTGTAGATTTTCTATCACTACCTTTGTGCAGTGGCGGCTGGTGCTCAAAATTTTTGGGGGGGCGCAAACAAACTGAAAAATACTGAAACCCCCCCACATCAATTGCAGCCTCACTGTGCCCATCAAATGCAACCATTGTGCCCATCAAATGCGGCCACTGGGCCCATCAATTGCATCCATTGTGCCCATCAAACGCAGCCACTGTGCCCATCATATGCAGCCACTGTGCCCATCATATGCAGCCATTGTGCCCATCATATGCAGCCATTGTGCCCATCATATGCAGCCATTGTGCCCATCAAATGCACTTGTGCCCATCATATGCAGCCACTTGTACCTATTATATGCAGCCACTTTTGCCCATCATATGCAGCCACTGTGCCCATCAAACGCAACCACTTGTGCTCATCATATGCAGCCATCTGGCCCATCAAATGCAGCCACTTGTGCCCATCACATGCAGCCACTTTTGCCCATCAAATGCAGCTGCTTGTGCCCATCATATGCAGCCACTTGTGCCCATCATATGCAGCCAACTGTGCCCATCATATGCAGCCACTTGTGCCCATGAAATGCAGCCACTTGTGCCCATGAAATGCAGCCACTTGTGCCCAGTATATGCAGCCACTGTGCCCACCGCCCCCCCCCCCCCCCACACTCGTAGGGGTCACGGCTCTGGCAGCAGCTCCGTGCGCAGCTCTGACAGAGGGCACTTACAGCAGCACGAAAAAAAGAAAACAAACTGTGCTAAGGTCAAAAATTTCAAAAATTATGTGCCAAAACCCGATGGTTTGGGTAAAAAGACAAATATGCAAAGCAGCAATTCTCCTGCACAACATAATAACAGTAATCGAATTGGAAAAACATTAAATCACGCTATGCATATAAATATAAAAGTGCTCTCCTGCACCAATTAGATGACAACGGCAGGTCATATCATAAATTGCAAAACACCTGAACAGTTAGTGTAATGAAATATAGAAAATGTCCATATATAACAAAGTGAATGGGCCAGATGAAATGTTATCCAAAGGCCGGCTCTAGGAAGGGTTCTGGTCGTCCCAAACATCTTCCATTTAAGGATTATGGCGACCACTTAAATTTGGTGTTATCACTCTCACTCTCATATACTGGTCACTGGAAGTTCAACATGGCACCTTATGGCAAAGAACTCTCTGAGGATGTTAAAAAAAAGAATTGTTGCTCTACATAAAGATGGCCTAGGCTATAAGAAGATTGCCAAGACCCTGAAACTGAGCCGCAGCATGGTGGCCAAAACCATACAGAGGTTTAACAAATTAGGTTCCACTCAGAACAGGCCTCGCCACGGTTGACCAAAGAAGTTGAGTGCACGTGCCCAGCGTCATATCCAGAGTTTGTCTTTGGCAAATAGATGTATGAGTGCTGCCAGCATTGCTGCAGAGGTTGAAGGGGTGGGGTGTCAGCCTGTCAGTGCCCAGACCATACGCCGCACACTGCATCAAATTGGTCTGCATGTCTCTTGTCCCAGAAGGAAGCCTCTTCTAAAGATGATGCACTAGAAAGCCGCAGTTTGTTGAAGACAAGCAGACTAAGGACATGGATTACTGGAACCATGTCCTGTGGTCTGATGAGACCAAGATAAACTTATATGGTTCAGATGGTGTCAAGCGTGTGTGGTGGCAACCAGGTGAGGAGTACAAAGACAAGTGTGTCTTGCCTACAGTCAAGCATGGTGGTGGGAGTGTCATGGTCTGGGGCTGCATGAGTGCTGCCGGCACTGGGGAGCTACAGTTCATTGAGGGAATCATGCATGTCAACATGTACTGTGACATACTGAAGCAGAGCATGATCCCCTCCCTTCGGAGACTGGGCCACAGGGCAGTATTCCAACATAATAACGACCCCAAACACACCTCTAAGATGACCACTGCTTTGCTAAAGAAGCTGAGGGTAAAGGTGGTGGATTGGCCAAGCATGTCTTCAGACCTAAATCCTATTGAGCATCTGTGGGGCATCCTCAAATGGAAGGTGGAGGAACGCAAGGTCTTTAACATCTACCAGCACGGTGATGTCGTCATGGAGGAGTGGAAGAGGGCTCCAGTGGCAACCTGTGAAGCTCTGGTAAACTCCATGCCCAAGAGGGTTAAGGCGGTGCTGGAAAATAATGGTGGCCACACAAAATATTAACACTTTGGGCCCAATTTGGACATTTTCACTTAGAGGTGTATTTACTTTTGTTGACAGTGGTTTAGACATTAATGGCTGTGTGTTGAGTTATTTTGAGGGGACAGCAAATTTACACTGTTATACAAGCTGTACACTCACTACTTTACATTGTAGCAAAGTGTCATTTCTTTAGTGTTGCCACATGAAAAGATATAATAAAATATTTACAAAAATGTGAGGGGTGTACTCACTTTTGTGAGATACTGTATGTGTATGTATATATATATATATATATATATATATATATATATATATATATATATATACATACATATACCAGTATATAGTGGGGACGGAAAAGTATTCAGACCCCCATATATATATATATATATATATATATATATATATATATATATATATACTGTATATACACACACATATATACACTAATGTTTTGCCTTTTTCTATTTTTAAACTGAATAAGCTGTTTTACAAGTTAAGGGTTTGCATCGTACTTTAAGAATTACCCCAGAGCAGTTTACAGTGTAATCGCTTTACTGTAGTTGAAAATATATATACTAATGCTAGGGTCATTGTCTTTTAAACCAATTAACACAGAAGTATGTTTTTGGTGTGCAACAGGAAAGCGGATCACCTGTAAAAATCTAGAAAAGCAAAGTAGAAACATGCAACATCCATGCAGGTAACATATCTGGTAGAAACTGACCCCTGAACCCAGATTCTGTACAGTAAAGTGTTACGCACTTATATGGTTTGTTATCTGCGCTAGCTACTTTTATATGGCCAATATTTCTATGTGTAGAGGAGATATTTCATCTTGTATCTTTAATAGTATGCAAAATAAACATATTGAGGTCTCTATATTTACAGTATACCTTGTGTCATCTTTGCTGAACAGGATGTGTCACATACAGTAATTTGGATATTTCCGAACACAGGATAAGTGCAGTAGACACACCACATGGTAAGACAACACACACAGATGCTTCATTTAACTATTGTGCTTCTCTTTTTATGCATCAAACATAATAACTTCACAAACTAAAGGGCACAAGTGAAACTCAATCAGGGGTTCTATTTCAATTTATAGTGTACGACAATGAAGGATATGTATTGTGTGTCATCAACAGCTGCTATTCATACTCATGGAGGGTAGAACGCCTGTCTTCATTAGCTCCCACTGGGTGGTTGTTCATTAATATAGGAAAATAACAGCACTATTAAGAACTATGAAGACAAATCATCCTGTTAAGGAGCAATATATAGGCGTGACAGGTTCTGTTGATGATCATTCAGGAATAATTAACCAATTTATAAGCATTATGTTAAAAATTAATTGACAGAGTACTCAGAAGTGAGCAACCTGTAGCTGTGCATGGGAATTGAATGTAAAATCCACCAATCAGTTGGAAGGGGTTGCTGGGATATTTCATAGTTGGAGGGCCTTTGCCTGGTACTTGAGGTTGTTAATTATAAGAGTGCATACAAAGAAAGTGCCGTTACTGTATAGAACAGTGGTGGTTAACTTACTTGATATGGGTGGGGGGGCCTCAAGTGCTGCCCTAAATATCACCAAAGGGCAACACGAACAATTCTGTGAATATTCAGTGTCAGAGACAGCAGGCACACAATATGATATAGTAAAAAGACTATAAGCATGACACAAGAGATGGTCAGAGACTGGAAATATTACAGGAGATGGTTGGAAACTTGCGGACAGGATACAAGAGATGGTCAGAGACTGAGGACATGATACAAGAGATGGTCAGAGACTGAGGACATGATACAAGAGATGGTTAAAGACTGCAGACATGATACAAGACATGTTTAGAGACTGAGGACATGATACAAGAGATGGTTAAAGACTGAGGACATGATACAAGAGATGGTTAGAGACTGAGGACATGATACAAGAGATTGTTAAAGACTGAGAACATTATACAAGAGATGGTTAGAGACTGAGGACATGATACAAGAGATGGTTAGAGACTGCGGACATGATACAAGAGATGGTTAGAGACTGCAGACAATATACAAGAGATGCTTAGGACTCCCGGCCAATCAGGTCTCAGGACCCACTTCCCGTTTGGCCTGTAGGAGAAGCAACGGCCCCTGCTCTTCCCTTGGCAAGCTGGAGCGAGGAGCAGCAGCCCTAGAGCCCTACCCCGGATCCTCGTCATCTACCTCCTAAGGTAAGGCCTCTGATCACCGCCTTACCATCTGTCTCCTGCGGCACGGGGGGGGGGGGTGATCGCCGCCTTCCCGTCTCCCACGAAGGGGGGGGGTGGCATTAGTGCGAGTGAGGTTTGTTTGCCACTGTATCCGAACATGGCTGAGCTCATCCCAGAACTGGAGTTGTAAGGATATATGGGAACCATTGTTGCTTTGTGTTTAAAGCTGCAGACTCCAAAGCTGCCATACTGATCCCATTATACAGACTCACTGACTTGGATTGAGCGTGTAAGGTGGAGGTTTCTCAGCCTTCACTTGCCAGTCAGTGACTAACAAGGGGTGAAGCCAGAATCAGTCCTTGGAGGCTGCATATCTAAAAAAATAAATTAGCAATAGCTAGACATGTGCACTACCGAAAAAATTGTTTATTTTTGTTTCATTTGTTTTTTTTTTTTTTTTTCGGAAATTCAAAAATTCGAAAATTCAGAATTCGTAAATTCCAAAATTCTAAAATTAGGAAATTCAAAAATGCGAAGATTCTAAAATTTGGAAATCCAAAAAATCAGAAGTTTGAAAATTCTGAAATTTGGAAATTCGAAAATCCGAAAATTAGAAAATCAGAAAGAAAATCCGAAAATTTGACATAATAACTAACTAAATACTAATAACTAGCTATTAAATTATAGGTATTGGAATTTCCTTTCAAATTTGTAGTGAACGTAACGAATACCAATTTATCTGAAGTTACGAATTATCCGAAATAACGAATGCCGCATCTACACAAATGGAATGGAACAAATTAATAATAAATAATAATAATAAAAAGTAATTTGATACGTTCCATTCGTTTATATACGGCATTTGTTATATTGGATAATTCGTAACTTCGGATAAATTCGTATTCCTCACGTTCACTGCCAAATTTGAAAGGAAATTCCAATACCTATAATTTAATAGTTTAGTAATAGTTAAGTTATTATTAGTTAGTTATTATTTCAGATTTTAAAAGTTTTGTGATTTTCAAATTTTTAGATTTTCGTTCTTATTTTCAGATTTTCGTTCTTTTGAATTTTCAGATTTTCATTCTTAATTTTTGGATTTTCGAATATTCAAGTTTCCGAATATTTGGAAAATTTGTAAACGTGTTTTCACAATTTGTTGAAATTCGTTAAAAAAGGAATTTGGAATGAAACAAATTGCACATGTCTAGCAATAGCACCCTCATATTTCTGCCCTCAATGGGTCACTTTAAAGTACATCTAATGCTAAAACTAATTAGATTTTTAAGTAGAGTAATTGTAGAGGAATTGTTTAAAAACCTGTGAAGTTTTTTTTTGCTGCCTGCAATCTATCAGGTAGATTTCCTGTGACTTTCTGCTCTATTTTTGTACTGAGAAAGCTCAAAATTGTTGGTTTTCTTATTCCTTTTCTCATACTCCCAACTTTTGAACTTCAGAATGAGGGACACTTGAGAGGGGAAGTGTCCCTACGCACGCTGTTGCAAGAGTGGGTGTGGCCAAATTATTAAGGGAGGGGCTTATGGAGCATAATTAAACAAAACTCGGGCTTCCTGCTTTGATTGCTGTGCCACAAGTAAGAGTCTCACAGACACAAACCTCAGCACAATCATTTAAAAAAAAAGAATAAAAAGCTTCCATTACAAATGGTTTTACACACACTGTGGAAGAGTGCGTTACACAAAGTGTGGAAGGATTCAGGAGTGCATTTCATACAGAGTGCGAGGTTCAGGAATGCGTTATATACAGAGTGCGAGGTTCAGGAATGCGTATATACAGAGTGCGAGGTTCAGGAATGCGTTATATACAGAGTGCCAGGTTCAGGAATGCATTATATACAAAGTGCGAGTTTCAGGAGTGCATTACGTACAGAGTGCGAGGTTCAGGAATGCGTTATGTATAGAGTGTGAGGTTCAGGAGTATGTTACCTACCGAGTGTGAGGTTCAGGAATGCGTTACGTATAGAGTGCGAGGTTCAGGAGTGTGTTACATACAGAGTGCGAGGTTCAGGAGTGCATACAGTCCCTTGTTACCCTATGCATACAGGAACTTTTAATTTCCCTGTAACTCAGGATGTGCTGGGAGTTGTAGTTCCTGGTCACCCTGACCACCTTGGGAGTTGTAGTCCCCCTGTCACTCAGGCCATGCTGGGGGTTATAGTCTCCCCGTCACTCAGTAAATGCTGGGAGTTGTAGTCCCCTGTCACTCAGGCCATGCTGGCAGTTGTAGTCCCCCTGTCATTCATGCCATGCTGTGAGTTGTAGTCCCCCCGTCAGTCAGTAAATGCTGGGAGTTGTAGTCCCCCTGTCACTCAGGCCATGCTGGGGGTTGTAGTCTCCCTGTCACTCAGTAAATGTTGGGAGTTGTAGTCCCCCTGTCACTCACTAAATGCTGGGAGTTTTAGTCCCCCTGTCACTCAGGCCATGCTGGCAGTTGTAGTCCCCCTGTCACTCATGCCATGCTGGGAGTTGTAGTCCCCCTTTCACTCATGCCATGCTGGGAGTTGTAGTCCCCTGTCACTCAGTAAATGCTGGCAGTTGTAGTCCCCCTGTCACTCAGGCCATGCTGGCAGTGATAGTTCCTCTGTCACTCAGGCCATGCTGGCAGTTGTAGTCTTCCTGTCAGTCAGGCCATGCTGGCAGTTGTAGCCACTCACCCTCTGCACTTCTCTATCGATCTGCCCAGTCTTGGTGACGATGGGCCCCCTCACAGCGTACTCCACTGCCCGCACCTGGAGTTCATAGCCTGCAGGGTGAGGATCTGGCTCTGCACCGCGGGGGCCGCCACAGGAGGAGAGACAGGGTGCCGCTTTCTAGTGACCGGAGTCAGGAGGAGGGGCCGGGTGTTGCTCTGTGGTGGGTGGAGTCAGGAGGAGGGGCAGGGTTGTGCTTTGTGGTGGGCAGGGATAGGGTGAGGCAGGGTGGCGCTCTGTTTGGGAGGTGGAGCCAGGAGGTTAAAAGCAAATATCGGCCCGTCCATCCCTGACATCAGAGGCTGAATTTGACAGATGCACTTTCCCTCATTGCAGTCTTACCCCTGCCGGTTCACCCACCAATCCCTGGCTGGCCCACCAATCCCTGGCTTGCCCACCAATCCCTGACTGTGCTAGATGTTACAGCATACTGCTGCAGGTCCTGCTCTGCATGGAGTAATGTGGGACAAAGCCCCTGTACTCCGGGACCGTGGGACAAGGTGCAAATGTGGGACAGTCCCGCCCAATCCGGGACTGTTGGGAGGTATGCTTCTGGTAACAGCGATCACTAGGAGAATGGGGGTGAATTTCACCAGTTTGCCAGTTCAAACCTGACAAACATTTTAACAGAAAAAGGAAATAAATTACTGCACTCTGGGCTGCAGCAACTTTTCCTATTTATGGAATAATAGTAGGAGTCATCTCCATGCTGAAAAGAATTTATTAAAAAAAAAAACACTGAGGCCCATGGCCATGAAACAGTGGACACCAGACAATGGGGAGCACTCAATTCACAAGTTTTGTGTTTTTTTGAAAATGGTAAGGAGAAAGGTATATTAAATTTAGGATTGGCTGTGTCTTTTAATGGTGAGTGGTGCAATATGAGTCTGAATAAAAGAATAAATGCAAACATGAAATTAGGTTCTTCTTCATCCTTCATCAAAGGATCATAAACTAGCACACATAAACATCAAGGGGTTCAGTTGGGGGTCAATCATTATTAAATAGTCCAAGCTGTCAAATATGTTTTTTTACATTTTTTCCCAGCATCTATGTGTGTCTGAGCACAAACTGCAGCTTCTAGCAAAGTCATTGTACCGTTTAACCCTTGGAATACCAGCAGACACAACCACAGTAAAATTGTTTTATGATCTACTCATCTGATAAGACGCTGCCTATTCGTGTGTGTTTCAGGTGCATTAACAAGCTCAATAAAAAGCTTTGAGGCTCTTTAGAGGTAAAGTGAAATGAATGCAGTTCTGAAATTGGGTCAAGTGACAGGAGAATGACAGCCATGCCTGCCACACTCACGTCAGATCTTTAATGTGGGAGCAACTGGAAGTGAATTTGTCTTCTCTTTTTCTCTTTTGCTGGTTAAAGCTGCTCTGAGCAGAAGTAAGGATTTAAGATGTCGGAGAGGGGAGAACGGCATATTATACAGTAATTGCAAGAATAAGGACCGAGCCTCTTTCTGAGATTTGGTGTTTAAAGTTAAACTGTTTTTTTTATTGCTAGAAAATTACTTAGAACACCCAAACATTACATATATATATATATATATATATATATATATATATATATATATTCTAACACCCTAGAGAATAAAATGGCGGTCGTTGTAATACTTTTTGTCACACCGTATTTGCGCAGCGGTCTTACAACAGTAGACAAGACAACGGTAAAGTTAGCCCAATATTTTTTTATATTGTGAAAGATAATGTTACACCGAGTAAATTGATACCCAACATGTCACGCTTCAAAATTGCGCCCGCTCGTGGAATGGCGACAAACTTTTACCCTTAATTTCCATAGGCGACCTTTAAAAAATTCTACAGGTTGCATGTTTTGAATTACAATCGCAGTGATACCTCACATGTATGGTTTGAACACAGTTTTCATATGCGGACGCTACTCACGTATGCATTCGCTTCTGCACGCAAGCTCGGCGGGTTTGGGCGCATTTAAAAAATGTTTTTTCTTATTTTTACACTGTTCTTTAAAAAAAAAAAAAAAATGTGTAAACATCACTTGTAATAGAAAAAAAACATGACAGGACCAAGTCAAAAAGACCTCAGATCTCATATTTACACTAAAATGCAATTAAAAAAAAAAAAATTAAATGTCATTTAAAAACAAAAATAAAAAAAGTCTCTTTAGGAGCTATGGGCAGAAGTGACGTTTTTGACATCAATTCCGTCCTGCAATGGTATGGAAACGGGTGGGGGTCATCTTTCCCTCACTTGTCTTTATACCTAACAGGGAGAACAACCCGATCACCTCTGCCGCTATCGACGGCTCCGATAAGCGGCAGAGGGCACCGGAGCATGGCGGGAGGGTCCCCTCGCCTGCCGCCGATAAAAGTTGAACATGCAACGAATCCGCCGCAGAGACCACTTTTATCTGAAAGCGGACCTCTCACTGAAGAAGAGTATACCGGGGTTATGGTAGCTAGCTGCTGCCACAACAACGATACTCCTCTTCAAAGTACCAACATATAACGATGGCGGGTGGTCCGTAAGTGGTTAACATACAAATCCTGTATAATAATTAATAGTAATAATGCAGTTTTTTTTTTCTTAGGAAGCAAGTTGAGGGTCCTGTCTCTGGGGCCATCCTCTAGTGGCAATAAAAGAGGACACCATCACCTTGCATTCTCTCTGACAAAGGCTCTCTGCCGCTGTAGACACTGGAGAAGCTGTACAGAGATACATGTACCCATACATGGAGACACTGAGTCTAGTGTATTGAGAGCAGATTATCACTGCACATGATTGCCAACTGCTGTGACAGGGATCAGATGAGCTGGAAGACTTTGGGTTGTGTTTTTTTGACCTCTGCTGATGAAGCAGAAATAAGCCAGCAACACATATATCGCTCCTTGGGGAGCTCTCCCAGCATACACATTTAAGGGTCGATTCATGAAAGCATAATTCCTGTTATATTTTATTTACTTTGCCTTTTTTATTTGTTGCTAAAAAGTAACAAGTCTAAATTTATAGCTGTATGAACAATTTTTGCAATATTTTCATACAAAATATTGCTTCATTAGAGATTACATGTCAGCAGCCCCGATAAGCCAAAGGAACTGATGGCCTCCCATTGATTTCAATGGGGCTGCTATATGCATCTAATTGTTGAGAACCCCCACAGGGTCTTCTGTATGAAATTAGTAAAAGCCCTATTCGCAAGTGTGAATTGGGCAAAAGCAAATTCCTCTCTTCAAACTCTGTTAGAAAAGAGAGGGCCACCATCTAAGTGCAGCCCTTTACTAGTAATTAAAAAACATAAAAAACATGTTTGCATTCAGTGCATTAGATCAGGGATGGGAACATCAATCATATTCTCCATGAAGAATTTGTCCAGAAAGCGGCATAGGATAGCAGAATTTGGCAACGAGAAGGCCAGTATATACATATCTATGCTGGAAAGCTACTAGGTGTAAGCGGCAGTCACAAAGCCACGCTGGGACGCAAGCAGTGGAGGATGCTGCTGGAGACTTCTGACTAGGTACAGGTGGACTTGGCAAACGACGTCTGCCTGCCATACCTCCCAACTTTTTGAGATGGGAATGAGGGACACCTATTAGAAAACGTATGTAGGCATAGGACACACCCCTGCTACGCCCCCTTAAAGGAGAATTATACAAAAAAAATATTAGTTGATCCCACGAGTGCTTTTTTTCTACACTACTATTCCTTTATACTGGCTGTTTACATTTAGCAGCAATTTAGCAATTGGATGAAAGGTTTAGCACTGGGAAACACCTTTTGAATTTTATATACAACTATATAGATCAGACCAAAACGAGGGACAAATGAGGAGGAATGAGGGACAGAGGGACATTGCTCCAAATCAGGGACAGTCCCTCGAAATCAGGGACAGTTGGGAGCTATGGCCTGCTAACGTAGGTGGGCATGACAACTCATTTTGGGGCTATACATTTCCCTTTGTCAAGTCAAATGAATATTAAAGTTGTGTGCATACATGTTTTTTATGTTTTATAATTACTAATAAATGGCTGCACTTAGATGGTGGTTCCCTCTTTCCTTTGTTTACTATCTGTGCACCAGAGTTTACTCAAGAGTTGAATACTGAGGAGCTGCAACCATCGTCAATTGGCTTTGGCTGAATTTATTTATATCAATAAGACTTTATATACTGTATTTAACCCTAAGGCCATTTTCTTCCCCTTTGATATATTTGTACTCAATTTTGTGCCATAGTTATCAGTTTTCTCTCCACTTCCTGCTCTGGTGGCCACCTAACAAAATTGATTTCCCACCACTTTCTGTTCCACTGGCAATGGTTACCAGGGTAAATAGAGAGGCTGAAGCTACCCAGCAGGGGCAAAGGCAGCAATATAAACCTCACTGGTGTTCTGAACCCTAATGCAAAACTAGAAAAGAAAGTTTTGGCTATAAATACATGTTTTATTGCTTAACTGCAGTAGGGAATAGTGCATACTTACCAACTGTCACGAATTTCCCGGGATTTAGACCCTTTTCCCGGATTTAGCCATTCTTATTTTTCGCAGCTGCCACCGCCACTAGAGGTCAATGTCTCCACCGGCCGCCGTTTTCCTGAAGACCAAATTGCTGTTTAGCAATGGCCGGGTGGCTGCCAATAGAATATGAGCTGTGGCACCGCCCACCTCCCGCCCCGCTGCCGTCTGTCTGTAATCTGATATGGGAAGGGGCGGGGGTGGGTGGCGCCGCAGCTCAATTGCTATTGGCAGCCACCCGGCTATTTTGTCCCATTATCTTTAGTAATGGGGGCGAAGAGAGGCTCCACTGCTGGGAATGCCTGATGTAAGGAAAGGGGGGCTCTATTGGGGGATGTCTGATGTAAGGGGGGACTCCGCTGGAAATGTCTGATGTAAGGGGGGACTCCGCTGGAAATGTCTGATGTAAGGGGGGACTCCGCTGCAATGCCTGATGTAAGGGGGGACTCCTCTGCAATGCCTGATGTAAGGGGGGACTCCACTGCAATGTCTGATGTGAGGGGGGACTCCGCTGCAATGTCTGATGTAAGGGGGACTCCACTGGCAATATCTGATGTAAGGGGGGACTCCGCTGCAATGTCTGATGTAAGGGGGACTCCGCTGCAATGTCTGATGTAAGGGGGGACTCCGCTGGCAATGCCTGATGTAAGGGGGGACTCCGCTGGCAATATCTGATGTAAGGGGGGACTCCGCTGCAATGTCTGATGTAAGGGGGGACTCCGCTGCAATGTCTGATGTAAGGGGGGACTCCGCTGCAATGTCTGATGTAAGGGGGGACTCCGCTGCAATGCCTGATGTAAGGGGGGATTCTGCTGCAATGTCTGATGTAAGGGGGGACTCCGCTGGCAATATCTGATGCAAGGGGGGACTCCGCTGGCAATGTCTGATGTAAGGGAGGACTCTGCTGGCAATGCCTGATGTAAGGGGGGACTCCGCTGGGGACACCTGATGGCATCTGGTGGCAGGCGATGTGGCAGGTGACACGATCAGGGCTTCCACTGATTCAGCATTATGGTGAGTTAAATAATTTCATTCTATATTACAATGTAATAATAGAAATAATGCACTTCAATCATCCTGACACCATAACAACCTTGGTGCCGGGATGATTGAAGCGCTAACACCAGGTGTTTGGAGTATCTTTATCTGCTGGTTGTTAAACTTTCTGGAATACAGATATTTCTACTGTTATGTAGGATCTGGGCTTGCTGTACAAAAGAATGCCATGCCCCCTAATTATAGCAAGGCTCCACCTACATGCAAAAAAGTGTCCCGAATTTTTTTTTTTGCAATGTTGGCAACTATGAATAGTGTGGTCACTGGCATCTTTATGTTGTCTGGCAGTGGTGTCTAGATCATAACGCTGGCCGAACATAATTACAAATCCTTTGGGACATCAAACAGTCTATGTATTTGTATTCAGCTATTGGCTTGGCTCTGGTGACAACATCAAAAATGGATTTCTCACCATTCTCTTTCCCACTGGCTGTGGTCACCAGGGTAAATAGATTGGGCAGTTTTACCCAGCGCTTAAGATCCCTTGCACAAGGGGCCATCTGGAGGTGGTGCGTCCCTCCCGGCATTTTAGTGTGGCTCGGAGGAACAGGTGCAGTGTCCAGCCTCGCTACAAATAGCCAGTTAAAGACTATGGCTGGATGGGGAAGAGTCTCAGTGCTTTTGGATTTCTACACAAAGAAGGCTTTTACATGCCATGCTACAATACAAAATAAATGCACAAATAATCTTACAATAAGATTGTTGTTGAAACAAATATTGAAACTTGTGGCAGTGTCTCTTTTTTTTCTGTTAACATTGTAAGTGGTATTAAACTTAAACAAATAAATGCTGACAGGCAGAGTTTTTATGGCAGAAAAGACTCTTTACTGCCTGTCAAACTCACTCTGTGCTGTGGCGACACAACTCTCGCTTGCATACACATGCCAGTCAAGTGGCCTAATGGAGTGAACCCGGAAGTAAGACCAGGTGAAGATGGAAGCACCCCCACACTGAAAGCACAGCACTGGAGGACCCTAAAGCTTTATACCATAATGTACATACTAGCACATGATGACATAAAGCTGCAGGAGCCCAGGTATATATTAAAAAAAAAAAAAAAAACGTTCACCTTCCGGGATAGACATAGGTATGAATTCTATACCAAAAAGTTCCAACCCTGTAGGCATTAAATGCAAAGCGTGTAAATTTATCTCTCATGGCCAGCAGTCATTTAGTTGTAGGTTCTACATTAAACAATTTATATTTTGCAATACCCAGTTTGTTATCTATGGGTTGAGGTGCCCCTGTGGGTACCTCTATGTAGGTAGAACGGTGCGTGCGATGAGGACCCGCTTTGGTGAACACCGTAGGTTCATAGAAAAAAAGGTTGAGAAGCATAGTGTGCCACGTCACTTTAAGCATAAACATGATGGCAGCACTACAGGGTTGGAACTTTTTGGTATAGAATCCATACCTATATCTATCCCGGAAGGTGAACGTTTTGCTCGTTTATGCAAATGTGAATCCTATTGGATTTTCACTCTAAACAGTATGGCACCAGAAGGGTTAAACAAAGAACTTGAAATAGGTACTCTCATATGAAATTACCCAATGTATGGGATATTCTGTTTGACATTGTTTGGCCTTTCATTCAGGTGGTGTTGTGGATGGGAGTTGAACTGGTGACCCTTTATGCTGCCGGTTGAGAGTGCTACCCACTACACCCCTGTGCTGCCCTAAATACTTATTCACTTTATAAATCCTCCACATTCATTATTTTAGTTTTAGACTTTCGTTTTGTATGAATCAGATTATAATTTTATCAGATAGGGGTCCATTTTAGTATGGGACCCCACCATATACTTTATAGCTTAATTATTTCTTCACCACCTAAAAACCATATAATATAATACAATTAATTTCTACATTGGATATGCCATGATGTCTTGCATCTTTATTGATATGATGTTGTATTATGTATATATTATATATCATTTATTCATGTATTCATGTATTTTGATATGTATGATTATGCCCTTGCATCGTGATTTTCTGTTGTTGATGATATTAACTAATATATAGTGTATATTTTATAGTATATTTTATATTACTGTTCACATAAGTACTTTTTAATAAGTTTTAATTACATATGACAAGAATTCTTTTTATTTAGATTTACATTAAATATAGTGCTAATTCTCTATGTTTATTTGTACTAAACACCATTTTAGGATGCTGTTGCTATATAACCCCCTCCGTCTTGTAGATATCTCTTGCTGTGTACTCCGAGCTCCTGGACTGTTATGATGCCATTGGTTCATAGATAGGAGGGGCGGGGGGTTTGAGCATATATTATCACTAGAGGAGGTGAGGGCGTTACCTGAAGAAGGAGGCCACGCCTCCAAAACATGTTGTCCTAGCAACTGCATGAAGTTTACAAGAGGAGTCAGCTGCATCACTGTGCATCCCTTCCCTGGCCACGAGGGACGTCAGGCAGCGCCGGCTGGTCCGTGCGAGTGCTTTGGGCGGTGTGTGTTACAAGGAAGCAGGCGATCTGTGCTTACTGGAATACTTTACCACGCTGCTAGTTGCTGTGAGCTAACTGATCCCTACAGACCAGGAGAGGAGGCTATTATGGAGCTGTTTATGCCATTTAACGCTGGATGTTTGTGAGTGCAACCCTCGTTTTTTATACACTTATCTTCATTTATTAAACGATAACACACTAGGGCTGGCGTGCGCTCTCTCTTGTTTTTATATATTTTCAGAATCATGTCTACCACCCAGTGGACTTTTGGGAGAGCTGCAACACCTTAAGCGAGGAATATACATACAGACTGTTGGAATAGGTATAGTGGGGACAGCGCTAAACTTGGTTTGTTGTGTGTGTTTGTTACCCTAGGATCCTCCCATGATCTCTTAACAATAAAGCAAATACAGGAAGAGCATACACTAATGAGACCTGGAGGGGAGTCTCTCTGATGCACACAGAGAGAGCTTCTGTTAGAGAGTCTGTTAGAAAAAGCCCCCAGGCATAATACAGGAGATGGTCAGAGACTGTAGACATGATACAAGAGATGGTCAGAGATTGCATACATAGTACAGGAGATGGTCAGAGACTGCAGACATACTACAGGAGACAGTCAGAGACTGGAGACATGTTACAAGAGATGGTCAGAGACTGCAGACATGTTACAGGAGATGGTGATAGACTACAGACATGTTACAAGAGGTGGTCAGAGACTGCAGACATAGTACAGGAGATGGTCAGAGAATGCGGACATATTACAGGAGATGGTCAGAGACTGCAGACATACTACAGGAGACGGTCAGAGACTGGAGATATAATACAGGAATTGGTCAGAGACTGCAGACATTATACAAGAGATGGTGAGAGACTGCAGACATGACACAAGAGATGGTCAGAGACTGCAGACATAATACAAGATTTGTCCAGAGACTGCAGACATGTTACAAGAGATGGTCAGAGACTGCAGACATAATACAAGATTTGGCCAGAGACTGCAGACATGTTACAAGAGATGGTCAGAGACTGCAGACATGTTACAAGAGATGATCAGAGACTGCAGACATAATACAAGATTTGGCCAGAGACTGCAGACATGTTACAAGAGATAGCCAGAGACTGCAGACATGTTACAAGAGATGGTCAGGGACTGGTCAGACTGCAGACATAGTACAGGAGATGGTCAGAGAATACAAACATATTACAGGAGATGGTCAGAGACTGCAGAAATACTACAGGAGACGTCAGAGACTGCATACATGTTACAAGAGATGGTCAGAGACTGCAGACATACTACAGGAGACAGTCAGACTGCAGACATGTTACAAGAGATGGTCAGAGACTGCAGACATAGTACAGGAGATGTCAGAGACTGCAGACATGTTACAAGAGATGGTCAGAGACTGCAAACATGTTACAAGAGATGGTCAGAGACTGCAGACATGTTACAAGAGATGGCCAGAGACTGCAGACATAGTACAGGAGATGGTCAGAGACTGCAGACGTGTTACAAGAGATGGTCAGAGACTGCAGACATAGTACAGGAGATGGTCAGAGAATGCGGACATATTACAGGAGATGGTCAAAGACTGCAGACATACTACAGGAGACGATCAGAGACTGCATACATGTTACAAGAGATGGTCAGAGACTGCAGACATACTACAGGAGACAGTCAGAGACTGCAGACATGTTACAAGAGATGGTCAGAGACTGCAAACATAATACAAGAGATGATCAGAAACTGCAGACATGATACAAGAGATGAACAGAGACTGTAGACATGTCACAAGAGATGGTCAGGGACTGCAGACATAGTACAGGAGATGGTCAGAGACTGCAGACATAATATCAGAGATGGTCAGAGACTACAGACATGTTAAAAGAGATGGTCAGAGACTGCAGAGATACTACAGAAGATGGTCAGAGACTGCAGACATGTTACAAGAGATGGTCAGAGACTGCAGACATAATACAAGAGATGGTCAGAGACTGCAGACATAATACAAGAGATGGTCAGAAACTGCAGACATAATACAAGAGATGGTCAGAGACTGCAGACGTTACAAGAGATGGTCAGAGACTACAGACATACTACAGGAGATGGTCAGACACTGGAGATATAATAGAGGAGATGGTCAGAGACTGCAGACATATTACAGGAGATGGTCAGAGACTGCAGACATGTTACAAGATATGGTCAGAGACTGCAGTTCTTATGAACGTTAGTAGATAATGGCCGATCGGCCCTCTCACCTGACCCAGCGATACAGCAACAACGGTTCCTCTGATCAGGAGTCAGCTCACTCTGAATTGCCCATGGCGACTCAGTTGGGTAGAGCCCAGATCTGTATTCTGGCAATGACTCCATTCCTTTCTCCACCAGGGATGGCGCCAGGCTGTGTGGCTTTCCCTCTGGTGGCGCAGGGCAGTGGGGTTCTCTCTCTGATGGTGTTCCCTCAGCACTGTCCTCCCCTCTGGAGTCCTGGGTGTACTTCCCTGAAAGCTTTCCCGGGCTCCTGTCACTCTCTCCCCCATTCAACTGAGCATGCTGTGTGGGCTGCAGTTTCCGTGTTACAGTCTTCTCTGCTCCTTTTTTTTTTTTCCCTGGCCGATATGAAGGCGGGGGAAGAACCATAGTGCACCGCTCACTAGTACAGCAGCACGCGCAAGGAGAAGAGGGGAAAAAAGAGCCCGCGGCTGCAGTGGCGTCACTAGGCTTGGTGCCACCCCCCCCCACCAACTATAGTCGCCCCTCAGTACAGACCCCCCTCCACTAAGTATAGACTCCCCTTCGTCAGTGCAGACCCCCCACTAAATATAAACCCCTCTCTCAATACAGACCTTCCATCAGTATAGACCCCCTCAGGACAAACCACCCCCCTTCATTAGTACAGAACCACCTCTCCTCCATTAGTACAGACCCCCCAGAACAAACCACCCCCCTCCATTAGTACAGACCCCCCCAGAACAAACCACCCCCTCCATTAATACAGACTCCCAGAACAAACCACCCCTCCTCCATTAGTACAGACCCCCCAGAACAAACCACCCCCTCTATTAGTACAGACCCCTAGGACAAACCCCCCCTCTATTAGTACAGACCCCCCGGACAAACCACCCCCCTCTATTAGTACAGACCCCCCAGAACAAACCACCCCCTCTATTAGTACAGACCCCCCGACAAACAACCCCCTCTATTAGTACAGACCCCCCCGGCCAAACTACCTCCCCTACATTAGTACAGACCGCCCCAGGACAAACCACCCCCCATTAGTACAGACACCCCAGGACAAACCACCCCCCTACATTAGTACAGACCCCCCAGGACAAACCACCCCCCCTACATTAGTATAGACCCCCAGGACAAACCACACCCCCTACATTAGTATAGACAACCCCAGAACAAACCACCCCTCCCTACATTAGTATAGACCCCCCAGGATGAATCCACCCCCCCACATTAGTATAGACCCCGAGGACAAACCACCCCCCTACATTACTATAGACCCCCAGGACAAATCACCCCCCCTACATTGGTATAGACCCCCCAGAACAAACCACCTCCCTACATTAGTATAGACCCCCAGGACGAAACCACCCCCCTACATTAGTATTGACCCCCCCAGAACAAACCACCCCCCCCACATTACTATAGACCCTCCAGGACAAACCCCTTCCCTACATTAGTATAGACCCCCCCAGGACAAATACAGGAATTGGTCAGAGACTGCAGACATTATACAAGAGATGGTCAGAGACTGCAGACATGACACAAGAGATGGTCAGAGACTGCAGACATAATACAAGATTTGGCCAGAGACTGCAGACATGTTACAAGAGATGGTCAGAGACTGCAGACATGTTACAAGAGATGATCAGAGACTGCAGACATGTTACAAGAGATGGTCAGAGACTGCAGACATGTTACAAGAGATGATCAGAGACTGCAGACATGTTACAAGAGATGATCAGAGACTGCAGACATGTTACAAGAGATGGTCAGAGACTGCAGACATGTTACAAGAGATGGTCAGAGACTGGTCAGACAGCAGACATAGTACAGGAGATGGTCAGAGAATACAAACATATTACAGGAGATGGTCAGAGACTGCAAACATACTACAGGAGACGGTCAGTGACTGCATACATGTTACAAGAGATGGTCAGAGACTGCAGACATACTACAGGAGACAGTCACAGAGACTGCAGACATGTTACAAGAGATGGTCAGAGACTGCAGACATGTTACAAGAGATGGTCAGAGACTGCAGACATGTTACAAGAGATGGTCAGAGACTGCAGACATAGTACAGGAGATGGTCAGAGACTGCAGACATGTTACAAGAGATGGTCAGAGACTGCAGACGTGTTACAAGAGATGGTCAGAGACTGCAGACATAGTACAGGAGATGGTCAGAGAATGCAGACATATTATAGGAGATGGTCAGAGACTGCAGACATACTACAGGAGACGGTCAGAGACTGCATACATGTTACAAGAGATGGTCAGAGACTGCGGACATACTACAGGAGACAGTCAGAGACTGCAGACATGTTACAAGAGATGGTCAGAGACTGCAGACATAATACAAGAGATGATCAGAGACTGCAGACATGATACAAGAGATGAATAGAGACTGTAGACATGTTACAAGAGATGGTCAGAGACTGCAGACATAGTACAGGAGATGGTCAGAGACTGCAGACATAATATAAGAGATGGTCAGAGACTACAGACATGTTACAAGAGATGGTCAAAGACTACAGACATACTACAGAAGATGATCAGAGACTGCAGACATGTTACAAGAGATGGTCAGAGACTGCAGACATAAAACAAGAGATGGTTAGAGACTGCAGACATGACACAAGAGATGGTCAGAGACTGCAGACGTTACAAGAGATGGTCAGAGACTACAGACATACTACAGGAGATGGTCAGACACTGGAGATATAATAGAGGAGATGGTCAGAAACTGCAGACATATTAAAGGAGATGGTCAGAGACTGCAGTTCTTATGAACTTTAGTAGATAATGGCCGATCGGCCCTCTCACCTGACCCAGCGATACAGCAACAATGGTTCCTCTGATCAGGAGTCAGCTCACTCTGAATTGCCCGTGGCGACTCTGTTGGGTAGAGCCCAGATCTGTATTCTGGCAATGACTCCATTCCTTTCTCCACCAGGGATGGCGCCAGGCTGTGTGGCTTTCCCTCTGGTGGCGCAGGGCAGTGGGGTTCTCTCTCTGATGGTGTTCCCTCAGCACTGTCCTCTCCCTCTGGAGTCCTGGGTGTACTTCCCTGAAAGCTTTCCCGGGCTCCTGTCACTCTCTCCCCCATTCAGCTGAGCATGCTGTGTGGGCTGCAGTTTACGTGTTACAGTCTTCTCTGCTCCTTTTTTTTTCTTCCCTGGCCGATATGAAGGCGGGGGAAGAAACATAGTGCACCGCTCACTAGTACAGCAGCACGCGCAAGGAGGAGAGAGAGAGAGGGGAAATAAGAGCCCGCGGCTGCAGTGGTGTCACTAGGCTTGGTGTCACCCAGTGCGGTAAAACATGGTGTCACCCCCCTCCACCACCTATAGTCGCCCCTCAGTACAGACCCCCCTCCACTAAATATAGACCCCCCTTCGTCAGTGCAGACCCCCCACTAAATATAAACCCCTCTCTTAGTACAGACCTTCTATCAGTATAGACCCCCTCAGGACAAACCACCCCCCTTCATTAGTACAGAACCACCCCTCCTCCATTAGTACAGACCCCCAGAACAAACCACCCCCCTCCATTAGTACAGACCCTCCAGAACAAACCACCCCCCCTCCATTAGTACAGACCTCCCAGAACAAACCACCCCTCCTCCATTAGTACAGACCCCCCCAGAACAAACCACCCCCTTCCATTAGTACAGACTCCCCCCAGAACAAACCACCCCCTCCATTAATACAGACCCCCCCAGAACAAACCACCCCCTCCATTAGTACAGACCCCCCAGAACAAACCACCCCCTCCATTAGTACAGACCCCCAGAACAAACCACCCCCTCTATTAGTACAGACCCCTAGGACAAACCCCCCTCTATTAGTACAGACCCCCCGGACTAACCACCCCTCTCTATTAGTACCGACCCCCGACAAACCACCCCCCTCCATTAGTATAGACCCCGCCGGCCAAACTACCTCCCCTCCATTAGTACAGACCCCCCAGGACAAACCACCCCCCCATTAGTACAGACCCCCCCAGGACAAACCACCCCCCTACATTAGTACAGACCCCAGGACAAACCACCCCCCTACATTAGTATAGACCCCCAGGACAAACCACACCTCCTACATTAGTATAGACCACCCCAGAACAAACCACCCCTCCCTACGTTAGTATAGACCCCCCCAGGATAAAACCACCCCCCCCTATATTAGTATAGACCCCCAGGAAAAACCACCCCCCTACATTACTATAGACCCCCAGGACAAATCACCCCCCCTACATTAGTATAGACCCCCCCAGAACAAACCACCCCCCTACATTAGTATAGGCCCCCCCAGGACGAAACCACCCCCCTACATTAGTATAGACCCCCAGAACAAACCACCCCCCCACATTACTATAGACCCCCCAGGACAATCCCCTTCCCTACATTAGTATAGACCCCCCCAGGACAAACCACCCCCCCTACATTAGTATAGACCCCCCAGGACAAACCTCCCCCTACATTAGGTTAATTTAAAACACACGGGCGGCAGCTGGAGAGGAGAGGACAGTGTGCAGCTGCGTCGCCCGAGTGGAGCGTGTCAGGCTTGGGCAGCAGGCAGGAGTGAGACACAGGAGGAGGAGAACTGGAACACGTTGGCCACGGGTACGGCCCCCCCAGTGACGTCACTGCCCAGTTGGTCCCTCACACAGAGACAGCCGCTCCAATCTCATTTCGCTCTCCTCCTCTGACAGGAGGAGGGAGGGGGGATGGGCTTCGGCACTCGGCAGGTCAAGGCGGCGACCAGCAGAGAGAGCCGCCTATGGACAAGGAAGAGAAGGAGGAGGAAGGGGAGCACTCTGGTGCTTCAGCGCCCCCACCTCTGTGGCGCCCGGGTGCACTGCACCCCATGCACCCCGTCCAGGATCGGCCCTGACAGGAATATGAAATCTTGGGGTGACATATTCTTTGATCTGTATCCTTCACATCATGACTAACAGTCAACAGTATTTGTCAAATATTGAACACCGCATTAATACATGCTATTATATAAAAATGAATGAAACTTACATCAAGCAGCAGAGCGTAAAGAGTAGGACTATGAAGACCGGGGTCGGTGCACAGAGAGCTCCTTCACAAGGCAGGACTTTTCTCCCACGATAACGGAATGTACAGAAGATGATTCCGAATACCAGAACAAAGATGACAAAAAGAATTGCAATGATGGCACAGGTAACATATCCAGCCTCATATTTTACTACCTACAATGAAAATAGAAATGGTACAATAAAATACAACAGAAGAAGAATTATGGTTTCTTTCAATTGTCCTTATTATGTAACAGCAGTTCCTGATCTTACAGTGAAGTCTGATTGGCTCTGTTCATTTTAAATACAACGCATTATCTAATCAGGAAGTCAGAGCCCATTGTGTCATTAGAACTGATTTAGCTAATTTCAACTAAAAGTCATTTGATCTTTACAGCGGTTCTTCAGTCTGAAACAAAAAATGATAAGTCAGCAGCTACAAATACTGTTGCTGCTGACTTTTAATAATAGGACACTTACCTGTCCAAGGATCCAGTGTGGTCCTCATCTGAACCAGCTCTTCATCTGTCTTCGGGTCCAGGCACCGACATGTTTACTTTGGGAAGCTGGCTGTGACTGCTTGCGGCTTCACAGTCGGCTTTTCACTGCGCATGAGCGAGCCGCACCGTGCTTTGTGAATGGTATGTGCACCTGTGAAATGTCCCAGAAGGCTGTGGGGGAAGGAAGGGGGAGCCAAACTTCCACTCAGAACGCCACAAGGGGAAATGGGGTGGGGGGCTTGGAGGCATACAAGCGGAACTTCCCCTTTGGGTGAAGTTTCGTTTTAAGTATAGACTGTATAACTTGAAATGGATCAGTGTGTTCTGGGCTGATATGGCCTTTTTGGTCCTTCAGGCAGAGCACTGAACTTCAGAACCTTCCCTGGTCCACAAGTCAAAGACAGGGGTCCCCTTCCCCTGCGAAAGGTGCCAAATGGCACTGGAGGGGGGGGGGGGAATCAGATAAGTGGACGTTCCACTTTTGGGTGGAGCTCCACTTTAACACGCACTTTTGAATGCGTTTCCAGGTGATCCCAATAAAGTCCATGGGACCAAGAAAGCCCAAATCTGCCTGGAAAGAACCTGTTGTACTTTTTCAAGTGATCAGTGCCCAAGTGCTCTGGTGGGAACAGGCACCATTTGCAACAATAGGATTTTTAATGTTGTGCGCTTTATGGTTTCGAGCTTCAACCTACAAAATGCTCAGGTGTATATGGGGCCTTAGCCTTTCTAGCATTGAAAAGTTTATGCATTATACAGGACAGACTATATATGCATACAGTGCAGCATTTTACTCACTTCAGCCGTTTCCAATTGAGAGGAATTTCTGAAAAGAGCACGCAGCAACTCTAGGAGATAAAATATAACAACAATATAACAAATGTAACTGGGAAGTAAAAACATCTTATTATTTAAATATTGTGCTTCCTTTTGGTGGTTAACTTTCTAAAGCTTGAGGGCACATATTATTCTTTAAAAATAATACTAAAGGTTCAGTTTTGTTTTCTTAAAAATAACAAACATGTTATACTTACCTTCTCTGTGTAACAATTTAGCACAAAGCAGCCCCTATCCTCCTCTTCATGGGTCCCCCGCCGATGCTGCTGGCCCTCTCCCTCCTGCCTCCTGCCCCCATAACAAGCAGCTTGCTATGGGGCCACCCGAGCAGGCTTGCTTCCCACACATTTTATGAGTCCATTCAGACATGGAGTGTGGCTTGGCCTGCTATCTCCTCCTTGGCTCACCGGCTGTTATTGACATTAACGGGAGCCAATGGCTCCCGCTGCTGTCTCAGCCAATGAGGAGGAAGAGACCTGGGAGAAGCGCTGCTCTTGTGCACATCTCATGGTCGAGATGGGGCTCAGGTAATTATTAGGGGAGCTGGGGGGGGGGGGGGGGTTGCTGCACTCATAAGGCTTTTTACCTTCAGTAATAAAACCCCAAAACAAACATTTGTTAAGTTCAGCTCACCAGTTCTTAAATGTGGTGACTGTATTCATTTTTTTTTTTGTTTTCCCGTGATTTTCATCTGGTGATCCAGCTAGTAGGTCTGTTATTTTTGAACTTCCTTTAACAGACCAAACTGTTCAGACAAAGTAGCAGTTAGATATACAACAAATGAGCTGACATGCGTAGGGCATGGGTGTGTCTCAGTCCCAAAATGTACATGCACACAAAAGAATTTTGCCCACGGGACTTTAACAAGGCACAACCAACAAATAAAATTTACAAAAAATTTACGAAAATTCCATACATTTAAAATCATCTTTGGTACATAATTGTTCAAAGGTATCTGTGCAAAGATCACCACCATCATTGAATACGTCAAAGCTTAACTTCCATAGGATGAGTACTATGTACAGATTCTCTACGCATTTCATGAGCTAAAAACTCGCTTCCTCAGGAGAGGTACATATGGATATCTAAAAATAGAGACAAGGCTGTTAAAGAAAAAGAGGGTGGAGGGGAGGGGAAGAGAAGCAAAAAGAAAAAAGGAAACAAAAGTCAGACTTACAGATCATAGGAGTCATACTATGAACCACCACAAACGTTCAATGGTATAGTAATTGATTTGATGAATTTTCCAGGTAAAGATGAGTAAAAGTAGCTAGACACAGACACCCAATGGTGCATAGGGTTCCCCCCGGGAGTTGGGGAGAGGAGGGAGGCCAAAAACTTGACAGAGCAATCCCCTGTGACAGCAGCACGGAGTGTAAGGAAAGTTCGACATGGGTACTGAAAATTAATTGAGAACAAAGCGATGTAAAACCCAAAAGAAAGTTCTGGGTAAAGCTATCAATTCTCAAAGATTGGTCCAACTTGACCAATAGAAGAGAGAAAGTGTTTGTAATATTTGAAGCAAGTGAAATTGATTATATTGGTGACTGGGAACTAGTGCAAAAAAGCATGCTCAATAGGGAATTAGATACAAGTGCTAGTTGCAAAAAGTGCCAATATTGTAGAAATATAAAAAGAAAAAAAAAAGGGGGGAGGAATATAGATGTTTTAGCCTCGCTCTTCTCCACAACTCCCAGGGGGAACCATATGCACCATTAGGTGTCTGTACCAAAGATTTAAATGTATGTCATTTTTGCCTTTTGCATTAATAAAAATGTTTTGTAAATTTTATTTGTTGGTTGTGCCTCGTTAAAGTCCCATGGGCAAAATTCTTTTTGTGTTAAAGTAGCAGTTAAAGAGTTGACTCAAAGCATTTACCACAGAGAGGACCACTCAGATATTGCTGGAGTTTAGCTTCACATTGTCAGTTAAGTCCATTTAGACTAAGCTGGCCATAGATAGATTTGAAACTATAATTCTTAGGAAAAGTCTTAGGAAAAATTGTGCTAAATTCTCAGAACATTCGTTCATCGTTCGAAAGATTTTGTTTGGTTTTAACATTTGATTTTGGAATGACTGAACCTCACCGAACGAAAACGACATATACTGTGAGAAATTTGTTCAGTCGAGAAACATTTTCTATCCTGCTCATTAAAATGTTTTCATCAATGTGGTCAAAAACAAACATCGTTTTGACCCACAAGATTAGAAAAACCAACAAACTTTCTTAGAACCTTCTTTTTCCAAAAAGTTTTGTTTGAAATTCTGCCCATCTATGGACAGCTTTAGGATTGAAAAGCTGCAATATATTACATTTTTGTTTTTGGATTTAATGCCACTTTAAGTCCTTTATGATGGGTAGTAATTAAAACCTTTGTGATGGGTCAACATTTTTGTTATACCATGTGGTATATCATAAGACTGGCAACATCTTATTTTAAAATTTTACCAGACATTGGCTAAAAACAAAAAAAATGTACATTTCTTTTTTACTAAGATGTCAATTTAACCACTTGACGACCGCCTCACGCTGATATATGTCGGCAAGGTGGCACGGACAGGCAGAATCAAGTAAATATACGTGATCTGCCTTCCGCCGGTGGGGGGTCCGATCGGACCCCCCCCCGGTGCCCGAGGCAGTCGCCATTTCTTCCCGGGCGATGAGAGGTGAGGGGGAGGCCATCCATTCGTGGCCACCCCCTCCCGATCGCTCACGGCGAATGAAAAGCTTCCTTTCCCTCTGTAATGTAAACAGAGGGAGAGGAAGTGATGTCATCCCTCCTCGAGCTGTTCTTTTCGATCCGGCGCCGAGGAGAGAAGACATCCAAGTAAGTGCACCAACACTACACTAACAGTAGAACACGCCAGGCACACTTTTCACCCCCCAATCACCCCCCTGTACCCCCTGTCACACTGACACCAATAGCAGTTTTTTTTTTTTTTGCATTGGTGTCAGTTTGTGACAGTTATAAGTGTTAGGGCAGTTAGGTTAGCCCCCTTTAGGTCTAGGGTACCCCCCTTTAGGTCCAGGGTACCCCCCTAACCCCCCCTAATAAAGGTTAACCCCTTGATCATCCCCCGTCGCCAGTGTCGCTAAGCAATCGTTTTTCTGATCGCTGTATTAGTGACACAGGTGACGCTAGTTAGGGAGGTAAGTATATAGGTTCGCTGTCAGTGTTTTATAGCGATAGGGACCCCCATATACTACCTACTAAAGGTACCGCTAACACCCACGCACGCAGCATACACCTCCCTTAGTGCTATAGTATCTGAGCGGATCGATATCTGATCCGATCAGACCTATACTAGCGTCCCCAGCAGTTTAGGGTTGCCATAAACACAGTGTTAGTGGGATCAGCCCAGATACCTGCTAGCACCTGTGTTTTGCCCCTCAGCCCTGCCCAGCCCACTCAAGTGCAGTATCGATCGATCACTGACACTTACAAAACCCTAAGCACACATAACTGCAGCGTTCGCAGAGTCAGGCCTGATCCCTGCGATCGCTAACAGTTTTTTGGTAGCGTTTTGATACAGTCGCTGACAGTCAGGAGCTTTTTTGCCTGTGAGTCTCACTAGTGTACCCCTAAATTTAGAGCCCAAAATGGCAAATCAAAGGTACACTAGTGAAGAGGCCTACACGTTTCTGAGCATGACAGATAGTGAAAAGAAAGTCACTCATCTGTCAGATTCAGGCTCAGAATACGATCCTGTAGAGGACAGCGGCTCCATGACAGATAGCTCTGACGACGGAGTTGTGGTCCCTGATAAGGTCAGGCGTACCAGACCCCAATCTTCTTCTTCTGTCCTTGAAGTGCAAGAACCGCAGGGCTCTCGTATGGAGCAGAGAAGTACTAGTGCCGCTTCTGGTGAACTGGCAAGCACCAGCGGCCCAGTACACCCTGGTCGTACATCCAGCACTGCAGTATCACGTGGTGACGTGGCGAGTCCCATAAGTGCAGTTCAAGCTGGCGAGGTGGCAAGCACAAGTAGTGTCCCGCTGCCACCAAGAAGACAAAGACAGGCCTGTCGTGCCCATAGTGCCCTTCCTGCTGCATTCGCCAATCCGAATTGGGAACCCACCACTTCTGCAGCACCCGTACTTCCCCCATTCACTGGCCAACCCGGAATTCAGGTGGAAACAGTTGATTTTACGCCACTGGATTTTTATTCGCTGTTTTTCACCGAAGATCTCTATAGATCTATTGTGGACCAAAGCAATTTATACGCTGGTCAACACATCGCCGCTAATCCCCAGTCCTCCCTTGCCAGAGATTGGAGACCAATTACGGTCTCCGAATTTAAGATCTTTCTGGGCCTTTCCCTCAACATGGGCTTGAATAAAAAGAGTAAGTTGCGGTCATATTGGTCCACTGACCCAATTTACCATGCGCCCGTGTTCTCTGCCTCCATTGCCAGGGCACGATACGAGCAGATTTTGCGGCTCATGCACTTCAATGACAATGAACTCTGTTGTCCTCGTGGAGACCCTAGATGCGATCGGCTCTACAAAATTCGGCCCCTCGTAAACCACTTCAACCAACGTTTTGCAGACTCGTTTACTCCCCATCAAGTTGTCTGCGTTGATGAGTCCCTGATTAAATTTTCTGGCCACTTGTCATTCAAACAGTACCTTCCCAAGCGTGCCAGATACGGGGTCAAGATGTATAAGCTCTGTGACAGGGCCACAGGCTATACATGTAGTTTTATGGTTTACGAGGGCAAAGATAGTCACGTAGAGCCGACAAACTGCCCTGACTACATAGGAAGCGCTGGCAAGATAGTGTGGGACTTGGTGTCACCCTTATTCGGAAAGGGGTACCACTTGTACGTGGACAATTATTACACGAGCGTGCCACTTTTTAGTCACTTGTTTGATCAGCAGATTGGAGCATGTGGCACCGTGCGACCTAATCGCTGGGGCTTTCCCCAGCGGCTTGTAGATTCCCGTCTTAGGCTGGGGGAGAGAGCCTGCTTGAAGTGTAATAATTTGCTCGCTATGAAGTGGAGGGATAAGAAGAATGTTTTCGTTCTCACCTCCCTTCATGCAGACACGACGACCCAAATTACTACGGCGACTGGTGTTGTGGAGAAACCCCTCTGTGTCCACGACTATAACCAAAATATGGGAGGGGTGGACCTCAACGACCAGTTGTTGGCGCCGTACCTAGTTGCCCGTAAGGCCAGACGCTGGTACAAAAAAGTGTCTGTTTATTTATTTCAATTGGCTTTGCTGAATGCTTATGTGCTATACAGAGCTTCAGGACAGACTGGATCCTTCCTTAAATTCCAGGAAGAGATCGTCAGAGCCCTTCTGTATCCAGACGGTGCTCCACCTCACCATCCCCAACCAAATGCAGTAAGCCGGCTGCATGAGAGGCATTTTCCTTATGCCCTCCCAAGTACCCCTACCCAAAAAGCCCCCCAAAAAAGATGTCGTGTCTGCAGCAAGCGCGGATTTAGGCGTGACACCTGGTGTTATTGTCCCTCCTGCCCTGGCAATCCTGGTCTTTGCATGGGTGAATGTTTTGAACGCTACCATTCACTAGTTGAGTATTAGCGTAGGGTACAGCACTGCACAGACTAGGACATACTTTCACAGGGTCTCCCAAGATGCCATTGCATTTTGAGAGACCCAAACCTGGTACCAGTTACAAAAGTTAAAAGTTACTAAAAAAAGTGTAAAAAAATAAAAATAAAAAAAAATAAAAAAAAATAAAAACACAAAAAAATATAAAATAAAAAAAACAAAAATAGTTGTTGTTTTATTGTTCTCTCTCTATTCTCTCTCTATTGTTCTGCTCTTTTTTACTGTATTCTATTCTGCAATGTTTTATTGTTATTATGTTTTACCATGTTTGCTTTTGTAGATATGCAATTTTTTTATACTTTACTGTTTACTGTGTTTTGTTGGTAACCATTTTATTGTTTTCAGGTACGCCATTCAGCTGCAGAGTGGATTTATTTATCTTGACAGCAACAGCGTTTGCTCCCACGATACATAAAGCCGTGACTCCAGCGCTGTCGGAGGTGATTTCACCACCACAGTTACATACTTCAGCATATATGCCGAAGCGTGGGGGCAGCAGTGGGTGGAAGAGCGATTTGCTCATGCTTTTTGTGGGAGGATGCCCCCATGCTTCGGCATATATATATTTTAGGCACAGGTTGCGTTAAATGTTTTATTTTTTACTATGTTTTTTTTTGTATTTGCTTTGCAGGTATGGTAAATCTTACTGTTATACTGTAATGTTACTTTGTTTTATTGTTAACCATCATTTGCTTAGCAGGTACGCTATTCAGTTGCAGCGCGGATTTATTTATCTTGACAGCAACAGCGTTTGCTCCCACGATATATAAAGCCGTGACTCCAGCGCTGTCGGAGGTGATTTCACCACCACAGTTACATACTTCAGCATATATGCCGAAGCGTGGGGGCAGCAGTGGGTGGAGGAGCGATTTGCTCCTGCCTTTTGCGGGAGGATGTCCCCATGCTTCGGCATATATAAATGGTGCATGTATGCCCATCATTAGAAGTGGGTGGATGAAGGGAGGTATTCTAATGGTGGGCATACCCACCGATCAATATCTTTTTTTCATTCAGCCCACAGGCTGCATGAAAAAAAAGTTTACAATATATGCCCAACAAGGACCAGCAACGTACTGGTATATTGCTGGACTTTGAGTGGTTATACCAGAATGATACCTGCAGGTTTAGGTATCATCTTGGTATCATTCTTTTCAGCCAGCGGTCGGCTTTCATGTAAAAGCAATCCTAGTGGCTAATTAGCCTCTAGACTGCTTTTACAAGCAGTGGGAGGGAATGACCCCCCCACCGTCTTCCATGTTTTTCTCTGGCTCTCCTGTCCCAACAGGGAACCTGAAAATGCAGCCGGTGATTCAGCCAGCTGACCATAGAGCTGATCAGAGACCAGAATGGCTCCAAACATCTCTATGGCCTAAGAAACCGGAAGCTACAAGCATTTCATGACTTAGATTTCGCCGGATGTAAACAGCACCATTGGGAAATTGGGAAAGCATTTTATCACACCGGTCTTGGTGTGGTCAGATGCTTTGAGGGCAGATGAGAGATCTAGGGTCTAATAGACCCCAATTTTTTTAAAAAAAGAGTACTTGTCACTACCTATTGCTATCATAGGGGATATTTACATTCCCTGAGATAACAATAAAAATGATTAAAAAACATAAAAATGAAAGGAACAGTTTAAAAATAAGATAAAAAATCAAAAAAAAAAAAAAAAGCACCCCTGTCCCCCCCTGCTCTCGTGCAAAGGCGAACGCAAGCGTGGGTCTGGCGTCAAATGTAAACAGCAATTGCACCATGCATGTGAGGTATCACCGCGAAGGTCAGATCGAGGGCAGTAATTTTAGCAGTAGACCTCCTTTGTAAATCTAAAGTGGTAACCTGTAAAGGCTTTTAAAGGCTTTTAAATATGTATTTAATTTGTCGCCACTGCACGTTTGTGCGCAATTTTAAAGCATATCATGTTTGGTATCCATGTACTCGGCCTAAGATCATCTTTTTTTTTCATCAAACATTTGGGCAATATAGTGTGTTTTAGTACATTAAAATTTAAAAAAGTGTGTTTTTTTCCCAAAAAATGCGTTTGAAAAATCGCTGCGCAATTACTGTGTGAAAAAAAAATGAAACACCCATCATTTTAATCTGTAGGGCATTTGCTTTAAAAAAATATATAATGTTTGGGGGTTCAAAGTAATTTTCTTGCAAAAAAAATAATTTTTTCATGTAAACAAAAAGTGTCAGAAAGGGCTTTGTCTTCAAGCGGTTAGAAGAGTGGGTGATGTGTGACATAAGCTTCTAAATATTGTGCATAAAATGCCAGGACAGTTCAAAACCCCCCCAAATGACCCCATTTTGGAAAGTAGACACCCCAAGCTATTTGCTGAGAGGCATGTCCAGTCCATGGAATATTTTATATTGTGACACAAGTTGCGGGAAAAAGACAATTTTTTTTTTATGCACAAAGTTGTCACTAAATGATATATTGCTCAAACATGCCATGGGGATATGTGAAATTACACCCCAAAATAAATTCTGTTGCTTCTCCTGAGTACGGGGATACCACATGTGTGAGACTTTTTGGGAGCCTAGCCGCGTACGGGACCCCGAAAACCAAGCACCGCCTTCAGGCTTTCTAAGGGCGTAAATTTTTGATTTCACTCTTCACTGCCTATCACAGTTTCAGAGGCCATGGAATGCCCAGATGGCACAACCCCCCCCCCCCAAATGACCCCATTTTGGAAAATAGACACCCCAAGCTATTTGCTGAGAGGTATAGTGAGTATTTTGCAGATCTCACTTTTTGTCACAAACTTTTGAAAATTGAAAAAAGAAAAAAAAAATACATTTTTCTTGTCTTTCTTCATTTTCAAAAACAAATGAGAGCTGCAAAATACTCACCATGCCTCTCAGCAAATAGCTTGGGGTGTCTACTTTCCAAAATGGGGTCATTTTGGGGGGTTTTGTGCTATCTTTGCATTTTATGGCCTTCGAAACTGTGATAGGTAGTGAGGAGTGAAATAAAAAATTTACGCCCTTAGAAATCCTGAAGGCGGTGATTGGATTTCGGGGCCCCGTATGAAGCTAGGCTCCCAAAAAGTCCCACACATGTGGTATCCCCGTACTCAGGAGAAGCAGCAGAATATATTTTGGGGTGTAATTCCACATATGCCCATGGCATGTTTGAGCAATATATCATTTAGTGACAACTTTGTACAAAAAAAAAAAAAAAAATTGGCACTTTCCCGCAACTTGTGTCAAAATATAAAATATTCCATGGACTCAACATGCCTCTCAGCAAATAGCTTGGGGTGTCTACTTTTCAAAATGGTGTCATTTGGGGGGTTTTGTGCCATCTGGGCATTTTATGGCCTTCAAAACTGTGATAGGTAGTGAGGAGTGAAATCAAAAATTTATGCCCTTAGAAATCCTGAAGGCAGTGATTGGTTTTCGGGGCCCCGTACGCGGCTAGGCTCCCAAAAAGTCCCACACATGTGGTATCCCCATACTCAGGAGAAGCAGCTGAATGTATTTTGGGGTGCAATTCCACATAGGCCCATGGCCTGTGTGAGCAATATATCATTTAGTGACAACTTTTTGTAAATATTTTTTTTTTTTGTCATTATTCAATCATTTGGGACAAAAAAAATAAATATTCAATGGGTTCAACATGCCTCTCAGCAATTTCCTTGGGGTGTCTACTTTCCAAAATGGGGTCATTTGGCAGGGTTTTGTACTGCCCTGCCATTTTAGCACCTCAAGAAATGACATAGGCAGTTATAAACTAAAAGCTGTGTAAATTCCAGAAAATGTACCCTAGTTTGTAGACGCTATAACTTTTGCGCAAACCAATAAATATACGCTTATTGACATTTTTTTTTACCAAAGACATGTGGCCGAATACATTTTGGCCTAAATGTATGACTAAAATTGAGTTTATTGGATTTTTTTTATAAACAAAAAGTAGAAAATATCATTTATTTTCAAAATTTTCGGTCTTTTTCCGTTTATAGCGCAAAAAATAAAAACGGCAGAGGTGATCAAATACCATCAAAAGAAAGCTCTTTAGTCTAACACAGGTATAATACCACCTAGTTAAAAGTTTCAGTGCTGTCTCCCTAAGGGTGAGAGATTTAGTGCGAGAACGCAGATTGCCTATCATGTCCCCCCCAGTCCTGTGAGGTACATTAGAAGTTATAATCTGTCTCCTATTTCCTCACATATGAAAAGGATTCAGGGATCAGATCATTAACTAGGGCGCTCTAAATATCTGAAATCAAACCCTTTCTGCTAATAGGGGCACTGCAGATAGAAGGATTTAGGAGCGGTAGGAGTAAGGCATGACAAGTGGTGTAATAATGTCTGATTTGGAGATACCATAGACGTTCTTGTGGGATGTTTTTAAGCTGACAGAGTTTCTCAAACTCAACAAAACTGGAACCATCTATAAGCGCAGATAGCGTAACCAAATTATTAATTTTCACTAAAAAAAATGTCTATCAATCAGAAAGGCTGTAGTAAATGCTGGGTCACCTAGAAACGAGGTCAAAGGAGAAACTCGGGAGGACAAACCATATTTCAAATTATATCTAGACCAGAGGCAAACTGACTGGGAAACCAAAGTATTGTAGGTGACCAAGGCTTTATAGGATGTAGTGGAAGACCATATAATACCAAGGAGGTAAAATGTGTATATATATAACATGCTTCGAATTGGAGTTTACAATGTTCCATTTTGTTGTGAGAAACTAGAGGCTAGATAGACCAGAAACTGGGCAAACTTAAACCTCCTCTACGTTGCAAAGGATCTAAAATATGTTTAGAGAATCTAGGTTGTGTGTCATGACAAATAAATGTACTAATATCCATCTGGAATTTATGTATAAATGATTTAGGAATTGTGATTGGAAGGTCAACAGTTTTGGCAGGATATTCATTTTGACTGCAGTGACTCTGCCTAGGAAAAATATAGGGTAATACTTTGATACCTTAAGGGAGTTACAGAGCCATGTCACACAAGGGAGGTAGTTATGTTTAAAAAAAGAGGTAATATTAGGAGTAAGTTGCACCCCAAGATACGGTAGCATCTGTGAAGCCCAATGGAATGGAAAAAGTTGTTTAAAGGTTCATACTGGGATGGAGGGACATTCAGAGGCATAATAGAAGATTTAGAAAGGTTAACCATAAGCCTGGATACAGCTGCAAAGCTGTTAAGGACACTGAATAGGTTGAGCAATGATGTACGGGGCTGTGTGATAAATAGCGTCACATCATTGGCGTACATACATAACTTGAATTGAGAGTGGCCTTTAATATATCCCCTAATATCCGGTTGCAGATTAATAGCTGTAACCAAAGGCCCCATAGCTAATGCAAATAATAAAGGAGAAAGGGCATATCCTCAGAGTGTTCCTCTGCCAGTGTGAAGAAGTCAGAATTACATGCAGGGGTGCAGAGTGTAGTTTTAGTTTGGTGATATATAGCTTCATAACCATGAAGAAATTAATCTTTTAAATCATAGCGTTGCAGCAGAGTATGTAAATATGGCCAGGTAACACTATCATATGCTGTGTTAATATATAGGCTCAATAGTAGTACTTGTTCACAATGTAAATTTGCCTCTTGAATGACATTGGAAACGAGTCTGATATTGTCAGTGAGTGATTAATCTGCTGGGAATAAACCCAGATTGAGATCAAAGCTGAAATAATAGAGGATAGTCTATCTGCCAAAACTTGACCAGCGATCTTTAGATTGTTATTAATCACTGAGATAGGCCTATAATTTTGAGGCAGCGGGTGATCCTTATTCAGTTTTGGAAGCATGGGCATGTTGGGCAAACTTTCTACTTTTCAATGTGATCACTATGAGTGACCAATTGGGGAGATCCCATGATTGGGGGCCATACATAGATGGGCAAATTTAAAACACCATGATAAGTATACTTATTTTTATAAAGTGACAGTTATTTTCAGTCCAATAAGATTTGAAATGTAGTCACATGACTGAAAATAAATATTCTTATTCTTATGTAAAGCTTTGTGAAATATTACTGATTCTCTCTGCAGGGTCTTCAGCTGTTAGTAGCAGTCAGGTCCCAGAATTGAGTGCACTCACGATAGCTCACAGCTACCCACATTCATTACTGTTCTCTCAATACTTAAAACATCCTGGGGGAAGCTAATATACAATAAGGCAGATGGGAAGGCTCTAAAAGGTATTAACGTTTACATGGAAATCTCATATTGCTTGGATATTCTCTGTGTAGTAAGACAGATAATTAGGACTACAGCACATGGGCTTCTACGTAGATAACAAACTGGAAATCATCTTTAAGGTAGAACTAAAGCCCAGACTTTTTATAATAGATTAATGGAGAATTATAACCCCAGTCAGTTTTTTTACCATCTTTTTCCTGATGGAGAAATTTCCCCTCACTTCCTGTCCCATAGCCACAACAGGAAGTGGTAAGAAATTCCTCTAAAGTGAGGGAATCCCTTACTAGTCACCAGGAGCACCAGAACTAGTGTCCCCGTTGGAAGATTTTCCCTCCTGTTCTGGTGAAAACTCAACATTTGGGGTTTTCTTTGACTTTCACTTTCAGGTGATAATGGTCTCCAGGATATATAGAGAGGGTGACTCTCCCTACGTACCGCAAACCTGACAGGTGTTCTAGTACCTCTTCACTCTATCTAAAACTTTATAAAAATAGTTTTGCCTTTAGTTATACTTCATATCAGTTTTGGATCTTTAGTTAATAAAGATAGGGATGCACATGACAAAAAAAATAATTACCTAGACATTCTCTCATGTAAAATGTCTCATCAGAGTGACACAAGTACTTTGAATTGCAGTCATTACTCTTGAAGGTGAGACATGTATCATACTGCTGTACACTCATAGTGAGATACTATAGTATTTCACACTGTATGAATCTCTCTTTGAGGTATAAACATCTATCACCACAGGTTATAGAATGTATATGTGTTGCCATCATCCCTCCAGGGTTCCTCTATTTTCATTATACATCCATACATGGACAAAGCATCCTAATCATTACTGAGCCACTCATATAATAATACTTACATTTGGATGAGACCACAAAGTGCCCATTACCTGTTTTTTATAACTTAGTAAGTGCTGCTATCTGTCGTAGATGTGTAACACACCTGTAGCTGCACAGCTCATATGTTGAAATATTGCTTCATCTGACATTTCTGATTTTACACTGCAATGTAAAACAAACTTTTTTTTTTTTTTGCTCTTCTTTTAAAATACTTTTCTCCATTTCTCCTACCTTTTGGAAAGTCGTTTGGCTGGACGGCTTTCAGAAACAACCTCTGCATGTTATAAAGGGGATCCAGAGCATCAGATTGTCTTCTCACAACAGATATATTCTGTGTAATTCCCACCTTATCAAATATTAGTTCTTCTGATTCAGTAACTAGCTGGCATGTCTGTGCTGCCACTGGTTCCATATTATGAAAAAGGATGCAAAAAAAGACCAGGTGCCAGGAGCTTATCCTGAAGTCCAGCGAGCCCATCTTTTCACAACCCAGGAATGGCATCTTTGTCAACGCTTGGATGTCACAGAACCCATCATATTCATATACCAGAATTCCTGGTCCTGGATCACTACTGCCACATCTACGCTTGGTGTAAGGAGGTCGATAGCTCAGAGCAGTAACACTCCTACAGCTACTGTGAGAGTGTAGAGCATGTCGTTTGATGAACCTGATGTACTTGTTTGTGTTGGGGCAGGTCCAGTATTCTGTTAGAGCATCCCAGACACATCCTCCACTGAGTCACAAATAATTTGAATGAAACAGGAAAGTCTCATTTGTAATTAGCAGGCATCTGCACCAAGGTCATCACATTAACTGCACTCTCCTTATTCCCATTGGTGGATTATTCCAGTGATATCTTGCTCAGGTGAATCACCATTATGTACAGAAAAGATCCACAGGAGACAGGATATAGGCTGGTTCAGAAAGTGTAAACACATTTTGGATAAGTATACATCAGCTAAAAGAAATATCAAGGGGAACACTGCATAAACTGGTTTATGCCCATTTAGTTGACCTAGGATAGACAATTACTATTGCCCCCTCCTCCTCAAATGACAGTTTCACCATCATAAATATATTTTAATGTCGTAGTAAACACATAGGGGCATCTTTATTACGCAGTGAATGTGAGATTTAATAAACATTCACTGTAAGCAAATCTTACTGTTGAATTTTTAATATTCAGCGTTTAACCACCTTAATACTAGACATGCTCATCCCCTTCCTGTCCAGGCCTATTTTTAGCTTTCAGTGCTCTCACACTTTGAATGACAATTACTCAGTCACGCAATACTGTACCCAAACTAAATTTTTTTATTTTTTTTTTAGATAAATAGAGCTTTATTTTGGTGGTATTTAATCACCACTTGTTTTCTTTTTTTCTTTTTCTTTTTTTTTTGCTATAAAAGCTAAAAAATACCTACAATTTGGAAAAAAAACATGTTTTTCCTAGTGTCTTTTATAAATAAATAAATAATCTTTCTTCATAGATGTATAGTGATATCAGAGCAACTAGCCAATGTACATGGTCACTGCCAAAACAATAAAATTACTCTGGTGACAGTATGTAATAAGAATATATATATATATATATATATATATATATATATATATATATATATATATATATATATATATATATATATATATATATATATATATATATATATATATATATATATATATATATATTAAAAAAATATATATATATATATATATATATATATATATATATATATATATACAGTGGATAAAAGAAGTATTGAACACGTTAGCATTTTTCTAGGTAAATATATTTCTAAAGATGCTATTGATATGAAATTTTCACCACATGTCGGTAACATCCCATGCAATTCATACATACAAAGAAACCAAAACAAATAAGTTCAGAAATTCAGAAAAAAGTATTGAACATGCTAACTGAAATTTATTTAATACTTTGTATAAAATCCTTTGTTGGTAATGACAGCTTCAAGAAGCCTCCTGTAAGAGGAACTAGTCGCATGCATTGCTCAGGTGTGATTTTGGCCCATTCTTCCACACAAACAGTCTTCAAATGAGTTGTACTGCCTTATCAGCGGCCCTGTTGGTAGATGGCAGCAGCTTTTTATCAAGAATATCTTGGTAAATTATTCCATTCATCCATCTTTCAACGACATGAAGTTTGCCAGTACCGTATGCTGAAAAACAGCCCCACGCCATGATGTTCCCACCTCCAAACTTGACTGTTGGTATGGTGTTTTTGCGTTGATGTGCAGTGCCATTTGATCTCCAAACATGGTGTGTAATATGGCATCCAAAAAGTTCAATTTTGGTCTCATCTGACCAGATTATATTCTCTCAATATTTCACAGGCTTGTCTAAATGTTGTGCAGCAAACTTTAAACAAGCTTCAACATGCTTTTACTTCTGCAATGGAGTCTTGCGTGGTGAGCGTGCATACAGGCCATGGCGGTTGAGTGCATTACTTATTGTTTTCTTTGAAACAATTGTACCTGCTAATTCCAGGTCATTCTGAAGCTCTCCACAAGTGGTCCTTGGCTCTTGGACAACTCTTCTGATCATTTTTTTCACTCCTCTATCAGAAATTGTGCGAGGAGCACCTGGTTGTGTTCGATTTATGGTGAAATTATGTTCTTTCCACTTCTGGATTATGGCACTAACAGTGCTCACTGGAACATTTAGGAGTTTAGAAATCCTTCTGTAACCAATGCCATTAGTATGTTTTCCAACAAGGTTGTGAAGGTCTTGAGAGAGCTCTTTGCTTTTACCCATCATGAGATGTTTCTTGTGTGACCCCTTGGTAATGAGACACTTTTTTATAGGCCATCAGTTGAGACTGAACCAGCTGTTATTAATTTGCACTGACAAGGGGAAGGATTGCTTTCTAATTACTGATTACTTAGATTTCAGCTGGTGTCTTGGCTTTCCATTACTTTTTGCACCTCCCTTTCTTCATGTTTTCAATACTTTTTCCCTGTGTCATTCAGTGTTTTTTGCACATAACTTATATTCTAAACTTATTTGTTTTTGTATCTTTGTATGTATGGATTGCATGGATTGCTATCTACATGTGGTGAAAATATGGTGTGGTTAGAAATCTATTTACCTACAAAAATGGTGTTATAGCCTGTGGTTTGCTATTTGACTTATTTTTTTTTAAACAACACCAGGGATAGTACTTACCATGGATGGTGTATGTTCTATATGCTGGTGGCTGCTGTTTTAAGTTGAAATCCGAAGTCCTTTGCCCCAGATACCCCTGCAGCAGTGATCTTCCTATGCTGCAGGGGTTAATATGAAGGGCTGCAGCTGTGACAGGCACTCATCAAGTGCCTACTATGCCCAGGCCCGTCTTTAAGGCAGTGCAAAAGGAGCAGCTGCCTGGGCCCCATCACTGTTGTGGGGCCCAAAGCAGCGGCCTCATACTTGCCAACTATCTCAGTTTAAATTCCCTTGTCTCTTGAAGTTTTAGTCCTGTGCATTGTCCTGATATCTCAGTGTGAAGATCTGCTACTAATGCTGCCCAGCTCTGCCCTATTGTTGTGTACAGGTGACTCACCTGCAGACCCTGTGTTTACATGTAAATAACCTACAATAGATATGTAAATAGTGGCGGCGTTCATATGTAAATAGCCACGGACCGGCGGAATTGATATGTAAATAAAGGCGGCATTCATATCTATAACATGTCCCCATGTTATAGATATGAACAAGGGATATTCTTGCCTATATCTGTGGTCATTAAGCCTAACATCAGCCTGTTCTGCAAAAGTAAGTGAATTGGTGTGTGTGTGTATCTGGGGGGGGGGGGGGGGGGGTTAGTGGGGAGGGTAGTGTGGGGTGTGCAGAGGTAGGCAGAGAAGGAATTACAGTTTGGGTTGCACAGGAAAGCAAGGAGGGGATGTGGTAAGGAAGGTGGGTGAAAAGATGAGCAGAGGAGGCAGGTAGAGTTTAAGGGATGGAGGGTTGGAGTGGAGAGGATGGAGGAGGTTTGGGGTGCAGAGGTTATCATGGTTTTAGGATGCAAAAGTGTACTGACAGGGTGGATAAAGATGTAGGTCACGTGTAGGGCAGCTCATTCATTTCAATGGGTTGCTCTATGCGCTAGAAATTCCCTAACCCTTTTTCAAAATCACACGGTTCCACAGCACATGTCAGCGGATGCATGAGGGTGTCATTAAAAATGAATGGCACTGCTGTGTATCTGCTAAAGAGCAGCACGTTTCTGTGGTTTCAGGAAAGCGATTTTGCATGCGTTTGACACACACAAATGTGAACACAGGCTAAATGTCTCATTTACATTGGTGGTCAGTAGGGATGAGCCGAACACCCCCCGGTTCGGTTCGCACCAGAACCTGCGAACGGACCGAAAGTTCGCACGAACGTTAGAACCCCATTGACGTCTATGGGACTCGAACGTTCTAAATCAAAAGTGCTCATTTTAAAGGCTAATTTGCATGGTATTGTCCTAAAAAGGGTTTGGGGACCCGGGTCCTACCCCAGGGGACATGTATCAATGCAAAAAAAACTTTTAAAAACGGCCGTTTTTTCGGGAGCAGTGATTTTAATGATGCTTAAAGTAAAAAAAAAAAAGTGAAATATTCCTTTAAATATCGTACCTGAGGGGTGTCTATAGTATGCCTGTAAAGTGACGCGTGTTTCCCGTGTTTAGAACAGTCCCTGCACCAAATGTCATTTTTAAAGGAAAAAATCTCATTTAAAACTGCTTGCGGGTTTAATGTAATGTCCTGGCAATATGGATGAAAATCAGTGAGACAAACGGCATGGGTACCCCCCAGTCCATTACCAGGCCCTTTGGGTCTTGTATGGATATTAAGGGGAACCCCGCACCCAAATTAAAATAAGGAAAGGTGTGGGGCCACCAGGCCCTATATACTCTGAACAGCAGTATACAGGCTGTAGGTTTGTTGTTAAGTAGAATCTCTTTGTAATTTTGAACGGGTACATTTTTAACGTGTTTAGCTCCAGCCAAAAAATCTTTTTTAAGCTTTTTGGAAAACATAGGGAAGGGTTATCACCCCTGTGACATTTGTTTTGCTGTCTTTCCTCCTCTTCAGAAGATTTCACCTCACTTTTTGTCCCAATGGATTGGAAAGCATCAGTGGAAAGGAGAAATGTTTTTCCCATATTAACTCTTACAGGAGAGAATTTCCCTTCCTAGGGGTAGATTTCACTTCCTGTTGTCTCCTTCCGTTTGCAAGTAGGAGTCGTTTGTAAGTTAGTTGTTTGAAAGTAGGGTCCTGCCCTATATACTCAGCAGAAATTTGGGCCTTAGGTGTTGCTGTGGCCACAACACTGTAAGCCCTCACAGGGCTCTGCTGTGAAATATTAGATCAAGAATTGTAATTACATGCCCCTGTTGAACAGGAGCTGAAAAATTAGGCCTTAGGCACTGGTGCTGGTGCCACAACACTGCAACCCCTCACAGACACTCTAGTTGGAATACAGGAACGAGCCCTGCTGCAAAGTATTGCATCAAAAATTGTAATTACACGCCCCTGTTAAACAAGGGCTGAAAAATTGGGCCTTAGGCACTGGTGCTGGTGCCACAACACTGCAACCCCTCACAGACACTCTAGTTGGAATGCAGGAACGAGCCCTGCTGCAAAGTATTACATCAAAAATCGTAATTACACGCCCCTGTTAAACAGGGGCTGAAAAATTGGGCCTTAGGCACTGGTGGTGGCACCCAGAACCAAAAATGTTCTTACAAGCTATCAGCGTGATGATTGAGGAGGAAGAGGATAATTACTCAGGGATAGTCACTCAGCATCAGCATAGGCAGTCTTTGAAGGGATCTGAGATTTCAAAAAAAATTATTCGGTTACATCAGCATCAGGTGCTTGGTAGCTGGTGGTGATCCAAGACTCATTCATTTTTATGAAGGTCAGTCGATCAACCGAGTCAGTGGACAGACGCACCCTGTGATCGGTTACCACGCCTCCAGCAGCACTGAATGTGCGTTCCGAAAGAACGCTGGATGCAGGACAGGCCAGTAGCTCAATTGCATACTGTGCAAGCTCTGGCCAGTGATCCATCCTCAAGACCCAGTAACCCAGAGGATTTTCGGTGGGAAAGGTGTCCAAGTCTGATCTTGCCCCTAGGTATTCCTGCACCATGTAAAACAGACGCTGGCGATGGTTGCTGGAACCGATCATACCTTGGGGCTGCGGACCAAAAAATTGTCTGAACGCATCGGTCAGACGGCCACCTTCTCCACCGCTCCTTCTTTGACTGACCGAAGCCTCAGCAACACGTTGTCCAGAAACAGGAGTTTGTAACCTCCCAGTCTCTGGGAACGCGTTGCACAGACCTTTCTGCAAGGCCTCCCGAAGATGTTTCATCCTCTGCTCCCTCTGCGATGGCAAGATAAGGTCCGCAACCTTACCCTTGTAACGTGGATCAAGGAGGGTTGCCAGCCAGTATTGGTCCTTCTCCTTGATACCACGAATACGAGGATCCTTACGCAGGCTTTGCAGGATCAGGGAGGCCATGCAGCGTAGGTTTGCTGAGGCATTCGGTCCGGAGTCCTCTGGGTCACTAAGGACGACATGGTCCGCAGCCACCTCCTCCCAGCCACGTACAAGTCCATGTGTTTCTTGGGACTGATCCCTTAAAGACTGCTGCTGATGCTGAGTGCCAGGCTCCACCTCCATACTGACACAATCTTCCTCCTCCTCCTCCTCCTCTTCCTCCTCGTCCTCTTCCTGTGTGATCGGCGGGCATGCAGGAACACTGTCTGGATAAAGGGGGCCTTGAGAGCTAAGGAAGTCCTCCTCTTCCTGCCTCTGTTCTGCCTCAAGTGCCCTGTCCATTATTCCACGCAGCGTGTGCTCCAACAGGTGGACAAGGGGGACAGTGTCACTGATGCATGCACTGTCACTGCTCACCATCCTCGTGGCCTCCTCAAATGGTGACAGGACAGTGCATGCATCCCTGATCATGGCCCACTGGCGTGGGGAAAAAAAACCAAGCTCCCCTGACCCTGTCCTGGTGCCATAGTCGCACAGGTACTCATTGATGGCCCTCTGCTGCGTGTGCAGCCGCTGCAGCATGGCCAACGTTGAGTTCCACCTGGTGGGCATGTCACAGATTAGGCGGTTCTTGGGCAGGTTAAACTCCTTTTGGAGGTCCGTCAGCCGAGCACTGGCATTATATGACCGTCGGAAATGCACACAGACTTTCCTGGCCTGCCTCAGGACATCCTGTAAGCCCGGGTACCTGCCCAAGAACCGCTGCACCACCAAGTTAAGGACGTGAGCCAAACAGGGCACATGGGTCATTTGTCCCTGTCGGAGGGCAGAGAGGAGGTTGGTGCCATTGTCGCAAACCACCATTCCTGCCTTAAGTTGGCGTGGCGTCAACCACCTCTGAACCTGCCCCTGCAGAGCTGACAGAACCTCTACCCCAGTGTGGCTCCTGTCCCCCAAGCACACCAGCTCAAGCACCGCATGGCATCTTTTGGCCTGCGTACTTGCGTAGCCCCTTGAACGACTACAGAGCACCGCTGGTTCCGAGGAAGAGGCCATGGAGGAAGAAGAAGAGGAGGGGGTGGAGGAGAGAGGTGTGTCACAATCATTAGCATTTTGGAGGCGTGGTGGCGGAACAACCTCCAACACTACTGCACCTTGTCCTGCATCCTTCCCAGCTGCCAGCAGAGTCACCCAATGCGCCGTGAAACTTAGGTAACGTCCCTGTCCATGCCTGCTGGACCATGAGTCAGCGGTAATATGCACCTTACCGCTGACCGCCCTGTCCAGCGAGGCATGGACATTGCCTTCCACATGCTGGTAGAGAGCCGGAATTGCCTTCCGTGAGAAAAAGTGGCGTTTGGGTACCTGCCACTGAGGAACCGCACATTCCACAAACTCACGGAAGGGGGCAGAGTCTACCAACTGAAAAGGCAGCAGTTGAAGTGCTAGCAATTTTGCCAAGCTAGCATTCAACCGTTGGGCATGTGGATGGCTGGGAGCAAACTTCTTTCGGCGGTGCAGCAGCTGGGGCAGGGAAATTTGCCTGGTACAATCTGACGTCGGTGTACCAAAATCAGATTGCCCACAAGTACGTGGCTGTGACACACCTAATTCTACACCTTCATTCCTCTCAGTGCAGGTCTCAGAGAGGACTGAAGGTCTAGTGGGGTTGGAAATCTCAGCTGATGAGGAGCAAGCAGAGGTCCTCTTTGTTCTTTGGTGTGGGTCTTTTAGATACGCTTGCCAATGAACTGCATGGCAGGTCAACATATGTCTGGTCAAGCATGTGGTACCCAAGCGGGAGATGTTTTGGCCACGCGAGATACGCTTGAGACATATGTTGCAAATAGCAGCGGTGCGATCTGATGCACTCGTCTCAAAAAAGGCCCACACCAAAGAACTTTTTGAATAACGCGCAGAGACTGCAGCGCCCTGCACATGTGGAGCTTTGGGGTGTGATGCAGTCAATGTGCTGCCCTTAGGCTGGCCCCTGGAGGGCATCCTGCCTCGTTGGTGATGTGCCGCCTCCTCCTCCTCCTCCTCCTCCTCTCTCCTATCAGGCACCCACGTTGAGTCAGTGACCTCATCATCCCCTCCCTCCTCATCACTGGAGCAAACCTGGCAGTATGCTGCAGCAGGGGGAGCATGACTGCCAGATTGCTGTCCTTCTTGGGCACCCCCTCTGTCCGTGCTCGTGTTACTGCCTTCATCGAGCTCAGTATCATCATCAGAGCCTTCCAAACGCTGGGCATCCTCCTGGAGCATGTACCCAACACTGTGGTCAAACAGTTCGAGGGACTCCTCAGGAGGACATGGTGGGGCTAGGGAAGGAGTCACTGATGACATTGAGCCAAGGGAAGAGGCCGCTGCTTTGCCAGACAAAGTACCCTGGGCATGGGTGAGAGAGGATGAGGAGGATGAGGACGGCTTGGTCATCCACTCGACCAAGTCTTCCGCATGTTGCGGCTCAACATGGCCAGCTGCCGAAAAAAAGGCCAAGCGTGTCCCATGGCCACGTGCTGATGAGGATGCACCGTCTCCACGACCAGCACTAGACACAGAGCCTGCTTGCCCTCTCTTATTGGCTTGTGACTGTCTGCCTCTCCTTCTTGGCCTTCCAGACATACTAATGGCCTGTAGCTGCACTAAGCTGGGATATATATATATATATATATATATATATATATATATATATATATGTACTGATACTGCAGCTAGCAAAATCAACTGCCTGCCTGTAGTATGAGAACACCACCAACCTTCTACAGGTAGCTTTAGCTGAACACTGTGAGGTGGATGCACCCCACTAACTTGTAGGTTTAGCTGAACACTGTGAGCAGGGCGCACCCCACTAACTTGTAGGTTTAGCAGAACACTGTGAGCAGGACGCACTGCACTAACTGTAAATAGTCTAGCTGCCTGACTGTGGTACTAATAGGATCAAAAGAACACCAGCAATTTTCTTTAAAATACTGTAACAAGACAAGCCTGCCTGTCAGTAAGAAGATAACAGGAACGGATCTAGCTGAACACTGTGAGCAGGACGCACCCCACTAGCTTGTAGGTTTAGCTGAACACTGTGAGGTGGACGCACCCCACTAACTTGTAGGTTTAGCTGAACACTGTGAGCAGGACGCACCCCACTAACTTGTAGGTTTAGCAGAACACTGTGAGCAGGACGCACTGCACTAACTGTAAATAGTCTAGCTGCCTGACTGTGGTACTAATAGGATCAAAAGAACACCAGCAATTTTCTTCAGGTAGCTGTATTTACTGTAACAAGACAAGCCTGCCTGTCAGTAAGAAGATAACAGGAACGGATCTAGCTGAACACTGTGAGCAGGACGCACCCCACTAGCTTGTAGGTTTAGCTGAACACTGTGAGGTGGACGCACCCCACTAACTTGTAGGTTTAGCTGAACACTGTGAGCAGGACGCACCCCACTAACTTGTAGGTTTAGCAGAACACTGTGAGCAGGACGCACTGCACTAACTGTAAATAGTCTAGCTGCCTGACTGTGGTACTAATAGGATCAAAAGAACACCAGCAATTTTCTTCAGGTAGCTGTATTTACTGTAACAAGACAAGCCTGCCTGTCAGTAAGAAGATAACAGGAACGGATCTAGCTGAACACCGTGAGCAGGACGCACCCCACTAGCTTGTAGGTTTAGCTGAACACTGTGAGGTGGACGCACCCCACTAACTTGTAGGTTTAGCTGAACACTGTGAGCAGGACGCACCCCACTAACTTGTAGGTTTAGCAGAACACTGTGAGCAGGACGCACTGCACTAACTGTAAATAGTCTAGCTGCCTGACTGTGGTACTAATAGGATCAAAAGAACACCAGCAATTTTCTTCAGGTAGCTGTATTTACTGTAACAAGACAAGCCTGCCTGTCAGTAAGAAGATAACAGAAACGGATCTAGCTGAACACTGTGAGCAGGACGCACCCCACTAGATTGTAGGTTTAGCTGAACACTGTGAGGTGGACGCACCCCACTAACTTGTAGGTTTAGCTGAACACTGTGAGCAGGACGCACCCCACTAACTTGTAGGTTTAGCAGAACACTGTGAGCAGGACGCACTGCACTAACTGTAAATAGTCTAGCTGCCTGACTGTGGTACTAATAGGATCAAAAGAACACCAGCAATTTTCTTCAGGTAGCTGTATTTACTGTAACAAGACAAGCCTGCCTGTTAGTAAGAAGATAACAGAAACGGATCTAGCTGAACACTGTGAGCAGGACGCACCCCACTAGCTTGTAGGTTTAGCTGAACACTGTGAGGTGGACGCACCCCACTAACTTGTAGGTTTAGCTGAACACTGTGAGCAGGACGCACCCCACTTACTTGTAGGTTTAGCAGAACACTGTGGGCAGGACGCACTGCACTAACTGTAAATAGTCTAGCTGCCTGACTGTGGTACTAATAGGATCAAAAGAACACCAGTAATTTTCTTTAAAATACTGTAACAAGACAAGCCTGCCTGTCAGTAAGAAGATAACAGGAACGGATCTAGCTGAACACTGTGAGCAGGACGCACTGCACTAAATGTAAATAGTCTAGCTGCCTGACTGTGGTACTAATAGGATCAAAAGAACACCAGTAATTTTCTTCAAAATACTGTAACAAGACAAGCCTGCCTGTCAGTAGGAATATAACAGGAACGGATCTAGCTGAACACTGTGAGCAGGACGCACTGCACTAAATGTAAATAGTCTAGAAGATAACAGGAACGGATCTAGCTAAACTGAATACAGTGTATATATATATATATATGCAACACCTGGGATGCATATATATACACAATACACTTTAAGTGCAGCTAACTGACTGACTGTCCTGCCTAATCTAGCTAACTCAAATGAAATGACACTGTCTCTCTCTCTCTCTAAGCACACCGGAACACACTGCACAGGGCCGCCGTGCAGGCGGCCTTATATAGTGTGGGGCGTGTACTAAATCCCCTGAGCCATAATTGGCCAAAGCCTCCTTGGCTTTGGCCAATTATGGCTCTCTGTTAAGGCGGTGCTGTGATTGGCCAAGCATGCGGGTCATAGTGCATGCTTGGCCAATCATCAGCAAGCAATGCACTGCAATGCCGCAGTGAATTATGGGCCGTGACGCGCCACACGAATTTGGCGCGAACGGCCCATATCGTTCGCAATTCGGCGAACGATCGAACAGCCGATGTTCGAGTCGAACATGGGTTCGACTCGAACACGAAGCTCATCCCTAGTGGTCAGTGTAACTCTTCTCATTACATTGGGGCCTGATGTACAATCCTTTCATTCACACTAGTGGCCAGTGTTAAGGTCCCCCTTACATTGGTGGTCAGTGTAAGTCCCTCCTTAGATTGGTGGTTACTGTGAATGCTTCTATTACATTAGTGGTCAGTATAAAAACGCCTCTTTATATTATTAGTCGGTAACAAAAATCCTCATTGCCATTGATCACACCCTCCCCTTCCCCCAGCACTGCCACTGATCCCCGGAGTTCTAGGATCCCTAGGAGCTTTCTGTCTATTGATGGGTCCCCTCACCTCCCCAGTTCATGGTGTGCAGAAAGTGAGGAGATGATGTGCTGTAACCTCTAGCAACCAATCAGTAAGCAGTATGATTTGCAGTAACCTCTAGCAACCAATCAACAAGCAGAAAACATGTGCTATAACCTCTAGCAACTAACCAGTGAGCCATTATGTGTGCTGTAAACTCTGCAAACCAGTCAGAAATCAATAATGATACACTGTAACCTCTGGCAACCAATCGCTGTCTGATCTGATTCAGCAAACTGATTTTGAGTCTAGCTGCTAGTCATTGTATGTTATAGAGCAAGTGAAGAGCGAAATTGCATGGAGGGGAGCCAAGAAAATGTTTGCCCAGGGTCCAATCAATATTAAAGACGGCCCTGACTATGCCCATCCTTTCTGTCCACATGTTCCTTTCATAGATACTGTACTGGGTGGCACAGTGGTGTAGTGGGTAGCACTCTCGCCTAGCACTAAAAAGGGTCGCTGGTTCGAATCCCAACCACGACACTACCTGCCTGGAGTTTGCATGTTCTCCATGTGCCTGTGTGAGTTTCCTCTGGGTACTCCGGTTTCCTCCCACACTCCTAAGACATGCTGGTAGGTTAATTGGCTTCTATCCAAAATTGGCCCTAGTATATGAATGGGGACCTTGGATTGAGGGTAGGGAATGATGTGAGTGTGGGATGTACAGGGTTAGGGACAATTGTAGACACACACCCACACTCACTCAGGTTGAACTGGATTCAACCTTACTAACTATGTAACTATTGATTCCTATAATGAAAAGCATCCCGATTCCTCTGTATTGTAACTGTACTGTCAGCCCTCATGTTATAAAGCGCTGCGCAAACTGTTGGCGCTATATAAATCCCGTATAATATAATAATAATAATCCTATGAATGGATGACAGGTGGAGAAATGAAATGTTTTGCCTTATTATGAGTTGACCAAGGTCACCATCCCTGTGGTGCGGCCATCAAGAGTTGGGCCATCGCCAGAGAGACTGCCCCAACCATACACAGAGGAAGTCTACAAATTAAAAAGTTGACCAACCGTCCTGTTGTGCTTGGATGCTTTGATAGCTTAAAGATAAAGTGCCACTTCAATGCATCTAACTCTCCTGCAAGAACCAGTGTTTCAGCAATAATTTCCTAAGAAGGAGCTCAGACAATCCATGGTAGACATGTGCATGACAAAAAAATTTGTTTCATTTTGTTTTGATTCGTTAATCTAGTTATTTAGTTTAGTTCAATTTGGTTGATTTGTTAAATTCATATTCGGAATTCGTATTCAGAATTCGTTTTGAAATTCGTATTCACAATTTTTGAATTTTCTTCAAATTTAATTTCAATTTTTATAATTTTGATCAATTTTTGAATCGGTCAAAACGAAAATATTCTATTGATATTATATTTGAATGCAGCCAAGTGAAAGAATCAAATGATTACAATGACTCAAATCACATTTGGCTTAACAAAAACAGCATTATTTCGAAATGGTACTCTAATAACACACAGTTTTTGATTTCAGCATTATGTGTAGTTAGAATTTGACTGGAGTTCAATGTAAAATTCGATTTGAATTTCAGTCTGACGTTTTTAAATTGGGACACATTTCATTACGTTATACGGAGCCTTCGGTAAAATGTGTTTATATTGTAATTCGATTATTTGGATATATCCAAATCTTCGAATAAGGAAAAATTTGTCAGAATATTAATTTGGAACGAAACAAACTGCACATGTCTACTTCATGGATCTCACTGACAGTAGCCAATGAGCTCTCCAAAGAAGTAATCCCTATTAGCTGGATGAAAGTGGAGCTGTGCGGGCAGGACCTCAGCCAGAAAGGTGTAATGGACACACGTGCCTCTGAGAGGGGGTGGCCACAGGTGATTCTCAACATATCATAATGTGGATACATCAGGTTTTAGTTATGATGGACCACTTTATTAAGTTTGCAGTGCCCCAGCTGCCCCAGATGGTGTGGAAGCACTTCTCCTTTCCTTATGGCTGTCTGCAGAACATACATTCAGACCAGGGACCCTGTTTCAAAAGTGAATTCCTCCAAGAATGGTGCTACTCACACTTAAGAAGTTGCACCCTACTCTATACCACTCAAAAGGCAATGTAAAGTTTTTAGAAATCCTACTTTATAGTGGAAAACCAAATAAATGCTAGAAATGGTAGAATCTCTGCTAAATCTGCCAATACACTGATCAAAATTTGGCTTGCTAATCAGGGACTGGCCGAATTTTGATCAGTGTGTGGCCATCCCTGCTCAACAGGAGTCACTCATTCATCATCAAAGGACATGCTGGAAAATATTTCTTGATCAGTGGCTGAAGCCGCTGATCGGTGTATTCTGACAGCGGCGGGTACACAGACTGCAGTAATAAAATCAGACAGATTTTCTAACCCTTCTTCATTCTATTCAAAATAATAAAACAATATTTTAATGTATATCACGGTAAAAAATATAAAAGATATTTAAATTCTTGTAAACTGAGTATTTAGCAGTTCCTAACTCTGAAAACTGGGCACTGCACAAGATTATTCCTTATGATTATTTCCCTAAACTAATATTACATTGTGACATTAATCCACTCACTGACAGAATACGTTGCCTTAGCTTATTAGTGAACTGTTGCATATCGAACCATCCTTTTCCTGGTGACATTTCCTTTAAAACTCTAATGGAATAAACTAACATTTTAGAGAGTGAATGTAGTATCATAATTACATTAATAACATTTGCACTGCGGCTTGATGATGATGTCAGCGTATCCCTTCACTTAGATCAGATTGCTCCAATTTCCACCAAAAAAGCAAACAAAAAAGAAAGCTAACCTAATCTTATTTAACCCCATAATTACATAGATGAGAGTGCATTGTCATTAGAACTAAAAATTAAACACAGTGCAGCGCAAATATACATCAAGCGATAAAACATCAATATATTGTTTAGAAAACAGTCCAAAGCCCGATGAAGGTAGACTATAATATCCACGGATAGTAATATATTCCACGTGATAGATTATCAAATGTAGGGACACCTTAGGTGAATGAGCCCACCACCAGCACACAGAATGCTCTCTCACTTCCAGGAATCCTGTTGGTTCAGGGGTCAATTCCCGGAGGTGAGTAAGTATTCTGTGTGCTGGTGGCGGGCTCATTCACCTAAGGTGTCCCTACATTTGATAATCTCTCACGTGGAATATATTACTGTCCGTTGATATTATAGTCTACCTTCATCGGGCTTTGGACTGTTTTATACACAATATATTGATGTTTTATTGCTTGATATATTATTGCTTGCAATATTTTTAATCTTTAGTATTGTTTTATGGGGCTTGATGAAATTACCCTTGGTGTTCAGCTTAGCAAATTTTTACTAGTTGGTCATTTTTACCAGTTGCTATTATTTGTTTGCGCCGATTGAATCCCTTATTGTGTCATTAGAACTACCTGACAGCAGTTAGAGCTAAATTAAATGAGATCGCAGTCTAGTGGATCCGGGTTTGACGTCCAAGTGTTTACAATATTGGATTAAAATTGGAGCAAGATAGCCATGATGGTTTGAAGTTACTGTGGAATTAAAGTCCTGCATGGGCCAATCAAGTTGTTCAACAACTGGCATCCGGAAGAAGCCAAGGTGAAGATGCCGGAGCCAGCAAGGAACCCTGCAGGTATCAGACCTTTGAGCGGAGGTAGGTATTTCAGACTTTAGTTCCACTTAAAAAAAAAACTCTACTGAGAAAATACAATGTTTTACATTGCTGAGATCTGCTTATGAAAATTCTCATTACCCGGGGGTGATGATCCAAATGTTTGCTGTCACCCGCAGGGTCGGTGCTACCACTAGGCAAACTAGGCAGCCGCCTAGGGCGCACTGCTGCCTAGGGTGCCCGGCCACTGGTGTCCCTATTCTTTTCTCTCTGCAACAAGCAACTAAGTCTCAGCATCAGCAGGCGGAGGACTGTGTCTGTGTCCCGACTCTTGAATGAATGGAAGCAAGCAAACATGAATTTATGGGCACTGGTAGGCTGCATTGAAGGGCCTTGGTAGGCTGCATTTGATGGGCGATGGTAGGCTGCATTGATGGGCCCTGGTAGGCTGCATTTGATGGGCGCTGGTAGGCTACATTTGATGGGCGCTGATGAGGCTTCATTTGATGGGCGCTTCATTAAAATGGTGGGGTATACATGGGCAGGGCAAAGGGGGTGGAGTTAGGGGTGGTGCCAATGGGGGGTGGCAAAATGAAGTTTCACCTAGGGTGTCAAAAATCCTTGCACCAGCCCTGGTCACCAGCAACTAACTTAGTTGTACGATTGTTTTTGTATGTTCTATTGCACACCCCTTTGCTTTCTGGCTATTAATGTGTGAACTAGTAAAAGTTAGGTTTTACACAATTTTTTGGAAGCAAGAAACATTTGATGAGTTGAATTTCAAAAGAAATTTATGCTAAACTACTAAGGCCAGAGACTTTTAGGAAATTTGTATTTCTTTGTATTGTATTGTTTTTTTGTAATTCTAAGGAAGGTGCACATTTCTGTGTTTCGCAGATTTCCCTTTACTTCCTGTTTCAGGGAAACTGGGATCTGTTAAAACAGGGGACATTTCCTCTTAGACAGTTGACACAAGAACAGATTTTCCAAATGAAAGATTTCCCCTAACCTGTTCCTGTGGCTAAAATATTTTGAATCTTCTATAATTTTCTATACTTCACTTCGGCCAGTGAGTGTCGATTCACACTACAGGGACTTGGGATCCGACTTGTCATTCCTCAAGTTGCCCCAAGTCGCTTGACATTAGAAATTCCATTGAAGTGAATGAGAGCCGTCTTAACATACACTACTGAAGTCTCTATGACTTTAGAAAAGGTTCCTGTACTGCTTCAAGGTGACTTCTTGCAGACTTGTACTCCATAGACTTTATGGAAGTCGCCTCCAAGTCAGATCCTCATCTATATTGAAGCGACTATGATCCTACTTTATAGGATTTTTTTTTTGTTACCCAGGTACTCCCAAAGCATTTCCCAGGCAGCCCCTCCCACAGAGTACTTCCTGTATGCTATTATTTCTACATATTCTGGCCGACCTGCATGCTAGCATTACAGACCATGTCTTCCAGAGCCCGCAGAGAAGTTATACAATGAGAACCCATTGATAATGAGGTTCTAATAAGGCTTTTGAAGCAGCGTGCAATGCTGTATGACAACACAGATTCTAATTTTAAGGACCAAGCGAAGTGGCTGGTGATCTGCCAAATCGGAGTTGAGGACTGGGATATTCTGACAGCCAATGAATGTACTGAAAAATGTAAGTTTACCCTTTATTTTATTTTGGTCAGTTTGGTCTTCACATGCACTATGTATCCCCAACTGTGCAGTGCAGGTCATCATTGCAGGTCATCAGTGCAGTCTCTGCAGTGCAGGTCAACAGGGCAGGCTATAAGTGCAGTCTCTGCAGTGCAAGCTATCAGTGCAGGTCACCAGTGCAGGCTATCATGGATGTCTTGTCCTATTGCATAATAGGAATCAGCTTTATGTTGTTCAATAACATATCTTTGTTAAAATACGGAGAAAATGAATTATTAATATCAAAAGCAAAGAAAATGATTGTTTTAGTATAACATTTTAATTGAATGATACCAAAACTAGTATTCCAAAGATTAACGACAGTATAGCATAACATATAAAGTTATAAACTCAATACCTGTACAGGCTTTATACAACAAAACTGAAAAGGCCACAGCAGCAAAATATATATTTTTTTCATTAATAATGAACTTAGCAATAAATTTAGGAAATAGCGTCCATTTGCCATTCTAGTCCACCAGCCGGTGAAAGGAAAAATGAAGCAAATTGATCGCAAACAGTTGCACCATCGCAGGATCCCTTAGTAACAGTGAGGTGCACACTTTCCATTTCATGCATAAGGGAATCCTCAAAACGGTACCCGTCACGTAGCCGGACATAATTGTGGAGCATGCACGCTGCTCTGACAGCAGTTATTGTGCTTTCGAGGTTTAACGCAATAGGGGTGTGCAACAAACGCCATTTATTGGCAAGAATTCCAAAACTGCACTCAACCACCCTTCTTGCCCTTGTCAGATGATAGTTGAAAACTTTCTTTGGGGTAGTCAGATTTCAGTTGGAGTAAGGCCTCATTAGGTGTTCCCCCAATGCAAACGCCTCATCTGCATTGAACACATAGGGTAGTGGGGGTTCAGTTGTGCCAGGAAGGGAACAGTTCCCAGGAAGATCTAGCTGATTATCTCATAGCCTTTCACCAAATGAGGAATTAGAAAAAATCTGTGAATCTCAGCTGCTTCCGTATGATCCTATATCTATATGGGTGAAGCAGTAGTTTGCGTTGGCCACAACTAGCAGTACAAAGGAGCAAAATTTTTTTTAATTGAAGAATCTACTGTCGCTACCAAAAGGCTTAAAGACTAGGGATGAGCTTTATGTTCGGGTCAAACATAAGCTCGATTCGAACATCGGGTGTTTGCCCGTTTGCCGAAGAGCAAACATTATGGGGCGTTCGTGGGAAATTCGAGCACTGAACGCCCCATAATGCACTGCGAGATTGCAGTGCATAGCTGTATGATGATTGACCAAAGCATGCACCTGACCTGCATGCTTTAGCCAGTCGCAGCACTCTCTGCTAAGAGAGTCATAATTGGCCAAAGGCAGGGTGCCTTTGCCTAATCATGGCTCAGGGGGACTAAGTCCACGCCCCACACTATATAAGGCTGCTTACACGGTGGCCATGTGTAGTGTTGTTGGTGTGGACAGAGAGATAGCTTGATTTAGATTAAGCAGGCAAGTTATTCAGTTAGTGGCAGTGTATTTGATATATATATATATATACAGTCATTCTAAAATATATATATATATATATATATATATATATATATATATATACACTCTGCATCCAATGCAGCCTATATCTACCGTGCATTCTGTGGTGTACTGTTTCTAATACACTTCAGGTGGTGTACACAGTATCTAATACAGTATGTACAGTGTCTACTACACTTCTGGTGGTGTACACAATATAAAATACAGTGCAGCCGTTGTACAGTTTCTAATACAGTACAGGTGGTGTACACAGTATCTAATACAGTGTGTACAGTTTCTACTACACTTCTGGTGGTGTACACAGTACACAATACAGTGCAGCCGTAGTACAGTTGCTAATACAGTGCAGGCAGTGTATACAGTATCTAATACAGTGTGTACAGTTTCTACTACACTTCTGGTGGTGTACACGGTATCTAATACAGTGTAATGTGGTGTTGCAAAACAAAATATACATCATGTCCGGAAGGCCACCAAGGAGAGGCAGACGCTCACAGGCCACTAAAAGAGGGCAAGCAGCCTCTGTGTCTACAGTCAACAGTGCTGGTCGTGGAAATGGTGCATCCTCTTCAGGTGGCCATGGGGCATGCTTGTCCCTTTTTTCTGCTGCTGGCCATGTTATTGAGCCAGAACATGCAGAAGAGTTGATGGAGTGGATAACAAGGTCGTCCTCATCCTCCTCATGCTCTGTCACCTAGGCTCAGAGTAGTTTGCCTTCCAACGCAGCTGCCAAAGCAGCCTATTCCTCTGGCTCCTTGTCTACAGTCACTCCTTCTGTAGCCCCACCGTCATGCACTGAGGAGTCCCCAGAATTATTTGACCACAGTGTTGGGTACATGCTGCTAAGGATGCGCAGTGATTTGAAGGCTCGGATGTTGGTTCCCAGGTTGAGGAAGGGAGTAACATGAGCCTAGAGAGAGGGGGTGCCCAAGAAGGACAAGCAACTGGCAGTCTTGTTCCCCCAGCTGCAGCATACTGCCAAGTTTGCTCCATTGACAAGGAGGGAGGAGATGATGAGGTCACTGACTGTACTTGGATGCCTGAGAGAAGAGAGGAGGAGGAGGCACAACACCAATGAGGCAGGATGTCCTCAAGGGGGCAGTTTAAGGGCAGCAATCCTATTGCATCACGTCACAGAGCAGGTGCAGGGCACTGCTGACTCCCCACTGACTTTTAAAAGTTCCTTGGTGTGGGCCTTTTTTGACACGTGTGCAGCAGTTCGCACCGTTGCTGTTTGCAACCTATGTCTGAAGTGGATCAAGCGTGGTCAGAACAGCAGCCGCTTGGGCACCACTTGCTTGAACAGATATACGATGACCCACCATGCAGTCCGTTGGCAACAGCACTTGAAAGACCCACAAAGAAAAAGGCGGACAAAAACCTTCACTGAGAGGAATGAAGATATAGCAATAGGTTTTCCAAGTACTTGCAGCCAATCTGCTATCAGTAGACCACCATCTGATTTTAGCAGGCAAATTTCCCTACCCCAGTTCCTGAACTGTAAAAAGAAATTCGGTCCCAGCCATCCACATGCTCAGCGTCTAAATGCTAGCTTGGCCAAATTGCTAGCACTGCAACTGCTTCCTTTTCAGCTGGTAGACTCTGCCCCCTTTTGTGAATTTGGGGAATGTGCTGTACCTCAGTGACAAGTTCCAAAACTCCATTTCTTTTCACGGAAGGCCATTCTGTCTCTCTACCGGCATGTGGAAGGCAATGTTTTGGCCTTGTTGGACAGGGCGGTCAGTAGTTAGGTGCATATTACCGCTGACTCATGGTCCAGCAGGCATGGGCAGGGATGTTACCTTTCCTTCAGGGCACACTGGGTAACTTAGCTGGCAGCTGGGAAGGATACAGGACAGGGTACAGTGTTGTTGGAGCTTGTTCCACCACCACGCCTCCAAAATGCTAGTGCTGATTCTGCCACAGCTCTCTCCTCCACCCCCTCCTCTTCTTCTTCCTCTAAGGCCTCTTCTGCAGATTTGTCCTCCGAACCAGCGATGCTCCGTAAGCGTTCAAGGCTAAAATATGCCATACAGTGTCTGAGTTGGTCTGCCTAGGGGACAGGAACCACACTGGGGCAGAGATTTTGTCAGCTCTGCAGGAGCAGGCTCAGAGGTGATTGACGCCATGTCAGCTTCAGCCAGGAATGGTTGTATGTGACAATGGCACCAACCTTCTCTCCTCCCTCCGACAGGGACACTTGACCCATGTTCCATGTTTGGCACACGTCCTGGATTTGGTGGTGCAGCAGTTCTTGAGCAGGTACCCAGGCTTACAGGATCTCCTGACAGGGGCAGAACTACCACCATAGGAACCCATGCGCGCGCAATGGGGCCCGCAGCCAAGTGGGGCCCGGTGAGGATGAGAGCACCGCCGGCACAGTCTCCCAGCCAGGGGAAGAGAGAGGAGAGGAAGAGGCAAGCTGTCCGTATCAGCAGAGAGCTGAATTGCCCGATGTAATAGCTTTCATTAGAACTTCCAGTGTTCCCGGGGCTCACGTCACATAGCTCTACCTCTTGGAGCCTTTGATAGACAGAACGCCAATCCAATGCGGGAAGTGTGACGTCATCAAAGGCGTCGGGCCAAGAGGTGGGGCTATGTGACGATGAGCCCCGGGAAGACGGGAAATTCAAATGAAAGCTATTATAGCGGGCAATCCCGCTCTCTGCTGATCCGGGTGGCTTGCCTCTTCCTCTGCACATTTGAGGCTGTATGGGGCACAGGCAGACCAGGCTGTATTGGGCACAGGCAACGCTGTATTGGGTACAGGTCACGCTGCATTGGGCACAGGTCACGCTGTATGGGGCACAGGTAACGCTGTATGGGGAACAGGTCAGGCTGCATTGGGCACAGGTCACGCTGCATTGGGCACAGGTCACGTTGTATGGGGCACAGGTCACGCTGTATGAGTCACAGGTCATGCTGTATGGGGCACAGGTCACGCTGCATTGGGCACAGGTCACGCTGTATGGGGCACAAGTCACGCTGCATTGGGCACAGGTCACGCTGCATTGGGCACAGGTCACGCTGTATCAGCACAGGTCACGCTGCATTGGGCACAGGTCACGCTGCATTGGGCACAGGGCATGCTGTATTGGGCACAGGTCATGCTGCATTGGGCACAGGTCACGCTGTATTGGGCCCAGGTCATGCTGTATGGTGCACAGGTCACGCTGCATTGGGCACAGGTCACGCTGTATTGGGCCCAGGTCATGCTGTATGGTGCACAGGTCACGCTGCATTGCGCACAGGTCATGCTGTATGGGGCACAGGTCACGCTGCATTGGGCACAGGTCACGCTGTATGGGGCACAGGTCAGGCTGTATGGGGCACAGGTCACGCTGCATTGGGCACAGGTCACACTGCATGGGGCACAGGTCACGCTGTATGGGGCACAGGTCACGCTACATTGGGCACAGGTCACGTTACATTGGGCACAGGTCACGTTGCATTGGGCACAGGCCATGCTGCATTGGGCACAGGTCACGCTGTATTGGGCACAGGTCATGCTGTATGGGGCACAAGTCACGCTGCATTGGGCACAGGTCACGCTGTATTGGGCCCAGGTCATGCTGTATGGTGCACAGGTCACGCTGCATTGGGCACAGGTCACGCCGTATGGGGCATAGGTCAGGCTGTATGGGGCACAAGTCACGCTGCATTGGGCACAGGTCACGCTGCATGGGGCACAGGTCACGCTGCATGGGGCACAGGTCGCGCTGCATTGGGCACAGGTCACGCTGCATTGTGCACAGGTCACGCCGTATGGGGCATAGGTCAGGCTGTATGGGGCACAGGTCACGCTGCATTGGGCACAGGTCACGCCGTATGGGGCATAGGTCAGGCTGTATGGGACACAGGTCAGGCTGCATTGGGCACAGGTCACGCTGCATGGGGCACAGGTCACGTTGCATTGGGCACAGGTCACGTTGCATTGGGCACAGGTCACGCTGCATTGTGCACAGGTCACGCTGCATTGTGCACAGGTCACGCTGTATGTGGCACAGGTCACGCTGCATTGACACTAGGGCAGCTGTGGGGGGGCTGTTTGCAGGGGGGCCCCATACAACATTTTGCTATGGGGCCCTGCTATTTCTAGTTACGCCCCTGTCTCCTGAGGCAGGCCAGAAAAGTCTGTGGTAATTTCCACCTGTCATACAATGCCAGTGCTCGGCTGGCTGACATTCAAAGGGAATGCAACCTGCCCACCAACCGCCTCATTTATGAAATGCCCACCAGGTGGATCTCAACGTTGGCAATGCTGCAGCGGCTGCACACACAGCAGAGGGCCATTAGTTAGTACCCGTGTGAGTATGGCACCAGGACATAGTCAGGGGAGCTTGGCTTCTTTTCGCCACACAAGTGGCTACTGATCAAGGATGCATGTGCTGTCTTGTCACCATTTGAGGAGGCCACAAGGATGGTGAGCAGTGACAATGCATGCATCAGTGACACTGTCCCTCTAGTCTTCCTGTTGGAGCACACGCTTCGTGGAATCATGGACAGGGCACTTAAGCAGAACAGCGGGAGGAAGAGGAGGACTTCCTTAACTCGCAAGGCCCCCTTTTTCCTGCGGGCCTGCCAAAACACACAGGAAGAAGAGGAGGATTGTGTCAGCATGGATGTAGAGGATAACAATCAGCAGCAGTCTTCAAGGGATGGTTTTCAGTCCCCAGAAATCCAAGGAGTTGTATGTGGCTGGGAGGAGGTAGTTACGGATCATGTGATCCTTAGTGACCCAGAGGACTCAAAATGGAATGCCTCTGCAAACTTACGCTGCATGGCCTCCCTGATTCTGCAAAGCCTGCAAAAGGACCCTAGGATTCGTGGTATCAAGGAGAGGGATCATTACTGGCTGGCAACCCTTCTTTATCCACGTTACAAGGGTAAGGTTGCAGAACTCATCCTGCCTTCGCAGAGGGAGCAAAGGATGAAACATCTTCAGGAGGCCTTGAAGAAAGGTTTGTGTAATGCATTTCCAGATGCTGGGAGGTTACAATTTCCTGGTGCTGGACAACGTGCGCTGAGGCTTCGTTCAGTCAGAGGAAGAGCGGTGGAGAAGGTGGCCGGCTGACCGATGCCTTTAAACAATTTTTCAGTCCTCAGCGCCAAGGTCTGATCGGTTCAGGCAACCATCGACACAGTCTGCATTACATGGTGCAGGAATATCTAGGGGCAAGAGCAGACTTGGAGACCTTTACAACATAGCATCCACTGGGTTACTGGGTCTTGAGGATAGACCACTGACCAGAACTTGCTCAATATGCAATTGAGCTACTGGCCTGCCCTGCATCCAGCGTGCTTTCTGAATGCATATTTAGTGCTGCTGGAGGGTTTGTAACGGATCAAAGAGTGCGCCCGTCATTCAAAAAAATTAATCAGTCTTGGATCAGCAGCTATCAAGCACCTGATGTGACTGATTGAATTTGCTATGGATGTGGAATCCCTTGAAGACTGCCTATGCAGACTATCCTATTCCTCCTCAATCTTGATGATGCTAGCTTCCAACAATATTTTTGGTTTAGGGCACCACCACCACCACCCAAGGCCCAATTTTTCTGCCCCTGTTTAACAGGGGCATGTAATTACAATTTTTCATCTAATATGTCACAGCAGGTCCCGTTCCTGCGCCCAACAAGAGTATCTGTGAGGGGTTACAGTGTTGTGGCACCACCACCACCATCCAAGGCCCAATTTTTCTGCCCCTGTTTAACAGGGGCATGTAATTACGATTTTTGATATAATATTTCAATGCAGGGCCCATTCCTGCGCCCCAACAAGAGTATCTGTGAGGGGTTACAGTGTTGTGGCACCACCACCACCATCCAGGGGCATGTAATCACAATTCTTGACATAATATTTCACAGCAGGGCCCGTTCCTGCACCCACCAAGAGTAACTGTGAGGGCTTACAGTATTCTGGTACCACCACCACCACCAGAGGCCCAATTTTTTTGCCCCTGTTTAACAGGGGCATGTAATTACAATTCTTGATATAGTATTTCACAGCAGGGCCCGTTCCTGCACCCACCAAGAGTATCTGTGAGGGCTTAGAGTGTTCTGGTACCACCAACACCTAAGGCCCTATTTTCTGTAGAGTATATAGGGCAGGCCATATAGTATATATACTGCTGTTCAGAGTATATAGTGCCTAAGGGTCCCCCACGCCATTTTTCTAAAAATTTGGGTGCGGGGTTCCCCTTAGTATCCATACAAGACCCAAAGGTAATGGACTGGGGGGGGGGACCCATGCCATTTTCTTTCAATGATTTTCATCTATATTGCCGGGACCCGACAATACATTACAGCCGTGAGTAGTTTTGAGTGAAATTTTTTCCTTTAGAAATGTCATTTTGCTGTGGTATTGTTCAAAACACGGGAAAAATGCGCTACTTTACAGGCATACTAAGGACACGCCCCAGGCACAATATTTAAAGGAATATTTAATTTTTATTGTTTCACTTTAAGCATAAAATCACTGCTGCTGAAAAAACTGCAGTTTTTAAAACTTTTTTTTGCATTGATACATGTCCCCTGGGGCAGGACCAGGGTCCCCAAACACTTTTTATGGCAATAACTTGCATATAAGCCTTTAAAATTAGCACTTTTTTTCACGTTAGTGTCCCACTTTAACGGTGTTTACATGTTCGAACAATTTTTCGGCTGTTCGCATGTTCTGCTGCAAACCAAACCGGGGGGGGGGGGGGGGTGTGTGTGTTCGGCTCGCACGTGCTTCCCACCTATAGCTCCAATACAATTGGGGAAATTGCACAGCTCCCAAAAAACTCTTGCAATATCCCGCCAATCCTCTTGTGTAGGCCTCTTCATAACAATGTTATTAAGCACATCCTATAAGATTTGGCAGGTGTCTCGAATGATGTAGCTGACTGTAGACCTGCCCACCATGAACTCATAATGTAGGCTCACTAGGAAATAACCGGTTACCAGGTACCTGAAAGACAAAAAACATTTTTGGTTATGTTCTTTTTTTATGTTTTGCAGTGCACCTATTGCAAACAAGATGGAAAGGCTTAAAGGGGTTTTAAAGGTATTTTTTTTTTTAATAACAAACATGTTATACTTACCTCCACTGTGCAGCTCGTTTTGCACAGAGTGGCCCCGAACCTGGTCTTCTGGGGTCCCTCTGCGGCTGTCTCAGCTCCTCCCTGCAAGAACTAAACACCTTCATGCAAGCTCTCTCTCATGGTGTTTAGTTCTTGCGGGCGCACTCCCGTGATACAGCCAGCGGCTATAGCCGCCGACTGTATCACTCGGCCCCGCCCCCCCGGCGCGCCGCGTCATTGGATGTGATTGACAGCAGCGCGAGCCAATGGCTGTGCTGCTTCCAATCCATCCACTCCAGCCAATCAACGGCCAGGCTGAGCGGCGAAGAGGATGTCGGGAGCGAGCGCGGGACTTTTGAGGGGTCAGGTAAGTAAAACGGGGGGGCTGGGGGGGCCGGCATTGTCGGATATTTTTTCACCTTAATGCATAGGATGCATTAAGGTGAAAAAACGTGAACCTTTACAACCCCTTTAAGGGATCTCAGGAGACAACTGGCCAAGAGTCATAGCAGAATTCTGTCATTGAAGGATCCCAAGCAAGTGATAGCAACCTGTCTGAGCAGTTTGCTATCACAGAGGAGCCAGCTGGGCCCAGCCAGGTTCCCAGACGTCAGACAAGCATACCTGCAAGGGGTGGGCAAAACTTTGATCACTTTGCTGAGATTGTGGATGAAAAGTTAGATAGCCAGGAGTCCGAAGACCATACTTTCAGTATGCTGGTGGCGGGCATGTTCAAAAATATCCGCCCAGAGCAGAAACATAACTTGCGGAAGGCAGTGTTGGACCTCTTAGACTCCAAAATGCATGATGAGCCAGCAACCAGCTCCTTGCCTAGCTTTGGCCCACCACCATCATCCGGTCCCTATTATCCCTATCCAACCTCTCCACCACCCAGAATCCACCCTTACTATCCCCCTCGCTTCCACCCATACTCTCATGATTATGGGAATGTAATCAACACATTGCATCCCACATTCAACTACGTCCCCAATTCCCTCCACAATCGGCACCCCTGTAACCCCAAGAGTGCATCAGTCACCTGGTTTTCATGAAACCCGATCCCCAAGGCCTTCAACCAGCAGTGAATCAACCACACTTAAGGATTTTGAAGCAGTGTATTAACAGATGTAGGTTGACAAATGTCACCCCAACATGTTTTTTTTCTTTGTTTTCTTCCTGATATACCCGGATTTGCCTGACCAATTTATACTATTTGTAGAATTTCTATAAAAAAATATTGAACCTTAAAATAAAAGTTTACTTACAGTAAAATGTTGGTGCATTTCATAATTTGTTTGATGTTTACTGAATGTTGAAACTATGCATGGTGAATAATCTGCTGCAGCAATGATGAGAAAACAATCCATTTAGGATTATTAGCCAAAACTATATTAACCCCTTCCCGACCAGCCGCCACAGTTATACTGCGGCAGGATGGCTCCCCTGGGTGAGCCGTCATAGCTGTACGTCAGCTCTTTAAGACGCTCTAGCAGGCGTGCGCGCACCCGCAGCATGTCCCTGGAGCCCATGCGCATGCCCAGCGAGCACGATGACTGCTGGGCACCCGCGATCACTCGTGACAGAGCGAGAACTACTAAGTAGGAACAACGATCTGTCTCCTCCTCTAGTCAGCCACATTCCCCCCACAGTATATATATCTTTATAGCTATCTTTAGCTCTGATCGCTGTATAAATGTCAATGGTCCCAAAAAAGTTTTAAAAGTGTCCGATCTGTCCCGATAAAAATCGCAGATCGCCGCCATTATGCCATTACTAGTAAAAAAAAAATAATAATAATAAAAATGCCAATAATCTATCCCCTATTTTGTGGACGCTATAACTTTTGCGCAAGCCAATCAATATACGCTTATTGCGTTTTTGTTTTTTTTGTTTTTTAACCAAAAATATGTGGAAGAATACATATCGGCCTAAACTGAGGAAGACGTTTTTTTTATTTGGGGGGTATTTATTATAGCAAAAATGTAAAAATATTGTTTTTTTTTTCAAAATTGTCGCTCTTTTTTTGTTTATAGCGCCAAAAATAAAAATCACAGAGGTGATCAAATACCACCAAAAGAAATCTCTATTTATGGGAGAAAAAAATTGTTTTTATACAACGTCGCATTAAGGGGCCAATTCTTTTGGGGCTGAAGTGTTTAAGCAATATGAAGCTGCAGGATTTTTTTTAATATTATGCTCAGATGACTGAGATTGCTCCAGAACCTTTACATTTCTGCCAGGCAAATCCCCTCCTAGATAATTGTCATTTGAGTAAATGTTTTAAGATTACCCTTCTATCCCTGTTTCAATTAGAACAAAAGATGTTGGATTTTCCTTTACTTTGATTGCTGGTGACAGTGGTCATTTGGGCTAGAGAGAGAGTGACTTTCCCCAACTTAGCCATAGACAGCAAGAAAAAAATTGATGAGGTTCTAACCCTTCCACACTCTGTCCAAAAATGTTTTGGCTTTACATTCATAAGTGTAACTCCACGTCATTAAGTTCCTTATACTGTCTAAAGTAATGTTATCCCTTTCATGACTAAGCCTATTTTTGAAATTTGGTGTTTACAAGTTAAAATCCGTATTTTTTGCTAGAAAATTACTTAGAACCCCCAAACATTATATATATATATATTTTTAGCAGAGAATCTAGAGAATAAAATGGAGATTGTTGCAATATTTTATGTTACACGGTATTTGTGCAGCGGTGTTTTAAACGCAAATTTTTGATTTTTTAAAATTTCATGAATTTTAAAAAATCCAAACAGTAAAGTTACCCCAATTTTTTTGTATAATGTGAAAGATAATGTTACGCCGAGGAAATAGATACCAAACATGTCACACTTTATAATTGCATGCACTCGTGGAATGGCGACAAACTACGGTACCTAAGAACTTCCATAGGCGGCGCTTTAAATTTTTTTTACGGTTACCAGGTTAGAGTTACAGAGGAGGTCTGGTGCTAGAATTATTTCTCTCGCTCTGACAATCGTGGCGATACCTCACATGTGTGATTTGAACACTGTACTCTTTACACTGTACTCTTTATGGAGGGATCGGGGGTCTAAAAGACCCCCGATCCCTCCTTTGCACTTCAAAGTATTCAGATCGCCGAAAACGGCGATTATGAATACTGTGTATTTTTTTTAAATCGGCGCCATTGGCAGCCGAGTAAATGGAAGTGACGTCATGACGTCGCTTCCGCGTTTACAATTAGAAGACTGGAATGAAGCCACCCACAGCTTCGTTCCAGACCGCCCCCAGCTGCCAGAGGCAGCCGATTTGTCAGCGGGCCTCCCGATCGAACGGGAGGCCTGGTGAGAGCGGCGGGAGGCGGCGGGAGGCGGCAGGAGGGGGGGACGTCCCCTCCCGCTCCTCCGGTATAAAAGCCGAGCGGCTTTTAGCTGCATCGGTTGTTATATTTGGATAGCCGATAACCGGCTCTAAACAACGATACTGCAGCTGCGGGCATCCTCCTGGTATAACCCCCAAAAGCCGAGTATGCACATCTGCGTACGCTCAGCAGGAAGGGGTTATAGTGCCCATACACAGAACAAAAAATATGATCAGAAGAACAAAAAGGTTGTTCAATGTGCTTCATGAATATATTGCTCTATTTACTTTCATATGATTGTGCAACACCCCTTGACCCCCAAAGGCCAGTGGACCCCCAGGCACAGGATGGGCTATAATTTAACCTCAAGATATAGTCCTCAGGAATAGTGGAACAATGTGTATTAGGGTGCCAGTCAATTTTAGATGCAAAACAAAATAAGTTTATTTACTCTCACTCAAAACTCCAGGGAAAGAGGGTAAAGGCACAGGGCACCCATGGACTAGCAGACTCCAGAATAAGGGAACAAAAGTACTTAGGGATTGATTTACTAAAGGCAAATAGACTGTGCACTTTGCAAAATGCAGATGTACAGGCATACCCCACTTTTAAGTACACAATGGGGTTTATTTACTAAACCTGGAAAGTGCAAAATCAGGCTAACTTCTGCATATAAACCAATGAGTTTCCGGGTTTTATTACCAAAGCTTAATTGAACAAGCTGGGGTTAGAAACTCATTTATTTCTATGCAGAAGTGAGCCTGATTTTGCAATTTCCAGCTTTAGTAAATAAACCCCATTGCTTCCTTAAAAGTGGGGTATGCCTGTACACTGCAAGAACAGTTGCTCCAGAGCTTAGTAAATGATGGTGGGCTCTGTTGACTTTCATCATCCAATCATGTGCAAGCAAAATGTCTTTCTTTTTTTTCTTGCATGTTATTGGGTACTCTTTGCAAAGTGCAGCTTTACCTCATTTACTAAACTCTGGAGCAACTGCACTTGCAGAGTGCAAGTGCACTTTGCAAATTTTACAATCTATTTGCCTTTGGTAAATCAACCCCATTGAGTCTTCATAGATAGAGATTCTTTAAGCCAACCTGACATTCTTTGATTGTAGCTCTTGACTGTAAATCATTTATCAGTCCAGCTCAGGGTTGCCAACCGCCAGTAAATTTACTGACAGTTTGTAAAAATCAGTGATTGTTTTACAACTGCCAGTAAATATCAGGGGCTGATAATTTCATGCTGTGTTGACTTTTTAAGTGTAAATCAAGCATATTACTTTGTTACAGGTATTGTCAGTGTTTCCATATCATGTTTATACTGTTCAAACATTCACTGTTTTCGCTTTTAATAGGAGTTCTGTAATTTCTCAGGTTGACAGTAAAAAATGTGCGGGTAAAAAAAATGTGCCAGTAAATTGTCCATGTTTTGTCAGTAAAAAAATGCTGCGGGAGGTTGGCAACCCTGGTCCAGCTGCCAACGTCCTGGGGAGAGAACACAGTTCTCCAATGAAATCCAAGCTTCTCCAGCCCTCATCACCTCTGGAGTTCCTCCATGGCTTCTCAATTCTCAGGTTACCTGAGCTAGGACTCAAACCAAGAGACAAGCACACTGACTTCCCAAGGTCATTCTCAGAATATTTATTGCATTTATAGCATGCAATTGTAGCACCCTCTACCAGAAGGTAGGTGCTAGTAAGGGTTATCTTACTAGGTTGTTAAGCACAGGCAAATATAGGCAGGCCTATGCTGCAAGCTAGGCCTGTCTGTTTTGATCTGGGGGCTGGGAGTGGTCAGAGTAGCATTGGGTGTGATCACCTGGTGTCAGAGAAGCTCACAGAACAGACGCGCACCGGCGCGTAACAGCGCATGCGGGCACGCACCCGTGCGCGCCATTGAACAGGCACACGCGGGTGCGCTTCTGCGCGCGCTTGTGCGCATCAGCACACGCGCTGTGCTTGGCGCCAATCGCCCTATTTAAACTGTCTGTGCACTTTGCTTGGTGCTGTCCAATCTGCAGCTCCCTGTATCTGTGTTCCTGTAAATCTGTCTGAACGTTTGATCTCCTGACTACCCGGCTTGTCCTTTGGATTACTCTCTGTCTTCTGCCAGCATCTGATCCCGGCCTGTCCTTGACCTTGAACCTGCCTGCTCCTTTGTACTACTCTGCTCGTCTGTTGCCAATCCTGCCTGTGACCTGGTTTCTGAACCCGCTTGCTCCTTTGTACTGTGCTGCCCGCCTGTTGCCAACTCTGCCTGTAACTGGATCTGCCCGCTCTGCTCCTGCTCTGCTGCCTGTGCTCCAGCTGACTAGTGATCTCCAACCCACCTGCACCAGGATCCTGCACCTTTACTTCCGCAAGTCACCCGCCAGGCTCACATACCATTCTGTGCTCCCATGCCTCCTGTTCATACTACCAGGGGGCGTGAACCAGACACATAAGGGAGAGCTCCCCCTGCTATATTGGGCTCATTGGTCAGGTACGTGGAAGCCTGACACCTAGGCTCCAGTTCTGCGGCGCCTCCTCTGCTTCCAGGGAGAGGAGGCTGGGCCTGGAGCTGGAGTGGCAGGCAACTCATGTGGGAGCCCTGACCAATCCCTAACTCATGTTGGTAGAGGGCGGGCCTCCTATACAAGTTGCGGTCACATGCTGCTAGGGAAGAGTAGTTGACTTTAACCTACTATGCCTCCAGGGAGAGGTTCTGTAGGCCTCAGGCTTAGTAGCAGCGAGTCTCCAGAGCCAGTAGAGGGGCTTATCCAGAGTGAGTTCATACTACCCAATGGAAGAGGATATGTCATACTTTAATTAGCAACTACAAGATTGTGCAGGAGGAATCAAGTTGGTACAATTTATAATACATATAGAAGATTTATACTTAGTCAAATATGCACATTCAATCTTCAGGCTCTAACTTTGTTCAAAGTATGTTGAATTCTGTAAATATAATTGTATAGATTAATTTCATTGGCATCCCATATCCCAATCCCTATCCAAGTTGTACCCCCCAACAAAACATCAAAAACAAAGCTTGCAAAAGACTGTTAATTGTCTCTAGAAAGGATGCATGAAGTCTAGCAGTGGGGTAATTTGGCGGATCATTTGTCAGTAGTGCTAACACCATGGCTACATAATGCATCGCTGGAAAAAAACCTCCTAGTGGTTGGCCAGAGAGAGACAAATATCCCTAGCTCTCATTGATGCAACTAAATTTAAACAGACACACCTGCTTAAGGCACAGTAGCTACACTTGGCTTTTCTGTCCAGACTGGTCAGGTTAATTTCAATGAAATGTATCAGTTTGCTTAAAATCAATCAATGGCACAGTGGGGTTGATTTACTAAAGGCAAATTGACTGTGCACTTTGAAAAGTGCAGTTGCACTCTGCAAGTGTAATTGCTCCAGAGCTTAGTAAATGAGGTAAGGCTTCACTTTACAAAGAATGCCCAGTCACATGCAAGGAAAATAAAAAAAAAAGCATTTTTGCTTGCACATGATTGGATGATGGAAGTCAGCAAAGCTTTTGCTCATTTACTAAGCTCTAAAGTACCTGCTCTTGCAGAGTGCAACTGCACTTTGTAAAGTGCACAGTCAATTTGCCTTTAGTAAATCAACCCCATTATGTATCTTTTTGATAATTCATAGATTTGATCATATTGTCTGATTCTGTGAAGAATAGTTCAATGAGAACATTACGTGTATGACCAAAGTTACAAATGCACCACAAGTTAACATTAGGGCCCTCTGCTGTATAACAAAAAATGACACACAGTTCTTGTTATTATATAGAGATCTCTGCAAGCTTCCAGTAAGAAAACGTGTCCTCCTGTGTCAAAGAAAACATCACACGACAGACTTGAACTAGGGATTGATGATTCTTTTAATGGTCTTTTGCTAAATAAAGATGTCACATTCCTAAGATTTATAGGTGAGTAGGGAGTGAGTGGAATGAAATCACTCTATGTACAATATACAATAGACAGAACGATATATGGCTACATTGCCCAGTCTGTACTGATTACATGACCGCTGCTCCATCTCACTGGAAAATAAATCTCCGCCATGGACACAGCCAAGTGGGAGATATACAGTAAGTACAGAGACAGCTAATGATCACAGAAGTAGGGTAAATGTTGTGTACATAAATACAGGAGAAAGGTCAAAAGCAATACTCGTGTGACACCTATCCTGCCAAGTGAGGGATTATTCCTGGGCAGGAGACAAAGATATTGGAAATAGTAAGAGGTATGGACGACTGACAGAAACCCATTCTATGGTGACAAGCCTCGAGATCACCCCCGCCTAAGTGCACAATAGAATGAGGTATCCTGGATTATAATTAAGTATTGTACAAACTTGTCTTCAGCCCTTTGATAGGTGGCTTCAAACTGGTTCAGCAGGTCATAACATGTACAGTATATCATACGCTGTGGTGCCTGTATATTCAGATGCTTTCTATATCATAGGCTGGGTGTCATATGTGTTTATCCATAATAACTTAAGAATCAACCACAGACAAGAACTCCCTTGTTATATTTTTAAAACAGGAACATTTCCTATTAAGTAATTGAAAAGAAACACATGAACATTTTCTAATAAGTAATTATAAAGAAGTGACAGGTAATTATCAGAATGAGAATACAGAGGTGAATGTAGTCATTAGGTTTCCAAAGTTACCACCTTCATGACCGTTGTCAAATCTTAAATAGACCACACAATACAACCTGTTTGTACAATCTTCTTTAGATCTACTAATACCTATGTAGTATAATGATTGGATACAAGTTAATGGACCATAAGGGCTCATTCACACAGATGTAGAGGCCCATACAGCGTTAAAAGCTATTTGTCTTCCAGGGCAAATGGGCAGCTGCATGCAGGCGGCCTGTGCTAGTCAATGGAGATGCATTGGCTGCACAGACTCACCTGCACATTTGAGTTTGACTGGCATTCAGGGACCGATGAATGTCCCAAGGAGAACATCATCTCAGTCCATACAGCTGGTGTGTCTGTTGGCAGGTAGAGTTCCCCTTAAGGGTCGCTCCTCCTTGCAGTGGAGTTGGTGACACAGAGTGCCTTTTTATATGGCAGAAGGAGCCAGAAGTTGGGATTCGGGATCGGTGGTCTACTAAGGAGAGGGGTTCCAGAGAGGTTTTCATGTGCTTTCCCCTTCAGTGGATGGGCAACTGACATACCTGAGAATCGTACCAGGGGAAGGACTATCGAGAGGTGTACACTGTGTTCAAGTACTACAATGCTCTTATTACGCTAACTGAACAATGCTGATAAATTGAAGAACCAGTTGTGACCTTTAATTTGGAATCTCTGTACCCAGAATTTGTAATGTTATGCTTCTATTACTCAAAGCAAAAGTCTTCTTAATCAACAAAGAGTCTCTGAGTAATATTCTCTGTGAGTGATGTTTTGAGTACAGCCAAAACCTGGGGAGAAGAGTCGCTTTACTGGTACAAACCTGGTTGGCTCTGGAGTGGGTGGTGATAGAGAAAAAAGAGTCCCCACACCTGTGGTGAGAGTTGACCCCCTTATGTAGCACACATCAGATAGCCTCAACCCCCACGTCTGATCGGCCCTGGGTGGACAGTTGGGCTTCCAGAGCTTCTGTCTGGACTATGTATCAAACATAGGCCTATGTATGTGAGTACTCGAGGCAGAAAGGGGTTAAAAGTGAAGTGACCAGGAGGATGGCGAGAAGAGGTCTAGGGCCAACATCCGTGCCTATGACAGTATATGGTGTGGGCAGAACACTTGTGTGATGGTAGTTTTGGTAATTTATGTATAATCAACGTTTATTAGGTATTTAAAGACAGACTTCATCAACAGTACAATAGAATAAAGAGGTAAGATAGTACATGTGATATGATACACAATAGAAAGTATAATGAAACAAATATGTACTAGTTACTGTTGGCCTAAAACATCATTATTGGTTCAATAACAATATATTTCGTTTGTAAAAATCAATAGAAAATAGCACTGAAAAGATACACAATCTAAATAATGTTATAAAATATAGTATAGTAAAATATATAAAGTGACTATTGTAATGATTAGATAAACCATTGTAGTTATTGTAGTCTCAATATACGGCAGTGCCATAGTATATATGGTAACACGTAGAAAGAGAAAGGAATAATAGCGGTAGGAGAGAAAAGAAAGAGTTGGAGATAAAGGAAGGAGGAAGAAGAGAGGAGGGAAAAAATAATTTTGGTAATTTAAAGGAGTTCAGCTTTGGCAGCCTCCAAAATCCTTTTAAAAATTGATTTCACTGATTTTTTTATTTAATTTGCAAAACAAATCTGCTTTTTTTTTTTTTTTTTTTTTTTTAGAGGGTATTTTATCTTTTTTAGGGAGAAAGGGTACTCGTGGTACCTTGCTTTATTTCATTTACTGTTCTTTGTAGTTTTTTCTTTGCTTATGTGATTGTTATTTGTGTACTGTTACATTAAAAAAAATTGTATTTTTATTTATTTTTTTGTTTTTTCTTGCTGAAAAAAAGCATAACATAAGAGGCTTATTGAAGGACATTTTTTTTGCAACAAGAACAGATCAAGAATAGTTGAAAGGAACTTCTGAAAAAAAAGACAAGAGGGGTCTGGTGTCCCTGTGTCAAGACCACAAATATTGGGGGCATTTTAACAAAATTTCAGGGGAATTAAAATGCTAAATTTTGCACATCATTACAGGCATCATCAAATAAATAACATTTTATAAAACATTCAGTGAGTGAATAGTGTTGCCAATTTGTTTGTATTTTGGTAAGATGGGTACAAAGGAGAAATAAAGGAATGTAGAGCAGAAGCAAGAAAACTTTTGTGTGAAAGCAATTGTGTAGGAAAACACTGGAAAGAGTGGTAGGCAAAAGCACTTTTGTCCAATTTGGTTTAAGTCACTGTTACACTTACACTGTTAAAGAAACCAATTATGAGCACTACTGAAACATGTATTTAGTTTAGTTTTTGTTACATTCGTTTTTTTTTTTGTTTATCAGATCATTTGTTATGATCGGCATTCGTTACTTCAGATCATTAATACCTTCGGATGCATTTGGATTTGTTACGTTCCATCCGTTTAAATGCGTGATACGTTACTTCAGATAATTCTTAACTTCGGATGCATTAGTATTCGTTCCGTTCTATTTGTTTAAATGCGGCATTCACTACTATAATATGTAACTTTGGATGAATTTGTATTGCTTACATTCACTAACAGTTACTTTAGCCAAATTTGAAAGGAAATTCCAATAAAAATGTAAATGGAATCAATCCCAAATTAGCTGCTAGGGCGCAGAGGCCTGAATAGAAGAATTATTAACTGAGCTATTTTACCTATGATTGAATAGTTTATAATAATAAATAATAATAATAATAATAATAACTATAATAATAGTTAATAATTTCATTATAACAGAAAATACGAAAAACAAAATTATTCAAATGTAATAGATTCGTTAAACTTGTAGGTTGAATCATTTTTCGTTTTTACGAACTTTCGTTCTTTCAATTTTTTTTCATTCTACTGGGATTTCGTTCTGACAATTCGTTTTCGTATGCATTCGTCAAAGGAGTTTTTCATTCATTCAGATGCTTCTGAATGAACGATTATGCCGAATTTCATCTGGAAACGAATTTGTAACGAAATGAATTGCACATGTCTAATGAGCACTCATCTCGTTTGGAGAGACAAGAAGGTAAGGATATGGGCACTCTATTGAGTCACTACTAATTGTCACCTGTGTTGCAATGCCTTACAATCAGAAGCACATTGTTGGCACTAATGTAAGAAATTGGAGGGGTGACTAAACAAATAATAATATGGATATAATAATAAGAAGAAGAAATTGGAGGGGTGACTAAACAAATAATAATATGGATATTAAGGAATATCAATGTTATTAGTCAACACCCACTTCACACTGTTGGAAAGGGGTAGGTCAGCAATTAAACACACATCTCAAACTGTTGTATAAAAAATTAAACATGGATAGCTTAATTACTGGTAAGTAAATATTACAAATAGTACACATTACAATAGAAACAATCTTTTAGAGGCATTATTATTTACAGGCAAAGATTAGCAGCAAGAATACCCAATGCAATCAAGAAATACAATCTCTACACAATGGAAGACCAATACTTATAGAATCAAAGGCACTATGGGGTTTATTTACTAAAGCTGGAGAGAGCAACATCAGGCTAACTTCTGCATAGAAACCAAATAAGCTCCTAACCTCAGCTTGTTCAATTAAGCTTTGGCCCCCATTCACATCGGCTTGATTTGACAGATCAAATCGCATGTCATATCAGAGCCTATTGCCAGCAATAGGAGCTTACCAATCAGTGCGATGCCAACTTTGCGGCACCACATCGATTTGCAAAAGTAGTTCCTGCACTACTTTTGGTGACTTTGGGGGCGATTTCAATAGACATCGGTGTATGAACCTGCACAGATGTCTTACAAGTTGCCCCCGAAGTCTGACTGAAACCTGGCTTTGAAATTGTGCGAGTTCAGATGAACTTGCATGATTTCAAAGCCATGTTCAGTGTGAATGAGGGTTAAAACCTGGAAACTGATTGGTTTCTCTGCAGAAATGAGACTGATTTTGCTCTCTCCAGCTTTAACCCCTATATTCAAACCATCATAAACTGGGTGGACTACCAACCAACAAGCTTATCTAATGTTATCACTTCTAGGGGATTACCAGTAGCTAAAGTTTCTCTCAGGTCTTTCTCTCTGAGCCTGACCTACAGGGGTCTCTCCATCCAGTCTCTCCCCCTCAGGTTCTCTTCCTTAGTGAGGTCTCTCTCCCATTTTTATCCCAGTTTGTTCCATTTGCTTTCAGTGAGAAGTCTCTGATTACGTTAAATTGCACAATTATATCTTTCTTATGAAAGTGTTTGGATGTGGAACTTTGCTCTAATTCCTATCCAACATTCCTTTTCTGTGATGCCAATACTCGTATCTAATTAAATCTCTTGTTGTTATGCATAGTCATTGCATCTCTTGCAAGTATAAGTTCATTAACCACTTGCTGACCGTGCTACAGCAAAATGATGGCTACAGCACGGTTGGTCAGTTCTAGGGCGTCATAGGATGTCCTTACGTGATTGTGCCCGCCAGAGATCACTGCAGCCTGCAGGCATTGCACTTTGTGGTCATTGTGTCCTTTTGGACGCACTGGATCACAGATCGGGGGAAAGAGCCAATCACAGTGGCTCTATACCATGTGATTAGCTGTGTCCAATCACAGCTGATCACGATGTAAACACACTTGCCGGTTATTGGCATTCCTTTCCTCACGCTGTCACAGAGTGGGGAGAGGAGAGAGCCGGTAACTGGCTAGTGTGAAAGAGGACAACTGCACTGATAATCAGGGAACTGGTCATCAGTGTCCTGAGTATCAGTGCAACCCCATGCCCATCAGTGATGCCAATCAGTACTGCAAATGAGTGCCAATCAGTGCCACCTATCAAAGCCCATCAGTGTCCTTCAGTGCTGCCCATCAGTGCCATCTATCAGTGCCGCATATCAGTGCCCACCACTGCCGCATATCAGTGCAGCCTCATCCGTGCCTCTTCATCAGTGTCCACCACTGCCGCCTCATTAGTGCCCATCAGTGCAGCCTACTAGTTCTGCCTCATCAGTGCCCATCAGTGCAGTCTCACCAGCACAGAAAATAGAAAAAAATGTTTTATTTAAATTTTCGATGTTTAGCAAAAAAAAATAAAATAAAACGGTGGTGATTAAATACCACCAAAAAAAAGCTCTATTTGTGTGAAAAAAAATAACAAAAATGTCATATGGGTAAAGTGCTGCATGACCGCACATTTGTCATTCATATCTGTGCCACTTAAAGCGGTTATAAATCGCTGCACGCGTGCATGCGCGCAGGAGCATCATGGCACAGGTCATGGCACAGGGCTCTGAAGAAATGACATGGGCGGCCTTTCCTTACTTATAGTAAATATCTCCTAAACGATGCACGTTTAGGAGATATTTACCCATAGGTAAAACTTAAAGATGGAAGTTTACTTCCTCTATAAAGAGTTGCAGCGACTTCAAAGTAGTTCCTGCACTACTTTGGTCTGACATTCAAGCAACTTTAGGTCCATAGACTTCAATGTAAACCCTCAAAAGTCGCACCTGCAAGATATACATGCGACTTGTGTGTGACTTTTAGACCTGTGCAGTTAATTTTGGTTTCATTTGGTTTTGTTTCCTTTATTAGTTTTCTAACAAATTCCAAATTTTCAGAACAATTGGAATTCGAAGCCGGCCGCCATGTCCTTAACAACCGATGACTCATCAGCTGTCAGCGGGCTTCCCGTCTAGCTCGTAACAACCAGCTATTCTTCACACAGAATTGGTCAATCAATTTTCAACAAATTCAAATCGTTCTGAGAATTTGGAATTCGTTACAAAAAAAAAAAAAAGGAACCAAACAAAACAATTTTTTTCCATTCTGCACGTCTTAACATTTTGACTTTAGCATACAAGTGAAGGCACAACAGGAAAGACCAGTTCTCTGGAGAGACAGAAGACAATCTTGCAAAAACTTACTTTGGTCCATATCTCATAATAATCACATATAAATATTCTAATGGCAAACATTCCCTACAAATATATATTTTATTGGGCAATGTTATTTTTTACAATGAGAAGCTCCGTGGAACTGTGCCATTGGCGACAAAGGTTGGTTATTAGTAAAGCATTCAAGTAGCACCCTCCCTTGGATGTTTGTTTCTGCTAGATTGTGAATTCCAGTTCACCATTCGAAGGTCACTCTATCAGTCTAAGGAAACAGCTTTAGGGCACTGCGGTTACAGTGTATACCAGAAAGGGGGTTTTGATTTGTCTGGCAGACTACAATTGTTAAAGAGAGTTGTGAAATGTAAGCAATATTCTCTGTGTTTAAATAGAAATGTCACTCCCCCAAGGTTGCAAACCCCTCCTAAGTTTTGTGCGATTGCTGGAAAATCTGATTTTACTAGACTGGTTTCTCACCAGGTCAGATTTATTCATTCATAAGAATAGGATTAGGAAAATACTACATTAGGGCCACTAGATGGCACTGATGATGGTGGCAAATAAGTATCTGCTCGGTCTAGAAGTCATAATGAGGGATTTTCCTGATTCCCTCTATTGGAATGAATAACTATAACTTGACCTGGAGAGAAAATAGCCTAATAACATCATTCACACAGAATGAATGTGCATGCAGTTTGGCAGGACTTTTTATAAATATACCCCTTAGTTAACATACATATGTTTGATATTTTAGCAGACTAATTAAATGTTCAGCCAGTTTTGTGGTTTACATCCTTCTGTAACACTAACAGGAGAATAGGATATCTGTAAGTGTCGGCCCATCCATACGGGGCGCAGGGGTGCCGCCCCAATAATCTAAATGCAGGATGCCGGACGCATGGATTCCAATGGGGGGGGGGTTTGGAAGCACGTGATTAGAGCCTCAAAAAAGGGTGGGCTCAGGGTGAGCACTAAGCCCCGAGTCCACCCAGTTGTGTGACAATAGTGATTGAATATTCACTGTTGTCTTCCTGATTCACCTACCGGACATTCAGGAATGGGTCCTGAGACCCATCACCTGATTGGCTGACAGGATCAACGATCCTATTGGAGGAGGAGGGAGGAGACGCAGAGGAAGCCGCCAAAGTCGAGGAGGAGGAGGAGACACAGGTGAAACCGCCACCTGGAGGAAGCGTTGCATATGAGACCCGTCACCTGATTGGCTGAGAGGAGAAGCAATCCTTTTGGAGGAGGAGAAGGGAGGGGATGCAGGGGAAGCCGCAGAAGCCGAGGAGGAGACGCAGGGTGAAGCCGCCACCAGGAGGAAGCGCTGCCCACGACCTAGATGGGGTAAGTACAGGGCTGGTGACTGACTGACCTGGAGGGGGTGTATTGGTTTACAGCACCCCCCCTCCAAAAAAAAAATATACCACCAGCCACCACTGATATCTGTGTCTTCCTGCCAGAGGACACAGGCTACCAACACCCTTAGAAATCTCAAATGCTGAAATCTAGATAAAGCAGTAGTGCTTAAGCGGAGTGAAGAAAAGAGACATGAGCCTCTGGAGGGTATAATATAATTATAATATAATTTCTTATGCTAGAATCTGCTTTTAATATTTTAGGTTTATGGGTGATGACAATGTTTTTTTACTCTTTTTTCACAGTGACTCAGAAATCATGTGCATATTAGGCCATACACTCAGATGGTAGAATTTTCAATAGCTTTCAACCAATCTTCTAATATAAAAAACAAACAAACAAGTAAATTGATTAAGGCAGCCTACCACCATCAGTTTTAAACCTTTACAGTTTCAGGAACTACTGTCGGCATCCCAATGTTGAAAGTTACTACATTGTTGCTCCATGCTACTGTGCACAATCAGAGGAGTAACTATAATCAATGAAACACATTGAGATTTAATATGGTGTAGTCTATACTGCAAGCAACAAACATCTCTTTGCTGCCTGGTGTTGTACAATGACGACCTCTAGTGGCTCTTTAGAATATTGCTTCAAAAAAGATTAGGTTGACAACCCCCTACCTTTTTTGTCTTCTGTTTTGAATTTTTTCCCCCATTTCCTCTTTTTTTCTGTATCCAGTTGATGTGAAAATATTAATAAAAACAGATTAAACAAAAAAATAAGGTTAGCGCACAAAGGTAAACAACATGCGGTTTGGGTAAACTCCCATGCCTTAGTTACTAAATATTTCCATTAAAAATTAATTTTTTCAATCCATTCAAGACGTAACTGTGTGCATACACTGAATTTACCAAATGCATGTTGTGTAAATAATATTTAGTGTATTTTTTATGGAAATAAAATTATTATTGTGTTATATTTATTATTATTGCTCCCTCATCACCTCCTCCCATATCCGCCTCCAGGACTTCTCTCGAGCCGCACCCATCTTCTGGAATTCGCTACCCCAATCTGTCAGACTGTCTCCAAATTTATCCACTTTTAGGCGATCCCTGAAAACGTTCCTCTTCAGAGAAGCCTATCCTTCCTCCATCTAACAAATGCACTATTTTCTCCATTAGCTCATCCGCCACAGCTATTACCCTTTTATATAACTTGACCCTCCCTCCTAGATTGTAAGCTCTAACGAGCAGGGCCCTCTGATTCCTCCTGTATTGAATTGTATTGTACTTGTACTGTCTGCCCTAATGTTGTAAAGCGCTGCGTAAACTGTCAGCGCTATATAAATCCTGTTTAATAATAATAATAATAATTATTGTACAGAATGTATACAGTGCCAACAGTTGTGTGTAGCGCTTTACAAAATAAAGAGAGACGGTTCAATTAACGTACAATTCAAGAGAGAACAGACAGATTCAAGAGCGCATACGAACTTACAATCTAAAAGAAATACACCAATACTCACTTCTTAAAATACTAACACCAATGTCTCTCCGGCATTAACTGCTGAGTTATTTGCGTTAGGTTATTTCTGTGGAGGAGAGCAGAAAAAAGAGAGCCTTGGAGATAAAGAAACAATGGGAAATGTGGAAGCCAAAATATAAAGAGTCCTGTGAGCCTCCACTAATCCAAAGTGCCTTAATTATCAAAAATCAGCTGCAAGAGTTAAACATGCCTCATATATCATGCAAATGTGGATAAATAAATATATACGCTGTGCTTTCCAAAAACACTATACCAGTGTAAAAGGAAACATATAAAAAACCTCCAATAGTGAAAAAAAACGACTTTCCTAACAGTGGAAAGTGACAATAGTGCAATAAATTAACACATATATTAAAAATAAATATAAATATTACACATATATTAAAAGTAAAAGATGTGTATATAAAAGCATAAACAAGAATGATAATAGATATAAAGTGCTACTGTGCAAAGAGGTGCAATTCCCACTTTTATGATCCTGTATAGATTATCAGTGACCCACTAATGCATAAAAAAATGTTCCTGTGCGTGTGCATAGCATCCGGTATTATATAGTATATCAATATTGCATTGCTGGGTTGAAGTGCTCCTGTTCAAGTGTATGGTATCCAAAAAGAGTCTATCCAGATATAATAAAGTTCATGCGACTATAAAATGCAGGTGCGCCAGTGCACCGCTCTATATCAGGTAAAACAATGGTAAATACCGGACTGGTATCGGGATGGTATGTTGTTCCTCTCTGTCAGATCATCTGTGCAAATGTGCCGTCCTGTCCCCAACGCCTTTAAGAGTTTTTTTGTATATTGTGTAAGGAATTAAAATTTTTCTACTTTAATAAATATTTGATCTGGTAGCTTTAAGTTGGTAACCCAGAAGTTATGACTAAGGCCTCATAGGCTGAAACGCGTCATCTGATTTTATCTGCATTTGTACACTGTGGTTTCTGAATTAAAATGACGATTTCTTAGGAGCAACAACTGGTGTGCTGATTATCTTTCAGCATCATTCACTCAGCCAAATGACTGTGGATGGAGCACCCGGGACCTCTGCTATCAGTTATATGGGTAGTAGCACTGCTTCTTCTGTTTGCAGCTTTAAGGTGGTGTCTCTTTTCATGCTTTCCTTCTCAACTTGGTTATATATGGTGTATATTACATACAAGGGTTAAGCATTTTTATGCACTCCCAGGACCAATTGTGTTATAGACTATCAGGTGGAAAATTATTGACTGAACAGCAACTGCATCAAATCAGACACAATCACTGTTTGGGTTTTCTGACAGCAGTGGATGGCGGCTGTCAGAATACAATAGCCCAGTAGAAGAGATTTGTCTGATCAAGAAAAAATCTTACAGTATATGGACAGTTGTCATGGTGTATGGACTTTATGTCAGCTTTAGACCGTTGCCGCTAGAACAAGTATCACAAATATCTCCCCTATATTCCAGTTCTGGTGGCAACTCAATATTGTAGGGAAAATGGAAGTTGCCCTTGAGGAATTGGGAGTATTCATGCGATTTTGAATATTTCCAAGTGTGGTTTTACCAGACTTCAGATATCTAGTACCAATTCTTTAGCAATGGGGTAAATTTATGGACAAAAGTGCCTAAACGATAACAGAAGCCTAGAGCAGCAGCTTTTCGTATATGATTTGTGAAAGTACTATACAAAAATTTTACAATTTTGCATTTGAGTAAAGATTCAAAAATCTAGTAGCTGGTTAGTTGATTAATAGACTAGAGCTACATATAACATAAGGTATCAGCATTTCTCTCTTCCACCACCAAATACAAAAGACTTATTCCTCATTGTATGATAGATCCCGAGCCATGCAAATCATTTTTTTCCCTCTGGGCCAACTGTATATTCAGATTTGCTGGTCTACAGAACAGATACAGATATAGCAATATAATATGTATTCTAAAATGCATATAACTGGAACAGACTTGTAGGTCCTTATCAGTACAGTGTGTGGAAGCCAAGGCTTCTATAAAGTAGGGCTTAGGGAACAACAAGACAGTATAACCATGATGTGGTTGAAAAGAGCCAGAAAACACTCTACTAAAACAGTCTGAAGCAAAGTAGGTATCTGTTTTAAAGGCATAGTCTACCTATGATAAAGGAAGAAATGAACATTTATTAACCAGTTTCTACCCAGGCCAATTCTGACATTTCTCTCCTACATAAAATCTCTATATTTTTTGGGGCTAGAAAATTACTCAGAACCCCCAAACATTATATATATATATTTTTTTTTGCAGAGACCCTAGAGAATAAAATGGCAATTATTGCAGTTTGTTATATCACACAGTATTTGGGCAGCGATTTTTCAAATGCAGTTTTTAGGAAAAAATACACTTTAATGAACTTTAATGCAAAAAAGCACAATATATTACCCATTTTTTGTAAATTATAAAAGATTATGTTACGCCGAGTAAATAGATACATAACATGTCACGCTTGTAAAATGTGGAGAATGTCGCTAAACTACGGTACTTAAAAATCTCCATAGGCGACGCTTTAAACATTTTTACAGGTTAGCAGTTTAGAATTATACAGGAGTTCTAGTTTACGGACATACCTCACATGTGTGGCATGAACACCGTTTACATATGCGTACGAGCACGAAGGGAGGGGGGGGGGCGCTTTACAATTTTTTTTTACACTGTCCCCTTAATTTTTTTTAGATCACTTTTATTTCTATTACAAGAAATGTAAACATCCCTTGTGATAGAAATAAGGCATGCCAGGTCTCCTATAATACCCCAGATATCTCCTCTACCCTGGAAAGTGTGATATAAAAAAAAAAAAAGATCTTTGTTTTCTAGGGGAAAAAATGAAAGTGTTTATCTCTGCCAGAGCTGGAAGTGATGACATGGCGTTGCTTCCAGCCTCCCAGGGTCATAAAGATGGACGGGGACCATTCGATCCTCGGTTAGCTCCGTGGTAATCCGGCACCACCGCTGGATCAGATCTCTGGGTTCCCGAACGCACGGGAAGAGCCCGGAGAGGCACCTAGGAGAGTGGTTGGGGGGATGTCTCCTCCTGCTGCCTGTAAAGGCAATCCAGCAGCAAATGAGCTGCTAGGATGGCTTTTATATTGAAGGGTATAGCCGACTGAAAAAAAAAAAGGGTATCTGGATGATGCCTGTAGCTGCAGGCATCATCCAGATATCTCCACTAAATGTCCACAACATCAGATGATGCCATGCAGGCAGGAAGTGGGTAAAGTGTCATTAAGGCCCCTTTTACATGTGCAACCTGAAAGTTGTGCGACTTTGATGCGATTTTGCCTTGACTTTAACGTGACTTGAGACAATGCCTCTGTAATCTTAAGGTCTATGGACCTGAAGTCGCATCAAAGTCAGACCAAAGTAGTGCAGGGACTACTTTGAAGTCGCTGAGACTAGAAGTCACACATATACGAACCGTACCCATTGGAAATCATGAGGTATGACTTGTCATGCGACTTTGCGGTCCCAAGTCACAGGACAAGTTTCACAAGTGTGAAAGGGGCCTTAACCCAAATCATTAACCACTTGCCGACCACCTAACGCAGATATACTGCGGCAGAATGGCACGGGCAGGCAAAATCAAGTACCTGGTACGTGACCTGCCTCCCACGGGCTGGGGGCGCATCGCGCCCCCCCCCGGTGCCCGAGGCGTTCGGCTTCGTTAGGGAAGCGATCCAGGCTGAGGGGGAGGCCACTTATTCGTGGCCACCCCCTCATGATCGCTCCCCATGACTTATATTCTTCCTCTGCTGCTGTATAGTAAACAGCGGCAGAGGAAGTGATGTCATCTCTCCTCGGCTTGGTATTTTCCATCGCCGAGGAGAGAAGACATCGATGTGAGTGCACAACACAACACATCACAGTAGAACACACCAGGCATACTGTACACCCCCCATCACCCCCCGATCACCCCCCGGTCACCCCCCAATCACCCCCCCCCCCCGTCACACTGACACCAAGCAGTTTTTTTTTTCTGATTACTGCATTGGTGTCAGTTTCTGACAGTTAGCGTGGTAGGGCAGTTAGGGTCAGCCCCCTTTATGTCTAGGGTACCCCCATAACCCCCCTAATAAAGTTTTAACCCCGTGATCACCCCCCGTCGCCAGTGTCATGAAGCAATAATTTTTCTGATCGCTGTATTAGTGTCACTGGTGACGCAAGTTAGGGAGATAAGTATTTAGGTTTGCGTTTTATAGCGTCAGGGACCCCCATATACTACCTAATAAAGGTTTTAACCCCTTGATTGCCCCCTAATTAACCCTTTTACCGTATAAGTGTTACGGGTGACGCTGGTTAGTTAGTTTATTTTTTATAGTGTCAGGGCACCCGCCGTTTATTACCGAATAAAGTTTTAGCCCCCTGATCGCCCGGCGGTGATATAACTTAGGTTTTAGGGTCAGATAGGGTCTGCATTGCCCCAGGCAGCATTAGGTTAGCACCAGTACCGCTAACACCCACGCACGCAGCATACACCTCCCTTAGTGGTATAGTATCTGAACGGATCAATATCTGATCCGATCAGATCTATACTAGCGTCCCCAGAAGTTTAGAGTTCCCAAAAATGCAGTGTTAGCGGGATCAGCCCAGATACCTGCTAGCACCTGCGTTTTGCCCCTCTGCCCTGCCCAGCTCAGCCCACCCAAGTGCAGTATCGATCGATCACTGTCACTTACAAAACACTAAACGCATAACTGCAGCGTTCGCAGAGTCAGGCCTGATCCCTGCGATCGCTAACAGTTTTTTTGGTAGTGTTTTGGTGAACTGGCAAGCACCAGCCCCAGGCAGCATCAGGTTAGTGCCAGTAGCGATAACATCCACGCACGCACCGTATACCTCCCTTAGTGGTATAGTATCTGAACGGATCAATATCTGGTCCGATCAGATCTATACTAGCGTCCCCAGCAGTTTAGGGTTCCCAAAAACGCAGTGTTAGCGGGATCAGCCCAGATACCTGCTAGCACATGCGTTTTTCCCCTCCGCCCAGCCCAGCCCACCCAAGTGCAGTATCAATTGATCACTGTCACTTACAAAACGCTAAACGCATAACTGCAGCGTTCGCAGAGTCAGGCCTGATCCCTGCGATCACTAACAGTTTTTGGTAGCGTTTTTGGCGAGTCCGATAAGTGCAGTTCAAGCTGGTGAGGTGGCAAGCACAAGTAGCATCCCGCTGCCACCAAGAAGAAGACAAACAGGCCCGTCATGCCCATAATGCCCTTCCTGCTGCATTCGCCAATCCTAATTGGGAACCCACCGCTTCTGCAGCGCCCGTACTTCCCCCATTCACATCCCCAACCAAGTGCAGTCGGCTGCATGAGAGGCATTTTCTTTATGTCCTCCCGAGTACCCCTACCCAACGAACCCCCCCAAAAAAGATGTCGTGTCTGCAGCAAGCTCGGATATAGGCGTGACACCCGCTATTATTGTCCCTCCTGTCCTGACAATCCTGGTCTTTGCATTGGTGAATGTTTTGAACGCTACCATACACTAGTTGAGTATTAGCGTAGGGTACAGCATTGCACAGACTAGGCACACTTTCACAGGGTCTCCCAAGATTCCATCACATTTGAGAGACCCGAACCTGGAACCGGTTACAGTTATAAAAGTTACAGTTACAAAAAAAAGTGTAAAAAAAAAAAAAAAAACACAAAAAAATATATAAAATTTAAAAAAATAGTTGTCGTTTTATTGTTCTCTCTATTCTCTCTCTATTGTTCTGCTCTTTTTTACTGTATTCTATTCTGCAATGTTTAATTGTTATTATGTTTTATCATGTTTGCTTTTCAGGTATGCAATTTTTTATACTTTACCATTTACTGTGTTTTATTGTTAACCATTTGTTTTCAGGTACGCCATTCAGCTGCAGCGCGGATTTATTTATCTTGACAGCAACAGCGTTTGCTCCCACGATATATAAAGCCGATTAAAAAAAAAAAAAAAAAATGAAAGGAATAGTTTAAAAATAAGATAAAAAAGCAAAAAAAATAATAAAGAAAAAAAAAAAAAAAAAAGCACCCCTGTCCCTCCCTGCTCTCGGCAAACGCAAGCGTTGGTCTGGCGTCAAATGTAAACAGCAATTGCACCATGCATGTGAGGTATCACCGTGAAGGTCAGATCAATGGCAGTCATTTTAGCAGTAGACCTCCTCTGTAAATCTAAAGTGGTAACCTGTAAAGGCATTTAAAGGCTTATAAAAATGTATGTAGTTTGTCGCCACTGCACGTTTGTACACAATTTTAAAGTATGTCATGTTTGGTATCCATGTACTCGGCCTAAGATCATCTTTTTTATTTCATCAAACATTTGGGCAATATATATATATATGCATTAAAATTTAAAAAAGTGTTTTTTCCCCAAAAAATGCGTTTGAAAAATCGCTGCGCAAATACTGTGTGAAAAAAAAAATGAAACACCCACCATTTTAATCTGTAGGGCCTTTGCTTTAAAAAAATATATAATGTTTGGGGGTTCAAAGTAATTTTCTTGCAAAAAAAAAATGTTTTTTCATGTAAACAAATAGTGTCAGAAAGGGCTTTGTCTTCAAGTGGTTAGAAGAGTGGGTGATGTGTGACATAAGCTTCTAAATGTTGTGCATAAAATGCCAGGACAGTTCAAAGCCCACCCAAATGGCCCAATTTTGGAAAGTAGACACCCCAACCTATTTGCTGAGAGTCATGTCGAGTCCATGGAATATTTTATATTGTGACACAAGTTGCAGGAAAAAGACACATTTTTTTTTTATGCACAAAGTTGTCACTAAATGATATATTGCTCAAACATGCCATGGGAATATGTGAAATTACACCCCAAAATACATTCTGTTGCTTCTCCTGAGTACGGGGATACCACATGTGTGAGACTTTTTGGGAGCCTAGCCGCATACGGGACCCCAAAAACCAAGCACCGCCTTCAGAGTTTCTAAGGGTGTAAATTTTTGATTTCACTCCTCACTGCCTATCACAGTTTCGGAGGCCATGGAATGCCCAGGTGGCACAAAACCCCCCAAATGACCCCATTTTGGAAAGTAGACACCCCAAGCTATTTGCTGAGAGGCATGGTGAGTATTTTTTAGACCTCGCTTTTTGTCCCAAAGTTTTGAAAATTGAAAAAAGAAAAAAAAAATTTTTTCTTTTCTTTCTTCATTTTCAAAAACAAATGAGAGCTGCAAAATACTCACCATTCCTCTCAGCAAATAGCTTGGGGTGTCTACTTTCCAAAATGGGGTCATTTGGGGGGGTTTGTGCCATCTTGGCATTTTATGGCCTTGGAAACTGTGATAGGTAGTGAAGAGTGAAATCAAAAATTTACGCCCTTAGAAATCCTAAAGGCGGTGATTGATTTTCGGGGCCCCGTACGCAGCTAGGCTCCCAAAAAGTCCCACACATGTGGTATCCCCATACTCAGGAGAAGCAGCAGAATGTATTTTGGGGTGCAATTCCACATATGCTCATGGCCTGTGTGAGTAATATATCATTTAGTGACAACTTTTTGTAATTTTTTTTGTTGTCATTATTCAATCACTTGGGACAAAAAAAAATAATATTCAATGGGCTCCACATGCCTCTCAGCAATTTCCTTGGAGTGTCTACTTTCCAAAATGGGTCATTTGGGGGGGGGGTTCGTACTGCCCTGCCATTTTAGCACCTCAAGAAATGAGATAGGCAGTCATAAACTAAAAGCTGTGTAAATTCCAGAAAATGTACTCTAGTTTGTAGACGCTATAACTTTTGCGTAAACCAATAAATATACGCTTATTGACATTTTTTTACCAAAGACATGCGGCTGAATACATTTTGGACTAAATGTATGACTAAAATTGAGTTTATTGTATTTTTTTAATAACAAAAATTAGAAAATATTGTTTTTTTTCAAAATTTTCGGTCTTTTTCCGTTTATAGCGCAAAAAATAAAAACCGCAGAGGTGATCAAATAGCATCAAAAGAAAGCTCTATTTGTGGGAACAAAAGAACGCAAATTTAGTTTGGGTACAGCATTGCATGACCGCGCAATTAGCAGTTAGAGCGACGCAGTGCCAAATTGTAAAAAGTGCTCTGGTCAGGAAGGGGGTAAATCCTTCCGGGGCTGAAGTGGTTAAAAACTATCAATAAATGCTGTATTACATGCTGTTCATACTCAATCACTATGACATTCATTTTCTATATTCTAAAAAAAAATTAGCTTGATCCGACTGTTCTCTATCTCCCCCTCCAGTTCATATCTCCAACGCAGTTGGAGATTTTGCAGAGCAGTGTTGGCAGCTAGTGCACATGCTCAGTTTTCAGTGTATTTTCTACCCTGAGCATTTCCTCCCTATCACATCTCAACAGCCCATGTAACTACAGTATAAAGTCACATATGTTGGCATATACACTATGGTAAATAGTCCACTCCCTCCCTCCACCTCCATGTCCACCAACCAGCTAAACACAATGGGGGACGGGATATTACAGCTTGATTGATGGATGCCTTACCTCCCTGTTATTCTAAGACACAAGCTGGAGGGGTGTGACACAGCATGTGACTGGCAGAAATCCACCCTCACCATTTTATTGCCAAAAAATAATAAAGATTTATTTTAAAAATATATATTTGTATACCAATTTACAACAGTTTTTTTATTTTAATTATTTGTTTTTACTCTGTATTCCAAAGACTTTTTTTTTTTTTTAACATGTGACTGGTAACAGAGGACTAGAAGCTCCTCCTGCTACTGTTTCCCTGCAGACAAGCTGGGAAAGAGCTGGGTCATGTGACAGCTGTATAATGATGCGGAAAGAAGGTATTTCAATGTTTTTTTAAAATGAAATAATTACAATGCCATCATCCACATACAGAAAGAGAATGAATAATGTAAATAAAGCGGTAGTAAACCCTGCTTGGTAATTTTTACCTACAGGTAAGCCTTATCACAGGCTTACCTGTAGGTAAAATGAATATCTCTTAAACATGCACCGTTTAGGAGATATTCACCCTGGATGCAGCCAGTGACATCACTTGCTGTATACCTTGCCGCACCTTCAGAGCTTTGTGCCGGAACCGAGGGCTCCCATGCGCACGCGCGGGAGTGACATTATTGTGGCTCCGGCCATTCACAAACCCGGAGCGTATAAACCTGGAGGAAAGACTGGGGGAAGATGTCAGCCCTTTCAGTGGTGACAGTACAGAGCTGGAAGGCTTCATTCCAAGGTGAATATTTTATAATGTGCTAGTATGCGATGCATACTAGCACATTATGCCATTGCCTTCTAGGTGTTTTTTTTTTTATTTTTTTTTATTACAACAGCGGTTTACTACCGCTTTAAACAGTGTGTGTTTAGTATCACGTTAATTTCTTTGCATTCAGGCCTGCAGGACATTGCAACCATGATCAATCCATTGGGGGGTGCGATGTCCAGACTCCTGCAGACTACACACCTACTGTTATAAGGACTGGAGTGAGTAAACAATGCACTACAAGTGCGCTCACCGCACTTGTGCTCCATTGAAATCTACATGTCCTTTTACCATGATAGCATATGAGATTTATAGTCTTTCGATTCACAGATCCCTGTGAGTGGATGGTTCCACCTGCACAACTGTGTAGAATTGAAACACACACACAAGGATGCAGGAATGAGCACCGCATTATTCAGGTAAGTACAGGAGCAGTTTGCAGGTAGAGGGTTGGGCGGATCATGGGTGTAACATAAAAAATGGCCATAAAGATGGACTTATGCCGCATACACACGACCGGTATTGCTGTCGGAATAAACTCCAAAGGTTTTTCCGATGGACCTCCGACGGAATTCCGCTCAAGCGGTCTTGCATACACACGATCACACCAAAGTCTGACTGTCCAGAACGAGGTGATGTACAACACATACGACTGGACTAGACAAAGGAAGGTCAATAGCCTTAGCCAATAGCTTCCGTCTAGTACTTGCTTCAGAGCATGCGTCGTTTTTGGTCCGTCGGAACAGCATACAGACGAGCGGTTTTCCCGATAGGAATCGGTTTCGTCGGAAATATTTAGAACATGTTCCATTTCTAGGTCCGTCAGAATTTTCGAAAAAAAAAGTCCGATGAGGCATACACACGATCGGAATAGACGATGAAAAGCTTCCGTCTGACTTTTTCTGTCGGACATTCCGCTCGTGTGTACGTAGCTTAAGCCTTTAAAAAAAAAGATCAGCTTGTTTAGTGGAGGGCTGTTTTGGCTCCTTTTATCCCATCTCCCCTTAATCTGTTTGGTTAATCTATCCCTTTAATAGAAAGTGATATTCCCATGTATGATCCCAGTACAGACATCATACAATAAACCAATTACATAGACTAGATGGCTTTGCACACACCTTTAGCTAATGTGTTATAAATTACACCCATGTTTCATGTTACACCCATGCTCCTCCCAAACCTTAACCATCTTGTTCTGTTTGTGAAGGTAAGGGGGTGAATGGTGGCATGTTTCTTCCAAGAATGGATAGATGGTAGAAGACCCCTTTAGAGATCTGTTTTATTTAGATGTTCTACTAGAAATGATTTTACATGTGCCTGGTCCTGAGACAGGTGGAAGAGAAACAAGTTTGGATGACACCTAAATGACAGGATTCTCTTTAAAGGAGAAGCCCAGCCAGAGCTTTTTAGGCTGGGCTTCTCCTCTGGGACACAGGAGTGCAATTTGTTTTGCACTCCTGTGACCCGTTTTCAGCGGAGAGCGTTCTGAAGTCCGCTCTCCGCTGACATCACTGCCATCAGTCGAGGCAGTGCGTCATCCCGACTTCCAAGTCTGGATCCGCCAGCTGCCTTGATTGATGGCATTCTCAGCGTCTCATCGAGCCACTGAGACAGCCTCTCCCCGCACCTCCACAGCTCAGCGCTCCAGTGAGCGTGGAGAAGCAGAGAGGAGAGACGCTGATTGACAGTCAGCAGCTTTCCTCTCAGTGCAGAGATGGCGGGGGACACCTGCAGCATCGGTCTGATCAATGGCGGCTGGTGCTCATAATATTTGGGGGGGGCGCAAACAAACTGAAAAATTCTGAAAAAAACACCATCAATCGCAGCCACTGTGCCATCAAACGCAGCCACTGTGCCCATCAATTGCCACCACTGTGCCATCAAACGCAGCCACTGTGCCCATCAATTGCCACCACTGTGCCATCAAACGCAGCCACTGTGCCCATCAATTGCCACCACTGTACCACCAAACACAGCCACTGTGCCATCAAACGCAGCTACTGTGCCCATCAATTGCTGCCACTGTGCCATCAAACGCAGCCACTGTACCATCAAGCGCAGCCACTGTGCCATCAAACGCAGCCACTGTGCCATCAAACGCAGCCACTGTGCCCATCAATTGCCGCCACTGTACCATCAAACACAGCCACTGTGCCCATCAATTGCCACCACTGTGCCATCAAATGCAGCCACTGTGCCCATCAATTGCCGCCACCGTGCCATCAAACGCAGTCACTGTGCCCATCAATTGCTGCCACTGTACCATCAAATGCAGTGAGCGTGGAGAAGCAGAGAGGAGAGACGCTGATTGACAGTCAGCAGCTTTCCTCTCAGTGCAGAGATGGCGGGGGACACCTGCAGCATCGGTCTGATCAATGGCGGCTGGTGCTCATAATATTTGGAGGGGGCGCAAACAAACTGAAAAATTCTGAAAAAAACACCATCAATCGCAGCCACTGTGCCATCAAACGCAGCCACTGTGCCCATCAATTGCCACCACTGTGCCATCAAACGCAGCCACTGTGCCCATCAATTGCCACCACTGTGCCATCAAACACAGCCACTGTGCCCATCAATTGCCACCACTGTACCACCAAACACAGCCACTGTGCCATCAAACGCAGCTACTGTGCCCATCAATTGCTGCCACTGTGCCATCAAACGCAGCCACTGTACCATCAAGCGCAGCCACTGTGCCATCAAACGCAGCCACTGTGCCATCAAACGCAGCCACTGTGCCCATCAATTGCCGCCACTGTACCATCAAACACAGCCACTGTGCCCATCAATTGCCACCACTGTGCCATCAAATGCAGCCACTGTGCCCATCAATTGCCGCCACCGTGCCATCAAACGCAGTCACTGTGCCCATCAATTGCTGCCACTGTACCATCAAATGCAGTGAGCGTGGAGAAGCAGAGAGGAGAGACGCTGATTGACAGTCAGCAGCTTTCCTCTCAGTGCAGAGATGGCGGGGGACACCTGCAGCATCGGTCTGATCAATGGCGGCTGGTGCTCATAATATTTGGAGGGGGCGCAAACAAACTGAAAAATTCTGAAAAAAACACCATCAATCGCAGCCACTGTGCCATCAAACGCAGCCACTGTGCCCATCAATTGCCACCACTGTGCCATCAAACGCAGCCACTGTGCCCATCAATTGCCACCACTGTGCCATCAAACACAGCCACTGTGCCCATCAATTGCCACCACTGTACCACCAAACACAGCCACTGTGCCATCAAACGCAGCTACTGTGCCCATCAATTGCTGCCACTGTGCCATCAAACGCAGCCACTGTACCATCAAGCGCAGCCACTGTGCCAAACGCAGCCACTGTGCCCATCAATTGCCGCCACTGTACCATCAAACACAGCCACTGTGCCCATCAATTGCCACCACTGTGCCATCAAATGCAGCCACTGTGCCATCAAACGCAACCACTGTGCCCATCAAACGCAGCCACTGTGCCATCAAACGCAGCCACTGTGCCCATCAATTGCCGCCACCGTGCCATCAAACGCAGTCACTGTGCCCATCAATTGCTGCCACTGTACCATCAAATGCAGCCACTGTGCCCATCAATTGCCGCCACTGTGCCATCAAACACAGCCATCGTGCCATATTAAATGATCCCACTGTGCCATCAAATGCTGCCACTGTGCCCCATCAAATGCTGCCAGTGTGCCATATCAAATGCTGCCAATGTGCCCCCCGCCCACCTTCTGCACATACCCTGTCTCGGTGGGACAGCTCCTCGATGCTCCTTGATGTCTTCTCCCGTCCTCTCTTCCCATCCTCTGTTATGATTGGATGCCTGACAGGCGCCTGTCGTTTCATCAGGTGACGGGTAACAGATCCAAGCACATGATTGGCAGAGAGGCGCTTTAGTGTTAGGAAAGCGAATACTCATTCGCTTTTATAACACAGCTGAGTGACCTGCGAGCGCCCAGCATGGAGCTCGCAGGTTACATTTTTTTACTCCTATTAGAGCCTATGGCTCTAATCAGGTGCTTCAAAACACCCCCCCGCCGCTGTAATTCAGGTGCCCAGCACCAGAAAAGGGTCCGGGCGCCCTGAATAGAGGGTGCCAGCGGTGGCCATCGATAGATTCATGCAATGCATGAATCTACCTATTGGTGCTAGAGGTGGTGACAGGAGAGAGGGGGCGGCGCCCGGGTGCCCTTATAGGTGCACCGCAACTGGGTCTGAGGCTGCATCCACCTAGGTAAGTACGAATCAAAAAAAAAAAAAACACTTCTCTTTTAAGATCGGACAGTTTTTTCCTTCTGGTATAGACTTTTATACTAAATGGATTTCTAACAGGGTGCTTCATGAATAGCATCAGACAGCTTTCCATAGAGAACTACAACTTCCCCATCTAGGGCTACTGATGATTGCCAGGATATTGAAAGGCTGACAAGCTTTTCTGATACAAGATAAGAAGGAATGGTAGTCACTGTGTGAGCGCCAAGGACAGACACAGAACAGCCAGCAATAGACACAATCTATAAAATAGCACAGAGCTAGTTACTTTAGAATAGAAGTAAATGATGTGATGGGGAATGTGAGCTACATGTACTTCAGAGCTAAAGGACCCAGGCTAATTATGTAATTATTCTTCATTAAGTGAATGGATTTTGCATAATTTTCTAAGCTACAGAAATTTACCTTAAATAAGGTCAATGTGAAGACTTGTACATGGAAACAGTAATATTGTCGCTTAAAGGAAAACTCCACTTTTGTTAAAAAGGTTCATATACATACTGTAATTGCTTCAAATGCCATTTGCCATTTAATGGAATTGAAAATTTTAATTTGAAGCCAAAGCTTTTTTTCCCCCTCTGCTCATGTAATTGGCTCATAACTTTTTCTGGAAGATGAGAGCTTGAAAGTAAATTATAGGCAGCTCTTGCAACAGAATGTTCCTTTTTGTTCATGAACTAAAGTAGTTCAGATCTCACCTGTTTACCAATATTGACATAACTTTGCACCCATCAAACCTTATTTTTAAATAACGACACCAAAACCGCATTGAAGTTAAATGGCCGGTTCAGCTTTTTATTAAACAAAATCCATAAATAACAAAAAAACATTAAACATGCATAAACAATCTAGATCAAAGAAGATACTTGATGACACCATCTCCCACAACTTTGGAGTCTGTGGTACCATTAACCACTTCAATACCAGGCACTTATGCACCTTCCCGCCCAGACCAATTTTCAGCTTTCAGCGCTCTCACACTTTGAATGACAATTACTCAGTCATGCTACACTGTATCCAAACAAAATGTTTATCATTTTCTTCTCACAAATAGAGCTTTCTTTTGGAGGTATTTAATCACCACTGTTTTTTTTTTTTTTTGGCGATATAAGCAAAAAAACTGCGAAAATTTTGAAAAAAACATCCTTTTTTTTTAGTTTCTATTGTAAAATTTTGCATATAAGTCATTTTTATTCATAATTTTGTGCCAAAATTTATACTGCTACATATCTTTGGTAAAAATAACCCAAATTAGTATATATTATTTGGTCTTTGTGAAAGTTATAGAGTCTTCAAACTATGGTGCCAATCAATGAAAATTGATCACACCTGATGTACTATCTCACCTGAAGGTCTCATTTCTTAAGACACTAACAAGCCAGGAAAGTACAAATACCTCCCAAATGACCCCTTTTTGGAAAGTAGACAGTCCAATGTATTTACTAAGAGGCATGGTGAGTTTTTTTGAAGTTGTAATTTTTTCCCACAATTCTTGGGAAAATTAAGATTTTTTTTTTTTTTTTTACACAAACTGGTCATATTAACAGGTTATTTCTTTCACACAGCATATGCATAATTGCAACTACACCCCAAAATACATTCTGCTACTCCTCCTGAGTATAGCGATACCACATGTGTGAGACTTTTACACAGCCTGGCCACATACAAAGGCCCAACGTTGAAGTAGCACTTTCAGGTGTTCTATAAGCATAAATTGCACATATCCTTTCTCAACCACCTATTACATTTTTGAAGGCCCTAGAGCACCAGGACAATTGAATTGTCCACAAAATGACCCCATTTTGGAAAGCAAACACCCCAACGTATAATCTATGAGGCATAATGAGTCTTTTGAATGGTTCATTTTTTTCCAGAAGTTTTTGGAAAATGTGGAAAAAAAAATGAAAATGCATATTTTTTACACAAAGTTGTCCATTTATAAAATATTTCTAACACATAGCATGTACATAGCAAAAATGACAACCCAAAATGGATTCCTCTACTCCTCCTGAGTATGGGAATACCACATGCGTGAGACTTTTACACAGCCTGGCCACATACAAAGGCCCAACATTGAAGTAGCACTTTCATGCGTTTTACAAGCATAAATTGCACATATCCTTTCTCAACCACCTATTACATTTTTGAAGGCTCTGGAGCACCAGAACAATGGAATTATCCACAAAATGAACCCATTTTGGAAAGTACACACCCCACCGTATAATCTGTGAGGCATAATGAGTCTTTTGAATGGTTCATTTTTTTCCAGAAGGTTTTGGAAAAAGTGGAAAAAAAATGAAAATGCATTTTTTTTACACAAAGTTGTCCATTTATAAGATATTTCTAACAGATAGCATGTACATAGCAAAAATGACACCCCAAAATGCATTTCTCTACTCCTCCTGAGTATGGCCCAAATCGCTTTGAAGCCTCCGGGCAACAAGACCCTGTTCTGGGAGCACAGAAAACGAAAAACTGTTTTTCTCTACTCAGAACGCTATTCTGAAGCCCCTCACATATGTGAGACCCTTGTGTACTAAAGTGGATGGCCAAAAGATCAGTCCAAGTGGCAGACAAAAACATGGACGATAAACAGGCCAAGGTTGGTGCACGTGGAAATCAGAAACGTGGTTTAAATTGGCAGGCAGAGGCATCGTCGGTAAACAGGCTGAGGTTGGTGCACGTGGAAGTCAGAAATGTGGTTTAAATCGGCAAGCAAAGACATCGTCGGTAAACAGGCCAGGGTCAGTTAATTAACATGGTAGCAGGCAAATGGGGAAATGGCAGTCTGGTAATAATAAAGGGAACTAATATTTGATGGATGTATGATAATTTTTGAAGCAATCTCCGATGCACAGGCCAGGTTGGGAGGGACACTGGGGACAATAATAGCTGGAATCTCTTCTTACTCCTCCTCTGTTGCATACACAGCATTTCTTTTGGCGTCTTCTTCCAGATTCTGTGGGGGGAATGCTATAGGGAAAGTGTTGCTCCAGAAGTTGACTCACACTATCAGAGCGAATGCTTCCTGGGGCGGGACCTTGTTGGTAAATGAGGGCAGTGACAATATCTTCAATATACTTGAGGTAGGTGATTTGTTGATTTTGAGTTGCTTTTTGGTAGCAGACAAACAAATTAAAAAGGGCCATGTGAAACAGGTGAAATGCAACTTTCTTGTACCCGTAACGGGACTTTCTGGTTGATAAATAGGGCTGTAGCATCTGATCGTTTAAATCCACCCCCCCCCCCCCCCATATACGTATTGTAGTCGTGGACACATTCGGGCTTTACAATGGGCTGCGTCTTCTTTGGATCTCCACCACGGTGTCATTGTGGATGGTAGAGAGGATGTGGACATCTTTCTTGTCCCTCCACTTCATGGCCAACACCTCCTCGTTCCTCATGAATGCCGATTCTCCGTTTTGCAATTTTTTTGTCAACAGATTTTGTGGAAATTCCTTACGTTTTTTTTTTAAGGTACCACGCCGGCCCCTAGTCTCTTCCTGATGGCCACAGAAGGAGCTCCCAGCTGGTAATCCACCTTCTGCAGCCCAGCATCCCTGCAGCGTCACCACCACAGGATCAGAGGGAACACCGAGGACCACATACCTATACAGATGAGCCTTTTATATGTTTTTTCCTGTAAGTGTGTTTTTACCTGGTGTCATTAAACATCATTTGTTAATACAACACTCAGGTGGCGCTTCCTTCTCTACCCCTCTCTCATCCATCACAGAGCCAGCTCTCTGAGGACAGCAGCCGCCTAGCCTACCAGCCTACTTTAACCATTACATTACCGGTTACCACTTAACCCTTGAACTTCCAGCCTGTCCCCTATGGACTAAGTTGCTCAGCCCTTTATATCTCCTGTTATATATGGACTTGTGTGTTTGCGCTTACAGTTACCAATACACTGTCTAGCTGCCAATCAGTGCCCACTCCAATGCCTACCACTGCCAGTGCCACCAGGGATGCCTATCAGTGCCTCATATCAGTGCCATGTAACAGTGCCCATCAGTGCCACATATAAGTGCCCATCAGTGCCCAGCAGTGCCACCTATCAGTGCCCATCAGTGCACAGCAAGGCCGCCTATGAGTGCCGCCTATCAGTGCCCAGCAGTGCTGCCTTTCAGTGCCCATCAGTGTCACCTATCAGTGCCCATCAGTTCCGCCTATCAATGTCCATCAGTGCTACATATCAGTGCCACCCATCCGTGCCGCCTACCAGTGGCCATCAGTGCCGCATATCAGTGCCCATTGTCAATGCCCGCTCATTGGTGCCACCTCATCAGTGCCGCCGTATTAGTGCCTGTCAGTGCCGCCTTATCAGTGCCCATCAGTGAAAGAGATAACTTACTTATTTACAAATTTTTTTAACAGAAACAAAAGCAAAACTTTTATTTTTTTCAAAATTTTCAGTCTTTTTTTATTTGTTTAGCAAAAAATAAAAACCGCAGAGGTGATCAAATACCACCAAAAGAAAGCTCTATTTGTGGGAACAAAATGATAAAAATTTAGTTTGGGTACAGTGTAGCATGACCGCGCAATTGTCATTCAAACTGCGACAACACTGAAAGCTGAAAATTGGTCTGGACAGGAAGGTGTATAAGTGCCTGGTATTGAAGTGGTTAAAAAAAAAAATTGGGTCACTTTTATTCCTATTACAAGGAATGTGAACATCCCTTGTAATAGAAAAAAAATCATGGCAGGACCTCTTAAATATGAGATCTGGGGTCAAGTAGAACTCAGATCTCATATGTACACTAAAATGCACTTTTAAAATGTCTCCTTTAAGAGCTATGGGCGGAAGTAACTTTTGACGTTGCTTCCGTCCTCCCATGCTATGGAGCCGAGTGGGGGCCATCTTCCCCTCAGTCGGCAGCCAGGCATCCACGGGAAAAGACGCGATCGCCTCCGCTAGTAGCGGCGGGTCTGGTAAGTGGCGGAGATGACCGGAGCGAGGCAGGAGGGGGGTGGGCACCTCTCCTGCCACCGATAAAAGTGATCTTGCGGTGAATCTGCCACAGAGACCACTTTTATCTTAAAGAGAAACACACAGCGTTCCCGAAAATGTCGGGTTTATGGCAGCTAGCTGCTGCCATAACCCCGGTATTTAGTGTCAAAGTACAGACGTATGGGTATGTCGTTTTGCGTGAAGTGGTTAAGGTGGTAAATAAACTCACTTAGTGCCTTATCCGCATTAAATCAGCCTCAGAACCTGTGTAATTAATAATGTGTTCTGGTTTAAAGGGATGAGGTAGCAACCCTACCAGGCACCCATAGAGCAGACTGGCCTCTGTCTGTGTCAACTCTGCAAAAACTGAGCGGACATGGACCTGTCATCCGCTTGCTCTGTTCTGATCTGCAGAGGATCTGTGAGCGTAACCCCTGTTGAGTCCTCCCTGTGTGAAAGGGGTCTTTTATCTCCCTACAGCTCTCTGAAAAGCGATCCACAATGGATTGCTTCTCAGAGGGTGGTAGAGTGGTGGTATTGCCCCTTCTGAGTGTCTGTTTATTTATTTTTTTTTACTTCTATTTGTAAATTACCGAATGGTGTGGCCGTTTTGAACTCAATGGGCAAGTTTGACCTCCTCTGAGTTAAAAATGGCACAGCCACCGATAAAAGCTTTGTGGCTGCAGCCTGTGTACAGTACAAACATCTGTATTTTGACAATTCAGGTGGGCAGCTGGGGGTAGTAAAATCACAGCTCGGCAGCCAGTTTTTGCCATCTGTCTAAAAGAGACCTAAGAAAAAAAAAAGTTACAGGAATTCTGATTTAACCCATTCTTTTCTGCAGAAGGGTAGAGTAACGATTGGCAGTAGACAGGCTCGGTGTAACCCATAACAGTGCGGAGAATGTGCCAAATTTAATAAAAGGTGCGGAATAAGCATTGCCTTTCATTTATTAGCCTAAACAGAAACATCCTGTGAATAGATATTTGGAAATATTTTTTAACTAGCTCTCACATAAGCTTCAGGCTGATGGTAGGGTCTCTAACAAACCTGTCATAGATACGATTTTTGGAAATCTTTGAAGATTTGCGAAGCTAAAACCTTCCCAGGCTTTGAAGACTCTGTCCGTCTCCTCAGTTCTGGCTTCAGACAACTTAACGCAGAAAAAAAAAAATCTGTGTCTATTTCTGGAATCAGTTTTGAAGATATTGCAAAGTTGGGGAGAGCAAAAGGTGGAACAGGGTCCTTTTTTCTTTGCACAAAGAAGATTGACAGCTGAAAAGAATCACTTGTCTCAGATTTTAGGCTTGTTTTCATCCTAACATTCTACAACATATCTGGTGTTCTTTATATACAAATCAAACCTTCTTTGCTATTTAAAAAAAAGTAACTGTCACCTCTCAAACCATCTGAGAATCAGGATGTAGCCTAATACTAGAGCTGGGCCATACCTCGTGACTTCCCACACAACCTCACAGACATCATCAGTTCAGTCACTTTGTTTTTGCTATGAAAAAAAACGGATAAATACTAATTCAGGTCACATCGGGTTAAATGATTTGCGCATCTGCCTTCAGTTCAGTTTAGTTTACATCCATTTGGGCATCCATTTTTTTTCATTTGTTGAAGAAGTTAATCCTAGGTGACAAAAGTATGAACAAAAAATATTTCTTGTCTGTAAACTGACATAACCGGCATGGATATAAACAGATGACATTCATTTAAATGTGTTTATATATGAATAAGAAAAGGATACAGCCTTGTGCCATTTAAAAAAAATGGACCTGAACTAACATGGATGTAGGTAGGTGTAAACATCCGCAAGCCCACAGGTATGAATTGCTTTCTGTTTCCCATCCGAAAACAGACAGATGAAAAAGGATAAATGGAACATGGAACACTGCCATAAGCCACATTTAGCCTATATGGGATTCAAACTTTTTCATGACTTAAGTCTATAAGGTAAAACAGACAAGGTTATACCCTGTCATAACCAATTTACAAAACTGGAGTGGCCTACCAGTGATGACATCACGCACGCCCAACCGCTAACCGGCGGTAGTGTTCGAAGCCGACAAGCCTGCTGTGCTTTTATTATTCAAAACAATCGCTGTCTATGTTTTGTTTGAAGATAATTGTAGCCATTTTTTAAATTAAACTCTTTTACATCATGTTGGGCTTCATTATGGGAGTTTTCCTTGTTTTTTATTGTGAGTCTCCTCTATACCAGTGGTTCTCAATCTCAGTCCTCAAGTACCCGCAACAGACCATGTTTGCAGGTTTTCCTTTATCTTGCACAGGTGCTTTAAATCAGAGTCAATGGCTTGGTATTTTGGACAGCTATTTTATCTAAGAGATATTGCCAAAACATGGCCTGTTGGGGATACTTGAGGACAGGGTTGAGAACCACTGCTCTATACGATCTGTGATCCATGTGACGGTTACCCTCCTGGATAAACTTGCTGCTGCTTGTTTGACCATTATAATTTGTGTTCCTGGACATCTGGTAAGAAGCCTGAGTGTGAGGGTGTTGCTGTCGATGGATACTTTCACTCTGCATGGATGATTCCCTCATTGGATTGTTTTACAGTTATGGACTGTTTATGATTTTTTTGGTGTTACATTATAAAGCTTGAGTTCTATTTTGCACATGGACACTTCATTTTTTTTTGTACAACAGAATGTTATATATTGTTGCATTATTTGGAGCGCTGCTTATTTTCTCTTTATTATTTATCAACTGGTATCACGGTTTGTTAAGTGGCTGCTATTTATCCCTATTTACACTGAGCGTGGATTTTGCGCTCTTTTACTATATTTTGGGTTACTGTACTCTAAGTTATATCTATACACCATACACGCTACTAATAGTGAATAAGGACGAGCTCCGGCGTGTTCGCACAGCCCTTGTGCAGAGTCCGCCAGGAAGCTGCGCTAATCACAGGTAGTGAGACATTTCCCGATGCGCGGCTGCAGAGATCAGGAAATGTCTCACTGCCTGTGATTAGCGCAGCGCAGTGACGACTTCCTGGTGGGCTCTGCACGTGGCCTGTGCGAACACGCCGGAGCTCATCCTTAATAGTGAATATACAGATGTTATTGACAGCTATTTGGACTAAATCAATTATCCATAATTATAGTTTGAGAGCTGCTTCTGATAGTTTCCATAATTTCCATACAAGGCATAGACCAACCCAATCACCATGTGCGTACCACATCTACTTATAGGAAGTTAGTCAGTTCAATAACAGAACATATGAGCTGAAGCAGTTCCTCCATTGCTCTTCCCCATAGAATCTTTTTTTTTTTTGTATAATCTGTTTTTATTGTATTTATATGACAGACATACAGAATAAAATAACTTTTACACTATAAAAGAATGTGACCATTATTCCAGTGTTGTGAACAATGGTTGCACAGTATGAGCATATAAGGCATGCAAATCACACAGTTGTATTATAGTACCATCAACATTAGGTAGAATAAGAACATGAATACATCAAGGGTCCTAGCTTTATTAGGGTAGCCCCTTGTGTAGCACCCCTCCAGATGTTTTTTTTTAATCCATGGTGATATTGCCCTCCAGAATTTCTGTATCTTGGAGCAGGACCTCCAGAGATAAAAAAAAAAAAAAAAAGAGTCCTGTTATGAGCACCCAATCCAGCATGAGGGACTCATACCTGAAAAAGTTTTCACTAGCCTCACTGAGGTCCTGTACCAGTACCAATGCAAAAATACTTAAAACCCATCTCCTGAGTTTTGGAACTGATCAAGGAGATGTGTGAAAGCTTAATTATTTTTTACAGTTGGTTGAGGGCGAATACCAGGCCTAATGGTGTCTGCCATTCACTTACAAAGTACAGGGTTTGCTGCAAGCAGTGAGATAACAAAACGTTATACATGTTGGACAGGACGTGCTGGGATTGATGATCCAGGGCAAACAGGAATTCAGATTTAGTTAAGGAAGTTGCTGGCCACAACATGGGGGTTAGTTTGCTTAAAAAATCTGACAGTCACTGGTGACGCCTGTGGTCCATTGGGAACCCTCTGAACTGTTGACACAACTGTTCCAAGGGAAGCAGACAGCTGGAGGGGGCTAGCTTAAGACATACCACATTCCCATCCTTGTCCCAGGTTTTAAAAAATCCTACAGCTTCCTCCAATGGGAACCAAAGATTTCCCCCGAGAGGGGCTAAAGGTGAGTTGGGTGGAGATAAGTCTCCAGTGACATTCAACCTGTCCTATATCCTCACTGTAATTAATGTAAGTGGCGATGCCCAGCTTGATAAACCCCGCTGTGCTGCAGGTATCTACGGCACCTCACTAAATTGTGTCCTGCTATGATTTTCTCTAAGGAGACCCAAAGATTTTTAGTATTATGTAGCCAGTTAAGAATTCATACCATTTCCATTGCTTTGTAATAGAAATGAATATCCTGGAGACCCAGTCCTCTGTTTGTTTTATGTGTAAGACAAAGTAAGCCAGGTGAGGTTACTTCCTTTGCCAAAAAACCTCGTTATTAGTCTACGAAGTTGCTTAAAGAATCCCAGCAGTAATTCAAGGGGCACAGTGTATAATAGGTGAAGGATTCTCATCAATATGTTAATTTCAATGGTTTATATGACCCAGTCACAAGTGAGTGGGGGTTTCGACAGTTTTTAAGGTCTTTCTCTATATTACGCAGAAGAAGTTCGTAGTTACTGGTATAAAGACGTTTAAGGTCTGCTGAGAAATATGAGCTAAGATATAACAGAATGTGATCCTTCCAGACAAAGGGGAATTTTTGTTTCAGCTGAGACATCGGGTCAGGCAGAATAATCACTGGAAGGATTTTCGATTTAGTTAAAGTGGATGTAAACCCGAATTTTTTTTTTTTTTTTTAAATTAAGGCTTGTACCTTGTGCAGTATATACAGTATAGGATTTCATGTTATCTGTGCCCAGTCCTGCCACAGAGTTAATCCAGCTCTGAGCAGTCCTCTTATCTTTTTTTCAGTAAGATAAAAATGGACAGAGGGAGAAATAGATGTCTGTTTCTACCCCTTGCTGTGAGTGACAGGTGATTTGCATATCTCATGCACGAGTGTGAGAAAGGCATTCTGTGTACTTCCCATCCCCCTCCTTTCTTTTGGATGTTAGTGATCATGGGGCATAATCCACAGGACCAGCAGAAGTTCAGTGCAAGAAATACACAGGAGAAAATGCATGTTGACAAGGGGAGTGTAGAGGTGGGCGGGGAGTCTACTGACCTTGTGACTCCACCCACCGAGCTCCAGGCAACAGACCCACCCACAGAATCTGCAGTTTTTTGGGTCTCATAACAGACAGAGGGGAGACATTTGACAGGTGAGGATACACACAGGAGGCATCTACAATGGGGACGGAAAGTATTCAGACCCCCTTCAATTTTTCACTCTTTGTTATATTGCAGCCATTTGCTAAAATCATTTTAAGTTCATTTTTTTCCTCATTAATGTACACACAGCACCCCATACTGACAGAAAAACACAGAATTGTTGACATTTTTGCAGATTTATTTTAACTAATACAGCCATGAGTCTTTTTGGGAAAGATGCAACAAGTTTTTCGCACCTGGGTTTGGAGATCCTCTGCCATTCCTCCTTGCAAATCCTCTCCAGTTCTGTCAGGTTGGATGATAAACGTTGGTGGACAGCCATTTTTAGGTCTCTCCAGAGATGCTCAATTGGGTGTAAGTCAGGGCTCTGTATTGGCCATTCAAGAAAAGTCACGGAGTTGTTGTGAAGCCACTCCTTCCTTATTTTAGCTGTGTGCTTACGGTCATTGTCTTGTTGGAAGGTAAACCTTCGGCCCAGTCTGAGGTCCTGAGAACCCTGGATAAGGTTTTTGTCCAGGATATCCCTGTACTTGGCCGCATTAATCTTTCCCTCGATTGCAACCAGTCATTCTGTCCCTGCAGCTGAAAAACACTCCCACAGCATGATGCTGCCACCACCATGCTTCACTGTTGGGACTGTATTGGACAGGTGATGAGCAGTGCCTAGTTTTCTCCACATACCACTTAGAATTAAGGCCAAAAAGTTCTATCTTGGTCTCATCAGACCAGAGAATCTTATTTCTCACCATCTTGGAGTCCTTTTCATGGAGTTTTTTTAGCAAACTCCATGCGTGCTTTCATGTGTCTTGCACTGAGGAGAGGCTTCCGTCGGGCCACTCTGCCATAAAGCCCCGACTAGTGGAGGGCTGCAGTGATGGCTGACTTTCTACAACTTTCTCCCATCTCCCGACTGCATCTCTGGAGCTCAGCCACAGTGATCTTTGGGTTCTTCTTTACCTTTCTCACCAAGGCTCTTCTCCCCTGATAGCTCAGTTTAGCCGGACAGCCAGCTCTAGGAAGAGTTCTGGTCGTCACAGCGTCTTCCATTTAAGGATTATGGAGGCCACTGTCCTCTTAGGAACCTTAAGTGCAGCAGAAATTTTTTTGTAACCTTGGCCAGATCTGTGCCTTGTCACAATTCTGTCTCTGAGCTCTTTAGGCAGTTCCTTTGACCTCATGATTCTCATTTGCTCTGACATGCACTGTGAGCTGTAAGGTCTTATATAGACAGGTGTGTGGCTTTCCTAATCAAGTCCAATCAGTATAATCAAACACAGCTGGACTCAAATGAAGGTGTAGAACCATCTCAAGGTTGATCACTGTAATTCAGACATTAGTAGCGGAAAAAGGGGAAGTTGGTTGAGATACATAAAAAAGGAGATCATCTGCGTATGCCAACAATTTGTTCTCCCTAGAGCTCACACGAATACCCCTAACATCAACATGTTAATCTAATCTTCCTCAAGAGGGATTCCAAATCTAAATTGAACAACAGGAGTGATAATGGACACTCCTGTCTGATGCTATTATGAATAGTAAAGGGTTGAGAGAGAGTTCCATTAAGGAGAGTACTTACAAAGCAGAGGCCATAAGCAGGGCACTGAGAAGTTTACTTCAGGAGACCCACCTCAGTCATGGCATCATGTACACAAAATATACAAAGTATCTGGCATGTAATACTGGGAGAACCAGTCACCATGAAAAACATAAACAAGAGAACTATTCGCTTGTCAGTCGGGAGAGTTTTCTCGTAGGGGAGTGAGGCCGGTTCTGAACGGGGCTTGGAAGATCACCTGAGGATTAAAGCGGACCTGTTATCTACCCCATCCCACGCCTCTGCATATGATAACAACAAACGATTTCTGATTTTTTAGGTGAAGTCACATTTTCTTTGGTAAGCCTCAAAGTGGTTGGGGGAGCATGAGTTGGTGTCTGCTTGCACTTATTGTGGTTTTAGAGTCAAATATGTTTTTATTATGTTTAACAAAATAGAAGAACAAAAATAATTACCAAATGTTCATTACAGAAAATTGTACAATGTAATTCATGTATCCAATGCGTGTTGAAACATAAGCCTAGGTGAAGTACCATCATGTAGGTAGCTTGTAATATCAAGAGGCTAAAACCCTTACGTCTCGAGGTAAAACATATTAGAGTTGGGGATTAGAACATTCAGATTTGGGGTGAGGAGACCATCATGTAGGTAGCTTGTAATATCAAGAGGCTAAAACCCTTACGTCTCGAAGTAAAACATATTAGAGTTGGGGATTAGAACATTCGGATTTGGGGTGAGGAGACATAAAAATAGAAAATAGAAAAAGGGGAAAAAGGGAGAGAACAAAGAAAGAAGAAAAGAGGGGAAAGTTCAGACATAGAGCAAGAGGAGAGAGAATTAGCGGGGAATTGAACAAACCTTGGTGAAGCAAACCTGCATGACGGAATCAGGAAGTGTTTCCATGGTGGCCAGGAGGTGCCAGCATATTTTTAATAGAGTCCGAGGTAGAAAAGTCAAGCAAAATGAGCCATAGGACCTTAAATTTTGTCAGTGTCAAAATTGACAATGATAAGTGTCATTGCCTAGGGCTAGCATCTCTTCCATACGCATGATGTCATTGATAATGGAGACCCACAAAGACAAGGGGGGGAGGGTGGTAGTTTTTTTCCAAAATAGGGGAATTAGCTGTCTGGCGGCTGACAAAAAAAGCACAATAAATTACATTTTTGGGAGGCTATGGAGCCTGGAAGCATGGATAATAAAGCTATCTCTGGGGTGGGTGCCAGTGGGCGATCATATAGGCTGCTATGTATGGTAAAAATCTGTGACCAGAGGGGTTGTATTCCAGTACAGTTCCACTAAATGTGTAAAGAGCTTCCCTAGGCTGAGCCGCATCTCCAAAAAACGAACAATAACTGAGTGAGTGAATGATAATGATCATTATTTTTCACTCACTCAGTTATTGTTCCTTTTTTTTCAATGCTCCTTTCAATTGAGGCCACTTTTCTTGTCATCACCCACTTGTGTTTCTTCCCACACCCTGACCCACTCAGGGTTTGTAAATGTTGGGTGTTTGTCGCCCGGACGTGCTGCCTCAGCTCCGAGATGTGGCACTTCTGGCTGACTAGACTTTCATGGCTGCACCACCATTGCGCAGATATATTTGTAAGTCCGTGGGTCAAATGTACTTATGTGGGGTTTAATGTTTTACATTTACCCACTTGCTTTTCAGACTATTTAAAATATTGTTGTTTCCCCTATTCATAGGTGGTCACTACGGTTTTGCTCCTGATAAGTGGCTATAAGGTCCCGAAACGCGTAGAGCTTTCAACTACCGTTATGGGCACACAATCATTATCCATGTATGGACGTTCCATCTTGAGCTATCTTTTGGTTTTTGCTATTTTTCCCAAGTGACACTTCAATGTGTCACACATTTATATATTATTATTTATATTGTTTTATATGTCAATTTCTTCATATGTTTGCCAAAAAAGTCCTTGTTGGAATGTATTTTTTAATGGAATACAAAATACTAATATATAGCTATGTGCATAAATATGTAAATATATGAATGTTTGAATGAAGTCATTAATAAACTGCTATTTTATCCAATTTTTATTTCTGCTCCTGTGTGCCTCATTTAAAGTCCCGCCTGCTGTTTAATTCATGTTTAATATTCAAAGCAAACCCACCCCTCAATGTCTCCATGCTTTATTTTGTTGAGAAATCACTTTGAAAAAAGAATGGCCGTCTTGAAGAAAGGCAGATGATTGATGTAGCATTTACCTCCTGGAAGCTAACTGCTCAGGTATGCAGGCAGGAGAGTGTGCTTAGCTGAGAAAGCCCCCCTCTCCTCTTCCAGAGGAAATAATAATAAAAAAAAGCCCATGAAGACTCCTGGGATGTATGACATCATTTTGGCCTAGGCCAGAAATCAGGAAGCAAATGAAGAAATATCAACATTTTTTTAAAACAAGTAAATATAATATACTTTCCTATCTATTTACTAATGCTAGTAGAATAAGGATTAAAAATAGCTAAAGTGTTTGTAAAGACTGAAGTTTTTTTTTAACTTCATGCATTCTATTACATGAAGGTAAAAAACCTTCAATATTCAGCATCTCCCCAAGTTTACCCAATACTTACCTAACCCAAAACTTCCTCCAGCGATGTGCACGAGAGCCTTGGCTCTTTGGTGAATCTCCCTACTCATTGACTAAGACAGTCAATCACAGTCAGTGAGCCAATGAAGAGTGTGTGAATGGACATGCAGAGCTGCAGCTCGGGTACCCCCAAAGCAGACTGCTTGCTCTGGGGGCACTTGGCAGGAGGGAGAGGCCAGGAGTGCCAGTGGGGGACTCAAGAGGAGGATCAGGGCTGCTCTGTGCAAACCACTGCACAGAGCAGGTAAGTATAACATGTTTGTTAAACCACAAAAACTATGCGCTTAGGACATAAAGCAGAAATAGGGGAAAGGGGGAGGGAAGAAGATAAATAGAGGGGGGGAGGGGGGAGAGATGGGAGAAAAGAAGAAGAATAGAAGGTATGCTGCCTCCCCAAGTTAAGCCCTCAAAGAGAACTAACATGTAATGAATAGTTAATGGGGGTATGGCGCTCCCTTGTGGACTGTGCAAAATTCAATGACATAAACAGTGACTATGTTGAATAAATAAATAGTGATCCAAACCCAAACGGTGAGAGCTGTGAAATTCTTAATGGGTAAAACTCATATTAAATCATAAAAACTTTGTGGAAGTATAGGTATACGTGTTGGCAAACCTTAGCTAATTGCACATACCTCCATATTAGGATAATGAGAAAAAATGGAAAAAAAGAAAACTACTAAAGTGCTGCTGCTAAGCAGCTAATTAAAATACCAACTTCTATATATACAAAATTCGTGGCATGTGTATGTATACCAGTGCAAAAACGAGCATATGACAGTGCAATGTATGTAATATGACAGTGCAATGCTGCACCTACATATATATTTGACCGTGCACTCCAACTTATAATCTGCAATACAGTGCAGTATAGTGCAATCGAGTCCAACAAGACTCTAAATGGCCAGTGCAAAGACAAGTGTATAACAATGCAATATATGACAGTGCAATCCCACACATACGTGTATATGTAACCAACAATCCAACTTATAAATGTTCAATAAAGTGCAATATAGTGCAGTCAAGTCCAGCAAGACTCTAGATGACGTCAAAATTTCAAATTAGGCAAAAAAAGAGAGAAAGAGTCTGTCTCAAATAGTGCATTCCAATTTTGAATGGCAGCAAAAAAGTTCCAACAGCTTAGTGACTTTTGGTGCCCACAGAGGTAAATCCGTGACTTCTGTGCTCCCCTTTTGGCTCCCCACTCACCAGCTTCCACTACCCCTGCAGGGGTGATAGACAATCTAGGATCCCAGAACCGTCCTCTTATTCGGTGTCCCGTGGTTGCTGCGGTGGAATGGCCTCTCTCCCAGGAGTCCCGGATTACCACTTCATACGATATCCAGGATGGGGGTCAGCAACTAAGCCCTCAAGGAAAGAGATGCCACCTCATAGTGTAGTATGATAAAAATCTTTATTACCATAAAAACCATAAAAACTCCCCTCTCGGGGAAAAAACACACAGCGTACTACACTATGGGTGAAGCCGAGAGCCAGGAAGTATATCCCGCAGCGTGCGGCGTGCGGTTCAGCTGCGTTCCAGGCTCTCTCGCTCCGTACCCGGAAATGACGTAAGTGCGTAGCCCCGCCTTACGCGTTTCGTCATCAACGTTTTCAAAGGCGGCCCTTTGAAAACGTCGATGACGAAACGCGTAAGGCGGGGCTACGCACTTACGTCATTTCCGGGTACGGAGCGAGAGAGCCTGGAACGCAGCTGAACCGCACGCCGCACGCTGCGGGATATACTTCCTGGCTCTCGGCTTCACCCATAGTGTAGTACGCTGTGTGTTTTTTCCCCGAGAGGGGAGTTTTTATGGTTTTTATGGTAATAAAGATTTTTATCATACTACACTATGAGGTGGCATCTCTTTCCTTGAGGGCTTAGTTGCTGACCCCCATCCTGGATATCGTATGAAGTGGTAATCCGGGACTCCTGGGAGAGAGGCCATTCCACCGCAGCAACCACGGGACACCGAATAAGAGGACGGTTCTGGGATCCTAGATTGTCTATCACCCCTGCAGGGGTAGTGGAAGCTGGTGAGTGGGGAGCCAAAAGGGGAGCACAGAAGTCACGGATTTACCTCTGTGGGCACCAAAAGTCACTAAGCTGTTGGAACTTTTTTGCTGCCATTCAAAATTGGAATGCACTATTTGAGACAGACTCTTTCTCTCTTTTTTTGCCTAATTTGAAATTTTGACGTCATCTAGAGTCTTGCTGGACTTGACTGCACTATATTGCACTTTATTGAACATTTATAAGTTGGATTGTTGGTTACATATACACGTATGTGTGGGATTGCACTGTCATATATTGCATTGTTATACACTTGTCTTTGCACTGGCCATTTAGAGTCTTGTTGGACTCGATTGCACTATACTGCACTGTATTGCAGATTATAAGTTGGAGTGCACGGTCAAATATATATGTAGGTGCAGCATTGCACTGTCATATTACATACATTGCACTGTCATATGCTCGTTTTTGCACTGGTATACATACACATGCCACGAATTTTGTATATATAGAAGTTGGTATTTTAATTAGCTGCTTAGCAGCAGCACTTTAGTAGTTTTCTTTTTTTCCATTTTTTCTCATTATCCTAATATGGAGGTATGTGCAATTAGCTAAGGTTTGCCAACACGTATACCTATACTTCCACAAAGTTTTTATGATTTAATATGAGTTTTACCCATTAAGAATTTCACAGCTCTCACCGTTTGGGTTTGGATCACTATTTATTTATTCAACATAGTCACTGTTTATGTCATTGAATTTTGCACAGTCCACAAGGGAGCGCCATACCCCCATTAACTATTCATAACATGTTTGTTATTTACAAAAAAAATATTTTTTTTTACTTTAATATCACTTTAATGTTGATTGAGACTGAGAGAGTTTAATTCCACTTTGGGAAAAAAAAATACTATAACATTACTTATCTTATGCTGTGTTCCCTTTTAAGAGTGAAATATTGTGATTAATTGTCTTGTAATTTTTTAACAATTGAACAAAATTCCCATATTCAGAGTAAACATGTAAATTAGTCCAGTATTCTGACTGCTTAAATTTAGCGCAAGAACAAGGAATGCGAATATTAGCCAATTTACTTGTATTGCCAAAGTAATACTTCACTAATATACACAGTATAATCACTCATATCACATTGTTACAGTGTTCTCACCCTTGTAGATGTAATCATAAATCATACTTAGGTTTTGCGTTTCCATGTACATTTCAATAATCCAGTTTCTAAGGCTTTCTTCATAAGGACAATTACATGCATACACAGGATTCCAGAGGCAAGAATCAGTGAATTATGGAATGACAGGTGTATGCAATGAGCAGCAGCAGCAACAGCTGCTTGGCCTGTGCACAGTAATGACAGGCTAAGAGGAGCCATTTCTGTTCACATGTGTGGGTGGGCCCTACTCGCCCTGCACATGGGGGTACCTTTCACGCGGAGTTCTCTCATCAATATCCAGGACCAGGTGGAGACTGCAGTCATGTGAACATTCTAACATTAAAGTGATTGTAAAGGCTCGCTATTAAAAAAAAACAAAAAAAACAAACATGTTATACCTACTTCCTCTGTGCAGATGGTTTTGCACAGAGCAGCCCCGATCCTCCTCTTCTCAGGTTCCTCTTTGCTGCTCCTAGTCCCTCCCTCCTTTGAGTGCCCCTCAGCCAGCAGCTTGCTACAGGGTTCACCCAAGCCGAGTCAGAAGTCAGTATATCCATTCAATACAAAATATTACAAAATATTTTACAGCGCACACATACAAGAATGACATTTCCTGCAGGGCTAGTTAAAAACACCTGAACACCTGAACATATTCAAAAAATACGGGGGTTTGGTCACACTATATGGTCATATAGTGCTAAGCCCACTTACTGCGACAAAGTACCCCGAATTAGTGGGTCCTACACTAGTAATAGAATGGAAGATCCTCTGTCTCAACCATGGGAGCCGAACTCCTCTATGTGGGAGAACTGAAAGGGATACATCCTAATCACTGGTGGCCACTAAATAGGAGGTAATGAGGAGGGGGAGGGGTGCTCCAGCCCAAAAACCTGGTCAGGGCCTATTACAACATACAAGTACATATTTGGGGGGCACACCATACAATGCATTTAAATTCAAGATGGTGCTGCTGTAAGACCTATAAACAGTACAAAATATTTTACAGCGCACACATACAAGAATGACATTTCCTGCAGGGCTAGTTAAAAACACCTGAACACCTGAACATATTCAAAAAATACGGGGGTTTGGTCACACTATATGGTCATATAGTGCTAAGCCCACTTACTGCGACAAAGTACCCCGAATTAGTACCCAAATATGTACTTGTATGTTGTAATAGGCCCTGACCAGGTTTTTGGGCTGGAGCACCCCTCCCCCTCCTCATTACCTCCTATTTAGTGGCCACCAGTGATTAGGATGTATCCCTTTCAGTTCTCCCACATAGAGGAGTTCAGCTCCCATGGTTGAGACAGAGGATCTTCCATTCTATTACTAGTGTAGGACCCACTAATTCGGGGTACTTTGTCGCAGTAAGTGGGCTTAGCACTATATGACCATATAGTGTGACCAAACCCCCGTATTTTTTGAATATGTTCAGGTGTTCAGGTGTTTTTAACTAGCCCTGCAGGAAATGTCATTCTTGTATGTGTGCGCTGTAAAATATTTTGTACTGTTTATAGGTCTTACAGCAGCACCATCTTGAATTTAAATGCATTGTATGGTGTGCCCCCCAAATATGTACTTGTATGTTGTAATAGGCCCTGACCAGGTTTTTGGGCTGGAGCACCCCTCCCCCTCCTCATTACCTCCTATTTAGTGGCCACCAGTGATTAGGATGTATCCCTTTCAGTTCTCCCACATAGAGGAGTTCAGCTCCCATGGTTGAGACAGAGGATCTTCCATTCTATTACTAGTGTAGGACCCACTAATTCGGGGTACTTTGTCGCAGTAAGTGGGCTTAGCACTATATGACCATATAGTGTGACCAAACCCCCGTATTTTTTGAATATGTTCAGGTGTTCAGGTGTTTTTAACTAGCCCTGCAGGAAATGTCATTCTTGTATGTGTGCGCTGTAAAATATTTTGTACTGTTTATAGGTCTTACAGCAGCACCATCTTGAATTTAAATGCATTGTATGGTGTGCCCCCCAAATATGTACTTGTATAGTATATCCATTCAGACACAGAGCCCGAACCTGGCCCCGCCCCCTCTCTCCCCTGATTGGCTGACTGACTTTGATTGACAGCCGCGGGAGCCAATAGTGCCGCTGCTCTGTCTCAGCCAATCAGGAGGAGTGTACTGGATGGCTGAGGGGATCATGGACATTGCTGGAGAGAGAAGGAGGTCAGGTAGGTAATTGGGGAGTTCTGGGGGGCCTGCTACACACAGAAGGTTTTTTATCCTAATGCATAGAATGCATTAAGATAAAAAACCTTCTGCCTTTATAACTCCTTTAAGGCAGTTCCTCAACTTAGAGAGATGGATCTTCAATGTATGCAGTAAATAATACAGAGTTGTCCCATGTCATGTGTTGAGTCTGCACCCACTCCATAAATCCAGCGTACATCTGTTACCTCACTCCCAGTCAGGGCCGTTTTTAAGACAGGGCAAAAGGGGCAGCTGCTCTGGGCCCTGTCATTGTTGTGGGGCCCAAAGCAGCTGTCTCATACTTGCCAACTATCCTGGTTTAAATTCCCTCATCCCTTGAGGTTTTAGTCCTGTGCTGTGTCCCAATATCTCAGTGTGAAGTGCTGTTACTAATGCTGCCAAGCTCTGCCCTATTGTTGTGTACAGATGACGACTCACCTGCAGACCCTGTTTTTACATGTAAATTACCAGCATTCATATATAAATAGCGGCAGCTGGCGGCATTGATATGTATATCATGCCCCCCTGAGGTCATATCCACAGTAATCTCCAGCAACCAATCAACAAGTAGAAATCATGTGCTGCAACCTCTAGCAACTAATCAGTGAGCCATAATGTGTGCTGTAACCTCTAGCAACCTGTCAGTGTGCGGTAATGATACACTGTAACCTCTGGCAACCAATCGCAATAGCTGCCTGATTTGATTCAGTAAACTGATTTGGAGTCTACCTGCTATTTATTGTATGTCTCAGAGCAGGTGGAGAGCAAAACTGCATGGGGGGGGGGCAAGAAAAGTTTAATCAATATTAAAGGTGGCCCTGCTCCCAGTAACAGAATGGGGTTCTGCTGTGCACCTATCGTGGACCTCATGCGTGCACTTATTAACTCTTTCACGTCCTGTACCTCGTGACCAGGCCATAGATCTCTGTAACACGTGTTCTGATGCAGTTGCTATTGGATACTGATTGCTAGGGAGGGAGCCAGACAACAACCCCCCACTAACAGAGGACCTGTCACCTTCCCAGGTACCACACCTAATGACTGTTTTTTTGTACCTTGTTCCTTCACTTGGTTACCAGTAGCAACTACTCTCTTCTTGTCTTGCTGAGTTAACTCTTTCAGAATGATGTTACTTCATACCCCTTTGTGCTTTACAGACCCTGGTTCTTTAGATATGCCAGTACCAACATGCACCCCTTTGAATAACTTCAGACCAGGCACAGAAAGATTAAGGTAAATTTACTGAACAAGTGTGGCATTAAAGTTCAGTATGAATAACGTGTTTCCCCTAACCTTAGCTCTGGTAGTGTGACTGCCCAGGCATACCTCTGTTAGGTGAGATTCCATTATGGTGAGGCTGAGTCGCCGGCGACAGACTTGTCCAGCTGATGCTCCACATCTCTCGGGACTCCTCGGCTGATAAAGACACCCGCAAGGCATGGTAAACTGAAAATAATCTTACCATAAGCCTCCTCAGTGACCCTGGGATAAACAAAATGGTCTTTGGTGCCGCACGAGGTAAAAATAAACTAAGGAGTGCAAAGGATACACAGTTTAGAGGCCCCTGTAAAATGGCACAGCTTCCTTCCTCACGCACAGGCACATCTTGTGCTGCTAAGCAACTGCAATTACCTCAAGATGCCAATAATGACTCTGACTGTGAATACAGCGCCACCTCACAAGAAAAACAAACAGATTCCCTACATCCAAATACTTTGAGACAAATAGAAAAAATGTTAGAGAAAGCCTTGAAGCAGACCTCAGACTATATAACTGAAAGTCTCACAAAAGAAATCCGTGAGTTAGGCCAGCGCACTTCTGATCTAGAAATCAGAGTGGATGACATGGAAACGAATGTACTGTCCCATCATAATGAATTAGAGACTCTTAAGGAAGAAAACCTTATTCTGCAAACATGCTTAGAGGACTTTGAAAATAGAGCACGTCGATCAAATCTTCATATATGAGGAACACCTGAGGCTGTTGTTGACCTTCATTCTACTATGACCTTACTTTTCCAAGAACTACTACCGCCAATCCCAGTCGATCGATTGGAGATGGATAGGATTCACAGAACTTTAACATCACGCAAACCAGAAGATCCCCCTCGTGATATTATTGTGAAATTCCACTTCTATCGCACCAAAGAACAACTCATGGCTGCAGCTAGAGGAAAAGATTCCCTCATCTTTCAAGATCATCCTTATCAGCTTTTTGCTGACCTTTCCCCAATTACTGTGGCTAAACGACGTGCACTGAAACCCTTACTTCATAATCTACAGCAACGCCAGATCCTTTATCAATGGGGATTCCCATTTTTTATCAGCTTTACCTATCAAGGTGTCAAACATTCCTGTACATCCTCAGATGAACTACAAAACACTCTACAAGAACGACATCTTATCGAAAGATCTTCAACTAACCCTTGTTGACGCACAACATCCAGCTTTCCTCAAGAATCCTCAAAATCTGAAAAAGATAGAGGCCAACAAAATTCCTCTAAGAGAAGTCGATTCAATTCTCCTGATTAGGGATGAGCTTCAAGTTCGAGTCAAACTCATGTTCGACTTGAACATCGGCTGTTCGCCAGTTCGCCGAATAGCGAACAATTTGGGGTGTTTGCGGCAAATTCGAAAGCCGCAGAACACCCTTTAAAGTCTATGGGAGAAATCAAAAGTGATCATTTTAAAGGCTTATATGCATGGTATTGTCATAAAAAGTGTTTGGGGACCTGGGTCCTGCCCCAGGGGACATGTATCAATGCAAAAAGAATTTTTTAAAATGGCCATTTTTTCGGGAGCAGTGATTTTAATAATGCTTGAAGTGAAACAATAAAAGTGTAATATTCCTTTAAGTTTCGTACCTAGGGGGTGTCTATAGTATGCCTGTAAAGGGGCGCATGTTTCCTGTGTTTAGAACAGCATAATGACATTTCAAAGGAAAAAAACTCATTTAAAACTACTTGCGGTTATTAATGAATTGTCGGTCCAACAATACACATAATTTCCCCACAGGGGAACCCCAAACCAAAATTTAAAAAAAAAATGGCGTGGCGGGTCCCACTAAATTCCATACCAGGCCCTTATCCGAGCACGCAACCTGGCAGGCTTCAGGAAAAGAGGGGGGACGAGAGAGCGCCCCCCTGAACCGTACCAGGCCACATGCCCTCAACATTGGGAGAGTGCTTTGAGGTAGCCCCCCAAAGCACCTTGTCCCCATGTTGATGAGGACAAGGGCCTCAACCCCACAACCCTTGGCCGGTGATTGTGGGGGTCTGCGGGCGGGGGGCTTATCGGAATCTGGAAGCCCCCTTTAACAAGGGGATCCCCAGATCCCCCCCCCCCGTGTGAAACGGTAATGTGTTACAAAAGTACCCCTACCATTTCACAAAAAAGTGTCAAAAATGTTAAGAATGACAAGAAACTGTTTTTGACAATTCCTTTATTTAAAGTCTTCTTCTTTCCATCTTCTTCAGGTCTTCTTCCTTCCTTCTTCCTTCGGTTTCTTCCTCTTCTTCTTCCTCTGCTTCTTCCTCCAATCCTCTGCTTCTTGCTCCGGTGTTCTCGTCCGGCATCTTCCTCCGCGGCGTCTTCTTCCCCGCTTCGTTCTTGGGCCGCTCCGCATCCATGGGAGGCTCCCGCAGTGTGACGTTTCTTTTCTTCTGACACTCCTTATATAACTGAGGGCGGGGGCACCCAGTGACCCCGCCCCCTCTGACACACGGGGACTTGACGGGGACTTCCCTATGGCTTTCCCCGTGATGTCAGAGGGGGCGGGGTCACCCAGTTAAAATCACTGCTCCCGAAAAAACGTCCGTTTTTAAAACTTTTTTTTGCATTGATACATATCCCCTGGGGCAGGACCCGGGTTCCCAAACACTTTTTATGACAATAACTTGCATATAAGCTTTTAAAATTAGCTTTTTTGATTATTCATGTTCGAGTCCCATAGACTTTAACGGTGTTCGCGTGTTTGAACAAATTTTTTGCCTGTTCGCATGTTCTGGTGTGAACCGAACAGGGGGGTGTTCGGCTCATCCCTACTCCTGATATAGATCCTGTAGACACAATGGACTGAATGACTTTCACTCCTCATCTTGAAGCGTATTCAATCTTAAGGCTTTGCCTTTCTTTGGTCACTAAGTAATTTACCAACTTCAGTATAATCTTATTTAAAATAATACTGTTCTATTAAGTTTTGAACTTCCCCCCTTTAACCCCCACAACCTCAGATAAACATATTTTATGTTTTATCCATTTACCCCCTTTCTCCCTCCCCCTCCCCCACCTTAAGCCAATAAGAGACCTATTGTCTCGATTATAACCTTATTTACTTATATTTATCTTAGAGTAAAATCTAGTATTTTTTTAAATTGAAGTACTTCTATTGTTTTATATTTAATGATCCTGTTTATCACCATCACTATTTTCCTTCTATACAGTTTCTTATTTTCATGTATTTTTTCCCTAGGTTTACCAGTAGGTATTTATACTCACCTTACAGTATAGTTGTTAATAGCTAATTAACCTTTTATTTATTTTTACCCTAGCTCATTGTTTTTTTTTTTCTCAAAGGCCGAACTTGGGTGTCCAAGTATTTCTCTTTTTCTGTATATAGATCTAGACCGTTGGGGTCTCGAGAGATTGTCACTGCTCCCCCTAACTTTCTGTCCTAGGATAAACCTCCATTCTGACCTATTATTGGAGGACCTCCTCGGATAGTTACTAGGCCTCTGAGTTAGCATTTTTTTATGCACTAAGTACCCCGCCTTTTTACTTTTCTTTTATTCTGTCTCTACTCCCCTCTTGGTTCTTGCCCCCTCCCCCCGGGTTAATTGTAGACTCACGCGATCTATGAATGCAGTATTCTACAATATTTCCTTTAAGATTTACCGATGGCCCACTTAAATGTCCTTATGTTAAATGTACAAGATCTAAATATCCCACAAAAGCAAACGAAAGTTTTTCGCTCCTTAGCTTCCTCAAAAGCACATGTTGTATGCCTCCAAGAAACCCATTTCACAGATAAGGCGACCCCTAAATATTTTGGTTTAGCTTATCCCCAAGTTTTCACAGCCTCTGCCAAAACTAAACAACGAGGGATGCTAATAGCGTTTCATCGTACTACACCCTTTTCCCTTCTGACAGAGATCAAAGACCCAGAAGGTCGCTATCTTATACTCACGGGATATCTATTCGATTCTCTAATCACAGTGGTATCCTACTATGCTCCTAGCAAAAATCCATCCTCATTCCTCTTCCATTTATTACAGGTAATTGTAACTCATAAAATGGGCACACTTTTAACCTGTGGAGATTCGAATCAAGTCCTTTATCCTTTTTTAGATAAATCCCCAACTCCTATTGCATCTAGTTCTCTCGTAGGTTCCAACAACTTCTTCAACAACACTCTTTATTAGATTCTTGGTGTGAAATCAATCCTGCTAGGCGCCAACTTACTTTTTATTCTAATCCCTATAAATCATTTTCCTGTATTGATCACATTTTGATCTCAATGGGCATGACCCCTGAACTATATTCTTCATCTATTATCCCTTTTACATGGACTGACCACTGTGCTGTACTTTCAACTTTTACTTCTCTAATACCTAAAACGCAAGATTCAACATGACATATTAATGACTCAATCCTATCTCATCCATCGCACTCCTCTGATCTAGAAATAGCCATAAAAGATTACCTGGCCAATAATGAGACCCCTGATATATCCCCACTGACCTTATGGGAAGCTCATAAACCTGTTCTCTGTGGGGTTTGTATACGCCAAGCCTCATTTCTTAAAAGAGAAAAATGACAACTAAAACAAAAATTAGAAGCAGAATTTAATACATGCCACACAATCTTTTAATGCCATCCTACCCCTGTGACTAAATTACAGCTTTATAAAGCACGTTTAAACTTTGACCTTTTTTTATCAGAATCTGTAGATAAAATGTTATGTAAGTATAAACATAAATGTTATCTTAAAGCGAATAAACCAGACACTCTTTTAGCACTTAAAAAACTAAATCGCCCCTTTACACGATTCGACTGAAATTATCTCATGATACATTTACTAGTAAATTTTCAAGTAAAGATCCTCCACACCTTTCAAAAACATCTTACCTCCTTATATAAAATGGAAGGATCTTTTGATCAAACTTTAGCAGAATCATTTTTTTTTCACAAAAAAAACTTCCTACTATTCCTTTAGCCCAATGCGATTGTCTTGAAAACCCCATTACAGCAATCGAAATTAAATTAGCAATTAATTCTCTTAAACCAAATAAACGCCCAGGCACAGATGGCTTCTCTGCCCTATACTATAAGAAATTCTCTCATATCCTTGCTCCAATGTTAACAGACGCATTTAAATCTCTCCTTAACGATCAATCCTTTTGCCCCAAAACATTAACGGCTATAATTTCAATGATCCCCAAACCTCAGTCAGAAGATACATCTTTTTCTAACTATAGACCCATATCATTACTCAACCTTGACATTAAGTTACTAGCGAAAGTCTTAGCGACCTGCTTAAATAGTGTAATAGGTTCTTTAATAAATAAAGACCAGCGCCAAGTGGCAGATAATGTACGCAGGACTACTTTACTAATTCAAGCAGCTAAATCATGACAAATACCCATCTGTCTCTTATCTTTAGATATCAAAAAAGCATTTGATACAGTTTTGTGGCATTACCTACATTTTGTCCTGGAATTTGGTCCTCATTTTCTTAGCTGGGTATCCTCATTATACAAAAATCCCAAAGCTTATGTTAAATATGCTGGATATAAATCAAAACTATTTGACATCTGTAGGGGTATGCAACAGAAATGTCCACTTTCCACACTTTTATTTGCCCTACTTATTAAACCCCTGGTCACCAACATAAACTTTTCCTATTTGCTGATGATATCTTTATCTTAATGTCATCCCTCATATTTCTGCTCCTAATCTTATAAGTAAACTTGATTACTTTGCGCACGTATCTGGTCTAATTATTAACTCTCAAAAATCTATAGCCTTGAATATATCTTTACCTCCTCATATTTTACAACAAGCGCAAACATCCCTCCCTTTCTCATGGTCCACTTCATGCCTTCTTTACCTAGGGATAACTCTCACACCCAATCTTTCTGACATTTTCACTGCCAATTATCCTCCAATTTTGCTTCAAATATCTAATCTTCTGACACAATGGTCCTCTCTACCATTATCTTGGATAGGCAAAATTAATGTAATAAAGATTGCAATACTGCCCAAAATTCTTTCTCTTTTTCGAGTTTTACCTATCCCTGTTCCAGCATACTTTCTCAGAATACTACAACTTAAGGCATTAATTTTCATTTGGGGCTCCTTGAAACCCGTCTGCCCAAACACACTCTTTACCTTACAAAACCCAAAGGGGACTAGGATTTCCTAATTTTAACACCTATTACCATTCAGCTCAATTAGCCCATATCCCTAAATATCAAGCAAAACGTGAAATTCCACTTTGGTTTGTGCTGGAATCATTAGATTGTGACCCACTTTCAATAACCAACCTCGTATGGTCCAATTCCTCCGACCGTAAAAAACTCAATAATCCTATAACTAAACATACACTAGCCATTTGGAAAAAAAATTAAATTAGTAAATGGACTACAATCTGCCTATATACCTCTTTTATCATTTCTTAAAAATCCACTTTTCTATCCTGCTTGGTCTTCCCCTAAATCTTTTAAAGCATGGACCTCCACTAATTTGACTCAACTCTATGAACTAGCATCCTCTACTTCATTCAAAACTTTCCCTGACTTGTGGGAAACTCACAAACTTCCTAATTCAGAGCTCTTTCGATATCTTCAGATTCAAAATTTTTTTATGCCCTATATACAAGGAAGAATTCATTTAGATAAGTTTACGTGCTTTGAAAATATATGTAAACGTGACCCACACACTAAGGGACTTATTTCAACTCTTTACACTCATCTTATTACTAAACCTAACTCAGACCCACCATCATATGTGGCTAAGTGGGAAATGGATCTTGGGTTTTTGTTGGAAGCAGCCGATTGGGATAAGATTTGGATCACAACTAAGTCATCCTCACAAAACATAGCTGCCTTAGAGACAAATTACAAAGTACTCACATGGTGGGATTTGGTCCATGTCAGAATTGCGAAATATGCTCCAAATTATTCCCCATCTTGTTTTCGTGGCTGTGGTGATCTTGGATCACATCTTCATACTTGGTGGGATTGCCCGGTAGCAAATGTCTGGAAAGATGTATTTCTTATGATTTCAACACTAATTGAAATCCCTCTTAATCCTGATCCTACAATAGCACTTTTAAACTTAAAACTGGCCACTCTCTCCTACCGCCAATTCAAACTCTTATTACAGATCACCACAGCCGCGAAACAAACAATTGCAAAAGCTTGGAAGTTCCTGTCCTTAATAATTGCTGAAACTAAAAATAGAGTCAATCAAGCAATAATCCATGCCAAAACAGAGGCTCAAGATAAAATATCCAACTTTGAGAATATATGGAATCCCTGACTCACTTTTTGCCTTCCAATTTTGATGCTTCCCTACTAAGACCTTGGTAATCTCGATTTATACTTCCATTCTCTGCATTCATGGTATGTGTTTATAACCATGTACTACCCCAGGGACCCCTAATATCTCTCATTTCTTTTATCCCTATCTATTTTTTCTCCTACCTAAGATTACTTTTTCTTTTATCTTCTTTCTCTATTCTACTTTCCCCCCCTATTCTTTCTCTCCTCTTTCAATTTACTCTTTATATAGTTCTTTTTATCTGAGCTCATCTTATATTAACCTGGTCTAAGTTGGTTTTATCCTCTCTTATACAATGTATGACACAGCCTTTTGAGTAGTTAGATCCATACTAAAATAGTTTTAGTTAAAATACTTTTAGTTTATGTTGGAACTACAACTCAATATTATTACCATATACGTGATCTTTTCTCTTGCTGCCACCATATGTACTTATGTATACTAATTGTTAAAATTCAATAAACAAATTTGACAAGAGAGTCCATTATGGTATTATCCATGGCATGGATGTCCCCAAAAGTCCCAGTGTCTTCAGCAGACTACAAGGAGAGTCTTGATACACAAGCAGAACAGAACCAACCATTTAACCTAGAAAGAGCCTTGGACCTCAGCATTCTCCCTTTTCGGTGTGCTGGCTAAGACCAAAAAGCCTGGGAGCAATAGTTATTTCTTTCCCCAGCCTGGGCCAGCCGTTAACTTGCTAGAACCAACATGTTCAGCCTGCCTACACATGTATCCGCAAATCCAGCAGTTACTTACAATTAGATGCCTGGATGCATCTGTCCGTGTTCGGGGGTTGCACATCCATCCCTAACTGTAGGTAACCACTGAGTGTGCAGATACATGGGAACAGCAATGGCAATCTCAGTCTGTCATTACTTTGTAAAAATTTAGCGGCCGTCGCTGTTTGCGTACACCTGTCACTGCAGCCACAAGAATCTGCTAATTCTTGCTACTGTAACCCAGTGTTTGCATGTAATTGCCTGTGTGAAGAAGGTCTTAGAAAGACTGCATTAACTTGAAGCACATTCATCCTTGCCTATAACGCACATATTTGGTGTACATCAATGGATGGCCTCAACAGAGACTCTGTTGATGCAGTCAGTATTTTGGAGCTGAAAAATCACAGTGTACTTAGGGACCTCAGAGAATATCATATTTTTAAAGACATTCTGAATATCGCACTGAGTGTGAGGTAACATCTGTCCTTTAGTTGCAAGTAAAACCAAAAGTGGGGGAAAAAATCCATTCTATATTTTCAATGTGTTCATTGCTTGCCAACCAGCTTAAAGTTAGGTTTAGTCTGATGGGAAGGAAATAAAATAAAGATGATCCTAGATCTAGGCCTCTTTTTTATGAAGGTAATTATTCCACCAGGCACATAGGTAGAAGTGACACAGGGTGGTCATCTGTGTGTTGGGTGTCCTGATTATGCGTACGAGAGAAGATCACCACCAAGGGAATATTGGACTGTTAGGTTAGGCCTTCTGAGGCAAGAAGTACATCTTGGGCTCCTCAAAGTTGCCTAACAGCAGAGAGACAGCTAAGGTTAGCTATTCTTGGGAAGGTGTTTGGAATTGTTTACTAAAAGGATTGAGGTAAAGAAACATAGCAAGTACTGTATTCTGAAAAGTGCACCAAAAAAATGCCAAAGCTGGCAGGCAAAATCTCTTTCCACTTCTAGTAAATGGGTAAGTGTATCTTACAAGACTGTATTAAGGGTAAAGTTAATCAGTCCAGGAGAAAGAGCCACTTACACCAGACTGCAACCCTTGTATTAGAATGTGATGTCTATAAAACAAAGAGCTGCTTCAAAACCTAGCTCTTAAGCAAATTAAAAACAGGATTTTGTCCTTTTAATTAGCAGATGGCTTCTTATTCCCACCCTTACTTTTTACTTCTCTTTTTCATCATTGGAACCTGCTCCTCTGAGAATTTCTAGTCTTTCTAGACATAATGCCAACAACATGTAGTTTCTCAGGATACTTAAGGTGATTGTAAAGTCTTTTTTTCCCTATATAAATAATAAACATCTCATACTTACCTGCTCTGTTGCAGTGGATTTGCACAGAGCAGCCCGGATCCTCCTCTTCTCGAGTCCCTCTTCTGTGATCCTGGACCCTCCCTCCTTTTCAGTGCCCCCATAGCAAGCAGCTTGCTATGGGGACACCTGAGCTGAGTTACAGCTACCTGTATCCATTCAGACATGGAGCCCCAGACCCAGCCCAGCCCCCTCTCTCCCCTGATTGGCTAGCTTACTTTGATTGACAGTAGTGGGAGCCAATGGCGTCACTGCTGTGTCTCATCCAATCAGGAAGGAGAATCTCGAGTGGCAGAGACACTCTTGAACCTCACTGGACAGAGAGGGACCTCAGGTAAGTGTTAGGGGGGCTGACGGGGCTGCTGCACACAGAAGGCTTTTTATCCTAATGCATAGAATGCATTAAGATAAAAAAACCTTCTGACTTTACAACCCATTTAATACCATAATTTATAAATTGTGTTTCACTGATGTAGGGAAGCTATTAATTACCAAATACTATTTATGGTTTTCCAATTTTTAGATCAATAGGAGGGCCCAAATACCAATACAAAAAGAAGCTTTGAAGCAACCTTTTAAAGACTGAAGGGGAGGATGTACCACATTCTGATTAACAGACACTCCTGGATATGTCAAGGTGACTAAAAAAAGCTAGTTACCTATGTAGTTAGAGATTACTGAGAAAGACACAGATCTTCTTCCCCCCGCTCACTGTCACAAAAAAAAAAATGTGGCCGTGTAGGGCTTTACCTGTTTGCTTTATTGCTGAGGATAAGCCCTTTTCTTTTGCTGAAGAAAGCCTTTTGTTTATTTTTGGCATAAATAAAGCTGTGCTTTCTCCAGCACTTATAAAGTAGACTACTGTATGTAATTGCATTGATGCGTATTTTATGTGTTTTTCATTTTTAGTTGTTGATATGCTGCCACCCTGTGGTCATTGTATTAGCTCCAGTGATTTCTGTTAAACCTCCCCTTGTATGATACAACTTCCTCCTTTGTCAGTTTGTGTTCCTGCTATTCTTTCTGCAGGATACACATTGAGGGGAGAAGGAAAATATTCTTTTTGACCACTTCTAGCATCAAAATCGACCACATCATATTGTTTGCATGAACCTGATGCATGTAATAAAGATATTTGTGGATGCAAAATATTTAGTGAGTTTAGCTATCTGATAATGTCACAGCATAGATCAGGGGAGTCAATGGGCTGGGTGGTGGTGAGTCAGAGCAGAATGCATGCAGGCAAGCCACCCGATGGCCAGTGTGGAATGTGATTAACCCCACGCTCAGGAGCCTGGTTCAAGGCAAAGATGGAATGTGGAAGCCCGCAGATGATGGCCAAAAAGGCGCTGGACAGCAGGGGCGGCCAAGATCTTGATGACCAACACACCTGTATGGGAGGCTGAAAGCCAGGGGTACAAACCGCCAGAGAAGCCAATCCTTAAGCTGCTGCTGCGGTGTATCCTCACATACACTGCGCAGTCCTGTGTTGACCTTCTGCAAGGGATAGCAGTGGGTAGGCGAAAAACCAACACAGAAGCTCAGAGAAAATTATGAAAATGCTAGAGATGTGCTCTCCTGCATTCTGTCATATCTAAGGGATAGAACTGCACACTGCATGTCATTTTCACATTTTAGCAATGAAGCAGTACAAATAACAGACGCTCTTGCCTATCTGCCACCCATGAACATTACCGTTTATCTCCAAAATACATGGCGTTCTTAAGGCTTCATTCAAACCTAGGCAATTTGAATTGTGGGCAGAACTGCTTGGGGTGCAATTAACAAGTAATGACATTTCAAACGTGTCCCATGTTTTGCTGTGATTCTGGACTCACATTCAAATCACCTAGGTGTGAATGGAGCCTTAGGGACACTACTATAAAGGACTCCTAAGCAGAAATTAGCCAAACTAAGACTGAAACCCTTACCAACAATATATACAGTGGGGACGGAAGGTATTCAGACCCCCTTAAATTTTTCACTCTTTTTTGTATTGCAGCCATTTGCTAAAATTATTTAAGTTCATTTTTTTCCTCATTAATGTACACACAACACCCCATATTGAAAGAAAAACACAGAAATGTTGACATATTTGCAGATTTATTAAAAAAGAAAAACTGAAATATCACATGGTCCTAAGTATTCAGACCCTTTGCTCAGTATTTAGTAGAAGCCCACTTTTGATCTAATACAGCCATGAGTCTTTTTGGGAAAGATGCAACAAGTTTTTCACACCTGGATTTGGGGATCCTCTGCCATTCCTCCTTGCAGATCCTCTCCAGTTCTGTCAGGTTGGATGGTAAACGTTGGTAAACAGCCATTTTTAGGTCTCTTCAGAGATGCTCAATTGGGTCAGGGCTCTGGCTGGGCCATTAAAGAACAGTCACGGAGTTGTTGTGAAGCCACTCCTTCGTTATCTTAGCTGTATGCTTAGGGTCATTGTCTTGTAGGAAGGTAAACGTTCGGCCCAGTCTGGGGTCCTGAGCACTCTGGAGAAGATTTTCATCCAGGATATCCCTGTACTTGACCGCATTCATGTTTCCCTCGATTGCAACCAGTCGTCCTGTCCCTGCAGCTGAAAAACACCCCCACAGCATGATGCTGTCACCACCATGCTTCACTGTTGGGACTGTATTGGACAGGTGATGAGCAGTGCCTGGTTTTCTCCACACATACCGCTTAGAATTAAGGCCAAAAAGTTCTATCTTGGTCCCATCAGACCAGAGAATCTTATTTCTCACCATCTTGGAGTCCTTCAAGTGTTTTTTAGCAAACTCCATGCAGGCTTTCATGTGTCCTTCACTGAGGAGAGGCTTCCATCGGGCCACTCTGCCATAAAGCCCCAACTGGTGGAGGGCTGCAGTGATGGCTGACATTCTAAAACTTTCTCCCATCTCCCGACTGCATCTCTGGAGCCCAGCCACAGTGATCTTTGGGTTCTTCTTTACCTCTCTCACCAAGGCTCTTCTCCCCCGATAGCTCAGTTTGGCCGGACGGCCAGCTCTAGGAAGGGTTCTGGTGGTACCAAACATCTTCCATTTAAGGATTATGGAGGCCACTGTGCTCTTAGGAACCTTAAGTGCAGCAGAATTTTTTTGTAACCTTGGCCAGATCTGTGCCTTGCCACAATTCTGTCTCTGAGCTCTTCAGGCAGTTCCTTTGACCTCATGATTCTCATTTGCTCTGACATGCACTGTGAGCTATAAGGTCTTATAAAGACAGGTGTGTGGCTTTCCTAATCAAGTCCAATCAGTATAATCAAACACAGCTGGACTCAAATGAAGGTGTAGAACCATCTCAAAGATGATCAGAAGAAATGGACAGCACCTGAGTTAAATATATGAGTGTCACAGCAAAGGGTCTGAATACTTAGGACCATGTGATATTTCATTTTTTCTCTTTTAATAATCTGCAAAAATGTCAACAATTCTGTGTTTTTCTGTCAATATGGGGTGCTGTGTGTACATTAATGAGGAAAAAATTAACTTAAATGATTTTAGCAAATGGCTGCAATATAAGAAAGAGTGAAAAATTTAAATGGGTCTGAATACTTTCCGTCCCCACTGTATGTAAAGGTTCTCATTTATCTAGTTCATGATGAACTGTATTAGTAGAAATTAGTCATATGCAACTGGACAAGTTCTGTAATGTGGAAGACTTTTCATAGCTTTTCCAAGCAAAATCTTCAGTTCTGAAGAGAACTTCAGAGGTGTTGTGGGTCCAAACTACTAAAGATCTTCAACATTACAGAACAAGTACAGTTGAATATGACTAACTTCTACTTGACATAACCAACAGTTATGTAAAGGAAAGGCAGCACTTGGCATTGTTCATTTTCAGGAGAGTTATGCAGACATCCCAACTCTCCCTCAAGTTGCTGTAGTCTCCCGCATTTGACTGCGGGCTCCCGGACACCCGCGAGCACCAGGCGATCTTCCGGCTGGGCCTGTCACTCAGTCACAGACAGAAGACAGAGCAGCCCAATCGGCCGAGTGGAGTATGGCCGCTCAGGCTGCTCTGTCTTCTATCTGTGGCTGAGTGACAGGTGGATGTAGTGCCTATCCTGGGCAGGTGCACTGCGCCCAGGCGCTGCCAGCTGAGGCAGAGGGGGGGCCCATACTGCTGTCCCTAGCCTGCTTTGGCTGCTGCACGGGGCTACTTTCTAGGTTGGGTACCATCCGGAATTCAGGAGGCAGATGGACGGAGGCAGAGAGGAGACTGAGCCCCGTGATCTGCAGGCACTCCGTCAAGCAGACTCTTTCTTCACTTTCACCTGTGCAACAAGTACATGACAGTCCCAGTCATTTCTATATCAATCCGCCAGGCAGACTGGGACTGTCATTAACTTGTCACACAGGTGATTACTGCGCGGCGGCACCCAAAAGTGGAGAAAGAGTCCGCTTGACTGGGGAAAAGTGATTTTTAATTGCTACAGCCTGCAGATCATGGCGCCCAGTCTTCTCTCTGTCTCAGCCCATCCGCTTCCTTCTGGGGAATTCTCTGACTGGGATGGCTCACCGGCCCCAGGACCAGCAGCCCAGCTCTAGCAGCCAGACCCTTGGCCCCAGCAGCCGAACTTTTGGCCCCAGCAGCTGGACCCTTGGCCCCAATAGCCAGACCCCTGGCCCCAGCAGCCAGACCCTTGGCCCCAGCAGCCGGACCAGTGGCCCCAGCAGCCAGACCCTTGGCCCCAGCAGCCGGAACCTGGCCCCAGCAGCCAGATCCCTGGCCCCAGCAGCCAGACCAAAAGCTCCAGCAGTCAGACCCTTGGCCCCAGCAGCCAGGCCCCAGCCCCAGCAACAAGGGCCCAGCAGCCAGGCCCCAGCAGCCAAGCATCAGGACCAGCACAGGCCCAGCAGCCAGGTCCCAGCACCAGACCCCAGCCGCCAGGCACCAGGACCAGCAGTCCAGCTCCAGCAGCCAGACCCTTGGCGACAGCAGCCAGGCCCCAGGCCCTAGCAGCCAGACCCCAGGCTCTAGCAGCCCAGTGCCAGAAGCTGTGTGACCAGGATGTATTCCATGGGCACTGGTAAGGCTGTATTCCATGGGCACTGGTAAGGCTGCATTTCATGGGCACTGGTAAGGCTGTTTTCCATGGGCACTGGTAAGGCTATATTCCATGGGCACTGATAAGGCTGCATTTTATGGGCACTGGTAAGGCTGTTTTCCATGGGCATTGGTTAGGCTGCATTTTATGGGCACCAGCAAGGTTGTATTCCATGGGCCCTAGTAAGGCTGTATTACATGGGCACTGGTAAGGCTGTATTCCATGGGCACTGGTAAAGCTGTATTTCATGGGCACTGGTATAGCTGCATTTAATTGGCACTGATCAGGGTGCATTTAATTGGCACTGGTAAGGCTGAATTTTATTGGGGGGTGGGTCGGCCCTGGCGCCCGCGCAAAGTAACACCTCACTGAAATGAGTTTGCCACCTCCCTGAATTTAGTTTTTGCAGGTTGGGATGTCTGTTTATGTTGCCATATTAGCCCAATGATGTCAGTTACATCTCCATCCTTTGTGAATGTGCAGCTACACAGGGCTGGGAATGCTCTGGCTGCAACTGACTGGGCCAATGCCAACAGCTTTATTCCTAGTTTGGCTGAACATACTGTACATTCAGATTGTTAAAAGAGCGTGAAAGAATGTGAGCCCGATGTCATGGGCATGCGGCCGCCCCTCCCTCCTAGGTTTAAAATAAATTTGAATAGGTTTTTAAATCACCTCAGATGATTAGATTTAGAAGACACTGGCCCGTTAAATTTCAGATGGGAGTTTGGGCGGGAAGAGAGTGCAGCACGTGACCTATTTGAACTTTCTGGAAGGTTAGGGGCTTATTATATAAAGGAATCAGCTGAGGAGATTGTGTCAGTGAGCCAGCATCTGTACAGCGAGCTCCTCTAAACTATAATACATCAGGGACTCGTTGTTAAGACCTGGCCATGAAGACGCCGATGAGGCAGGTACTGAAGCAGGACGGAGCAGCAGAAGAGAAGAGTGGCTGCAGCGCTGCCTGGAGTTGCCCACAGCTGAAGTTGAACAGCCGGGACAAGTGTCAGAAGGCTCTGAAGGAAGCTGGAAGACTCACCGAATCGGCAGCAAAGCAGGGAACAGTGGCGGTTGGTGAAGTTTTAGGATGGGGGGGACAGACCCCGCCCTTCCCTTTTGACCCCTCCCACTTGGTGAACATTGGTTTGGTTTCAGTGGAATTGTGGGCGTGGCTTAAAGGGGTGTGGCTCTACGGGGGTGTGAATAGCGTCTGAGATGAACGAGGGATGGAGGGAGAGGGCGGGAGAGAGGGATGAAGAGACAGCAGGTCCAGATCCTACACAACAATAGAAATATGTGTATTCCAGAAAGTTTAACAATCAGCAAATAAAGATACTCCAAACACCTGGTGTTAGCGCTTCAATCATCCCGGCACCATGGTTGTTATGGTGTCAGGATGATTGAAGCGCATTATTTCTATTATTACATTGTAATATAAAATGAAATAATTCAACTCACCATAATGCAGAATCAGTGGGAGCCGAAATAAAAGAAAAACAGGGGCGCACCAGCCTTGTGTATTACCTTTTTTTAAAAAATGTATTAAAATAATTAAAAGAAACAACTCACAAGCAATGGGTGGACGAGGCACAACACGAAGTGTACTGACAGCCAGCATGCGACTTTAGAATAAGTGATGCCTTCCAAAGATCGTGGAGAGATGCATAATGTCACAATAAACTAACGCGTTTCGAAGGGAGAGTCCCCTCTTCATCAGAGCTATGCGATCGGAAGGCATCGCTTATTCTAAAGTCGCATGCTGGCTGTCGGTACACTTCGTGTTGTGCCTCTTCCACCCATTGCTTGTGAGTTGTTTCTTTTAATTATTTTAATACATTTTTTAAAAAAAGGTAATACACAAGGCTGCTGCGCCCCTGTTTTTCTTTTATTTCGGCTTGCACTAGGATTCCCCATCCGTGAGGGCAGCAAAGCCTGTGTTGACGCATCTCTCTTTGGTGATCCACCTGTGCGCAGGATTCGAGGTTTTCGGTTTGCTAAAGAATCAGTGGGAGCCCTGAGCATGTCACCTGCCACGTCGCCTGCCACCAGATGCCCCCAGCGGAGTCCATCCTTACATCAGGTGCCCCCAGCGGAGTTTGTCCTTACATCAGGTGCCCCCAGCAGAGTTCCTCTTTGCATCAGGTGCCCCCAGCAGAGTCCCTCCTTACATCAGGTGTCCCCAGCAGAGTCCCTCCTTACATAAGGTGCCCCCAGCAGCAGAGCCCTCCTCATATCTGTGTCCCCAGCAGTGGAGTCCTCCTCACATCTGTGTCCCTATCAGTGGAGTCCCCATCAGTGGAGCCCCTCCTTACATCTGTGTCCCCATTAGCGGAGCCCTCCTTACATCTGTGTTCCCATCAGAAGAGCCCCTCCTTACATCTGTGTTCTGATCAGCGTAGCCCCTCCTTACATCTGTGTCCCCATCAATGAAGCCCCTCCTTACATCTGTGCCCCCATCAGTGGAGTCCCTCCTTACATCTGTGTCCCCATCAGCGGAGTCCCTCCTTACATCTGTGACTCCATCAGCGAAGTCCCTCCTTACATCTGTGTCCCCATCAGCGGAGCCCCTCCTTACATCTGTGTCACATTCAGCGGAGCCCCTCCTTACATCTGTGTCACATTCAGCGGAGCCCCTACTTACATCTGTGTCCCCATCAGCGGAGCCCCTAGTTACATCTATGTCCCCATCAGCAGAGCCCCTCCTTACATCCATGTCCCAGTCAGTGGAGCCCCTCTTTACATCTGTGTCCCCATCAGCAGAGTCCCTCCTTACATCTGTCTCCCCATCAGCGGCGTCCTCTTTACATCTGTGTCCCCATCAGCAGCAGAGTCCTCCTCACATGTGCCCCATCAGCAGCAGAGTTCTCCTCACATGTGTCCCCATTAGCACAGCAGAGTCCACCTCACATGTGTCCCCGGCAGCAGAGCAGAGTTTTCCTCACATGTGTCCCCGGCAGCACAGCCCTCCTTCATGCCGCGTCTGCCACTGTCCCCTTCAGCGGCAGCTAGTTCCCGGATTTCTCTATGTGTTCAGTGGAGGGACCTCCCCTCTCCACTGAACACAAGGGGATTAGTCCTCATGATAGTGGTCATCTTTTTGTAGCCCGCCGGAAGTGACGTTGGTCTCACACTGAGAACAAAGCACCCGGCCGTAGTGATACACTAGGGGCAGTGGGTGGAAGCTGTTCAGCGCGATGGACTGCGGCACAAAGCAGCTCCAAACCCCGCAATGAAGCACCTTGTCTGCGATCATGTGATTGCATAGACGTGGCACTTCCCATAGTACGCAGTGCACTTAAGGACTTTTTTTTTCTTTTTATGTTTGTTTTTTTGTGACTGCCTTTATTTATTGAGTCCTATCCTTGGTGCATATTTAATCCCCTTATTTAATGTTAAGATCTCTTCCCTAGTGAGAGTGGTGCTGCTAAGGTTGTAAATGCCTTCCTCTAATCTTCCCTTCTTTTTTTTTGTTGTAGCCTTCTTCCTGCTCGTATGCCTCTTTTTCTATGTTTCTTCCCTGTTTGCCCAAATTCCCCCCATTCTTTCTCTAAAAAAGAGTTTTCCTGTGGATTTCCTTGGCTTGGTACATCATAAAGTGGTTGGTATCTATTATATGTAGGTATATCATAATGGTCCGAAGGGTCTTTCTCAAATCTAGGTCTCTGTGGTTTAGGCAAATAATATTGACCCTCACTATAGGAATGGCCACCATATGGTGGAGGTCCCCCTTGATGATAATAGTTGCCTTGTGGTGGACCCCTAAATTGTGGTGGTCCTCCTCTTTCTGGTGTCCTCATCTGATGTCCTTGTCCGTGTGTATTGACCCATACCTAGTGGTCCTCTATTATACATACCTCCCAACTTTCTGTGATGGGAATTAGGGACACCTATTAGCAAATGTATGTAGGCATAGGACACACACCCCTGCCACGCCCCCATAAAGGAGAATTGTACAAAAAAAGATTAGTTAAACCCACAAGTGCTTTTTTTTTTACCACCACTATTACTTTATATTGGCTTCTGGAATTTACAAATGCAGTAATTTGGATGAAAGGTTTAGCACTGGGAAACACTTTTTGAAAAAATAAATAGTGCATTTTATATACAACTGTATAGATCAGACCAAAATGAGGGACAAATTAGGAGGAAAGAGGGACGGAGGGACTTTGCGCTGAATGAGGGACAGTCCCTCAAAATCAGGGACAGTTGGGGGCTATGTATAATAGGGTGTATATCCTTGTTGATTCCCTCTTGGGTTCCGGTTATATCCCTGTTGGCCTCTATTCCAATTTCCCCTATTGTGGGGGGGGGGGCTTGATACGGTGGTCCCCCCACCACCATAGTGGGATCCTCTGTTGTCATAATAATTATTATTATAATAGGGTTTTTTATATGGTTGTCCCTTTTGGCCACCTAAGTGCTGTTCTCCATATTGGATCGATGGTGGTTCCCTATTTTGTGATTTACCAGTTGTTTGTGAATTGTATTGCCGGGGTTCATGCGGGGTATGATCCCCCATATGTTTATTCTCTCCATGGTTTCCTTCTCTCCTTGGTGATATATGTGGCGCTGGATTATTTTGCCCAATGTTTTGCCCAACGTTAGCTTGCCATCTAAACACCTGCTTGTTCTGGTAATCACCAAGATCTTGCAGATATTATTTCTTTCTGTTGTTTTTATTTTCTATATCTTTCTTTTGCACACTTTTGTATAATTCACCCATATGTTTTGTGTAATCAGTTGTATATTTAAAAGGCTAAATCTTATCTTTAAACTCCTTAACCTCCTTAGCGGTATTCCCGAGTGTGGCTTGGGGTGGATTTTCAGTACGAAAAGCAGTAACCCCAAGCCACCAATCGTATCGCAGGATCCAGACAAAGATCCTTACCTTGTCCCCAGGATCCTGCGATGTCTCCCCGCTGTGTGTGCAAGCCTTCCTCCTCCGGATCTATCACAGTGCCGAGCTTTGTTCCCTGCGAGCATTGCGACGTACGGGGGGCAGAACACGGAGCCAGATTCAAAAAGTTAAAAACACAATACATATACAGTACACAGTAATCTTACAGATTACATTACTGTATCACATTATTTCACATCCTTTTTGTCCCTAGTGGTTTGTCCAGTGCCCTGCATGCAGTTTTATATTATACAATGGGGACGGAAAGTATTCAGACCCCCTTACATTTTTCACTCTTTGTTATATTGCAGCCATTTGCTAAAATCATTTAAGCTCATTTTTTCCTCATTAATGTACACACAGCACCCCATATTGACAGAAAAACACAGAATTGTTGACATTTTTGCAGATTTATTAAAAAAGAAAAACTGAAATATCATATGGTCTTAAGTATTCAGACCCTTTGCTGTGACACTCATATATTTAACTCAGGTGCTGTCCATTTCTTCTGATCATCTTTGAGATGGTTCTACACCTTCATTTGAGTCCAGCTGTGTTTGATTATACTGATTGGACTTGATTAGGAAAGCCACACACCTGTCTATATAAGACCTTACAACTCACAGTGCATGTCAGAGCAAATGAGAATCATGAGGTCAACGGAACTGCCTGAGGAGCTCAGAGACAGAATTGTGGCAAGGCACAGATCTGGCCAAGGTTACAAAAAAAATCTGCTGCACTTAAGGTTCCTAAGAGCACAGTGGCCTCCATAATCCTTAAATGGAAGACGTTTGGGACATCCAGAATCCTTCCTAGAGCTGGCCGTCCGGACAAACTGAGCTATTGGGGGAGAACAGCCTTGGTGAGAGAGGTAAAGAAGAACCCAAAGATCACTGTGGCTGAGCTCCAGAGATGCAGTCGGGAGATAGGAGAAAGTTGTAGAAAGTCAACCATCACTGCAGCCCTCCACCAGTCAGGGCTTTATGGCAGAGTGGCCCGACAAAGCCTCTCCTCAGTGCAAGACACATGAAAGTCCGCATGGAGTTTGCTTAAAACACCTGAAGGACTCCAAGATGGTGAGGAATAAAATTCTGTGGTCTGAGGAGACGAAGATAGAACTTTTTGGCCTTAATTCTAAGTGGTATGTGTGGAGAAAACCAGGCATTGCTCATCACCTGTTCAATACAGTCCCAACAGTGAAGCATGGTGGTGGCAGCATCATGCTGTGGGGGTGTTTTTCAGCTGCAGGGGCAGGACGACTGGTTGCAATCGAGGGAAACATGAATGCGGTCAAGTACAGGGATATCCTGGATGAAATCCTTCTCCAGAGTGCTCAGGACCTCAGACTGGGCCTAAGGTTTACCTTCCAACAAGACAATGACCCTAAGCACACAGCTAAAATAATGAAGGAGTGGCTTAACAACAACTCTGTGACTGTTCTTGAATGGCCCAGCCAGAGCCCTGACTTAAACCCAATTGAGCATCTCTGGAGAGACCTAAAAATGGCTGTCCACCAACGTTTACCATCCAACCTGACAGAACTGGAGAGGATCTGCAAGGAGGAATGGCAGAGGATCCCCAAATCCAGGTGTGAAAAACTTGTTGCATCTTTCCCAAAAAGACTCATGTCTGTATTAGATCAAAAGGGTGCTTGTACTAAATACTGTGCAAAGGGTCTGAATACTTAGGACCATGTGATATTTCAGTTTTTCTTTTTTAATAAATCTGCAAAAATGTCAACAATTCTGTGTTTTTCTGTCAATATGGGGTGCTGTGTGTACATTAATGAGGAAAAAAATGAACTTAAATGATTTTAGCAAATGGCTGAATATTTTCCGTCTCCACTGTATATACTGTTGTTTCTGCCTGGAAACTGGAGATTGTCCATAGCAACCAAAAAGCGTCCCTTTACATCAAAAGCAGTTTTAGACCAGCTAGAAAACAGCGATAATAAATTAGAATCACTTGCAGAATTGAGCGATAGTGATTTGTGGGGAAATTCGTCATCAAACACTGAAAGTAATGACAGCGACAATTCTGTAACTGAGCAAATTTCAGTGTTTTTGATTTGATTACATTATTGAATAATTTCTATTATTATTATATTATTATTTGTTATAATTATTTATAGTTATTTATTATATTATAATTTATGATTTTGTGTTTCAAACTTTACCATACCCAGGCTGTCTATTAGACTCTTGTTTGGACAGATTTAAGTGTGTTATTCCTAAGAATTACAAGCCTATAATATAAAACGCCAAATTTTCAAGCATCAAAAATCTGACATTAACGTACCGCCAGGGAGGTTAATCTGACTTTCTATTATCCTCATTTTCCTCTGTTTTCTTTTAATTAGAAATTCCATAACCTCCCTACCTTTCCCATTAAAAAACGCATACCACTCCTCAATGTCTTCATCGCCCGTTAGCCCATCATTAATGGGAATATCCCATCTGAGCTTCCTAGGGACCATATTGTCTTTTAGATATTTCTTCATCGTGGATATGTCCCACCATATATTGCTTTTTTTATCCATATTATGACCTAACTTCCTAAAGAGATGCACTATGTCATTGTCTTTGCTGGCTTGTGTCTGAAAATAATTCCTCCAGATCCACTTCTCTATTATCAAAAAATAAGAACAAATCCATGGTTGCTACTAGCAAGTATATGAGAAAAGATAGTATAAATAATAAAGAAATTCTTGTGAGCTACCATATAAATATCCAAATCAATATTATGGACAGCTGCTAGCACTGATCACGTCCCATATGCTTGTGCAGACCTAGTAAAAAATCTATTAAAGTGCTGCGCTATCCAATATACTATCATGCGACCACCACATGCACTGGTGTTAGTATTGACTTTAACATATCTAACACTCTGTACATGCATTACACTCCTATGCAATTAAATCTCATGATAACATGTGAAAAACTATACATGCATCCATATAAAGTGCATCCACATTAAATGCATAAGCATCAACAACCTGTAAATGAATGCAAATTTTTCTTGTGACATCATATAAAACTATATAAACTGCATCCACATTATTTCCATAAAACAATATTAAAGTGCTAGAATAATACACAAATAGTATAGTGCATTAAAGTGCTCTTGTGCAATGTAAAATTTTATGCATTAATGTGCCCTTAATGAAATAAAGCATACAATTCAAATGCAGTCAAATACATTCAAATGCAGTCCATTTATCTGTTTCTTATTGAAGATAATATAACAACAGGTGCTCGTGTCCACTCTTGTGCTCCCCTTTGGCATATGCACTCACCTTAGAGGGTGTGACCTTGCAACTAAGCCTGGTCAAAACACGCTTTTTTAACCACCTCTGGGTTCAATGTCTGCATTAGGATCCTTGGCTGGTTGCTTGTGCGTTTATCCATATAAAATATAATAGAGGAAACTCGATAGTGTGATAACGTTTCACAATTTTATTAAAATATAACACTTATCCCTTTATTAGGGTACTCATATTTAGTGCACCACTCTATAAAAGCCAGAAAACATAACAAGCTGCGCTGTTGTGTCCTGTCCTATGCTGAGAACGCTCCACTATCTCACACACTGTCCTGTCCCCTCCCCAACGCGGGAAATTACGTATCTTCCTCAGGGGGAATTCTATTGGATGGTTGAGATGTCAGTCATTATATAGCGTCATAGCGGCCATTTTGTTGTAGACCGCAGACACTCTAGTGCTTGTTGTATGGCCACGGACATTGTCTAATGCAGTGGTCATCAACCCTGTCCTCAGGGCCCACTAACAGGCCAGGTTTTATGTATTACCTTGGGGAGATGCAGACTAGAATACTGCAATCACTGAGCAGCAAATGATATCACCTGTGATGTATTTCAGTTATCTTGCAAACCTGGCCTGTTAGTGGGTCTTGAGGACAGGGTTGATGACCACTGGTCTAATGGACCAGAGCGCTCAAGAATACCCGCACGCTTGCTGTATTGCCAGTAGTGTTGCGACAACATATCGCTCCACAAACCAGCATAGAATACAGCATCCGCATGCAGACCTTTAAAGACTCTCCATCATTCAGCGGACAAACTAATAGTGTACTATACTGCTCCCTTTACGTAATATATTCAGGGCGGTGTGTAAGGAAAGGACACATTTCCCCAGCAATATAGCCACACTGTCAAAGTGTCATAATAATTCGGTAATAAACCATTATTCTGCCTGTGAGTACAATATTCAACTAGCAATACTACACTCTGTTGCTCCAGGTTACATGAAGTGGCTACTAATTCATGCAAAATATGTTATAAATAATATAATATATGATGTGTCAATTCTTGATGTGCACAAATAGCAAAAAACAAAAATTAGTACATTTATAGTTTGACTATAATGCCCTGTATACACGATAGGATTTTCTGATGGAAAATGTGTGATAGGACCTTGTTGTCGGAAATTCCGACTGTGTGTGGGCTCCTTCACACATTTTCCATAGGAATTTCCGACACACAAAGTTTGAGAGCTTGCTATAAAATTTTCCGACAACAAAATCCGTTGTCAGAAATTCCGATCGTGTGTACACAAATCTGACGCACAAAGTGCCACGCATGCTCAGAATAAATTAAGAAACAAAAGCTATTGGCTACTGCCCCGTTTATAGTCCCGACGTACGTGTTTTACGTCACCACGTTCAGAACGATGGGATTTTCCGACAACTTTGTGTGAACGTGTGTATGCAAGACAAGTTTGAGCCAACATCCGTCGGAAAAAATCCATGGATTTTGTTGTCGGAATGTTCGATCAATGTCCGATTGTGTGTACAGGGCATAAGTCTCCATATTTAATAAACAAATCTTCACGTTCTCTCCTGAGGAAGCCGTATGGAGAAACATGTCGAAAATATGAACGTGATGAAAACATGAATGTGATTACAGTAAATCATTGTCAATAATAGGATGTTTGTGCACACCTATGGCCATGACTGTATTGCATGCATTGGTTTTATGATATTGTTCATTTTATAATAAATTTTGTATACAATTTTACATACACTTTCGAGTAATTTCTGTGTTGAAATGCACCCATAAAGTCCCATATCTCCAAAATGTTCTCTTAATATTTACAGAGTCTATAGAGTCAGGCTGCACAGTTTGGTGTGTATTGCTAGAGTAGAGAGTTTTTTTTTTTCTTGGGAGGTTGCATGTGATCAGCACAGGGCCAATCAAGGATCTTGAAGCCTGATAGGACAATCAAGGGAGAAATTAAAACTCCTCCTACAAGCTATCAGCACACACTGATAGAAGTCACAAATTGCTCTAACTGCTATATACAGTAAGGTGACCAGAGTTTTTAAATGAAATCCGGGGACATATTTTTTTTTTTTACTGGCAAATGGTAAATGATTTTATAAGCATATTTTCTCATTCTCAAATGATATATGCAGTGTATGTGTTTATGGAATGATTGTATGATATATATGTTATTTCTCATATTATGTCCATGAGATTAAAAAAAAGTTTTTCTTAGTTTCTGTTATAAAATTTTGTAACAGATACGATATGAAAAGATCTTGCGAGCCACAGATGGATTAATGCCTCTGGAATGAGTACCAATTAGAGATAAGCTGCAAACACTAACCACATTTCATTTCGTGTGCATAACAGAAATATATAAATAATTGTGCCTGCGCTAAAAAATAAAAAATATAATAAAATATAAATGCCGTATGTGCTGAATACGGAGTATCAATACTACATAACCTATAAGTGTCAATATAAATCAAATATGTATAGTAAGCAATATTAAGTGCAATCCGTTTGAGAAAATCTGATCAAAGTGCAACATGCAAAAAAGTAAAAAGATATATGAATATACATATGAATATAAAAGTCCAGGTGCTGGTTGTGTAACAGTAAAGTGTCCACATCCAAATAAGAATCAGTTCATAAATAGCAAATATAAAGTGCAGATATATAGTGTCCATAAAAATTAGTGTTCATCATGCTCCTCCTTAATGGTGTACACAATAAAGCATGCTTCAGTGCTCTCCAGTGACCCCCAATCGTGCATGCGCTCACCTCTAAGCGTGTGACACGGTAATGAAACAGTGTCTAAACATGCATTGGAGCCACTCCTAGGCTCATACAGGGTATGCTGATGTAAACTCCAACCCACTCAGATGACATCAATAGTTTCACATGAAAGAAAGAAAAAGCTACATAGCGTAATATAGCCAGGGATTTATTAAGAGTAAAATATAATTCCCATCAGGAGGGTACTCACAATGTCCAGGTGCGTGAGTGCACCATCCTATTCAGAGCGTGGTTAACAAACAATACTCGTATGGCGTGCAGTGCGGTGTGCTTTCCTCTGCTCCTCCGTGTTGACAGCTCCGTCCTACCCCTCCCCTACGCGTGTTCGGCACAGGGATCACGTGCCTTCATCTGGGGGATCTCAGATGAGGATTGCACTGATGAGGCTGCACTGGTAGGAGGCACTGATGGACACTGATACTCTCCACTGATGGACACTGAAATGTTGGGGGTGGTGGGGGGGTTAATTAATCTATAATGCTATTTGTAATATGCAGCATGCAGGGGGTTAATGCATTGCCATTGGTCACTGGTGCATTAGTGACCAGTGACAGTTAATTAACCCCTTTGTGCTGCATTAATGGCAGTGGTGTCAGTGTTTATTAACCCCTTCATGCTGCAGCATAACAATGACACCACTGCTTCTAAGGCAGCACAGAGGGGTTAATTAACTGCCACTGGTCACTAATGTACCAGTGACCAATGGCAATACATTAACCCCCTGCGTGCTGCATATTACAAATAGCATGATAGATTAACCCTTTCATACCTAAGCCTATTTCTGACATTTGTTAAAGTTAAAATCCATATATTTTTGCTAGAAAATTACTTAGAACCCCCAAACATTATATAAACAGTATCTCACAAAAGTGAGTACACCCCTCACATTTTTGTAAATATTTTATTATATCTTTTCATGGGTCAACACTGAAGAAATTACACTTTGCTACAGTGTAAAGTAGTGAGTGTACAGTTTGTATAACAGTGTAAATTTGCTGCCCCCTCAAAATAACTCAATTTGAGGATGCCCCACAGATGCTCAATAGGGTTTAGCCTGGAGACATGCTTGGCCAGTCCATCACCTTTACAGCCAGATTCATTAGCAAGGCAGTGGTCATCTTGGAGGTGTATTTGGGGTTGTTATCATGTTGGAATACTGCCCTGCGGCCCAGTCTCTGAAGGGAGGGGATCATGCTCTGCTTCAGTATGTCACAGTACATGTTGGCATTCATTGTTCCATCAATGAACTGTAGCTCCCCAGTGCCAGCAGCACTCATGCAGCCCCAGACCATGACACTCCCACCACCATGCTTGACTGTAGGCAAGACACACTTGTCTTTGTACTCCTCACCTAGTTGCCGCTACACACACTTGACACCATCTGAACCAAATAAGTTTATCTTGGTCTCATCAGACCACAAGGCATGGTTCCAGTAATCCATGTCCTTAGTCTGATTGTCTTCAGCAAACTGTTTGCGGGCTTTCTTGTGCATCATCTTTAGAAGAGGCTTCCTTCTGGGATGACAGCCTTGCTGACCAATTTGATGCAGTGTGTGGCGTATGGTCTGAGCACTGACAGGCTGATCCCCCCACCTCTTCAACCTTTGCAGCAATGCCGGCAGCACTCATACATCTATTTCCCAAAGACAACCTCTGGCTATGACACTGAGCATGTGCACTCAACTTATTTGGTCGACCATAGCGATGCCTGTTGTGAGTGGAACCTGTCCTGCTAAACCGCTGTATGGTCTTGGCCACTGTGCTACAGCTCAGTTTCAGGGTCTTGTCAATTTTCTTATAGCCTAGGCCATCTTTATGTAGAGCAGCAGTTCTCTTTTTTTTGGACCCTCAGAGAGTTCTTTGCCATGAGGTGCCATGTTGAACTTCCAGTGACTAGTATGAGAGAGTGAGAGCGATAACACCAAATTTAACACACCTGCTCCCCATTCACACCTGAGACCGTGTAACACTAACGAGTCACATGACCCCGGGGAGGTAAAATGGTGAATTGGGCCCAATTTGGACATTTTCATTTAGGGGTGTACTCACTTTTGTTGCCAGCTGCTTAGACATTAATGGCTGTGTGTTGAGTTATTTTGAGGGGACAGCAAATTGACACTGTTATACAAGCTGTACACTCACTACTTTACACTGTAGCAAAGTGTAATTTCTTCAGTGTTGTCACATGAAAAGATAAAATAAAATATTTACAAAAATGGGAGGGGTGTACTCACTTTTGTGAGATACTGTATATATATTTTTTAGTAGAGACCCTAGAGAATAAAATGGTGATCGTTGCAATATTTTATGTCATGTATTTGCGCAGCGGTCTTTCAAGCACACTTTTTTTGGGAAAAAAAACACTTTCATGAATTTTTTTTTCTTATTTATTTTATTTTTTACATTGTCACATGAAAACATCCCTTGTGACAGTAATAGTTGGTGACGGGTACTCTTTATGGAGGGATCGGGGGTCTAAAAGACCCCAAACATCTCCTTTTCACTTCAAAGTATTCAGATTACAAAAAACGGTGATTCTGAATACTGTCATTTTTTTAAAATCGGCACCATTGGCAGCCAAGTAAAGCAGAAGTGACGTTGTGATGTCGCTTCTGTGTTTTTTCATTTACGTTTCCGGCTTCATTCCAGTCTCAGCCTAGCTGGGGGAAGTGCCGGATTGTGGACCGGGTCTCCCGGTGTGATGGGAGGCCCGGGAAAAGCGCCGGAAGGCGATGGGAGGGGGGACGTCCCCTCCCGCTAATTTGGGATAACAGCCGAGTGGCTTTTTCGCCGCATCGGTTGTTATCCTTAAAGAGCCAACTGCCTGCTCTAGAAAACAGTACTGGGGTGATGCCTGCACCTGCAGGCATCATCCCTGTATAACCCCATTAAAGCCAAAGCCACATATGTGCATACGATCGGCGCTAAGGGGTTTAATTACACCCCCCAAAAAAAAAACATACTGTTTGCTGCCCCCCCCCAAAAAAATTCCAGCGGCCGTCACTGCTGGTTACCATAATATACAGCTAATGAAAAAGGTATTTATCAGTTTATATTTACTAAAACTATTGCATTTCCATGTTCTGTGTACTGTGGGAGACCAGATATAGTGAATGCAGGATCCTGGGTTTAGTAACACTTTAACAGTGACATGGACAATGTTGAAAGTGTGAATTCGGTGGTGTCAGAACTGCTGTAGAAGTGGGCAGAACAAAATTCAAAAGAGATAATAATGCATTCTTCCCTCCATTCTGCTATTTTTGCAGGTTCATGACTGATCAAGCCTGGGCAAAGACCAATCCTTGCTTCAGCTTCATTAAACCCGATATGTCAGCTTCATCTTTGTCAAGGTATGACAATACAGCATCAATACAGCAGCGATGTAAGAAGAACAGCCAGGGGCATTACTAGGTGGGAAAAAGACCAGGGGCTTCAGCCCGAAGACCAAGCCTGGCGGTAGCGGGGGAGGGGGGTTGACTGCTTGGCGGGAGGGGGGTTAGGCTCACTTGCTGGTTGCTGCCTGGTTCACCGGTACCCATTCATGTTGACCACTAAACTGACCATTACACTGACCTACCTGACCCCTACACTGACCTACCAGACCCTTACACTGACCCCCCTGACACCTACACTGAAATCCCTGACACCTACACTGACCACCCCTGACACCTACACTGACCCCCCCGACACATACACTGACCCCCCCTGACACATACACTGACCCCCCGACACATACACTGACCCCCCGACACATACAATGACCCCCCGACACATACAATGACCCCCGACACATACAATGACCCCCCCGACACAAACACTGACCCCCCGACACAAACACTGACCCCCGACACATACACTGACCCCCCAGACACATACACTGATCCACCTGTGGCAGGTGACCTCTTGACACTCCTGCAGCTCAGCCTTACCTGTGTAGTGTAGCCCATCTCATTCATGACCACTTCAAGACAGCAGGCTGCACGCACCAGGGAGAGAGAGCCAGGATAGGAGAGCCACTCCACTGCCCGCCCATTTACACAGAGCGAGCGGGGATCTCCCAGTGCCCACCACAGCCGTCGTGTCATTCCTGCCTCCTCCTGGACCTGGCAGCGCCTATGATGGATGTCACACGTCCCGCTGGATCCCTGCATTGGACCAATGGAACGTCCATCATAGGAACCGGGTCCAGGAGACGGGACTTTTTGTACATCACTCGGCCGGGCTGGATAAGCGGGAGATCATGCCCTGTGTAAATGGCTCGGGGCTAATAATGAATTTAGGAATATCAAGACCCGGGGCTTTTTGGGGGCACACTCGGGGCTCCAGCCCCCCCCCCCCCGCCGACGCCATTGAGAACAGCATTTGTTACAAAGAAAGACTCTCCCACTGCCATGTCCTCTTTTACTGTTTCTGGTGGCAGAGATAAAGGTTCAAATTGTCAGTGCCCGATTCACAAGAATGAAAATATAAGAACATGAGCCTGGCTGAAAATGTCACCACATCCCTATAGTGACTGCAAAAAACCCAAATATAGAAAGGTGGGACTTTAAAGGTACTGAAAACCCCCTCTCAGAATTAATACCAATACATATATAAAGATAAAAATGATTCATATTACAAATAGAATATTAAAAGTACAAGCTGGGGGATATTATACCATTAAAAACAAAAATGATATCCACACAGAATACTTCAACTAATACACTTGAAGGAAGAGGTCCATCCCTATGTGTATACCGTATATATATATATATATATATATATATATATACTGTGTATATATATATATATATATATATATATATATATATATATATATATATATATTTGCAAACATAACACGTATCAGAGCAGGAAAGAATGGCTCATTCTGATGGGTTTTGCCTGGTTGGCTTCTTCAGGGATTCAGGGGGGTGTGTGGTTAGAAAGACATAATATACAGCCAATACAAAATGATCATTTGCATTTCACATTACAACATCTTGCATATCCAAGAGGTGCACACATATTCCCCGCCAATACAGTCAGATAAATTGATGGCGCACGGGTACAGACGGACAGATAGGTCAAAAAGCCCCACCCTTGGACTGCAAGACTGACCCCAGGAGCAGTTGGTGATAAGCGATTGGTTGCTACATTTATCAAAACCATAAGAACAGGTGACGCTGACTAAGAAATAAGAAAAAAATATATGGCTATCTGTTAATAAACTATCTGTCTTATAAAAATATGCACATAGTGAAGAGGAGGGAGGGGCAAAACAACACACAAAAATGAAGCATCCATCCAGTAGGATAAATTAACACATACCTGTGTTCCCACAGAAAGGTGCTTGGAGTCTATGCCCAAGTGGATGGTCAAACACTCCCACTCTTGAGTCTAAAAAAGCACATATCGGGGGTCAGTTTAATCCATAAAGACCCCCATAAAGCATTTGACATCACTGTTCATTAAGGGTTCAGCATACCTGCAGCAAAGAAAAATGATTTGTGCTGTGTCCCCGCAATCCCTTAAAAGCCATGGAGATATGCCTCCATGTTGGTCGCCTGCTGGGATGTGCATTGCATCTCATTTAAATAGGGTAAAACTTGCATCAAAAGCACCATACCTCCCGCATCGCCCCCCCCTGCTGTGAAGTCGGAAAACCCGGCCTGACATGGGGAATGTGCTACCGTGCATGCGCCAAATTCTCGCGCATGTGCGATAATGGCAGGATGCGCGGCCGTAGCCATCCAGCATCCAGGCAATCCACCACTCCATCTAAACCCACCACCCTCATAGGAAGATTAGGAAGGAAGGGGAAGAAGGAAAAACAAGAGCACCAGAGGCTGAAGTTCCGCCCAGTCCCGCCATAAGTCCACATACTGAGAAAATAAGCATGTTTGACATTATTTTTTATTATTTATTATTCCACAAGCTTAAAGTGGTTGTAAAGTCAGCAGCCCCCCTCAGCCCCCTAATACTTATCTGAGCCCCATCTCTGACCACCGATGTCCACGAGTGTCTTGGCCATCCGAGACTCTCCCTTCTGATTGGCTGAGACACAGCTGCGGTGCCATTGGCTCCCACTGATGTCATACAAAGTCAGTTAGCCAATCAGGTGAGAGAGGGGGTGGGGCCGAACTGAAAGAGGAGGATCTGGGCTGCTCTGTGCAAATCCACTGCACAGGGCAGGTAAGTATAACATGTTTGTTATTTTACTAGAAAAAAATTTTGACTTTACAATCACTCTAATAGCAAGATCACCGTGACTACCATCTAGTGACCAAATTTAATAACAATGACAAATGTGAATACATAAGATAATCCTGGATAATACCGCCATCTAGTGAGAAGATAAATATCTCCACTGTATGAGAGGAGCAAAATGCAGCACATTAGGTACCAAGAAACCAACCTTCTTAGGTGCTTGGGGCAAAAACTTTGCAAGAGCACAAGAAATTTCTTCAGAAACATAGATTAGGCTATAGGTGCTGTGCCTCCTGAGACCATTTTGCTAAAGATTGTAAAGTTGTCATCAGTGCACAGAATACATCAGTGAAAAGCATGTTAGTTATGCATCCTACTCCACTTTCTGACAACGCAGCATGTAGCACCATCCAGCCCAGTTTAAAATCATGGTGGGAAACAACAAAGTCACATTACATATGCTTTACCATACTCCAACCCCAAATGCTGTGCCAAGGTATGTCTAGTCAAGATTAAGGATTTGTGGACTTTAGTTCAACTTTAAGGCACCTGGGTGATCAGATTCCTGCTATGCTGCGAGGAGACATTCTCAGTGTACTTAAAGAGTGCCAACATTGCATTGGTCATAATAATGCCCCATATGCACAAAGACGTAATTTAGGCTAAGTAATTGTGGATGCTGTGTATTTGGACAAAAATATACAAATCTTCTGAAGTCAACTTTATTAAAGTGAGAGTAAACTTCCATACATACTTTTTACCTATAGGTAAGCCTATACTAAGACTTACTCTATAATAGGGATGAGCTTCGTGTTCGAGTCGAACCTATGTTCGACTCGAACATTGGCTGTTCGGTCGTTCGTCGAATTCCGAACTTTATGGGCCGTTCGCGCCAAATTCGTGTGGCGCGTCACGGCCCATAATTCACTGCGGCATCGCAGTGCATTGCTGGCTGATGATTGGCCAAGCATGCACTATGACCCGCATGCTTGGCCAATCACAGCGCCGCGTTAACAGAGAGCCGTAATTGGCCAAAGCCAAGGAGGCTTTGGCCAATTATGGCTCAGGGGATTTAGTACACGCCCCACACTATATAAGGCCGCCTGCACGGCGGCCCTGTGTAGTGTGTGTTCCGGCGTTCATTGAGAGAGAGAGAGAGACAGACAGTGACATTTGATTTGAGTTAGCTAGATTAGGCAGGACAGTCAGTCAGTTAGCTGCACTTAAAGTGTATTGTCTATATATATGCATCCCAGGTGTTGCATATATATATATATATATACACTGTATTCAGTTTAGCTAGATCCGTTCCTGTTATCTTCTAGACTATTTACATTTAGTGCAGTGCGTCCTGCTCACAGTGTTCAGCTAGATCCGTTCCTGTTATTTCTTACTGACAGGCAGGCTTGTCTTGTTACAGTATTTTGAAGAAAATTACAGGTGTTCTTTTGATCCTATTAGTACCACAGTCAGGCAGCTAGACTATTTACATTTAGTGCAGTGCGTCCACCTCACAGTGTTCAGCTAAACCTACAAGCTAGTGGGGTGCGTCCTGCTCACAGTGTTCAGCTAGATCCGTTTCTGTTATCTTCTTACTGACAGGCAGGCTTGTCTTGTTACAGTAAATACAGCTACCTGAAGAAAATTACTGGTGTTCTTTTGATCCTATTAGTACCACAGTCAGGCAGCTAGACTATTTACATTTAGTGCAGAGTGTCCTGCTCACAGTGTTCTGCTAAACCTACAAGTTAGTGGGGTGCGTCCTGCTCACAGTGTTCAGCTAGATCCGTTTCTGTTATCTTCTTACTGACAGGCAGGCTTGTCTTGTTACAGTAAATACAGCTACCTGAAGAAAATTGCTGGTGTTCTTTTGATCCTATTAGTACCACAGTCAGGCAGCTAGACTATTTACAGTTAGTGCAGTGCATCCTGCTCACAGTGTTCTGCTAAACCTACAAGTTAGTGGGGTGCGTCCTGCTCACAGTGTTCAGCTAAACCTACAAGTTAGTGTGGTGCGTCCACCTCACAGTGTTCAGCTAAACCTACAAGCTAGTGGGGTGCGTCCTGCTCACAGTGTTCAGCTAGATCCGTTTCTGTTATCTTCTTACTGACAGGCAGGCTTGTCTTGTTACAGTAAATACAGCTACCTGAAGAAAATTGCTGGTGTTCTTTTGATCTTATTAGTACCACAGTCAGGCAGCTAGACTATTTACAGTTAGTGCAGTGCGTCCTGCTCACAGTGTTCTGCTAAACCTACAAGTTAGTGGGGTGCGTCCTGCTCACAGTGTTCAGCTAAACCTACAAGTTAGTGGGGTGCGTCCACCTCACAGTGTTCAGCTAAACCTACAAGCTAGTGGGGTGCGTCCTGCTCACAGTGTTCAGCTAGATCCGTTTCTGTTATCTTCTTACTGACAGGCAGGCTTGTCTTGTTACAGTAAATACAGCTACCTGAAGAAAATTGCTGGTGTTCTTTTGATCCTATTAGTACCACAGTCAGGCAGCTAGACTATTTACAGTTAGTGCAGTGCGTCCTGCTCACAGTGTTCTGCTAAACCTACAAGTTAGTGGGGTGCGTCCTGCTCACAGTGTTCAGCTAAACCTACAAGTTAGTGGGGTGCGTCCACCTCACAGTGTTCAGCTAAACCTACAAGCTAGTGGGGTGCGTCCTGCTCACAGTGTTCAGCTAGATCCGTTTCTGTTATCTTCTTACTGACAGGCAGGCTTGTCTTGTTACAGTAAATACAGCTACCTGAAGAAAATTGCTGGTGTTCTTTTGATCCTATTAGTACCACAGTCAGGCAGCTAGACTATTTACAGTTAGTGCAGTGCGTCCTGCTCACAGTGTTCAGCTAAACCTACAAGTTAGTGGGGTGCGTCCACCTCACAGTGTTCAGCTAAAGCTACCTGTAGAAGGTTGGTGGTGTTCTCATACTACAGGCAGGCAGTTGATTTTGCTAGCTGCAGTATCAGTACATATATATATATATATATATATATATATATATATATATATCCCAACTTAGTGCAGCTACAGGCCATTAGTATGTCTGGAAGGCCAAGAAGGAGAGGCAGACAGTCACAAGCCAATAAGAGAGGGCAAGCAGGCTCTGTGTCTAGTGCTGGTCGTGGAGACGGTGCATCCTCATCAGCACGTGGCCATGGGACACGCTTGGCCTTTTTTTCAGCAGCTGGCCATGTTGAGCCGCAACATGCGGAAGACTTGGTCGAGTGGATGACCAAGCCGTCCTCATCCTCCTCATCCTCTCTCACCCATGCCCAGGGTACTTTGTCTGGCAAAGCAGCGGCCTCTTCCCTCGGCTCAATGTCATCAGTGACTCCTTCCCTAGCCCCACCATGTCCTCCTGAGGAGTCCCTCGAACTGTTTGACCACAGTGTTGGGTACATGCTCCAGGAGGATGCCCAGCGTTTGGAAGGCTCTGATGATGATACTGAGCTCGATGAAGGCAGTAACATGAGCACGGACAGAGGGGGTGCCCAAGAAGGACAGCAATCTGGCAGTCATGCTCCCCCTGCTGCAGCATACTGCCAGGTTTGCTCAAGTGATGAGGAGGGAGGGGATGATGAGGTCACTGACTCAACGTGGGTGCCTGATAGGAAAGAGGAGGAGGAGGAGGAGGCGGCACATCACCAACGAGGCAGGATGCCCTCCAGGGGCCAGCCTAAGGGCAGCACATTGACTGCATCACACCCCAAAGCTCCACATGTGCAGGGCGCTGCAGTCTCTGCGCGTTATTCAAAAAGTTCTTTGGTGTGGGCCTTTTTTGAGACGAGTGCATCAGATCGCACCGCTGCTATTTGCAACATATGTCTCAAGCGTATCTCGCGTGGCCAAAACATCTCCCGCTTGGGTACCACATGCTTGACCAGACATATGTTGACCTGCCATGCAGTTCGTTGGCAAGCGTATCTAAAAGACCCACACCAAAGAACAAAGAGGACCTCTCCTTGCTCCTCATCAGCTGAGATTTCCAACCCCACTAGACCTTCAGTCCTCTCTGAGACCTGCACTGAGAGGAATGAAGGTGTAGAATTAGGTGTGTCACAGCCAAGTACTTGTGGGCAATCTGATTTTGGTACACCGACGTCAGATTGTACCAGGCAAATTTCCCTGCCCCAGCTGCTGCACCGCCGAAAGAAGTTTGCTCCCAGCCATCCACATGCCCAGCGGTTGAATGCTAGCTTGGCAAAATTGCTAGCACTTCAACTGCTGCCTTTTCAGTTGGTAGACTCTGCCCCCTTCCGTGAGTTTGTGGAATGTGCGGTTCCTCAGTGGCAGGTACCCAAACGCCACTTTTTCTCACGGAAGGCGATTCCGGCTCTCTACCAGCATGTGGAAGGCAATGTCCATGCCTCGCTGGACAGGGCGGTCAGCGGTAAGGTGCATATTACCGCTGACTCATGCTCCAGCAGGCATGGACAGGGACGTTACCTAAGTTTCACGGCGCATTGGGTGACTCTGCTGGCAGCTGGGAAGGATGCAGGACAAGGTGCAGTAGTGTTGGAGGTTGTTCCGCCACCACGCCTCCAAAATGCTAATGATTGTGACACACCTCTCTCCTCCACCCCCTCCTCTTCTTCTTCCTCCATGGCCTCTTCCTCGGAACCAGCGGTGCTCCGTAGTCGTTCAAGGGGCTACGCAAGTACGCAGGCCAAAAGATGCCATGCGGTGCTTGAGCTGGTGTGCTTGGGGGACAGGAGCCACACTGGGGCAGAGGTTCTGTCAGCTCTGCAGGGGCAGGTTCAGAGGTGGTTGACGCCACGCCAACTTAAGGCAGGAATGGTGGTTTGCGACAATGGCACCAACCTCCTCTCTGCCCTCCGACAGGGACAAATGACCCATGTGCCCTGTTTGGCTCACGTCCTTAACTTGGTGGTGCAGCGGTTCTTGGGCAGGTACCCGGGCTTACAGGATGTCCTGAGGCAGGCCAGGAAAGTCTGTGTGCATTTCCGCCGGTCATATAATGCCAGTGCTCGGCTGACGGACCTCCAAAAGGAGTTTAACCTGCCCAAGAACCGCCTAATCTGTGACATGCCCACCAGGTGGAACTCAACGTTGGCCATGCTGCAGCGGCTGCACACGCAGCAGAGGGCCATCAATGAGTACCTGTGCGACTATGGCACCAGGACAGGGTCAGGGGAGCTTGTTTTTTTTTCCCCACGCCAGTGGGCCATGATCAGGGATGCATGCACTGTCCTGTCACCATTTGAGGAGGCCACGAGGATGGTGAGCAGTGACAGTGCATGCATCAGTGACACTGTCCCCCTTGTCCACCTGTTGGAGCACACGCTGCGTGGAATAATGGACAGGGCACTTGAGGCAGAACAGAGGCAGGAAGAGGAGGACTTCCTTAGCTCTCAAGGCCCCCTTTATCCAGACAGTGTTCCTGCGTGCCCGCCGATCACACAGGAAGAGGACGAGGAGGAGGAGGAGGAGGAGGAAGATTGTGTCAGTATGGAGGTGGAGCCTGGCACTCAGCATCAGCAGCAGTCTTTAAGGGATCAGTCCCAAGAAACACATGGACTTGTACGTGGCTGGGAGGAGGTGGCTGCGGACCATGTTGTCCTTAGTGACCCAGAGGACTCCGGACCGAATGCCTCAGCAAACCTACGCTGCATGGCCTCCCTGATCCTGCAAAGCCTGCGTAAGGATCCTCGTATTCGTGGTATCAAGGAGAAGGACCAATACTGGCTGGCAACCCTCCTTGATCCACGTTACAAGGGTAAGGTTGCGGACCTTATCTTGCCATCGCAGAGGGAGCAGAGGATGAAACATCTTCGGGAGGCCTTGCAGAAAGGTCTGTGCAACGCGTTTCCAGAGACTGGGAGGTTTCAAACTCCTGTTTCTGGACAACGTGTTGCTGAGGCTTCGGTCAGTCAAAGAAGGAGCGGTGGAGAAGGTGGCCGTCTGACCGATGCGTTCAGACAATTTTTTGGTCCACAGCCCCAAGGTATGATCGGTTCCAGCAACCATCGCGAGCGTCTGTTTTACATGGTGCAGGAATACCTAGGGGCAAGATCAGACTTGGACACCTTTCCCACCGAAAATCCTCTGGGTTACTGGGTCTTGAGGATGGATCACTGGCCAGAGCTTGCACAGTATGCAATTGAGCTACTGGCCTGTCCTGCATCCAGCGTTCTTTCGGAACGCACATTCAGTGCTGCTGGAGGCGTGATAACCGATCACAGGGTGCGTCTGTCCACTGACTCGGTCGATCGACTGACCTTCATAAAAATGAATCAGTCTTGGATCACCACCAGCTACAAAGCACCTGATGCTGATGTAACCGAATAATTTTTTTTGAAATCTCAGATCCCTTCAAAGACTGCCTATGCTGATGCTGAGTGACTATCCCTGAGTAATTATCCTCTTCCTCCTCAATCATCACGCTGATAGCTTGTAAGAACATTTTTGGTTCTGGGCGCCACCACCAGTGCCTAAGGCACAATTTTTCAGCCCCTGTTTAACAGGGGCGTGTAATTACAATTTTTGATGTAATACTTTGCAGCAGGGCTCGTTCCTGCATTCCAACTAGAGTGTCTGTGAGGGGTTGCAGTGTTGTGGCACCAGCACCAGTGCCTAAGGCCCATTTTTTCTGCCCCTGTTTAACAGGGGCGTGTAATTACAATTTTTGATGCAATACTTTGCAGCAGGGCTCGTTCCTGCGTTCCAACTAGAGTGTCTGTGAGGGGTTGCAGTGTTGTGGCACCAGCATCAGTGCCTAAGGCCCATTTTTTCTGCCCCTGTTTAACAGGGGCGTGTAATTACAATTTTTGATGCAATACTTTGCAGCAGGGCTCGTTCCTTCGTTCCAACTAGAGTGTCTGTGAGGGGTTGCAGTGTTGTGGCACCAGCACCAGTGCCTAAGGCCCATTTTTTCTGCCCCTGTTTAACAGGGGCGTGTAATTACAATTTTTGATGCAATACTTTGCAGCAGAGCTCGTTCCTGCGTTCCAACTAGAGTGTCTGTGAGGGGTTGCAGTGTTGTGGCACCAGCACCAGTGCCTAAGGCCCAATTTTTCAGCCCCTGTTTAACAGGGGCGTGTAATTACAATTTTTGATGTAATACTTTGCAGCAGGGCTCGTTCCTGCATTCCAACTAGAGTGTCTGTGAGGGGTTGCAGTGTTGTGGCACCAGCACCAGTGCCTAAGGCCCATTTTTTCTGCCCCTGTTTAACAGGGGCGTGTAATTACAATTTTTGATGCAATACTTTGCAGCAGGGCTCGTTCCTGCGTTCCAACTAGAGTGTCTGTGAGGGGTTGCAGTGTTGTGGCACCAGCATCAGTGCCTAAGGCCCATTTTTTCTGCCCCTGTTTAACAGGGGCGTGTAATTACAATTTTTGATGCAATACTTTGCAGCAGGGCTCGTTCCTTCGTTCCGACTAGAGTGTCTGTGAGGGGTTGCAGTGTTGTGGCACCAGCACCAGTGCCTAAGGCCCATTTTTTCTGCCCCTGTTTAACAGGGGCGTGTAATTACAATTTTTGATGCAATACTTTGCAGCAGAGCTCGTTCCTGCGTTCCAACTAGAGTGTCTGTGAGGGGTTGCAGTGTTGTGGCACCAGCACCAGTGCCTAAGGCCCAATTTTTCAGCCCTTGTTTAACAGGGGCGTGTAATTACAATTTTTGATGCAATACTTTGCAGCAGGGCTCGTTCCTGCGTTCCAACTAGAGTGTCTGTGAGGGATTGCAGTGTTGTGGCACCAGCACCAGTGCCTAAGGCCTAATTTTTCAGCTCCTGTTCAACAGGGGCATGTAATTACAATTCTTGATCTAATATTTCACAGCAGGGCCAAGTGAGGGCTTACAGTGTTGTGGCCACAGCAACACCTAAGGCCCAAATTTCTGCTGAGTATATAGGGCAGGACCCTACTTTCAAACAACTAACTTACAAACGACTCCTACTTGCAAACGGAAGGAGACAACAGGAAGTGAGATGAAATCTACCCCTAGGAAGGGACATTCTCTCCTGTAAGAGTTAATATGGGAAAAACATTTCTCCTTTCCACTGATGCTTTCCAATCCATTGGGACAAAAAGTGAGGTGAAATCTTCTGAAGAGGAGGAAAGACAGCAAAACAAATGTCACAGGGGTGATAACCCTTCCCTATGTTTTCCAAAAAGCTTAAAAAAGATTTTTTTGGCTGGAGCTAAACACGTTAAAAATGTACCCGTTCAAAATTACAAAGAGATTCTACTTAACAACAAACCTACAGTCCCTGTCTTGTTTGCACCGCCTGTATACTGCTGTTCAGAGTATATAGGGCCTGGTGGCCCCACACCTTTCCTTATTTTAATTTGGGTGTGGGGTTCCCCTTAATATCCATACAAGACCCAAAGGGCCTGGTAATGGACTGGGGGGTACCCATGCCGTTTGTCTCACTGATTTTCATCCATATTGCCAGGACCCGACATTACATTAAACCCGCAAGCAGTTTTAAATGAGATTTTTTCCTTTAAAAATGACATTTGGTGCAGGGACTGTTCTAAACACGGGAAACACGCGTCACTTTACAGGCATACTATAGACACCCCTCAGGTACGATATTTAAAGGAATACTTCACTTTTTTTTTTTTTTACTTTAAGCATCATTAAAATCACTGCTCCCGAAAAAACGGCCGTTTTTAAAAGTTTTTTTTGCATTGATACATGTCCCCTGGGGTAGGACCCAGGTCCCCAAACCCTTTTTAGGACAATACCATGCAAATTAGTTTTTAAAATGAGCACTTTTGATTTCGAACGTTCGAGTCCCATAGACGTCAATGGGGTTCTAACGTTCGTGCGAACTTTCGGTCCGTTCGCAGGTTCTGGTGCGAACCGAACCGGGGGGTGTTCGGCTCATCCCTACTCTATAATAAGGCTTAACTATAGGTACTGTAAATATCTCCTAATTGTGCACCATTTAGAAGATATTTACTCTACATGCAGCCAGTGTCATCACTGGCACATGCGCTCTGAAGGAATGGCGATCCAGAGTCCTGTGCCGTAAATGATGATGTCATCGGGGCTCCGGCAACTCACACAGCTGGAGTCTGCAAACCCAGGAGGAAGAACAGGTGAAGATGAAAGCGCCTTCAGCGGTGACAGCGCGGGGCTGGAAGGCTTTGTTCTAGGGTAAGCTTCACAAAATGTGCTAGTGTGCGATGCACATTATGACACATTATGACATTGCCTTGCAGGTTGCCAAAAAAAATTAAAAATAAAACACAGCGGTTTACTACCGCTTTAAAGCTGAAAAGTTACTGGAAAGATCTTCCAAAGGACAAAATGCCTACAATACAGTAATCAACTTATAGACTGCTTGGGACACAAGGGTACGTGTCACTAAGGGGGTTTAAATGTACATGAGTTCCCTTCCTCATTTGGTCTCCTGTCTTGTACTCTCAAGGCAATCTCAAGGCCCAGGTTTTTTGCATTTTTAAAAGGAAACAAACTGGCCAAAACCTAGTTGCTTTGAAGCAATTCCCAATGTCTTATGAGCAAAATATGATACCAATAATATTTGTGGATCTTTAGTATTGGGAGCACAGCAATCCTCTAAACGACAGCAATTTCTACTGGTGAACTGACCTCTTGGTACATTAGCAAGCCACCTCAGCAAATGGCAGCTGGTGTTTAGAATATATATATAACTATCACAGTCTACAGATTTCCTATAGGTCTTGGCCAGAATGGTATTGTTCTGTACAGAAATGGTTAGGTCCATAAAGTTAATACTCTCTAAACTGATGTTGGAGAAATGTCTATCCCAGAAAACTAGAAATTTGTGTGAAGTTGCTACCCTTGAGAAATATTTGCAATATGATATTGTATCTAGGAGTCTACAAGTAAAGAAAAAAATTGGTGTTTGACCTGGCAGATGAATATATGCAGGATAAATGGGAATCTCTCCTACATGGTCTACATTTAAGCAGTTAGTGCAGTTTGTTGTTGAAGCAAGGAAGGCACAACTTTTATGCAGCGTGCACAGGGGTGGACTTTTCAACTGGACTGGTCCGATGGTCTATCCGACGGACTTTCGGCGGACTTCCAACGGACTTTCCCAACGAACAGACTTGCCTACACACGATCACACTAAAGTCCAACGGATTCGTACGTGATGACGTACGACCGGACTAAAATAAGGAAGTTGATAGCCAGTAGCCAATAGCTGCCCTAGCGTCGTTTTTTGTTCGTCAGACTAGCATACAGACGAACGGACTTTTCAACCGGACTCGAGTCTGTCGGAAAGATTTGAAACATGTTCCAAATCTAAAGTCCGTCAGATTTTTGACCGAAAAAGTCCGCTGCAGGTCCGACGAAGCCCACACACGGTCGAATTGTCCGCCAGACTCGGTCCGTCGGACCAGTCCGGTCGAAAAGTCCGCTTGTGTGTACACAGCATTAGAGATAGGGGAGAATATAAAAGCTATAATGACTAAATTTAATTCTTATAAGGATGTATGAATGTATGAAAATTGAGAGGAGTAATCAATTCAGACTCCGTCACTTAGAGGAAGATCTTATTTTGCACAAGAAGAAAAAGTTCTAATGGGATTGAATATCCATGGTGGATAGTGGAGATTTTCAGCCAGAGAGAAAAAGGGACGAGGAAGAGGGAGGTAAGGATGAACAGGACCAGGTGGAGAAAAAAAAAAACTGTTTGCTGGAGCTGCTATTAGCTGGAGTTTGGCTTCACTTTGTCAGTTTATCTAAATCTGCTAGCACTCGCCCCAGACTGACAATGCTGCTGTGAAAAGATGACCCTGAGCTTCTTCATCCAGAGTGGAGGCACTCTAATATTGGAACGCAACACTTTTTTGTTATATATATATATATATATAGCACTGACCCCCTAAGGGGCTGCTGGTAATTGATCGGGTCTGCACTCTGCCTCTCAAGCCCAGAAAATAGCCTCGACCCCCTAGGCACAACTGTGTGGTAATGTGTGTGTAACACCCAATGAGCAAGAGCAACACGGCAATAACACAAAATAATGTATATTTACCATTACCTGGGTATCCGCCACTCCACCAGCTGTAAGGAGTAATAGAGTCTCACACGTGTTGTAACTTAACCACACAAACAGTTTACTGGAAAAGTATTCACATATTAAACATAGTGATAATTCTATTATACAGAGTGAGAATAACATCAATCAAGGTGTGCATGTGTGAACTCAAAACTCTGATGGTCACTTGCCTTGCATAAGCAGACAGGTGGCGAGTGGGACTTATACTCAGAATGGCAAACCCATAGTTGCCAACATTGCAAAAAAAATATGTGGGACACTTTTTTGGCTGTAGGCGGAGCTGTACAATAATTAGGGGGCGGGGCATTCATTTGTAGGCGTGGCTTAGCAATTAAAATTCAAGTGTGGCGCGCAAAGCGCACTGCGGTGGAAAATGGGCATGGTTTACGTGAAATAGTGGGCGTGGCTTAAATGGGTGTGGCTCAAAGAGGGTGTAGTTAGAGTCTGAGACGAATGAGGGATGGAGAGGGAAAGGGGGAGAGGGAAAGGGGGAGAGAGGAATGGAGGGACAGCAGCCCCAGATCCTACACAACAATAGAAATATGTGTATTCTAGAAAGTTTAACAATCAGCAGATAAAGATACTCCAAACACCTGGTGTTAACGCTTCAATCATCCCGACACCATAATTGTTATGGTGTCAGGATTGTAATATAAAATTAAATCATTCAACTCACCATTATGCCGAATCAGTGGGATCCCTGAGCGTGTCACTAGCCACGTCACCTGCCACCAGCAGAGTCCATCCTTGCATCAGGTGCCACCAGCAGAGTCTGTCCTTGCATCAGGTGCCCCTAGCGGAGTCCGTCCTTGCATCAGGGATCCCCAGCAGAGTCCCTCCTTGCATCAGGTGCCCCAGCAGAGTCTGTCCTCGCATCAGGTGCTCCCAGCAGAGTCAGTATAGACCCCCTCAGTGCAGACCCCCCTCCATCAGTGCAGACCCCCTCAGTGCAGACCCCCTCCATCAGTGCAGACCCCCCTCTATCAGTGCAAATCCCCTCAGTGCAGACCCCCCTCCATCAGTGCAGACCCCCTCAGTGCAGACCCCCCTCCATCAGTGCAGACCCCCTCATTGCAGACCCCCCCTCTATTAGTACAGACCCCCCTCAGTGCAGCCCCCCTCTATTAGTGCAGACCCCCTCTATTAGTGCAGACCCCCCTCAGTGCAGCCCCCCTCTATTAGTGCAGACCCCCCTCAGTGCAGCCCCCCCCTCTATTAGTGCAGACCCCCCTCAGTGCAGCTCCCCCCTCTATTAGTGCAGAACCCCCTCAGTGCAGACCCCTCCTCTATTAGTGCAGACCCCCCCTTCTTAGTGCAGACCCCCCTCCACACGTCCAGGAGCGGCCGGTGTTCTGCCGAGAAAGTTCCCCTCGGCAAGTAAGGACCCCCCTGTACTGCGCAGGCGCAGCGCTTGCGCAGTACGAGCTGGCGGAAATAGCCGAGCAGAATAGCTGGAGAACTTTCTCGGCAAGACATCGGCGCCGTGTGTTCAGTGGAGAGGGGAGGGGCCGACCCAGACCATGACACTCCCACCACCATGCTTGATTGTAGGCAAGACACACTTGTCTTTGTACTCCTCACCTGGTTGCTGCCACACACGCTTGACACCATCTGAACCAAATAAGTTTGTCCGACTCCACGCTAAAGAAGTCCCGCCCACAAGATGCAATGCGTATGGGGGGAGGAGTTATATCTGGCGTCACCCGCAGCCATCTTCCTGGTTTTAAACCAGTTGTATTTACTACATGCTTGTTTGCTAGCACTTGGCAGGAGTGCTTTGCTTTTAAGTGGATTTCTTTTTTACTTTACAATTAAACTTTTAAAACGGAGCCACCCAGCTCCACTCTACTTCTTCTGGTCTTCTTAAAAATGGCGGCCGGCGGAGACATTGCTCCAAGTATACCCGGGGGGGGGGGGGGGGTTGCTATCTATATACAAAGACAATCCTAGATAAAGGTGTTTACACATTTGTCTGTGCTTGATTATTACCAAAGCGTATTTCACATACGAATAGTGCAAAGGTAGCACTTAAGCTGTCATAGTGTGAATCACATTAGAACAGTGGTGTTGTCCCCCCCCCCCATGCCAACCAGGTGACAGGCCCAGATGGGAATGTTACAATGTACTTGTGCTGTGCGACTTGCAAGATTGCAAAGTGATCACAATCTCATATTTAACCCCTTCCCGCTGAGCGTACGCAGATGTGCGTAATCGGCTTTCGGGGGTTATACCAGGATGATGCCTGCAGCTGCAGGCATCATCCCAGCCGCTCGGCTGTTATACCGGAGGAGCGAGAGGGGACGTCCCCGCCTCCCGCCGCTCTTACCGGGCCTCCGGCGCCCGAAAACGGTGATCTGAATACTTTGAAGTACAAAGGAGGGATCGGGGGTCTTTTGGACCCCCTGATCCCTCCATAAAGGGTACCTGTAACCACCTATTACTGTCACAAGGGATGTTTACATTCCTTGTGACAGCAATAAAAGGGATCAAATTTTTTTTTTTAAACACAATTTTGTTAATATAAATATAAATAAAATAAATATAAAAACGCATACGGAAGTCGCGCCCGCATATGTAAACGGTGTTCAAATCACACATGTAAGGTATCACCGTGATCGTCACAGCGAGAGCAATAATTCTAGCACTAGACCTCTGTAACTCTAACCTGGTAACCATAAAAAAAATGTAAAGGGTCGCCTATGGAGATTTTTAGGTACCGTAGTTTGTCGCCATTCCACGAGTGCGTGCAATTATAAAGCGTGACATGTTTGGTATCTATTTACTCGGCATCACATCATCTCCCATCATTTCCCAAAAAATTGCGTTTAAAACACTGCTGCACAGATACTGTGTGATATAAAATATTGCAGCAATCACCATTTTATTCTCTAGATTCTCTGCTAAAAATATATATAATGTTTGGGGGCTCTAAGTAATTTTCTAGCAAAAAATACGGATTTTAACTTGTAAACACCAAATGTCAAAAAAGACTTAGTCGTGAAAGGGTTAAACACCTTAATATCAATGAGTGCAGTGCTCATAACCCGTGCTACACTTCAGTACCCATCATAGTGGCAGCGATGCTACAAAAAGTTCATTGCAGACTACAGATTGTAAATGTAAGCTAAAATTCCAGAATAAGCAGTTAGGATAAAGCAACAGAATGGTTGAATAGAGCCAGAAACCAGCATGTGTTGATTTTTACACTCTGATATGAACGCACAAATCTCCTGGGAGTAGTATGTGTACCATATGGATACCCCATATGTAGCACTAATCCTTCACACAAGGCAGTCAATGGAAGCGTCAATCAGTTCTGTCTAAGAGGAAATTTTCTTACTTTGGACAGACTTCCTCTAAATTCCTGTTGTCTTTGTAAGACAGGAAGTGAAAGTAAATCTCCTCAATGGAATACATATGGGGGGGAAAAAAGAAAAAACTGATTTACTACTACTACTCTCCACTTTATATAAAACTAACGCTTCAGCTATAAGCATGATGAAAATTAATAAAACAGAACTTGTAAAAAATAAATAAAGAATTATTTTTTTTTACAGTTCTCTTCTCTTTAACTACATGAAACCAGTGGAATACTGTGCAAAGTCTGGTCCTTATTGGGTGCCAACACTCTGGGAGTGTTGCGGCCTCCAGACAATTTATTTTTGTGTATTGTGTGGTGCTGCAGTGTCCATAATCTTATTAAGGGGTTACTCTTTACTAAGAGAATGGGTTCTTTACTGACAGGGTAGGCTGGGAGGGGGGGTCCGTATTAAGGGTTCTGTACTGAGGGGTTTGGCTGCGAGGGGATATTTAGGGCTATGGGGGAGATCTGTACTATGGGAGATATGTGCTTGGGAAGGATTTCTCTTGGAAGAAGGGGGTAAATTTTGGTTGTATTCTGTACAGTGGACTGTGTGTCACACACTCCTGAGCCCTGCACTCTCGGCGCTATGCACTTCTGGCCCCTACATTCTGTGCAATACACTCTCCTAAGACCTGCACCCTCTGTGTTATACATTCCTGAGCCCTGCACTCTGTGTTACACACTCGTGACCCCTGCTTTCTGTGTATCAGCAACAACCAAGTAACAGATGTACAAAATCACAGAACACAAGAACAGGGTCAGAAGCTAGACTGGGATCACTGTCAGAAGCAGCAGAAGTACAAAACCAGCAGACAGGAAACAGCACACAACCAAAAGTCAGCAACAGGAGATCAGGGAAAAGCAGGGTCAAGAAGCAGGCCAGGTCAAATACAAGAAAGCAGGATGCGAGTGTGATCACAAGTCACAGAAGTTGACAACCACTCAGCAACTCTTCTTGGTTATTCTGAGCTGGTGAAATGCTTTTTCAATCTATAGTGTTAAGACTATTTTTTCTATTGGTAAATGACTGTGGCAGCTGGTGCTCAATATTTTGGGGGGCAGTAAACCAACGCCAGCCCCCGCGCACGACAAACGGGAAGACGGCGATCCCCCAATCCCTTCCCCCGATGGGAGACGGACGTGAAGGGGGCGATCAACCCCCCCCATGGGAGATGGAAGAACAGAGGCCTCCAGACCTGAAGGGCCTGGTATGGAATTTAGTGGGACCCCCACGTCATTTTTTTTTTAAATTTTGGTTCGGGGTTCCCCTGTGGGGAATTCCCATGCCGTTTTTATCAATGAACTTCTATGTGTATTGTCGGACCGGCAATGCAATAGCCGCGAGTAGTTTTAAATGGGTTTTTTCCTTCGAAATGTCATTTTGCTGTCAGACTGTTCTAAACACAGGAAACATGCGCCCCTTTACAGGCATACTATAGACACCCCCAGCTACGGAATTTAAAGGGATATTGCACTTTTATTGTTTGACTTTAAGCATTATTAAAATCACTGCTCCTGAAAAAACGGCCGTTTTTAAAACTTTTTTTGCATTGATACATGTCCCCTGGGGCAGGACCCAGGTCCCCAAACACTTTTTATGACAATAACTTGCATATAAGCCTTTAAAATTAGCACTTTTGATTTCTCCCATAGACTTTTAAAGGGTGTTCCGCGGCATTCGAATTTGCCGCGAACACCCCAAATTGTTCGCTGTTCGGCAAACTTGCGAACAGCCAATGTTCGAGTCGAACATGAGTTCGACTCGAACTCGAAGCTCATCCCTATTCCTGAGACTCCGTGGCCAGTCGGGTCTCAGGGCCTGCTTCCTGAATAGCCGGGAGAAGAAGCAGGAAGACAATAGAGAATATTAATTTGCTATTGTCACACAAGTGGGTGGGCTTGAGGTGCTGTGCCCTTTTTTACAGCCTCAGACTCTAATAACATGCTTCAAAAAAAATAAAAACCCAGTTGAAATCCATGTGAATGGCACCCTGCATGTAGATTAGGGGCCAGGCGCATGGATTAGGAGGGCCGAGCCCCTGCGCCCCGTATGGACGAGCTGCCACTGGTAACTGTTAACTCTCATGGTTGAATGTTCTTACAGCTTTTTTTCTCTTAGGACCGAATTTTTGTAATATGAAAGAGACTTATGCACTGTGTACAATCTACAGGGACACTGATAAGGCATTACAGCCAGTCCTCCTGTACTGGACCCAGGCACCATCAGTTCAAAAGGGGTGGCCCAGGCACTTGCTGAGCAGGAGGATCGGCTGTAATGTCTTATTGCAGCCACCATTCTTCTTCTGCCTCCAGCTGTACTGCAGGGGGATTGGTCCTAGCACATGCCCCTTTCGTCTGCTTTCCGGGCCCCCTGTTTGCCCCTTTCTTGCACAGCACTTCCAGCTTCCTCCCTCTCCTCTCCCGCCCGAAGCTACTGCAGGCACAAAGGGAGATATTTCAGGATAGAGAGTGGGGGAAGGGGCCGGTAAACATGTCATTTACTGGCCGTTTCCTTTCCTGAATGAACACAGTGAATTATCTGTACCAGTCACTCCTGTGTCCATTCATCCCTGAAGCATCGTAAACTGTGTTTACGATGCTTCAGTTTGCAAATAAAGGGACTGATAAATCTATGTCCTCAGTCACTTTTGGCTGGAAAGGGGGGCCCTGTCGAGACCTTGCGCTCCTCCACCTTCTGTTTAAGAATGCCCCACAGATGCTCAATAGGGTTTAAGGTCTGTGGACATGCTTGGCCAGTCCGTCACCTTTACCCTCAGCTTCTTTAGCAAGGCAGTGGTCGTCTTGGAGGTGTGTTTGGGGTCGTTATCATGTTGAAATAATGCCCTGCGGCCCAGTCCCTGAAAGGAGTATATCACAGTACATGTTGACATTCATGGTTCCCTTAATGAACTGTAGCTCCCCAGTGACGGTAGCACTCATGCAGCCCCAGACCATGACACTCCCACCACCATGCTTGACTGTAGGCAAGACAAACTTGTCTTTGTACTCCTCACCTGGTTGCCGCCATAGACACTTGACACCATCTGAACCAAATAAGTTTATCTTGGTCTCATCAGATCACAGGACATGGTTCCAGTAATCCATGTCCTTAGTCTGCTTGTCTTTAGCAAACTGTTTACCGGCTTTCTTGTGCATCATCTTTAGAAGAGGCTTCCTTCTGGGACGACAGCCATACAGACCAATTTGATGCAGTGTTTGACGTATGGTCTGAGCACTGACAGGCAGACCCCCTACCCCTTCAACCTCTGCAGCAATGCTGGAAACACTCAAACATCTATTTCTCAAAAACAACCTCTCGATATGACGCTAAGCACATGCACTCAACTTCTTTGGTCGACCATGTCGAGGCCTGTTCTGAGTGAAACCTGTCCTGGTAAACCACTGTATGGTCTTGGCCACCATGCTGCACCTCAGTTTCAGGGTCTTGGCACTTTTCTTATAGCCTAGGCCAGGGATATGCAATTAGCGGACCTCCAGTTGTTGCAAAACTACAAGTCCCATCATGCCTCTGCCCCTGGGTGTCATGCTTGTGGCTGTCAGAGTCTTGCTATGCCTCATGGGACCTGTAGTTCTGCAACAGCTGGAGGTCTGCTAATTGCATATCCCTGGCCAATGCTATCTCTATGTAGAGCAACAATTCTTTTTTTCAGATCCTCAGAGAGTTCTTTGCCATGAGGTGCCATGTTGAACTTCCAGTGACCAGTATGAGAAAGTGAGAGAGATAACACCAAATTTAACACACCTGTTCCCCATTCACACCTGAGACCTTGTAACACTAAAGAGTCACATGACACCGGGGGAGGGAAAATGGCTAATTGGGCCCATTTTGGACATTTTCACTTAGGGATGTCCTCACTTTTGTTGCCTGCGGTTTACACATTAATGGCTGTGTGTTGAGTTATTTTGAAGGGAGAGCAAATTTACACTGTTATACAAGCTGTACACTCACTACATTACATTGTAGCAAAGTGTCATTTCTTCAGTGTTGTCACATGAAAAGATATAATAAAATATTTACAAAAATGTGAGGGGTGTACCCACTTTTGTGATATACTGTATATATATATATATATCTATCTATCTATAGATAGATATATATCTCCCTACACTGTTTTTTATTTTTTTTTATTGCTGGCTGTAGTAGTGTCTACTCATTATACCTAAGTAATAAATTAGCTGAGCTAAAAATCAGCCGGGCGTCTCTTTCTAATTTTTATGAAGGAGGGTTCACTGCTGGATGGAACTGCATTGTGTGAGATATCTACTATGTTATCTGGAAGAAAGAGGATGTGGTTTGAGAAAGGTTATTACAGGTCCCAAAAATAAATGTGACTTTTTTTTTTCCAAATAGGCCATGTGCATACATGAGAAGACATCTTTTTACACATTATTGTATATTTATAATCAAATCTTAATTTTGTTTAGAGTTCTCTTAATGATTTCTACTCAACATCCTGGATTTTAATGAGCCTGGAGTTCTTCTTTTTCATGTGCGGCAGAAAATGATTTTAAAATGTTGGTAACTATGCATTTATAGCAACGAAAGGAGAGTATGTCACTATTAGACACTTGATGGCAGTAATACACCACAGATCAAGCTCTGCATCCTGCGATGTCACAACACGTTTTAGGATGACAGACAAAGGCTTTAAAGCTGTCTATTAAAGAAAACAAGTAAAAACATCTATTACTTTATATTTGGGAGAGGCCGGTGTATTATTTGTTCAAGGTGATGACATCACACGCAAACCCGAATACAGATTGACGCGTTCATCCCTGATAAAACAATGCTGTGGTTTGGCCTGTGTGTTACAATCCAGATCTGCTCACTGCAGCATGTGGAAAATTATTTTTGTTGATTTAGAATGGCGGCACATGATTATTGCTGCTTTTGAGATCAGGAAAGGTCACGTCAAAGTGTAAAATGGCATCTGGCGTCCTACATCCATGCTGGATATGGGTGTGCTGTGGCCCAGTTGATAGTCAGCAGAAGAATTCAGTATGGGACTGACACATAGGAGTAGATTTACTAAAACTGGTCCAGCTCTGCATGGTAGCCAATCAGCTTCTAACTACAGCTTATTCATTAGGGCTCTTTCACATGGGCTGTCCGATCGGGTACACCTGTCAGTTTTTCAGGTGGACCCGATCGGACCCTCCATTGAACCCTATGGAGTGGCAGATCCGCCATTATCCGATCCGATCCTGTCTTCAAAACCCAGACAGATGGGGGTCCTATTTTCCATCCGTCTGGCACATTGGATCAGATATGAGCGAACATAAACGTTTTCATCCGATCTCCCTATAGAGGAAAACGGGACTGGGTCCATCCCCGTCTCCGTTTTGCTCAGCAAGAGGAGATGGATCTGTCATTCGCCTGCTCAGTGGGGATCAGTGGAGCGATCCCCCACTAAGCAAGCGGATCCCACAAAACGGAGGCACCCATGTGAAAGGGGCCTGTAGCTTTGCCAATAAAACCTGGAAGCTGATTGGTTATCATGCACAGCTGCACCAGATTCTGAGTGCACTAGTTTTAGTAAATCTCCCTCATAGAGGCTACCAATGGGCATAAGTGATGTTTTAATCACTGGTGGGTAGGGATGAGCCGAACACTCCCCGGTTCGGTTCGCACCAGAACCTGCGAACGGACCGAAAATTTGCACGAACGTTAGAACCCCATTGACGTCTATGGGACTCGAACGTTCGAAATCAAAAGTGCTCATTTTAAAGGCTAATTTGCATGGTATTGTCCTAAAAAGGGTTTGGGGACCCGGGTCCTACCCCAGGGGACATGTATCAATGCAAAAAAAACTTTTAAAAACGGCCGTTTTTTCGGGAGCAGTGATTTTAATGATGCTTAAAGTAAAAAAAAAAGTGAAATATCGTACCTGGGGTGTGTCTATAGTATGCCTGTAAAGTGGCGCGTGTTTCCCATGTTTAGAACAGTCCCTGCACAAAATGTCATTTTTAAAGGAAAAAATCTCATTTAAAACTGCTTGCGGGTTTAATGTAATGTTGGGTCCTGGCAATATGGATGAAAATCAGTGAGACAAACTGCATGGGTACCCCCCAGTCCATTACCAGGCCCTTTGGGTCTTGTATGGATATTAAGGGGAACCCCGCACCCAAATTAAAATAAGGAAAGGTGTGGGGCAAATAGGCCCTATATACTCTGAACAGCAGTATACAGGCGGTGCAAACAAGACAGGGACTGTAGGTTTGTTGTTAAGTAGAATCTGTTTGTAATTTTGAACGGGTACATTTTTAACGTGTTTAGCTCCAGCCAAAAAATCTTTTTTAAGCTTTTTGGAAAACATAGGGAAGGGTTATGTGACATTTGTTTTGCTGTCTGTCCTCCTCTTCAGAAGATTTCACCTCACTTTTTGTCCCAATGACAAATGTTTTTTGAAAATTTGGTTTTTTTTGTGGAACAAGGATTGGAAAGCATCAGTGGAAAGGAGAAATGTTTTTCCCATATTAACTCTTACAGGAGAGAATTTCCCTTCCTAGGGGTAGATTTCATCTCACTTCCTGTTGTCTCCTTCCGTTTGCAAGTAGGAGTCGTTTGTAAGTTAGATGTTTGAAAATAGGGGCCTGCCCTATATACTCAGCAGAAATTTGGGCCTTAGGTGTACGCAACACAGGGCCCTGCTGTGAAATATTTGATCAAGAATTGTAATTACATGCCCCTGTTGAACAAGGGCAGAAAAATTGGGCCTTTGGTGGTGGTGGTGGTGGTGCTGGTGCCACAACACTGTAAGTCCTCACTTGCTCTTGGTGGGTGCAGAAATGGGCCCTGCTGTGAAATATTAGATCAAGAATTGTAATTACATGCCCCTGTTGAACAAGGGCAGAAAAATTGGGCCTTTGGTGGTGGTGGTGGTGGTGCCACAACACTGTAAGTCCTCACTCGCTCTTGGTGGGTGCAGAAATGGGCCCTGCTGTGAAATATTAGATCAAGAATTGTAATTACATGCCCCTGTTGAACAGGGGCTGAAAAATTAGGCCTTAGGCACTGGTGCTGGTGCCACAACACTGCAACCCCTCACAGACACTCTAGTTGGAATGCAGGAATGAGCCCTGCTGCAAAGTATTGCATCAAAAATTGTAATTACACGCCCCTGTTAAACAGGGGCAGAAAAATTGGGCCTTAGGCACTGGTGCTGGTGCCACAACACTGCAACCTCTCACAGATACTCTAGTTGGAATGCTGAAATGAGCCCTGCTGCAAAGTATTGCATCAAAAATTGTAATTACACGCTCCTGTTAAACAAGGGCTGAAAAATTGGGCCTTAGGCACTGGTGCTGGTGCCACAACACTGCAACCCCTCACAGACACTCTAGTTGTAACGCAGAAACGAGCCCTGCTGCAAAGTATTGCATCAAAAATTGTAATTACACGCCCCTGTTAAACAGGGGCTGAAAAATTGTGCCTTAGACACTGGTGGTGGCGCCCAGAACCAAAAATGTTCTTACAAGCTATCAGCGTGATGATTGAGGAGGAAGAGGATAATTTCTCAGGGATAGTCACTCAGCATCAGTATAGGCAGTCTTTGAAGGGATCTGAGATTTCAAAAAAAATTATTCGGTTACATCAGCATCAGGTGCTTGGTAGCTGGTGGTGATCCAAGACTGATTCATTTTTATGATGGTCAGTCGATCGACCGTGTCGGTGGACAGACGCACCCTGTGATCGGTTACAAAGCCTCCAGCAGCACTGAATGTGCGTTCCGAAAGAACGCTGGATGCAGGACAGGCCAGTAGCTCAATTGCATACTGTACAAGCTCTGGCCAGTGATCTATCCTCAAGACCCAGTAACCCAGAGGATTTTCGGTGGGAAAGGTGTCCAAGTCTGATCTTGCCCCTAGGTATTCCTGCACCATGTAAAACAGACGCTGGCGATGGTTGCTGGAACCGATCATACCTTGGGGCTGCGGACCAAAAAATTGTCTGAACGCATCGGTCAGACGGCCACCTTCTCCACTGCTCCTTCTTTGACTGACCGAAGCCTCAGCAACACGTTGTCCAGAAACAGGAGTTTGTAACCTCCCAGTCTCTGGGAACGCGTTGCACAGACCTTTCTGCAAGGCCTCCCGAAGATATTTCATCCTCTGCTCCTTCTGCGATGGCAAGATAAGGTCCGCAACCTTACCCTTGTAACGTGGATGAAGGAGGGTTGCCAGCCAGTATTGGTCCTTCTCCTTGATACCACGAATACAAGGATCCTTACGCAGGCTTTGCAGGATCAGGGAGGCCATGCAGCGTAGGTTTGCTGAGGCATTCGGTCCGGAGTCCTCTGGGTCACTAAGGACGACATGGTCCGCAGCCACCTCCTCCCAGCCACGTACAAGTCCATGTGTTTCTTGGGACTGATCCCTTAAAGACTGCTGCTGATGCTGAGTGCCAGGCTCCACCTCCATACTGACACAATCTTCCTCCTCCTCCTCCTCGTCCTCTTCCTGTGTGATCGGCGGGCACGTAGGAACACTGTCTGGATAAAGGGGGCCTTGAGAGCTAAGGAAGTCCTCCTCTTCCTGCCTCTGTTCTGCCTCAAGTGCCCTGTCCATTATTCCACGCAGTGTGTGCTCCAACAGGTGGACAAGGGGGACAGTGTCACTGATGCATGCACTGTCACTGCTCACCATCCTTGTGGCCTCCTCAAATGGTGACAGGACAGTGCATGCATCCCTGATCATGGCCCACTGGCGTGGGGGAAAAAATACAAGCTCCCCTGACCCTGTCCTGGTGCCATAGTCGCACAGGTACTCATTGATGGCCCTCTGCTGCGTGTGTCGGAGGGCAGAGAGGAGGTTGGTGCCATTGTCGCAAACCACCATTCCTGCCTTAAGTTGGCGTGGCGTCAACCTCCTCTGAACCTGCCCCTGCAGAGCTGACAGAACCTCTGCCCCAGTGTGACTCCTGTCCCCCAAGCACACCAGCTCAAGCACCGCATGGCATCTTTTGGCCTGCGTACTTGCGTAGCCCCTTGAATGGCTAAGGAGCACCGCTGGTTCCGAGGACAAAGCCCAGGAAGAAGCCATGGAGGAAGAAGAAGAGGAGGGGGTGGAGGAGAGAGGTGTGTCACAATCATTAGCATTTTGGAGGCGTGGTGGCGGAACAACCTCCAACACTACTGCACCTTGTCCTGCATCCTTCCCAGCTGCCAGCAGGGTCACCCAATGCGCCGTGAAACTTAGGTAACGTCCCTGTCCATGCCTGCTGGACCATGAGTCAGCGGTAATATGCACCTTACCGCTGACCGCCCTGTCCAGCGAGGCATGGACATTGCCTTCCACATGCCGGTAGAGAGCCGGAATCGCCTTCCGTGAGAAAGTGGCGTTTGCGTACCTGCCACTGAGGAACTGCACATTCCACAAACTCACGGAAGGGGGCAGAGTCTACCAACTGAAAAGGCAGCAGTTGAAGTGCTAGCAATTTTGCCAAGCTAACATTCAACCGCTGCGCATGTGGATGGCTGGGAGCGAACTTCTTTTGGCGGTGCAGCAGCCGGGGCAGGGAAATTTGCCTGGTACAATCTGACGTCGGTGTACCAAAAGCATATTGCCCACAAGTACTTGGCTGTGACACACCTAATTCTACACCATCATTCCTCTCAGTGCAGGTCTCAGAGAGGACTGAAGGTATAGTGGGGTTGGAGATCTCAGCTGATGAGGAGCAAGGAGAGGTCCTCTTTGTTCTTTGGTGTGGGTCTTTTAGATACGCTTGCCAACGAACTGCATGGCAGGTCAACATATGTCTGGTCAAGCATGTGGTACCCAAGCGGGAGATGTTTTGACCACGCGAGATACCTTGAGACATATGTTGCAAATAGCAGCGGTGCGATCTGATGCACTCGTCTCAAAAAAGGCCCACACCAAAGAACTTTTTGAATAACGCGCAGAGACTGCAGCGCCCTGCACATGTGGAGCTTTGGGGTGTGATGCAGTCAATGTGCTGCCTTTAGGCTGTCCCCTGGAGGGCATCCTGCCTCGTTGGTGATGTGCCGCCTCCTCCTCCTCTTCCTCTCTCCTATCAGGCACCCACGTTGAGTCAGTGACCTCATCATCCCCTCCCTCCTCATCACTGGAGCAAACCTGGCAGTATGCTGCAGCAGGGGGAGCATGACTGCCAGATTGCTGTCCTTCTTGGGCACCCCCTCTGTCCGTGCTCATGTTACTGCCTTCATCGAGCTCAGTATCATCATCAGAGCCTTCCAAACGCTGGGCATCCTCCTGGAGCATGTACCCAACACTGTGGTCAAACAGTTCGATGGACTCCTCAGGAGGACATGGTGGGGCTAGGGAAGGAGTCACTGATGACATTGAGCCGAGGGAAGAGGCCGCTGCTTTGCCAGACAAAGTACCCTGGGCATGGGTGAGAGAGGATGAGGAGGATGAGGACGGCTTGGTCATCCACTCGACCAAGTCTTCCGCATGTTGCGGCTCAACACGGCCAGCTGCCGAAAAAAAAGGCCAAGCGTGTCCCACGGCCACGTGCTGATGAGGATGCACCGTCTCCACGACCAGCACTAGACACAGAGCCTGCTTGCCCTCTCTTATTGGCTTGTGACTGTCTGCCTCTCCTTCTTGGCCTTCCAGACATACTAATGGCCTGTAGCTGCACTAAGCTGGGATATATATATATATATATATATATATATATATATATATATACATATATACTGATACTGCAGCTAGCAAAATCAACTGCCTGCCTGTAGTATGAGAACACCACCAACCTTCTATAGGTAGCTTTAAGTTAACACTGTGCAGAGCTCGCAAAAAAAATAACTTGTAGGTTTAGCTGAACACTGTGAGGTGGACGCACCACACTAACTTGTAGTTTTAGCTGAACACTGTGAGCAGGACGCACAGCACTAACTTGTAGTTTTAGCTGAACACTGTGAGCAGGACGCACTGCACTAACTTGTAGCTTTAGATGAACACTGTGCAGAGGTCTCACTACACTAACTTGTAGGTTTAGCTGAACACTGTGAGCAGGACGCACAGCACTAACTTGTAGGTTTAGCTGAACACTGTGAGGTGGACGCACCACACTAACTTGTAGTTTTAGCTGAACACTGTGAGCAGGACGCACAGCACTAACTTGTAGTTTTAGCTGAACACTGTGAGCAGGACGCACTGCACTAACTTGTAGCTTTAGATGAACACTGTGCAGAGGTCTCACTACACTAACTTGTAGGTTTAGCTGAACACTGTGAGCAGGACGCCCAGCACTAACTTGTAGGTTTAGCTGAACACTGTGAGGTGGACGCACCACACTAACTTGTAGTTTTAGCTGAACACTGTGAGCAGGACGCACAGCACTAACTTGTAGTTTTAGCTGAACACTGTGAGCAGGACGCACTGCACTAACTTGTAGCTTTAGATGAACACTGTGCAGAGGTCTCACTACACTAACTTGTAGGTTTAGCTGAACACTGTGAGCAGGACGCACAGCACTAACTTGTAGGTTTAGCTGAACACTGTGAGGTGGACGCACCACACTAACTTGTAGTTTTAGCTGAACACTGTGAGCAGGACGCACAGCACTAACTTGTAGTTTTAGCTGAACACTGTGAGCAGGACGCACTGCACTAACTTGTAGCTTTAGATGAACACTGTGCAGAGGTCTCACTACACTAACTTGTAGGTTTAGCTGAACACTGTGAGCAGGACGCACAGCACTAACTTGTAGGTTTAGCTGAACACTGTGAGGTGGACGCACCACACTAACTTGTAGTTTTAGCTGAACACTGTGAGCAGGACGCACAGCACTAACTTGTAGTTTTAGCTGAACACTGTGAGCAGGACGCACTGCACTAACTTGTAGCTTTAGATGAACACTGTGCAGAGGTCTCATTACACTAACTTGTAGGTTTAGCTGAACACTGTGAGCAGGACGCACAGCACTAACTTGTAGGTTTAGCTGAACACTGTGAGGTGGACGCACCACACTAACTTGTAGTTTTAGCTGAACACTGTGAGCAGGACGCACAGCACTAACTTGTAGTTTTAGCTGAACACTGTGAGCAGGACTCACTGCACTAACTTGTAGCTTTAGATGAACACTGTGCAGAGGTCTCACTACACTAACTTGTAGGTTTAGCTGAACACTGTGAGCAGGACGCACAGCACTAACTTGTAGTTTTAGCTGAACACTGTGAGCAGGACGCACCGCACAAACTTGTAGGTTTAGCTGAACACTGTGAGGTGGACGCACCACACTAACTTGTAGTTTTAGCTGAACACTGTGAGCAGGACGCACCCCACTAACTTGTAGGTTTAGCTGAACACTGTGAGCAGGACGCACAGCACTAACTGTAAATAGTCTAGCTGCCTGACTGTGGTACTAATAGGATCAAAAGAACACCAGCAATTTTCTTCAGGTAGCTGTAAATACTGTAACAAGACAAGCCTGCCTGTCAGTAAGAAGATAACAGGAACGGATCTAGCTGAACACTATGAGCAGGACGCACCCCACTAACTTGTAGGTTTAGCTGAACACTGTGAGCAGGACGCACCCCACTAACTTGTAGTTTTAGCTGAACACTGTGAGCAGGACGCACTGCACTAACTGTAAATAGTCTAGCTGCCTGACTGTGGTACTAATAGGATCAAAAGAACACCAGCAATTTTCTTCAGGTAGCTGTAAATACTGTAACAAGACAAGCCTGCCTGTCAGTAGGAAGATAACAGGAACGGATCTAGCTGAACACTGTGAGCAGGACGCACTGCACTAAATTGTAGCTTTAGATGAACACTGTGCAGAGGTCTCACTATACTAACTTGTAGGTTTAGCTGAACACTGTGAGCAGGACGCACAGCACTAACTTGTAGTTTTAGCTGAACACTGTGAGCAGGATGCACCGCACTAACTTGTAGGTCTAGCTGAACACTGTGAGGTGGACGCACCGCACTAATTTGTAGTTTTAGCTGAACACTGTGAGCAGGATGCACTGCACTAACTGTAAATAGTCTAGCTGCCTGACTGTGGTACTAAAAGGATCAAAAGAACACCAGCAATTTTCTTCAGGTAGCTGTAAATACTGTAACAAGACAAGCCTGCCTGTCAGTAGGAAGATAACAGGAACGGATCTAGCTAAACTGAATACAGTGTATATATATATATATATGCAACACCTGGGATGCATATATATACACAATACACTGTAAGTGCAGCTAACTGACTGACTGTCCTGCCTAATCTATCTAACTCAAATCAAATGACACTGTCTCTCTGTCTATCTCTTTCAACACCGGAACACACACTACACAGGGCCGCCGTTTAGGCGGCCTTATATAGTGTGGGGCGTGTACTAAATCCCCTGAGCCATAATTGGCCAAAGCCTCCTTGGCTTTGGCCAATTACTGCTCTCTGATCAGACGGCGCTGTGATTGGCCAAGCCAAGCCGTTCGAAATTCGGCGAACGACCGAACAGCCGATGTTCGAGTCGAACATGGGTTCGACTCGAACACGAAGCTCATCCCTACTGGTGGGGTTTAATGAAACCATCTTGCTATGACATCACTGTACTAGTACTGGACTGAGTGAAGGTTTGATACAACTATTATAATGGCTCTTAGCAACAGAGATGTTGTCTATAGCAACTAATTGAGTTCTTGTTCTAATAAATAAAAGATGAAACTGGATTGCTTGCCATGGACAATAGCTCCACCTTACACTCTACAGTTATAATAAATAAGCCATTTTGTCATGTTTTTGCATATTAGTGTTCCTGCTCTACATTCCTCAACTTCTTCCAACAAGTCAGGTCATTTCGCTCAGGTGATTTTTTTCTTCATATGGTCCCCCAGCCAGTTAAATTCAGATGAATAAAGTGTAGTTTTTGAACTTTCCCCCACAGTACTTTGCTTCCCCTTCCAGCGCATGCTGGGTTGATGACGACACAAGGGGGCAGTGCTACCAGGTGAAGTTGCTGGGTGGCCCCGCCCCTTAGCTATTTAAGAACTGTGAGACGATGGAGCAGGCAGACAGCAGGAGCCTTCAACGTGAGCAGAGCTTTTCTTTTTTCGGGCTTTATGATTGACGATGGATCTACAACGGGGGACATTGTTTTTTTGATAAACAAATTGTCAAAAACTGTGTCTGTGTTTTTCTTTCTTTTTGACACTTTTTTTGGTGAATGAGTAAGGGTACAATGTACCCCATACTCTTTCACATAGGGGGGCCTGAGATTTGGGGGCCCCCTTGTGAAAAGGGGCTTCCAGATTCAGATCAGTGCCCTGCCGCAGACTCCCACAACCCCTGCCCAGGGTTGTGGGGAGGAGGCCCTTGTCCCCATCAACATGGGGTCAAGGTACTTTGGGGTGGGGGAGAGCATGCAGCCTTGCAGGCCAGAACCATACCAGGCCACATGCCCTCAACATGGGGGGGGGGGTGCTTTGGGGCAGGGGGGCTTCTCTGAGGAATGTTTCCAACACCTCGTTGAATCTATGCCACAGAGAATTAAGGCAGTTCTAAAGGTAAAAGGGGGTCCAACCCAATGCTAGCAAGGTGTACCTAATAAAGTGGCTGGTGAGTTTATAGTCTTCCATGCTCCCTTCACCACACTCTTGGAGTCGCACTGACCCAATGTGTTTGCCCTTCCTAATACAGAAAAGGCAAACACACAGCTTGTGTAAATACAGCCCAGCTAAAGGATCCACTTGTGAAGTGCCTGAAATTATTCTCCTCCACTCGCCTCCCCTCACTGGTTTCACACAATCTAGGAAGGTGTGTGATAACTAAGAAGCCTGCCTCATTTACTCCCCCTCACCATCAGCACCTCCAGTTTCAGTCTCAGGTTATGGAGTGTGTGCCCTGAAACAGCAGCAGGTCCTCCCCCTCCTCCTGCTGCTTTGCCTCCAGTAATGGTCTATCATGCCACGTAGTGTGTGCTCCTGGAGGAACGTAAAAGGGAGTGTATCAGTAATTTTTGCATTGTTGTGAAATGTGGGGTGTCAGTTCAAAATAGACATAAAATGCAAAATGTTTATATATATATATATATATATATATATATATATATATATATATATATATATATTAATATATATAAAACAAAATTGTAAACGCCTTTTTCCCTTTTTTGTAGATGATCACATTCCCACTGTTCACAGCTGCATAAGTGCTGGGATGGGGGGGGGGGGAGACGTAACAGCACACTGAGCTTGCCAGTGAATGGCTGTGCAGCAGGCCAGTGGGGGGGGGGGGGGCAGGACAAGGCTGATCATTGGAGGAGAGGAGGCTGTGATCACTGTGTGTTCTCCTGCTTAGTGTGGTCAGTTTTTAATAGGAAAGCAGAGGGACTGGTAAAAACAAAAGGAATTTCACATAATGGAAGCACTACAAAGAGAATAGGATACTTTCTCATACAAGTACATCGTACAGCAGGCACATATCAAAAATATAAAGGGTTTGGGGTATCAAACGCTTTAAGTTTCAAACAGTCCAGCATAGTTCAGATGTGGCATTAGGAGAGAGACCCTCCACTCACAGAAGGAATGTCCCAGAGTCCAGCATTCCACAACAGGTGAGTGAGTTGGTCTGGACCACCCATAGAGAAAAACAGTAATCATTCTCCTCATTGAAAACCAAGTATCTAGGAAGCCCTGTGTCTTTTTAAAGCGGAGGGCCACCCTAAAATAAAAAATTGCATTAATATTCTTTAAAAAAAATTTAAAAATTTGAAGAAAAAACATTTGAAGAAAAAATTTTAACTTACCTGAAACCCCTGTTGCTAGGCAGTCTTCCTAATCTGCCTCTTCCTATTCCGCGGCGCTTCCTCCTCTTCGGCGAGCGACCCCGTTACCTTCTGGGACATGTGTGTGTCCCAGAAAACAACGGGGCCATTCACAAAGCACCACGCGACTCACGCACGCGCAGTAGGAAACGGGTAGTGAAGCCGCAAGACTCCACTGCCTGTTTCCCTTCGTAAAGATGGAGGCGCCAGCAGCAGATCCGATAGACGGATCAGCCTCGGGGGGGGGGCGACATCGCGGGCTCACTGGACAGGTAAGTGTCCTTATTAAAAGTCAGCAGCTACAGTGTTTGTAGCTGCTGACTTTAAAAAAAAAAAATCGTGGCCGGAACACCCCTTTAACATATCCTTATCCTTTCTTCCCTGACTCCTGATTATGGGGACATCTAGTGGCCAAAAGTGAATTACAACAAACCACCTGTGTCCCCTACCCTACACTGTCCCTGCTCATGCTTACTGGACCAGGTGTCTGTGGCCATGTGTACCCTGCTGCTGACAGTATAGTACAGCGACATGGACACGTTCCATTTGATATGCTAGTAGAGGGCAGGGATGGCCTTCTGGGCCAAATAATGGCAGCTAGGAACCTTCCACTGTAGCGCAAGTCATAAACTCTGTGACACAGAGGGGTTATTTACGAAAGGCAAATCCACTTTGCACTACAAGTGCAAAGTGCACTTGAAATTGCACTGAAAGTGCATTTGGAAGTGTAGTCCCTGTAGATCTGAGGGGGACATGCAAGGAACATAAAATACAGCATTTTAGCTTGCACATGATTGGATGATAAAATCAGCAGAGCTTCCCTCCATTTCAGATCTTCCCCTCAGATTTACAGCAACTGCACTTCCAAGTGTACTTTCAGTGCAATTTCAAGTGCACTTTGCAATTGTAGTTTACACTTGTAGTGCAAAGTGGTTTTGCCTTTCATAAATAACCCCCAGAGTCGGTAGAAAGTGACGCACATTTAAGGGGTCGACAGAAAGTGATGCAAAGTTAAGGGGTCGGTAGTAAGTGATGCAGAATTCAGGGATGAGGAGCAAGTGATGCAGAGTTCAGAGGTCAGTAGTATATGATGCAGTATATAAAGGTCAGTAGTAAGTGAGGCAGAGTTCAGGGGTCAGTAGTACATGATCCAGTATATAGAGGTCAGTAGTAAGTGAGGCAGAGTTCAGGGGTCAGTAGTAAGTGATGTAGAGTTCAGAGGTCAGTAGTAAGTGACCCGGAGTACAGAAGTCACTAAAAAGTGAGGCAGAGTCCAGGGGTCAGTAGTAAGTGATGTAGAGTTCAGAGGTCAGTAGTAAGTAACCTGGAGTACAGAGGCCAGTAGTAAGTGAGGAAGAGTTCAGGGGTCAGGAGAAAGTGACGCAGCGTTAAGGGGTCAGTAGAAAGTGATGCAGAATTCAGGGGTCAGTAGTAAATTACAGAGTACAGAGGTCAGTAGTATGTGAGGCAGAGTTCAGGGGTCAGTAGTAAGTGATGTAGAGTTCAGAGGTCAGTAGTAAGTGACCCGGAGTACAGAAGTCACTAAAAAGTGAGGCAGAGTTCAGGAGTCAGTAGTAAGTGATGTAGCGTTCAGAGGTCAGTAGTAAGTGACCTGGAGTACAGAGGTCAGTAGCAAGTGAGGAAGAGTTCAGGGGTCAGGAGTAAGTGAAACAGCGTTAAGGGGTCAGTAGAAAGTGATGCAGAATTCAGGGGTCAGTAGTAAATTACTGAGTACAGAGGTCTGTAATGAGTAAGACAGAGTCCAGGGGTCAGTAGTAAGTGATGTAGAGTTCAGAGGTCAGTAGTAAGTAACCTGGAGTACAGAGGCCAGTAGTAAGTGAGGAAGAGTTCAGGGGTCAGGAGAAAGTGACGCAGCGTTAAGGGGTCAGTAGAAAGTGATGCAGAATTCAGGGGTCAGTAGTAAATTACAGAGTACAGAGGTCAGTAGTATGTGAGGCAGAGTTCAGGGGTCAGTAGTAAGTGATGTAGAGTTCAGGAGTCAGTAGTAAGTGATAAAAAATACAGAGGTCAGCAGTAAGTGGTGCAGAGTTCAGTGGTTATTAGTAAATGACCCAGAGTATATAAGTCAGTAGTAAGTGAGGCAGAGTTCATGGGTCAGTAGTAAGTGACGTAAAGTTAGGAGGTCATTAGTAAGTGACACAGAATACAGAGGTCACTAGTAAGTGACATAAGGTTCAGAGGTCAATAGTAAGTGACACAGAATACAGAGGTCATTAGTAAGTGACCTAGAGTATAGAAGTCAGTAGTAAGTGAGGCAGAGTTCATGGGTCAGTAGTAAGTGACCTTTTATCCCACAGTACAGTCACGCAGTCCTCTGCACAGGTTACCACCGTTCTCCTTGGACTCATTATGGTTCCTTCTCGCTTCAGCCCAGGATCTCTTTCTATTTTCCCGGGGTCCAGAAGGCAGGGCTGTGATTTGCCTTAGCAATGGCCAATCACAGACCTTCTCCCCAAGGAAACAGGGACCTACCCTCCCCGGAATTACACTGGTACTCGATCTCTTCCCCATGTACAAGTGCTGAATGGAGCTTTGCTACCGTTGCAAGTGACAATTGCTGCTGTTGCAAAGACATAGTACTGAAAGCATTTCCTCACACTTATTGTAGGGCAATGCCCCTTGTTGCCGATATAACCCACACACATTGCACCCATGGAAGATACGCCATTGTTCCAGAGTCCGCAGATGCTGCCCTAGGCCTTGGCAATGGTACATATCAGAATACTATTTTGTTGAAACACTAGTGGGCAATGGCAGTTGCATTGTGCAGTACCCAACCCAGTGTGACATTATTAAAAATATTGTAGCTGCAAAACAGAAGAACGTCAGTCTTACACAAGCAGAGACTATGGGAACCTTTAACAACTTGAACCAGTTTATTGATTGCCTGAAAGTTTCCCCCACAGCCGACACTTCAACATCAGCTCATCAAGGATCTACTCAGACTTCTTTGTTTCCCTGCAATAAAACATATACATTTTCCTGCATAAAATACCTTTCAAGAAGAAAGCCTATTCATTCCTAAATTGTTCATTTTTTATGCTGCAGCTTAGTACATTTCTAACCATTTAGGTACCAAAGCATCCCTTCCCTTTACACCATTATGTCCCAGTCAATGTTTTTTGTTTATCACAGTTCTGCACCTTTTAGTCTTCCTTAACAACTTCAGCTTCAGAAGATTTTACCCCCTTCCTAACCAGGCCATTTTTTGCAATACGGCACTGCGTCGCTTTAACTGACAATTGCGCGGTCGTGCGATGCTGTACCCAAATAAAATTGATGTCCTTTTTTTCTTACAAACAAAGCTTTCTTTTGGTGCCATTTGATCACCTCCTGCGGTTTTTATTTTTTGCACTATAAACAAAAAGGCCGACAATTTTGAATAAAAAAACAATATTTTTTACTTTCTGCTATAAAACATTCCCAATAAAAAAATGTTAAAAAATCAAATTTCTTCATCAATTTAAGGCCAAAAGGGTAAAAATACCCAATAATTGATTGGTTTGCGCAAACGTTATAGCATCTACAACTATGGAATAGATTTAGGGACTTTTTAATATTTTTACTGTTTTTAGCGGGACTGCGACTTTGCGGGCAGACAAATTGGACACTGACAATTTTTAGGGACCAGTGACACCAATACTGTGATCAGCGCTAAAAAAATGCACTGTCACTGTATAAATGAAACTGGCAGGGAAGGGGTTAACACTAGGGGTGATCAAGGGGTTAAGTGTGTCCCTGGGAGGTGCTTACTAACTGTGTAGGGGACGGATACACTGGAGGAAAAGAGAGATCGTGATTCAGCTTAGCTGAAGCACAAAATCTCTCTTTTGCTCCCTGACAGATCAGCGCTTTTCCTTGTTTACATAGGCACATCGCTGCTCTGTCTCTCCACTGAACGATCAGCGGGTCGCGGCGGCCATGATGGCCGCTGGACCCACTGATTGGCTCCCGCTTTGTCGGATCACAGCGGAAGAGGAGCTCCGGCGGCACGCCCCTACACCGCATGCACAAAATCATGTACAGGTACGTGATTTTGCACAGCCGGGCCACCCTGCCGCTATATATGTACGGTGGGCAGTCCGGAAGGACAGATAGGACTTTAAATTGGTAGCAGATTTGGATATATATTTTATTTTATTTTTAGATTTAATTAGGTAGACATAGGGAAAAATGATAAAAAAATGCATATTACTTAGATTTTTTCACAATGCAATTTTTATGTAATTTGCACAGCCCTAGATATAGCCTCTAAAATATAATCTACACAGCCACTTATTGAGCATTCTGTAACAGGATCGCAAGGCCAGGAACTGATTGAGTCAGCTCCTGGACTTTGGGGTAAAAATAAAAAGTTCAGAAGGATTCACTGTACATATGTCCAACATTCTTCCAAAGTTTAATGAGCAAATTTGGGATTTTAAATCATTCAATTTTATAATGAAAATGTCATGGTTGCCTATGGAGAGTACTGAACCTGTACATTTAACAAAGATTCAGCACTTCAGTTAAATTACAATTTTTAACTAGTTATTATTAAAGTCTAGGCACAAAATATTCATTTAAATATATTCCTAATAGTCACAAAGGATATAATACCAGTTTTTGTGCACCGAATGCCATTGAAAACTCAGATACTACCTTGTAAAATTAGTTGTAGTGACATCATGACTGTACATGCCCTGTGCTGAGAGCAGAGCTGTGGGAGTTACTCAGCAGGCCCCACCCACTACAGACTGCTTGCAAAAAAAAAAAAACTACAGGAGGGGGCGGAGACAAGACCAGTCACCCTGCACAAGGAGGGAGTAGCAGTGACCGGTCTTTATTAGAGGAAGCTTCTGCACAGAGGTAAGGTTTCACACTGGATTACTGCACAGATCTGGAAGAAAAACACAAAGTACACCAAGATTCAAGTAATAATACACACTTGTATTTAACTGCTTCAGCCCTGGAAGATTTTACCCCCCTTCCTGACCAGAGCACTTTTTACAATTTGGCACTGTGTCGCTTTAACTGACAACTGTGCGGTCATTCAACGCTGTACCCAAACAAAACTTGTGCCTTTTTTCCCACAAATAGGGCTTTCTTTTGGTGGTATTTGATCACCTCTCCGTTTTTTATTTTTTGCGCTATAAACAAAAAAGAGCAACAATTTTGAAAAAAAAAAACAATATTTTTTACTTGCTATAGTAAATATCCCCCAATTTTTAAAAAAAAATCAATTTTCTACATCATTTTAGGCCAATATATATTCTTCTACATATGTTTGGAAAAAAAAATTGCAATAAGCGTATATTGATTGGTTTGCGCAAAAGTTATAGCATCTACAAACTATGGGAAAGATTTATGGCATTTTTATGGCATTTTTATTATTATTTTTTTTTTTTTACTAGTAATGGCGGTGATCTGCAATTTTAGCGGTACTGCGACATTGCAACGGACAGATCGGACACTTTTGACACTGTTTTGGGACCATTGACAATTATACAGCGATCAGTGCTATAAATATGCACTGATTACTGTGTAAATGTCACTGGCAGGGAAGAAGTTAACACTAGGGGGCAATCAAGGGGTTAACTGTGTGTTCCCTCAGTGTGTTCTAACTGTGTGGGGATGGGAGTGACTATGAGAGAGGAGACATATCGTTTTTCCTACTTAGTAGGAACAAACAATATGTTTCCTCCTCCCTGACAGCACAGGGATTTGTGTGTTTACACACATAAATCCCCATGCTGGCGCTCATGCACGCGATCACGCGTGGCCCACCGGCCACGCACATCGGGTCCCCCGCCCTCTGGTGGCCGAAAACGGGAAGGACGTACCCGTACAGGGTTTCGCCCAGGGGAGCCATTCTATCGCAGTATATCTGCGTGAGCCGGTTAGACAATATTTGCTTATCCGGAGCTCTGCTTTAAGAAGAGAAAACAAACTGTTTCAGATCCCTTCCAGAAAAACCCAGCCTGGCAAATCCAAAGAGGCAGAGAGGGGGTAGCCGCTTGCCAGGTTAAAGTGATTGTAAAGTCTGGTATAAAAAAAATAACAAACATTTTATACTTACCTCCTATGTGCAGTTGGTTTTGCACAGAGTAGCCTGGATCCTCCTCTTCTCGGGTCCTTCTTCGGTGCTCCTGGCCCCTCCTTCCTGTCGAGTGCCCTCACAGCAAGCAGCTTACTATGGGGGCATCCGAGCCGAGTCCCAGCTTTGTGGGTCCATTCAGACAAGGAGCCTGATGTGGCCCCGCCCCCTCTCTCTTCTGATTGGCTAACTGACTTTGATTGACAGCTGTGGGAGCCAATGGTTGTGTCTCAGCCAATCAGGAGGACAGTCCAAGATAGCCGAGACACTCGTGGACAATGCTGGGGAGAGATGGGACTCAGGTAAGTAATTAGGGGGTGCTGGGAAGGCTGCTACACACAGGTTTTTTATTTTAATGCATATACTGCATTAACCACTTCAAGACCGCCGCACGACGATGTACGTCCAAACTTTGAACGGGGATATCGTTGTTATGGCAGCAGCTAGCTGCCATAACCCCGGTATCCCCGTTTTCGTGCGGCAGCCGGCTGTCAGATAAAAGTGGTCCCTTCGGCGGATTCGCCGCAAGATCACTTTTATCGGTGGTGGGAGAGGGGCCCCCCCTCCCGCCGCGATCCGGTGCCCTCCGCCGCTTACCGGAGCCGTTGGTAGCGGCGGAGGCGATCGCGTCCTCCTCTGTGGTTTGTATAGAGACAAGTGAGGCCAAGATGGCGCTCACTCGTCTCCATGACACTGCTGGGCGGAAGCGACGTCAAAACGTCACTTCCGTCCACGCCTCTTAAAGGCACATTTTTTCAAATGTCATTTTTCTAAATGACTTTTTTTATTTTTATTGCATTTTAGTGTAAATATGAGATCTGAGGTCTTTTTGACCCCAGATCTCATATTTAAGAGGTCTTGTCCAGCTTTTTTCTATTACAAGGGATGTTTACATTCCTTGTAATAGGAATAAAAGTGACACCATTTTTTTTTTTAAAACAGTGTAAAAATTAATAAAATATTGTAAAATAAATAATAAAAAAAATTTTTTTTAAACCCCCCTGTCCCGACAAGCTCGCATGCAGAAGCGAACGCTTACGTGAGTAGCGCCCGCTTATGAAAACGGTGGTCAAACCACACATGTGAGGTATCGCAGCGACCGGTAGAGCGAGAGCAATAATTCTAGCCCTAGACCTCCTCTGTACCACAAAATATGCAACCTGTAGAATTTTTTAAACGTCGCCTATGGAGATTTTTGAGGGTAAAAGTTTGACACCATTCCACGAGCGGGCGCAATTTTCAAGTGTGACATGTTGGGTATCAATTTACTTGGCGTAACATTACATTTCACAATATAAAAAAAATTGGGCTAACTTTACTGTTGTCTTATTTTTTTATTCAAAAAAGTGTTTTTTTTCCAAAAAAAGTGCGCTTTTAAGACCGCTGCGCAAATACGGTGCAAAAAAAAGTATTGCAATGACCGCCATTTTATTCTCTAGGGTGTTAGAAGAAAAACCATATATAATGTTTGGGGGTTCTAAGTAATTTTCTAGCAGAAAAACCTGTTTTAAACATGTAAACACCTAAAATCCAAAACGAGGCTGGTCCTTAAGTGGTTTAGATAAAAAAAAACTTTCTGCCTTTACAACTCCATTAATACCAGCCAGTATGCCTCTTAGCAATGGAAATGGTGCTTTGGGAGGTGTTCTCCAAAAAATGGGTGCACTCCTTCGAAAACACTGATGCCCAATGCTGATGGGCACCAGGCTTTTCAACACCTCCAGTGCACACAAGAGAGGTTGACGGCAATGGGAGCCTCTCACCACTCTGTATTAGCAGGGGATTTTCTTCTGCTCACTGGCAAAGTGTACCTCAGTCAGTGTCCTCAGCGTGTGGCTCCATAATAAAGAAGCAGGCTCAACCAGCACCCTGGGAATCCTCAGAAGTTTTGGTTTGGCTACCACTGTCTCTCTCTTTCACTCAGGTGCAGCAATCCCCTTGCAGCCCCAGTTTTTTTGCAAATTGTCCTTCCTTCCTCAGCCTGGGAAAGTTATAACACTCCCTCCTCCAGCACAGTGCCGCTGGGAGCTGAAGTATTTTCCTCTTAGAATCTAAAGCCAGTTTAATCCGTGGAAACTATACCTCCCACAGTCCTCCACAGTTCCCTCCAGAGTCTCTAGCAGTCCACATTCTCAGTGCACCCCTTACAGGATGGAGGGTGGCTTAAAATGATTCTAAAGGAAATAATAGTTTTTTTCAAATAGCAAACATGTAATACTTACCTGCTTTGTGCAATGGTTTTGCACAGAGCAGCCCCGGACCTCTTCTTTTTAGGTCGCTCCCGCCTGCAGTCATGGCCCTCCCCCTGCCGAGTGACCCTAATAGTAAGCCTCTTATTATAGGGGCACTCGAGCAGGTTTGCTCCCAAGCCCAGGGTTGCAAACCGTCCATAAATTTACGGACAGTTTGTAAAGTTCAGGCAATTTACAAGCTATCCTTAAATGTCCATTACGGACAGCGGTCGCCCGTAAACAAATGGCCCAAGGCCGGCTACGGAACTGCGGATGTGCAGTTCTGAAGCCGCCCAGCTGGGCTCGGCTGCACTCGGGGGGGGGGGTAGCCAATCACGCAGCCAGTAATGTCATGTCACCGCTCAGCGCCTTTTACAAATAAAAAAGCAGAACTAGAGGGGGCGTTGTCGAGTATGGCATGAGAATGAGGAATCGGATCAACTTCAACAGCTCTGCCATCCTGCTGCCAGTGCTCTCCCAGGCCATAATAGAGGTGCTGCTCCATCTTCTGCCAGTCTGCCTCTGCTTGCAGTCTGCCTGACTGCTGTGCGCTCTGGGGCAGTCTCGGAGCCGAAAGGATGACACCGAAACAGAAACATGGCATCGGCTCAGCACTGACACAGAGGACACACACCACCATGATGAGAAGGACACAACACCGACTGACTCAATAAGTAGTGACTGACTGAGTAAACAGGGCAAGGTCTGCTAAACCAGTCTCTGACCATCTCCTGTAGTATGCCTGCAGTCTCTGATTATCTCATGTGTCATATCTACAGTCCAGTGGTGGATGGTGACGTTTTGGGATGGGGGCGCCAGACCCCCCCGTTCCTTTTTGACGCCTCCCATGTTTTTTAAGCCCCACCCCTTATAGAATCCACCCACTCTGTCCCCTGAATTCTACTTGCTTCCATCTATAGTGTCAGGAGTATACAGCCCCAGCATCACAGGACAGAGTATTCAGCCCCAGCATCACAGGACAGAGTATATGGCTCAGCCTCATAGATCAGGGTATACAGCTCAGCCTCACAGATCAGGGTATACAGCTCAGCCTCACAGATCAGGGTATACAGCTCAGCATCACAGATCAGGGTATACAGCTCAGCCTCACAGATCAGCCTCAAAGATCAGGGTATACAGCTCAGCCACACAGCTTATGGTATGCAGCTCAGCCTCACACATCAGGGTATACAGCTCAAGGTATACAGCTCAGTCTCACAGCTCAGGGTATACAGCTCAGCCTCACAGATCAGGGTATACAGCTCAGCATCACAGATCAGGGTATACAGCTCAGGGCATACATCTTAGCCTCACAGATCAGAGTATACAGCTCTGGGTATAAAAAAAGAGACAAAGCAGCGCCAACCTAAGTGCAGTATTAAAAGCACACATTTTAATTAGCAGTAGAAATGCACTCACTCTGAGTCAGTAAAAACAGGCACATCAATAGGATGAGTCCAGATGGACCGTGAGGTGGGCGGCAAGGCCCCACAGGGTTCCACAGGGCTCCACAGGGGGTGATCCTTTAGTGCTGTATGGTCCTGTGTGGCGGCGCCGGTGGATTCCAGTGTCCCAGGCTAGGATCGGTGAGACGCAGCAGGGGTCATCCGTCGGATCGGCTCCCAGGTTGCGGAGTGATGGCGTGCACGCGTTCGGAGCATGCGTGCTCCTTCATCAGGCATAGCGATCCTCCATTTTGGAAGTGGTTAAGAAGGGAAAGGCAGGGAGGGCGGGCCAATCAGGTCGTAGCGCCGTCCTGTTTAAAATAAAGTGAACTGTTTGGCTCCAGGGAGCCGGGGGGCAGGAGTGGATTTTTTAAAAAGATAATTATATCGATCATAGAATTAGATAACAGGTAGCACAATGTAGTACAACAGAAGAAGGAGACAAGGTAGTTTGTGAGAAGAGTAGTGAGAAAGCAGTGGCTATAGTGGATGTATCTACAGGAAGAGACAGAGGACACATGGATATATAATATTGGGAAAAATAGGTAAAATGAAGAATGGAAAATAAAAAAAAAATGTATAATGAGATAAAATAAATAAAATGAAATGAAATAACATAAAATCAAATTAGGGTAAAACTAAAAATTAGAGCGAAAACATTTTTTTCTGAATAAGTATTCTATGGGAATATATATTAGTGCATTCTATCAGGGAAGACATACATATATGAACATATATATGCATGACTCCCTGCAGTATCCTTATGTATATAGAGGCATATGCTAGAGTGTATATAAATCCGAAGTACACATAAGTATAAAGGGGGGAGGTAGAGATATGTAGAAATTGTATTCTATGTTGTATATATAATAGATGATTATTATACCTAGAGATATTGATGTTCGGGGGTTGGGTATTCATAGCTGAAATGATGGAGCTGTGCGATTATAGAGTAGTGATATAAAAAGATATATAGGAGATTATATAAAAAATTGTCAAAAAATATATATAAAAACAATATTCACGTGTCTGGAGATGGGTAGGAAAGACACTGGTGTGTGTATGCAGGGGGACGGGGGGGGGGGGCGAAAGAAAAGGGGGGGAGAAAAAAAAAGAGGGGGACGGGGGGATAGAAAAGGGGGGGGGGGAGGGGAGGAGAAAGGGAGGGAAAAAAAGGGGAGGACTGTAGATGGCACGTACTTGGGTAATTTTTCTGTATATATATATATATATATATATATATATATATATATATATATATATATATATATATATATATATATATATATATATATATATGTATATATGCATATATATATATATATATATATACGTATATATATATACATATATATACATATATATATATACATATATATATATATATATATATATATATATATACATATACATATATATATACATATATATATATATATATATATATACATATACACACACACACACACATCTATACATGGATATATAACTGTGTATTCATGAAGTATTAGTAGAACTGAATTTATAGAACTGGGTTAATTTCTATATCTTGATTTAGGCCTCCAGGGCGAGGGCATCAAGGGTGTATATCCAAAAAGTTTCCTTCTCACAGAGATGTTTGAAGCACTCTGCTCTGCAAGAGGGAGAGTCCTGGGCACCTGCTCGATTACCCACACCCGCATCCCATTGGTGGAGCCCTGATGGTACTCCTTGAAGTGTCTGGGAATGTTTAGGTTGAGGTTGTCTTCTACCAACCTGTGGTGTTTTCCAGTGCTCGGATGGTTCGGGCAATGTAGAGTTGGTCACAGGGGCAACGAATGCCATATATCACAAAATCTGAAGAGCAATTGAAAAATTCTCTGAGCTGGTAGGTGTTTCCTTTTGTGGTAAAAGATTTTTGCCGATGGGAGACAAATTTGCAAGTAAGACATTTTAACTTTTTACATTGGTACATGCCATTTAGTGTAAGAAATGTCTGAGATGGGGTAGGTACATTATGTATAGCTTTAAGTTTACTTGGAGCAATGAGGCTGTTGATGCTTTTGGCTTTACGATATGTAATCTTGGGTACAGTGTTATTAGATGATTTTAAAAAGGGGTCTTCCAATAGGATACCCCAATATTTTTAAAAATTCTTTCAATTTTTTTGTATTGGGAATGAAATTGAGTAATGAACCTAGTGGTATGGGGTTGAGAGGGAGCAATAAGTGGGGTCTGTGATTCTACATGAGGGGGAGATTTAGAACAAGCAGAGGCAGACTTATCATGCAAAAAGTTGGCAAATGCTTTCTCTATTAGAGCTGGAGGGTACCCTTTGTCCTCGAACTTGGTTTTGTACAGGTTACCCTCTCTGATATAATCAGAGTTGTGGGTGCAATTTTGTTTTAGCAAAAAATGGGGGGGTAAAAGGTCCTTGAATCCACACTCACCAAAGTTGCAAACAGCAAATAGAGTACCAGCCGATTCGTCAATATGTGACGGGATACCTGCCCTAAAAGCAATGGCACTATATCAACAACAGGAAGAGGAGACAAGGGAGTCCCCAGAAAGCAAAAAAGGGGGAATGGTCAACTACGGCTTATGGTACAAAAATGCAAAAAGGCTTTATTAAGGGTGGGGGGTGGGAGTATTTACATATACAAAAAATTCCAAATATATGTAAGATAAACAATGTATCTAAATAACACAGTCCGTCTCACTACACTAAACCAAAATTAAAAACCATGCTGCAACATTGATGAATAAAACTGCAGAGCGTGCCTGCAGGCCAAAAACGCATGCAGTGTCCATTTGAATCCAAAGAAAAAAGTATAGCACCAAACATTACTTGGGGTAAGCTACTGATGGAATATCGAGTCTTATGTGGTCTAGTATTGACTGTGCATCAGATTGAGCAGTACTGAAAAGAAACTACATATATCCACATAGACAAGACCTTACATAGCTGAATTAGGTGGGGTTTTTTAACCCTCTGTTAGAAAGAAATCCTCCACAAGCAGCTTCCAACCTCAGTGCACTAAATGTGTGTATACACCAGTTGTTTTGGAAATAGAACGTTCTGAAGAAGTACGCGGAGGCGTACGAAACGTTAACGCAGCCCCTGCAGGGCTTGTCAGCAGGCCTTCAACATTCTTCCCTTTCCAGCAATGTAAAAGAGTTTCCCTGCGATTTGCATACAGCACTATACTTCACAAGCTATTTCCGCATCAGCAATTGAATTCAAAGTTCCTGGTTCTTGGTCTTTTCCTAACCATGTGACCGGTCATGTGATCACACAGTCTGCAGTGTCTACTATTGAGGAGAATGGTGTGCTGTGACTACACACTGAATGTTGCTCTGAACTGACTGTGAGCCGCTCCATGCCAAACAGCAAGACAGCAGAGTCTGAGGACATCCCCAGTAATTGAAAGTGGTGAGAGCCCTAAAGGGCAGTTTCTCTTTCCCTCCTTATCTGCTTAATAATAGTCTTTGCATCTGTTTGCCATTCACCCTCCTGCATGGATTGACACACTTGAAACTGATGAACTGTGAAAATATCATTCTGGTCTAGACTGGAAAAGAAACTAAGCCCTTTCTTTGGAGTGGTCTGTCCTTTGCTCCTTATATGCTGCATTGAGGAAATAGTGTTTGTGCACTGGACATACCTATTAACAGGAACGCTGGTCTTTCTATTTCCAAAACAACTGGTGTATACACACATTTAGTGCACTGAGGTTGGAAGCTGCTTGTGGAGGATTTCTTTCTAACAGAGGGTTAAAAAACCCCACCTAATTCAGCTATGTAAGGTATTGTCTATTTGGATATATGTAGTTTCTTTTCAGTACTGCTCAATCTGATGCACAGTCAATACTAGACCACATAAGACTCGATATTCCATCAGTAGCTTACCCCAAGTAATGTTTGGTGCTTTACTTTTTTCTTTGGATTCAAATGGACATTGCATGCGTTTTTGGCCTGCAGGCACGCTCTGCAGTTTTATTCATCAATGTTGCAGCATGGTTTTTAATTTTGGTTTAGTGTAGTGAGACGGACTGTGTTATTTAGATACATTGTTTATCTTACATATATTTGGAATTTTTTGTATATGTAAATACCCCCACCCCCCCACCCTTAATAAAGCCTTTTTGCATTTTTGTACCATAAGCCGTAGTTGACCATTCCCCCTTTTTTTGCTTTCTGGGGACTCCCTTGTCTCCTCTTCCTGTTGTTGATGCAATTTCGTTTTAGGCAATTGAATTGGCTTTTTGGGATATTGGAAATCCATCTGGGGTGATGACAGCGTTGATAATGTAAATATGAATTGCCTGCGGTCGGCTTTATTAAATTTTTTGCATAGATCTTGTTATTAGTGTGGCAAAGCTCAAGATCCAGGAAGGCCAAACTGTCTGAACTGCAAGCAAATGAGAAGGAGAGACCTAGGTCATTAGAATTGCAATAGGCCATCATCATCAACAGGTGGTCCGGGCCTGTCCCATATGATGATAATATCATCTATGTATCGACCTATGCAGATTATATATTTGGAAAAAGGGTTATCATTCCAGATGGACAGATGCTCCCATGGTCAGGTTGGCATAACTGGGAGCAAAATTTGCACCCATTACCCTCCCTTGGGTTTGCAGATAGAAATTGTTATCAAATGAAAAGTAGTTGTGAGTCAGACAAAAGTTGGTGGAATCTAAAATGAAGTCTGCCTGCGTGGTTTTGATAGATGAGTCAAGAGAAAGAAAATGCTTGACAGCTCGAAGACCAACATTATGGGGAATTAAGGTATACAGAGAATTTACGATATGTGGGTTCCCAGGTGTAATTTTTGAGAACATCCATAAGATGGGTACCATCATGAAAGTATGTTGGTAGGTTTTGTGCCAGTGGTTGTAAGCAGTGGTCGTTGTATACGGAGAAAAAGCTGGTGACGCTCTCCATGGTAGCTACAATTGGTCGTCCTGGGGGATTTTCCAGATCTTTATGTATTTTTAGGAGGTGGTAGAAGTAGGGGATGTTGTAATAGGCTCTGGATAAAAAGGAGGCTTCGGCTTTTGTGATTATGTCGTCATTAAGAACTTTTTTAACAAGGGTTTCAGCCTCCAAGGAGAAAAGAGGGAGTGGATTGTTAGTGAGGCGTGTGTACGTTTTGTTATCTGAAAGTAATCTGTAGGCTCCACAAAGGTAGGCATCACGATTTTGGATAACATTACCGCCCCCTTTGTCCGCTGTTTTGATAATGATGGAGGTATTGTCAGTTAATTTTTTGAGGGAAGATGTTTCCTGGGGAGTAAGGTTACTTTTAGGACGTTGAGAGGGAGCGGGTTGGCACATGCGTTTTATGTCCAAGTATACGACTTGGTAGAAACTCTGCATATAGGGGCCTTTAGTGTGGGTGGGATTGAAAATGCACTTTGGTCGAAAGAGAGTATGTTTTATGGGAGGCGAGTCACAGAAGTATTGTGAGAAAAAGGGGATATCTGAAACAGTGGCTTCTTCATCAACATTATAGAGTTCTTCTAAAATCACTAAACAAGGATCATCTGAATCATATTCAAGTGTGGATATGGGTGTAGTATTATCAATCGAATCTTGGCTTTCAATAAATGTATCTTTATTAGTTTGGATGTTGAAAAAACGTTTGACTGTTAGATTACGTATGAATTTGTTTTAATCCACAGAGTAAAAGGGTTGGGTTGTGTGGTGGGTGCAAAATTTAGACCTTTGTTTAATAAGGAGATCTCTTCGGGAGTAAGAGCATGGGAAGAAAGATTAAAATTTTTTACAGTTTGGCAATCTTTTCTTTGGGCTTTGTGTCTGCTTCTTCTGCCCCCTCGTCTGCCTCTTCTAATTTTCTTTTTAGGACAGGTTGGGGGGTTAAAACTAAAAAAGACTGGTCAGTGACTGATATGGATGAGTCAATATAGCGGCTTATCTGTGACTGAGAGGGAGCACCATCTCGAGTAGTGTGACCTAAGGATTTCATGGATACATTTGAGGATTCTCTGGAGGGTTGAGTACTCAATGTGCCACAAGAGGAAGTGTTGTGGATAGAGGAAGGTACAACAAGAAGAGGTGGGTCAATTTTTTCTGAAATAGGAATGTTAGCTCTGGGTATACAGCTCTGCCTCACAGATCAGGGTATACAGCTCAGGGTATACAGCTCAGGGTATACAGCTCAGGGTATACAGCTCAGCCTCACAGATCAGGGTATACAGCTCAGGGTATATAGCTCAGCCTCACAGCTCAGCATCACAGCTTAGGGTACACAGTTTAGGGTATACAGCTCAGCCTCACAGATTAGGGTATACAGCTAAGGGTATATAGCTCATCCTCACAGATTAGGGTATACAGCTCAGGCTATACAGCTCAGCCTCACAGATTAGGGTATACAGCTCAGCCTCACAGATTAGGGTATACAGGTCAGATTATACACCTCAGCCTCACAGATTAGGGTATTCAGCTCAGGGTATACAGCTCAGCCTCACAGATTAGGGTATACTGCACAGAGTATATAGCTCAGCCTCACAGCTCAGGGTATACAGCTCAGGGTATACAGCTCAGGGTACACAGCTTAGGGTATACAGCTCAGCCTCACAGATTAGGGTATACAGCTCAGGGTATATAGCTCAGGGTATATAGGTCATCCTCACAGATTAGGGTATACAGCTCAGCTTCACAGATTAGGGTGTACAGCTCAGGGTATACAGCTCAGCCTCACAGATTAGAGTACACAGCTCAGTGTATACAGCTCAGGGTATACAGCACAGCCTCACAGCTCAGGGTATACAGCTCAGGGTATACAGCACAGCCTCACAGCTCAGGGTATACAGCACAGACTCACAGATTAGGGTATACAGATCAGGGTATACAGCACAGCCTCACAGATCAGGGTATACAGATCAGCACCACCACCACCCTCCCCCCTCCCCCCACGGCCGGGTCGGTGGTACCTACCACTCTGTGGTGGGGCTCTCCTCCTCTTCTTCTGGAGTGGCAGCTGGCGGGGCTCTCCTCTCCTGGAGTGCCGGCTGGCAGGGCTCTCCTCTCCTGGAGTGGCGGCTGGTGGGGCTCTCCTCCTCCTCTGCTGGAGTGGCAGCTAACGGGGCTCTCCTCCTCATCCCCTGAAGAGGGAAGTGGCGGCTCTGGTGTGGCTCCTTTCTCTGCCATGTCTGCTTTTCTGCCAAAGCACAAGGCATCCAATAGGATTGCCTGACGCTTTGGCCAATGGGGAAACATGCCTCACAGGCCTGCCTCCTGATTGGCGGGGAGGAACGTTAGTGTGAAAATAGTGGCAATTAATTTGCTATCGTCACACAATAGCGTGGGATCAGCACACACCGACGAAGTGCTCTGTGCCCTGAGCCCACCCTATTTTGAAGCCTGTTAGAGCCTCTGGCTCTAATCACGTGCTTCAAAATACACACCCCCTGCCTATTCCCGCCATAGTAATTCATGTGTCTGGTATCCTGAATGGGGTCGGGCGCATGGATAGGGAGGGCGGCGGAGGTGTTGAGGGGGCGGCGCCCCTGTGCCCACAAAGCACGGGCCGCCACTGCTGTAGTCTGATCATCTCTTGTGCCATGTTCGCAGTCTCTGATAATCTCTTGTGCCATATGTGTAGTCTCTGATCATCCTTTGTGCCAAATACGCAATCTCTGATTATCCCTTGTTCCATGTCTGCAGTCTCTGATCATCTCTTTGCCATGTACGCAGTCTATGATCATCCCTTCTGCCATGTCCACAGTCTCTGATTATCCTTTGTGCCATGCCTGCAGTCTCTGATCATCCCTTGTGCCATGTCCGCAGTCTCTGATCATCCCTTGTGCCACATCCACAGTCTCTGATCATCTCTTGTGCTATGTCCACAGTCTCTGATCATCTCTTGTGCCATGTCTGCAAACTCTGATCTTCTATTGTATCACTTTACTCTTGATCATCTATTGTGCCATGTCCGCAGTCTCTGACCGTCTCCTGTAGTATACAGAGACTGCATTTCTGCAGTCTCTGAGGACTGTGATGTAAGGGGGAGCTCTGTGGAGTCTCTCCTGCTGCTGTGCCTATGTAAAAGTCTCCTCTGTAGCACAGATACAGAGTCCTTTTCTTGCCAGAGCTGCAGACTCGGCCACATCTTTCTATTCAGTCTGGAGCCAATGTCAGTTCTTAAAACTGGCAAAAAGTACAATGAAATTTGGCAACCTGGAGGCGTTCTGTAAGGAATGCCCCCAGAAATGTAATTTGCTCTTCTGTGGTTGGCTCATTGATTTTTGCTAAAGTCTGCACTAAGAATCAAGCAAAAATTAAAGCATCTCTTGGAATAGGATTTTCATTCTTGGTGAAACACTCCCTAGGCTTGTCTTCTAAAGGGACGCAGACCCTGCAGCTTTCCTAATTCGAACACTGAAAGTATACCAACTGGTCATAATTAAGGCAAACATTCTTATTGCAACAACAGTCTAGAAAGGACATGGTAAAACCAACAGCTATTTCCTAAAAACTAGACGTGCAATTTCAATACAAATTCATTTTAGGACGAAATTCGGCATATTCGTTCATTCGGAGGCATCCGAATGAACTAAAGACTCTTTTGACGAATGCATACGAAATTGAATTGTCATAAAGAACGAAAATCTAAAAGAATGAAAATCTGAAAATACAAAATTCTGAAAGAACAAAAAAACTATTCAACCTACGAGTTTAACAAATTGATTACATTTGAATAATTTAGTTTTTTTTTAATCTTCTATAATAATTAAATTAATAACTATTATTATAGTTTTTATTATTATTTATTAATATAAACTATTACATTACAGGTAAAATAGCTGAAGTCTGTAACTTTTCAGGTCTCTGCGCCATAGCAGCTAATTTGGGATAGATTTGATTGACATTTTTATTGGAATTTCTTTCAAATTTGGCTAAAGTAACTGTTAGTGAACGTAACGAATACCAATGCATCTGAAGTTCTGAAGTTACGAATGTTCCGAAGTATCGAATGCTGCATCTAAACAAATGGAATGGAACGAATACGAATTAATCCGAAGTAATGGAACAAAAACAAAATAAACCAATTTTTCGGTAGTGCACATGTCCACTAAGAACAAGAGTAGGTGTGTGAAATGCATGCCTATTGATGCCGTATTGTGTTAGGCCAGCTCCCTGCACCACAATGGACCATAAATTGTGCATGCAACATTTCTGATAGTGTAGCACAACACACATATGTTGAGAATGAATAAATGGCACTGGATCACATCAGCAATAGTGTGAATAGGCCCTTATATTTTAAGCAGCAATTCTCTGTATGTTTGCACTTTGGCCTCACATGCTTGTCAGATCCGCATTTCACATACTTTATAGTTATCAGTGGTAATGGTAACTAATTCCACCCGAATGTGCTGTGCTTACAAGCTGCAGGAGAAACAGCTATGTACATTTATGTAACCTATTCGGATTTCTCTATACAATGAATCTATCCTTCTTTATTCCTGTGTATATTAGAACACATAATAGAGTTTCAGGTAAGTAAATGGAAAAATAACATCCAACCTTTTACTTACTATAAACTCTTGGGCCCTGCGATAAGAGCTAAACAATAACAATCCATTCTGCTGTTCAAGGCCATTTACTGTTTAATTGAGCACAAATTCAAAAGATGATTTAACCTTGCTGACATCATAAATGGACTATGTGGAATTTTCTATAACGTCAGCTCTGTGCCTGGTTCTTAGAGTTGAGTGTATCTCTCCTCTAGCTGTGCCTGATCTAATAAACACTTCAGATCATTTCAAACTTGAAGTAGAAGTAAAGCCAAAAACATTTATTTATTTTTTTTTATTTTGGATCAAGTAAGGTTATACCCCTGTCAGTTTGTTTGTTCTATTGGGGAGATTTCCCTTCACTTCCTGCCCCATAGCCAAAAAGAAAGTGAGAGGAAATCCTGCCAAAGTGAGGGAATCCCTGTGTAGGCAGGTGCAGTCTATTTTCTCCACTGCAGGTGGTCCTCATGAAGGTTGAAAATAATCAGCGCAAACTATCCTAAATAAATACTAACAATTGCAGCTGAACACTCAAGGCCAATTACACAACACCTCCAAATAAACATATATCTAAACATAGAGCAGAACAAAAAACAATCAAATATTTATAAATCTTATGAAATGTGTAAGAAAAAGGTCCACATAGGATATTCTTGTAGGTTCATGAATAAAGGATCCGGGTCTTGCAAAGTGGTGTCTCCAGATGGAACATACAGGTGTCATATATTGTGCAGCATCTCCATCATACACACAGATGGCTGCTCACCTTAAGACCATGACCCCCTGAGCCAACAGGACGGTCAAACTAGCATTCCCATGAAGGGATCTGATACTCGCCCGGTGATCTGAGCAGATCCAAGACCCCATTTTCTCTGTAGGATCGTAGGCAGCAATGTCAAAGCAAATAAAAAGGATCTAGTGCTCTCTGCTAATCGATCATTTATTCAAATAATGTTAAAATCACTTACAAAACTGTCACTTGTCACAAGTGCAAGAATGAGTGGTCTGTGTATACAAAAATTCCAGTAGGATGGCTGCGTGGTTCCTCCCCCATACGTGTTACGTCCTGGGCAGGACTTTGCAGCGGGTACCAGAAGAAGCTCATCCACAACGGTAGGTGGTACAGGTGGAGGAGGAAGTCAAGAGGAACCTAGTTCCTCTATGGTTTCCTCGGTCACAGATAGGCAGCATCAGATTGGATGCTGGTGCCTCATGTGACTTTAGTAGCCATCTTGGGTAATGCAGAGTCTATTTGGCGCCCATTTCGCGGGTGGCTTAGCCTCAGGGAGAGGTTCCAGATGATTAGGGTAAGTGTAGGGGCACACCATCCTACCTGGAAGCCTCCCCACTTGGGTACAGACTGGCCAGGCCGCAGTTCGTTCCTCGAGATGGATGCTGTCTGCACACCTGAGACCTGTGGCTACTTCCTAACGCTGTTACATGCTGTGAGTGTTCCTCAATGGGCTTGTTGTGTATTGCCAAACTTAAATTTCAATACAGTTTTGATTTCTGCAGCTAGATGAGTGTTTTTTGCCACCATTCCATGCTTCACCTACTCACACCTTGTTTTCTTTAGCGTTACCAGAACTAGTGTCCCCATTGGAAGATTTCTCCTCCAATACCGTTTTGGTGAAATTGAGAATTTTTTTTTTTTTCACTCTTGATAAACAGGACGAATAGAGTATGAATTTTCCTAGCAGAGGCACAGACCGAAATAATGCTCAAATCCCTTTCCACTTAATTCAGAACAAAAAAAAGTTTTGCCTTTAGTATAACCACTCCGGCAACTATGAAGGTGCATAAAGTAAGGATTTTTACACAAAGCAGGAGATGGAATACACACAATTACATGTAACTAACATGTTTGGTGCTGTATCCCCCCCCCCCCAAAAAAATATACTAAACTTCAGCTTTAAATAGCAGATACAGGCAATGACAATAAGTATAACCAACCAATAACATACTATTGCATTCCAACAAGCAATGCAGGAGTTCCAAAATCATAAAGATTTCCCAATTTATATTACATATTTTATCATTTCAGTTTTTTTTTCCCTTGTCAAAGAATTGAATTTAAAAAGAAAGGCAAGTAAGTACAGGTAAATAAACAATAGAGAATCGTCTCACATATAGATTGCCTAATATCCGAACAAACACAATTTCGTCAGGGATGAGTAGAGGCTTGGGTTCACATAGATAGGTTATGAATGTAATTGTCTGCGACCATAATAAACTAAACAATCGTAAAGTAAAAAACAATTGTCGCTAATCTAGTAATCAAGAAGTGTAATCATTCGAAGATCAAGCATTACATATGCCTTTTAAGGTGATATTAAAGGCAATGTTTTCTTCCTAAAATAAAAAGATGATATAGTTACTTGCTTTGTGCAATGTTATTGCTTAAAGTGACCACCTACCTCCTTTTTTGGTGGTCCTCCGCCAGTCCCCTACTTCTTCATCTGATTGCTCCCTCAGCAAATTGTGTGCTTTGGGGGCACCTGTGCAGGCATGCTCCAGTGCTGAGCTGTATGCGTCCCTAGACACACACAATGCTGGCAAGCCATGTCTACTGCCCCCTCCTCACAGGAAATGACTGAAAGCAGCAGGAGCCTATGGCTCTTGCTGCGCTCCGTGTCTACTTCTCCTGTGAAACGCTGGGAATGTGAAAGGTTGAAATAAGTTTAGAACCACTTTAAACCAGTAGTTAACCCTGTTTTTTTTTAAACAAACCTGCAAGGCAATGTCATAATGTGCTAGCATGCATCGCATACTAGCACATATTGTGAAACTTACCTTAAAACACAACCCTCCAGTGGTGCGCTGTCACTGCTGAAGGCGCTTCCATCTGCACCCGATTTTCCTTCCGGATTTGCAGACTCCGGCTGTGAGAGTGGCTGGAGCCGCAATAATGTCACTCCCGTACATGCCCGGGAGCCGCCGTTTATGGCACAGGACTCTGAAGGAACGGCACGGGTATGACGTTCCTTCAGAGTGCCTATGCAGGTGACGTCACCGGCTGCATCTAAAGTAAATATCTCCTAAACAGCGCACGGTTTAGGAGATATTTTAACCCCTTCCCACTGAGCGTACGCAGATGTGCGTACTCGGCTTTCCGGGGTTATACCGGGATGATGCCCGCAGCTGCAGGCATCATCCCGGTACCGGGCGATCGGCTATCCGAGTATAACAACCGATGCGGCTAAAAGCCACTCGGCTGTTATACTGGAGGAGCGGGAGGGGAAGTCCCCCCCTCCCGTCGCTCTTACTGGGCCTCCTGTGCCATTGGGAGGCCCGGTGACCAATCGGCTGCCTCCGGCGGCTGGGGGCAGGCTGGAACGAAGCCATGGGTGGCTTTGTTCCAGCCTTCTAATTGTAAATGCGGAAGAGACGTCATATCATCACTTCCCGTTTACTCGACTGCCAATGGCGCCGGTTTAAAAAAAATCTACAGTATTCAGAATTGCCTTTTTCAGCGATCTGAATTCTTTGAAGTGCAAAGGAGGGATCGGGGGTCTTTTAGACCTCCGATCCCTCCATAAAGAGTACCTGTCACCACCTATTACTGTCACAAGGGATGTTTACATTCCTTGTGACAGCAATAAATGTAATCAAAAAAAAAAATTTTTTTTAAACACAATTTATAAAAATAAAAATAAATAAAATAAATAAGAAAAAAAAAAATTTTAAGCACCCCCGTCCCCGCGAGCTCGCGCAGCAAAGAAAACGCATATGGAAGTCACGCCCGCATATGTAAATGGTGTTCAAATCACTCATGTGAGGTATCACCGCGATCGTCAGAGCGAGAGCAATAATTCTAGCACTAGACCTCCTCTGTAACTCTAACTTGGTAACCGTAAAAAAAATTTAAAAGCGCCGCCTATGGAAATTCTTAGGTACCGTAGTTTGTCGCCATTCCACGAGTGCGTGCAATTATAAAGCGCGACATGTTTGGTATCTATTTACGCGGTGTAACATCTTCTTTCACATTATACAAAAAAATTGGGGTAACTTTACTGTTTGGATTTTTTAAAATTTATAAAAGTGTCGCTTTTCACAAAAATTTGCGTTTAAAACACTGCTGCACAAATACCATGTGATATAAAATATTGCAACAATCTCCATTTTATTCTCTAGATTCTTTGCTAAAAATATATATATATATATATATATATATATATATATATATATATATATAATGTTTGGGGGTTCTAAGTAATTTTCTAGCAAAAAATATGGATTTTAACTTGTAAACACCAAATTTCAAAAATAGGCTTAGTCATGAAAGGGTTAAGTACCTTTAGATAAGACTTATTATAGGCTTACCTATTGGTAAAAATCATGCATTGGAGTTGACTCCCACTTATGCTTTCTAAACAAGCAAAAGTTGAATTTCCTACTTCTGCCGCCTATTATTTAAAGTTCAAATAAAGGGTTTAGTTTTGAGCATACCATGTCCTTTATCAGGTTAATTACAAGCTAAAGAAACACCATCTATATAGGCAACAATCAGGAAACATGTACTGTAAATGGGGTGCAGCGTGATGCAGAGTTAATAATTCTCACAGGTTGGTACAATAAAACTTCTATTAAAGGAATGTAACAACAGTTCACAACAAGTCCGGTGGGAAAGCCACCAGCCAGGCACACTCACAGTTCAGTAGCATGACAGAAGTAGATTCCAGGTGGATTGACAGCGTCTGTTGAGAGGGGACCGAATGTGGCCTGGCCATCTGGTTCCAAGCGGGAGACTGTCCAGCCCTAAGCTTATCCTACTCATTAGGAATCTTTCCCTAGCACTGTTACTGTCCCTCAAAGACGGGGTACCTGTCCCTACTCTGTCTATTTACCAAAGTGCACCAAAACCCCGGAGCCAGAGCCCTAAGTAGGCTCTAACTGACCCAAGATGGCTGCTAGAGTCACATGGGGTGACAGCAACCAATGGGATAGCTTCCCCAGTGACCCAGGAAACCATAGAGGAACTTTGTTCCTTCTGACTTCCTCTCCAGCAACAGGGCTGCTGTGGGAGAGTGCCACCTGCCGTGGAGAAAAAGGATTGCACCTGCCCACAAACATACATTGACATATGACAGTTACCCCTATCTTAAAGGTAATGGATACAGAAAATAATGCAATGATAAATCAATTTAACATTCCATCCAAATAAGTCTGACTCATCTAGTGCTCTGGGCACTAACCTTTTTAATAGCTATCAAGAATTTACTGTTGGCTCAATTTACAAAGCTATAAAAGTGATGATGCTCAGAACTAGGCTTTAATCTTTTTCTTATATTAGTCATATTAATAACAATTTTTATATCTCAGTGGACTTAAAATGTAACTAAATCCACAACAGTAAAATCAGTCTGTATATGCAGTAAACATGCTTGTTATACTCACCATGGAATCAAAGGGGTTAATCCTCTGCATTGTGTAGAAAGGATGTTTGATCCTGTCTTATCTGATCCTCCACTTCTTCCACTGTCCCCAAACCATCTCCTGATAGAACAGAGCCTTGGGGGCACCCTGCACATGCTCAGTTTGGTGTGTATTGCCAGAGAGATTTTTTTTTTTATTGGGAGGGTGCATGTGATCAGCACAGGGCCAATCAGCACTGTCCAGACAGAGGGTCAGGGTCCTGCAGCCTTATAGAAAACTCCTCCTACAAGCTTTAACCAGACACTAATAGAAATCACAAGACTGCTATATACTGCTGATGAAAAAAGGCATTTAGCAGTTTATATTACTAAAATTATTGCATTTCCATGTTCTGTGTACTGTGAGTCATAGCAGTCCGCTGTTGTGTATACAGGGAATGATTACTCCACCAACCTTCCTGATTATTCCTACAGACTCATGTGGAGTCTCTGCTTTTTATGAATCTCACCCCATCTGCGGACCACAGCAGAATCTTTGTCTGAGGACCTTCGTTGGGACGGTCAAGTTTCTACCTTCCTCCCCGGTGCCTGGTTGGACGCTGTGTTACCTTCCTTCCCCCAGCTAGACACAGATAAGAGTTCTACCCTCTCTCCTGAGCACTCAGTTACATGCCACCCATTTCATCATAATCAATCTATGTCAATGTCTTATACAAATGCATCTCCCCCATGAAATGTTTTCCGGAAACGCGTCGGGTGGAGAGGAGACAACTTGTGATTCACATATGCTTTTCTCTTAGCATGTAACTGGAGTCATATGCTTTTATTATCTTTGTATATGTATTACCTTGTTGGAAATGTTTATTGTTTATGTTAATATGTTTAATGTTAATGTTTACATTGTACCTAAACCTGTGTTTTCTGTTGCCATTAAAGTCCCATCCAGTAATGGGGGCTTTTTCTTTTTGTGTACTGTGGGAGACCAGATATAGAGAATGCAGGGTCCTGGGTTTAACTAAAAATATCTGTCACTTTTTTGAAAATAAGTATGCTTATCCTGGAGTATTAGTTTTGTTAATTGAGCCTTATGAGTTTACGTCTGCTGTCTAGTTATAGTCAATCTAAAGACTTTAGTGTTTTTTTTTTTTCAGAGTGATAAGTTGACATGTTAAATGTCATAAAAGAAATGTAGTTTTAGATCTTTTTAATGGTAAACTAGAAGTGTGCTGTATCCAGAATAGGAAATGTTGGGTACAAACAGAAGTGTCTTAGCAGGCAGTATTTGCAGTAGAGGAGTTTAGAGGGCATGCCAGGGGGCAAGATATGCAGGAAGAGTTAGTAGAGTGTATGACAGCAGGCAGTATATGCAGGAGAGGTGTGCAGATGGTATTATAGGGGGGATTATGCACAGGAAAGAAATGAGGAAAGTATTATAGGGGTGGAAGGTGTGCAGAGGAGCAGTGCTGAGGTTATGAAGGTGGGCAGTATGTGCAGGAGGAGAAAGTATGGAGGATATAACAGTGGGAAGCACTAAAAATGATGAATGAGCTTCTATAAAAGGTAGAGAATTACTTTGAAGCCTCATTTTATAAAAGCTTGTAAAAAGAGGCCGAGCTTTGTTTATTGCTTTTCCACCACAGAGGGGTTAATCTGTTTAGCCAGAAGACAATGTAGGTGTTAATCTCCTTGCACACTGTGATAGTTACATGTTTGCCATGATCCCACTGAGCACTAATTGCAAGTGATGTTACAAAAATAAATTCCCTTTGTAAAATTAGAAGTTACATGCGGCTCACTAATACATCATTATTTTTCATTCCTAACCCAGAGCAGAATGTGCTGCTTAAAAATCTCTTGATCCCAGAGGAAATTCTGGGGTTTTGAATATAGGGATACAAACGTATATATTTTAGGAAATCTGTTAATTAACAGCTGTATTATTAGACTGCCTTGAATTACAATGTCAACCTTGTTTCAAAAGTTGGCTTTTAATTTATGTTAGCAACACAGGATTAAATCATAAACATATTTCAAAGTAAAATATTATCTGCTCATTCTTGAAATTAACATACCTTTTGCATATGGATGCTTTTAGCACACGTAAGAGTATGATGGGGAAAGTGGAGTTTCATCCCTTCATTTGGCAATGATAGGGGGATTTCTAAAGCTAAGAACAAAGTGTAGTAACCCTTAAGAAGCACAATGATGGGTTGCTATTATTTACTGTAGATTTCATAATCATTCATACTTTGAATAAGAAATAACATTTGAATAGGAAATAAAATGAGAACACTTGAACAGGGTAGCCCATCCCCGTTACTGCTAATAGATTACAGTACTGTGCTGTCTTCTTCAAATGTCCTGTACAATTTGTTATTTTTCAATGCTTACCTAGGAACCTACCACGTGACAGAGCTCAGGCCTTGCAACTGGCTGCACAAGATCCCTGTACTGTATTAAAGAAGGAAGGGTAGAGTGTCACCTACTCCCTTAAACTGGAAAATATGAGTTTTACAGAGTTCTTGCAGGTGTACCTGGCATAGGGGTCAATGCAAACCATAAGTAAGAGCACCTAAGAGGGCAGGCTGGTGGGCTATCCAGTTAACCTCCTAATTAGTTGCCCTTAAGAGGCAAAATACAGGTTTACTTAATATAAATTATTAATCCTGGTTAAATTAAAAGCTACATAAACAGCTAGACTCAGTAACAGTTCACAGAACATTTAGGAAATCATGGGTTTGAAAACCCTCTATGGCAACAGTGACAGTTGCTGGTGCTAGCTATGTTACATAGTTACATAGTAGGTAGGGTTGAATAAAGACAATAGTCCATCCAGTTCAACCTGTGTAGGTGTACGTGTGTGTCAGTGTCTACAATCATTTCCCATATCCCTTTATGTTGTGTTCTTTAAGATGCAGGTCCAAGAGTCTTTTAAAAATATCAATACTCCCTGCTGCCACCATCGATTGTGGAAGAGAGTTCCACATCCTGACAGTAAAAAAAAAAAACCTGCGCAGTTTAGGGGTAAACTCTTCTCCTCCAATTGCATTGTGTGGCCCCGTGCCCTTTTACACTCCCTGAGACTGAACAGTTTTTTCCCTACACTGGGATCACCATTGAGATATTTTTAAATCGCTATCACGTCGCCTCTCAAGCGTCCCTCCTCCATCGAGAATAAATGTAGTGCCTGTAGTCGTTCCTCGTAATTGAGGTCCTCCAGTCCTCTCATTAATTTCGTTGCTCTTCTCTGGACTCTCTCCAGCTCCAGCACATCGATTTTTAGGGCTGGTGACCAGAAATGGATGTAATACTTCATATGTGGCTGGACCAGAGTTCTGCCGACTCTGGTAACTGCAGCTTGACATTGCCTGCTATTGCTCAGTCTGTCTTCTACTAGGACCCCCAGATCTTTCTCCATCCTTGATTCCCGCAGAGGATCTCCCCCTGGTGAGTAGTTTGGGTTTATGTTTTTAGCCCTCAAGTGCATGACCTTACATTTCTCCACATTAAACCTCATTTGCCATGTAGTTGCCCACCCCATTATTTTGTTCAGGCCTTTCTGTAAAATTCCTATATCCTGATGTGAAGTTATTGTCCTGCTTATTTTTGTGTCGTCTGCAAAAACTGAGATTGAGCTATTTATCCCATCCTCTATATCATTTATGAATAAATTAAACAGAATTGGTCTCAAGACAGAGCTCTGGGATACCCCACTTACCGCTCCAGACCAGTCTGAGTACACATTATTTATCGCCACCCTTTGGACACGCCCTTGTAACCAGTTTTCTATCCAAGAACAGACCTTATGGTCCATGCCTGCAGACCTCAGCTTGCAGATTAAGCATTTGTGGGGAACTGTATTGAATGCTTTTGCAAAATCCAGATATACCACACCCACAGGCCTCCAACTATCTAGATGGCAGCTCACTTCCTCGTAGAATGTTAACAGATTGGTCTGGCAGGAATAACCCTGTACACCTGTTCTGTACACTTAAGCCTCATACATACGCTACGATTGTTGGACAACCGAGCATCTGATTTTTGTCAAAAGGACGTGAGCCAGGATTTTGCATACTAATGTTACACAAATTGTCCTGCCACAAACACGAACATAGTGACGTACTATGAGGAATTTCAGCTCTTGAGCGCCACCCTTTGGACCCCTTCTGCTAATTTTGTGTTTGGTGAGCATTGATTCCGAGCATGCGTGTTTGTACTTTCGACTTTTGTGTGACGGATTTTTGTACTGACTGACAAAAATTTACTAGCCTGTCATCCAACATTTGTTGGCCGAAAATTGGAAAACAATTGTTGAAAGGAGCATACTAACGGTAAGAACTTCGGACAACAGTCTGTCAAACAACAATCCCCTTCTGATTTTCGAGCTATGTGTATGAGGCTTTGGACACCCATCTAGCTTTTTTTTTTTTTTTTAATCAAGCAAATGAGCTGACTGGAACTGGCCCTTAAGGAAGTCTGTTCCACATTTTCACTGCGCTTACTGGAAGAGGCCTATCCATATGCCTAACCATACCCAAATAACATTCAATAAGAATCAGTCTCACCGGATAGACCATTACTTTTAGACAGGATTGGATATTGCAATGCTGATGGCGTAACACCAGAAGAACAGCTCTTTTCTTCTCTCAGCATTTTCTTCCTACTTCTTTCTCTCTCTCTCATTTTCCATCCTTCCAACACTTTGATGATACCCTTTCGAAAATGTAACTTCCCCCACATTTCTACTTTACTTCTAGTTACTTCTAGCACAGAGACAGATAACTAGCTCTTCACTTTACTCACCAATAAAGAGCTTACCCTTATTCAGCCACCAAACATTCCTACTGGAAGAGAGTTTCAGTGGAAACAACATCTTAATCCATTACACCAGTGGCGGCTGTTTTTTTTTTTTTTTTTTCGGGGGGGCGGCAAACAATCCATTGAATGGGGGGGGGGGCGGCGCCCGTGCGCCCCCTATGGACAGGCTGCCACTGCATTACACCCCTATTGCACAATACCTTGAATGTATTGTTTTTTACTATACATTTATGATGACAAAGCTATCTGTAAGCGCTTTAAATCTGATCTTTGCTTAATTAACCTTTGGTTGTCACGTCACACATATATTGATAACTGCAATAAAAACTTTGTAAAGAAAGGGTCTTGTTTGGTCTTAATCCAGCTCTGTGTAATGGTATAGTGCCTTGTAAAAGTATTTACCCCCTTGGCATTTCTCGTGTTTTGTTGCCTCACAACCTGGAATTAACATGGATTGTTTGAGGATTTGCATCATTTAATTTACAGAACATGCCCACAACTTTGAAGATTGTGAAGCAAACAACAAATAGGACAAAATAACAGAAAAAGAGAGACCCATAGTATAATCCCAAGGCCATAAACGGAGGGTCGGCATGACAGGGGGTAATGGGACTTAGGGTACCGAGAGTTAAGGAGAAGAAGGGGCGTGTTGAGGAATTGTGAGGGCTGTGCAGAGTGGGTTATGGAGATGGGGGTGGAGCTTTGGGAGGAAGTGAGTGGGGACGGAAGAGGGGGTGGTTTCAGTTGTAAGGGGAAGAGGGAGGAAGAGCTTCCCACCCTCCCGCCCTACATTTTGGGGAAATTTTTTCTGTTTTATTTGGGGACTGGAGCGTCCTTGAGAGGTGCACTTGGTGGGGTGCAAGGTCCTTTTAGGTCATATGGGCACATAAAAGGTATGGTGTAGGGACCCATCTGAGGCACGGCTCCCAGTTGGTGTATGGGTATCTGCTAGTTGTCTCCAAGTCAGTGGTTTCGCGTCTGGAGGCCTTAGAAGTGACTAGCAGGTACAGTTCTGGTTTTTATGCCTATTGGGACCTTGGGCTTCATTATCATTAATAAACTGTATGTTATGTTTTGAAAGGTTATTGACATTTAATTATTCGATATTTATATTTGGTCAATAAAATGGCTGCTACAGCCAATTTACTCCATTTATGTGTGGTGTGGTCATTAGATGAAAGGGGTGGGGTTATTGGTATAGCAGGTAACAAGCTATGGTTAATACCATAGTCAAGTCAATGTGCATAACTATTCACTCCCCTAAAGTCAATACTTTGTAGAGCCACCTTTTGCGGCTAATCCAGCTCCAAGTCACTTTGGATAAGTCTCTATGAGCTTGCCATATCTTACCACTGGGATTTTTGCCCATTCCTCCTTGCAAAACTGCTCCAGCTCCTTCAAGTTGGATAGTTTGCGCTTGTGAACAGCAATCTTTAAGTCTGACCGCAGATTTTCTATTGGATTGAGGTCTGGGCTTTGACTAGGTCATTCCAACACATTTACATGTTTCCCCTTAAACCACTCAAGTGTTGCTTTAGCAGTGTGTTTGGGTTCATTGTCCTGCTGGAAGGTGAACCTCCATCCTAGCCTCAAATCACACAGAGTGGTACAGGTTTTGCTCAAGAATATCCCTGTATTTAGCACCATTCATCTTTCCCTCAACTCTGACCAGTTTCCCAGTCCCCACTGCTGAAAACATCCCCACAGAATGATGCTGCCACCACCATGTTTCACTGTGTGGATGGTGTTCTTTGGGTCATGTGATGTGTTGGGTTTGCGCCAGACGTAGTGTTTTCTTTGATGGCCAAAAAGTTAAATTTTAGTCTCATCAGACCAGAGCACTTCCTCCATACATTTTGGGAGTCTCCCACAAGCCTTTTCACAAACTCAAAACGTGCCATTTTGTTTTTTGCTGAAAGTAATGGCTTTCTTCTGGCCACTCTGCCATACAGCCAAACTCTATGGAGTGCATGACTTATTGTCGTCCTATGTACAGATACTCCAGTCTCTGCTGTGGAACTCTGCAGCTCCTCCAGGGTTACCTTAGGTCTCTGTGCTGCCTCTCTGATTAATGCCCTCCTTGCCCAGTGCGTGAGTTTTGGTGTGCGGCCGCCTCTTGGCAGGTTTGCTGTTGTGCCATGTTCTTTCCAATTGATAGATTTGATGGTGCTCCTAGAGATCATCAAAGATTTGGATTTTTTTTTTATAACCTAACCCTGACTTGTACTTCTCAACAACATTATTACTTGTTTGGAGAGTTCCTTGGTCTTCATGGCAGTGTTTGGTTAGTGGTGCCTCTTGCTTAGGTGTTGCAGACTCTGTGGCCTTTCAAAAAGGTGTGTATATGTAATGACAGATCATGTGACACTTAGATTGCGCACAGGTGGACATCATTTCACTAATTATGTGACTTCTGAAGGTAATTGGTTGCACCAGAGCTTTTTATGGGCGTTATAACAACGGGGGTGAATACATACGCACATGCCAATTATCAGTTTTTTATTTCGGAAAAATAGATTTATACAGTATATATATTTTTCTAATTTTACTTCACCAACTTAGACTATTGTGTTCTGATGCATCACATATAATTCAGATTAAAAAATCATTGAACTAAAGCAGGGGTGCCCAACTGCTGGCCCGCGGCACCCTCCGATGTGGCTCGCCAAGTCTTGCTCTGAGATGGCGAGTCAGCAAGCCCAGGTCGCGGTTTCTCTAAGCATCAGCTCGAAGAACAGAGCCACCGCTAGAGGAAGCAGAGCCGATGCTTCCTGTATAGTGCCGGCTCCTTGATACCAAATGTACTCCACCTGTGACAGGAAGCATCGGCTCTGCTCTCTACTGCAGCCACATGCTTCTGTCACACTAATGCACGGGATATGATCTTGGATAGCAGCCAGCAGTGCCAGAGCCAACAGTACCAGTATCAGTCACCAGTACCAGCCACCAGTACCAGCCATCAGTAACAGTCACCAGTACCAGCCACCAGTAACAGCCACCAGTAACAGTCATCAGTACCTGCCAGCAGTACCAGTACCAGCCAGCAGTACCCGCCAGCAGTATCAGTACCCACCAGCAGTACTAGTACCAGCCAGTAGTACCCGTACCCACCAGCAGTACCAGCCAGCAGTACCAGTACCCACCAGTGGTACCAGCCAGCAGTACCAGTACCCACCAGCAGTACCAGTACCAGCCAGCAGTACCAGTACCCACCAGCAGTACCAGCCAGCAGTACCCACCAGCGGTACCAGCCAGCAGTACCAGTAACCACCAGCAGTACCAGTACCAGCCAGCAGTACCAGTACCCACCAGCAGTACCAGTACCATTCAGCAGTACCCGCCAGCAGTACCAGTACCAACCATCAGTAACCACCAGGAGTACCAGTACCCGCCAGCAGTACCAGTACCCACCAGCAGTACAAGTACCAGCTAGCAGTACCGGTTCCCGCCAGCAGTACCAGCCGGCAGTATCAGTACCCGCCAGCAGTACCAGTACCCACCAGCAGTACCAGCCAACAGTACCAGTACCCACCAGCAGTATCAGTACCCACCAGCAGTACCAGTACCCGCCAGCAGTACCAGTACCAACCAGCAGTACCAGCCAGCGGTATCTGCCAGCAGTACCAGCAGGCAGTACCCAACAGCAGTACCAGCCAGCAGTACCAGCACCTGTCCTCAGTACCCAACAGCAGTACCAGCCAACAGTACTAGCACCTGTCCGCAGTACCCAACAGCAGTACCAGCCCTGGAGGACAGCCAGCAGCAGCTATCAGTTATAACCACCTGGGGGACAGCAGCAACCAGCTGCAGGAATCCTGAGGAAGAAGTGAAGATCAAGGTCAGTTGAGATGTTGGTAAACCACTGTGCATCAGTGTGAAAGCAGCCTCAGGCCCCTTTCACACGATCGGTCCGATCAAGTCTGCTTGTCTGTTTTTCAGGTGGACCCAATCGGACCCTCCATTCACCTCTATAACGCGCCTATCTGCAATCCGATCTGCTTAAAAAAACAGAAGGGGATCTGTCCCCTTCTGTCTGGGCGGATCGGAGGGCCCTTAGGGTAGAGCGGGCTGCATCTGTGTCTGCTCTACATATGCAGAGTAGACATGTGCGATTAGTTTCGTACGAATCGAAAATTCGTACGAATTTCCGTAAATTCGTACATTCGGGAGGATCCGAAATACGAATTGCTATGCTTCCGAATTTGTTACGAAATACGAAATTTCGTTTACGAATTTCGGTTCCAAATTCCTAACGAACATTCGTAATTGTTACGAAAAGTTAACGAACCTAAAAGTTAAAAACCCAGGAAGTCAGCACAGCACAGGGATGGTGGGAGCCCCTCATAATGATGAATTCATCATAACGAACATTTGTAATTGTTACGAAAAGTTAACGAACCTAAAAGTTAAAAACCCAGGAAGTCAGCACAGCACAGGGATGGTGGGAGCCCCTCATAATGATAAATTCATCATGATGAACATTCGTAATTTTTACGAAAAATTAACAAACCTAACAAAAATTTGTATTTCATACGTAATTTCAGACACAAATTACGAAATACGAATTAATTCTAATACGAAACGGAACTCAACAAAACAAATTTAGTGAAGGTGCACATGTCTAATGCAGAGTGGACACAGACCTGCCATCTGCCCGCTACGCTCATTGTGGCCTGTGACCTGTTACCAAGTCGCTAAAGTGGCCCTCGCTTCTCAAAAGGTTGGAGCCCCTGAACTAAAGGCTGTAATGTAACAAAATAGGTAAAAAGCCAAGGGGGGTGAATACTTTCACAAGGCACTGTACATGTTTCCCTTAATAAGAACATGTTAACATGTACGGCCTTTTGTGTTTAGCACTCTTGCCATTCTACTCTGTGCTTTTGGTTTGGTTTTCACTGGATAAATTAGACTGCAATACTCTACCCTGCAGAGGCTTCTATATATGGTGGCCATAGACATTTTCCTGTTGTCTTGCATGGCCTTTCTAAATGGGACATTGAAGTTGATTTCAGATTCAAAGCCTAGAATTTCCCAAGTAATAAATACATTTTATAGTGTAATTGTGCATGCATGTATGTACTCTTCAGAGTACTGTATGATACGTTGATGCTACAGTATATATACATGTGAAGTTAATATTAAAGCATATCCACCAAAAATTAGATACAAAATAAAATTAGAGCCTGCCCATACAAGTTTGCATGGAAGAGTTTAATGAAACAAGGAGTAATAAATAACTTCACATAAGATGACAGCATGTGCCTCGTCAGATAGTGGAGAAGTATTTAATGATTGATCACTGACTGAAAATGATGCCACTGCTTCCTGCTGTAATTCATTTGAAGACTGCCTCCATAAAGTTTCATTTCATAAAATAGACTTATTTGTTGTTTTTTACTATGCCAGGGCTTTTACAAAGAATCAGGGGACCACGTCTTTTATCTCCTATAGAGTCAGTATCCAGGACTATATTTGCCCACAGAGTGTTTATGGAGAGCACTGAAGTATATGTAAAGAAGTTGAAAAATTATAGAATGAGGTTTGAACTAGCAGTGAAGATAGTAAAAAGGAATAACTGATAAGTAACTGAGGTTTGGACTAAGAATAAGAATGTGTGATGAGGATGACTGATGAGAAACAAGGGGTTTGAACTAGGAGTAACAATGTGTAAGAAGTATGACTGATGAGTGACTGAGATTTGAACTAGTAGTAAGGATTTGTGATGAAGATGTCTGATGAAATATAGGGGTCTGGACTAGGAGTAAGTATGTGTGAGAAGTATGACCGATAAGTGACTAATTGATGTACTAGAAGTGAGGACACGTGATAATGATGAATGCTGAGAGACAGGGGTGTAGACTAGAATAAAGGATTTGGGAGAACGATGACAGTGAAGTGACTGAGGTTTGGACTAGGAAAAGAGGTGACTGTAGCCATATTACTACACTTGAAAAATCACAGTCATGTACTGTCAATGATACTGTTTTTATTTGCACTAACAATTACATTTCCAGGACAAGCTTTTCGGGTCTACCCCTTTTTGGGTTGCCACCTCATCCCTTTAAAACCGAACACATAATAATTACACAGGTTTTGTGGCTGATTAGTGGTAATTAAACTCACTTGGTGCCTTATCTGCATAAAATTAGCCTCAGAACCTGTGTAATTCATATGTGTTCGGGTTTAAAGGGATGAGGTGGCAACCCCAACTCTTTCTCCTATTGTCCAAATAGTACTTACCTGGACCTTAGAAGAAGGGGTAGGCCCCAAAGCTTGTCCTGAAAATGGGTATTCTTTCCAAAAAAAGTGTGCTTGTAAGACTGCTACGCAAATACGGTGTGACATAAAGTATTGCAATGACCGGCATTTTATTCTTTAGGGTGTTAGAAAAAAATATAATATTTGGGGGTTCTAAGTAATTTTATAGCAAAAAATAATGATTTTAACTTGTAAACAAGTGTAAATAAGAGGCTTGAAGTGGTTAATGTTTGCATCAGTGGTAGTTTTTAGCACTAATTGATTTAAGCCATATTCAATAAAATTGATTTTTAAGTCCATAGTGTTCCTTTATAAGGTTTCTTGGTGATCTTTAATCCCCTTTTTTTCATGTTTATGCATGACCTTAAGGAACCACACCTGTCATTTTAGGTGGGGGCCTCAGCATTTGGATACGGTACTGATTTTGAACTACCCTGTGCACTAATTATTTGTCTGCCTGGGTGTCTCTTTATACATGTTTTTGAGTTGCTGAGAGAGAGGAACAGACTGCTGGGAGAGGATATAAAAGGGCTGGTCTAGATCTAGATCACTCTCTGGACCCTGGCCTGGATCTGCCAACAGGAACTCTGTGCCTGTGTGTGCTGCGGCACACCCTGCACAAGAAAGAGTTATCAAGTGGCGTCCAGAGGGACATCTGCGAAAAGCATAGTTTCCCTATCTTGCAGCGGTCTGGAGGCTGTTCCTGCTCCTGCCACTCTACCTGCACTTCAGATCTGGGTGGGCCACGACGCGGTGCAGCGGAGGTTGGACGCCATTCCCTGAGCCAGTACCCAGAAGGAGGTCCTGAAAAGCCATCACCATCTTCATCGCTGCCAGCAACTTCAGTGACAGTGTCGTTGAGCGGGCACCTGCCCATTTAGTCATATAGACCCTGTATACAGACACCATTGTTTTTGTCCACATTTCTGGTACTTGTAGTACCTGGATGCAAGTTCATTTAAATCCATAGACACTGTATACAGACACCTGTGCTTTCGCTTACATCTCTGACATCTGTAGTCCACAGGATACAATACCATTACACAATCATACACTGTGATCACTGGTGCTTAGTTTATACAGGAAAAATCTGCATCCTCTAATGGTTAACCACATACCAGCTAAATTTGCTCTGCTCTACCATCCAGGATTGTTTCACCTACCATTATTTGAGTGCTAGCTGAAGACCTTCTGGATTCCACGGAGTTACCTTTAAAGGAGCTGTTAAAGGAGAATGTTTTTTATCTGAATGCATTCTGAGCACTCAGATAAAAAACCTTTTGTGTGTAGTAACCACCCCAGCACCCCCTAATTACTTAACTGAGCCCCATCTCTCTCCAGCGATGTCCATGAATGTCTAAACCATTCGGGACACTCATCCTGATTGGCTGAGATACAGCAGCAGCACTATTGGCTCCTGCGGCTGTCAATCAGTCAGTCAGCCAATCAGGGGAGAGAGAGGGTGTGACCATGTCTGAATGGACACAGTGAGCTGTGACTCGGCTGCAGTGCCCCCATAGGAAACAGCTGGCTGTGGGGGCACTCGATAGGAGGGAAGGTCCAGGAGCAGCGAAGAGGGACCCGAGAATAGGAGGACCCAGGCTACTCTGTGCAAAACCAACTGCACAGAGGAGGTAAGTATAACATGTTTGTTATTTTTATTTATTTTTTTAAATGAGACTTTTCAGTCACTTTAACCCCTTCCCAATCTTCACAAGTGACTAGTGTTGTTTAACCGCTTCAGCCCCGGAAGATTTTACCCCCTTCCTCACCAGAGCACTTTTTGCGATTCGGCTCTGCGTCGCTTTAACTGACAATTACACGGTCGTGCGACGTTGCACCCAAACAAAATTGACGTCCTTTTTTTCCCACAAATAGAGCTTTCTTTTGGTGGTATTTGATCACCTCTACGGTTTTATTTTTTGCTCTATAAACAAAAAAAGAGCGACAATTTTGAAAAAAAAAGCATTATTTTTTACTTTTTGCTATAATAAATATCCCACAAAAATATATAAAAAAACTATTTTTTTCCACAGTTTAGGCAGATATGTATTCTTCTACATATTTTTGGTAAAAAAAAACACAATAAGCGTAAATTGATTGGTTTGCGCAAAAGTTATAGCATCTACAAAATATGGCATTTTTTGTTTGGCATTTTCATCATTAATTTTTTTTTACTAGTAATGGCGGCGATCTGCGATTTTTATTGGGACTCTGACATTATAGCAGACACGTCAGACAATTTTGACACATTTTTGGGACCATTGGCATTTTTACAGTGGTCAGTGCTATGAAAATGCATTGATTACTGTAAAAATGTCACTGGCAGTGAAGGGGTTAACCACTAGGGGGCAATCAAGGGGTTAATGTGTTCCCTAGTGTGTGTTCTAACTGAAGGGGGGGGGGACTGTGTAGGGGAAGAGATAGATCGCTGTTCATACTCTGTATGAACAGATGATCTGTCACTTCTCCCCTCAGAGAACCGGAAACTGTGTGTTTACACACACAGATCCCAGTTCTCCGTGCGTTCCAAGTGTTCGCAGGAGCCTGGCAGTGATCGTGATCGCCGTGCACTCGCATCGGCTCCATGGGCAAGCAGGGGGCGGCGCACACGCGCCCCCTAGTGGCCACAGAGCGAAGCGACGTTACATAACGTAGTTTCGCCCAGCCGTGCCATTCTGCCGCAGTACAACTGCGACAGATGGTCGGCAAGTGGTTAACTTAAAATGTCTGCTTTCAGCTGTCTGGAACTCCGCTTAAAGGAGCCAGCCAAGTCATAAATACAACAGTTTGCTTAATGTTTTGCCAGTTGCTTAGGTATTAAGTGTCTGTGTGGTGGCAAGTTTTTTGAGATCACCTTGGTGTGTTTATTGGTGCAGAAAAGCACCAGCACCTTTGCAGCCATAGTGCTATTTGCTGGGTGTTTGGTGTGCTTCTGCACCTTTAAGAAGGGATGGGCTGCCCTTCAGTCCACCTGCCAGCATTTATCCATTAGAATGCATGTGCCTCCACTGTGGGGACACTCATATTTTAGTGTTAGGACCACAGATATCAGGGTGCCGTGATGAGGCTCTGTGGCTTACGCATGCATTTGCAAATGTGTGCAGACTAAACCCCTGTTTTTAACGCGTACTGTTAGACAGGTCAATTTGGTTGTCTGCGAGCTGGTGGTAAGTAGGCTTTGGTTTTTTCCTGGGCATTCCCCAGGCTTTGTTTGCATTAAGTGTCTGTGGGCCTGAGGATACAGAAAGGAGTGGTCTGACATAAGCAACAAAAGTGCCAGACCCCTACCTTTCTGCTGCCTAGACATGTGCATTACGTTTCGTTCCGAATCGAAATTCGGACAAATTTTTCATTATTCGCAAATTCGGATGCAAAAGTGATGAACGAATCTGAAAAAAAACGAACGAATTCGAATCAAATTCAAAAACAAATTCGAATCGAATTCAAAAACAAATTCGAATCGAATTCGAAAACATATTCAAATTCGAAAACATATTCGAATCGAAGTCGAAAACATATTCAAATCGAATTCGAAAACATATTCAAATCGAATTCGAAAACAAATTCAAATCGAATTCGAAAACATAATCGAATTTGAAAACAAATATGAATCGAATTTGAAAACAATAGAAATCGATTTTCTAAAAAATACAATAAAATAGAATATAATATCATAAAGCAATAGAATACATATATATATATATATATATATATATATATATATATATATATATATATATATATATATATTTTTTTTTTTTTTAATTCTGTTTTATTGTTTTTCTATGCTTTTCTTTTCTTTTCTATTATTTTCTATTCTTTAATAGTCTTTTCTATTCAAATTCAAATTCATTCTATACGAAGTTCGAATTTCGGAACATGGCTTCTGAAAATCGAATTTCGTATAGAATGAATTTGAATTTGAATAGAAAAGATTAGAAGAGAAAAGAAAATAATAGAAAAGAATAAACTAGAAAAACATATATTGTATTTTATTCTATTCTGTTCTATTGTTATTCTATTCTTTTTTATTATTTTCTATTCTATTCTAATGTTTTCTATTCAAATTCAAAATCATTCTATACGAAATTTGAATTTCGGAAAATGGTTTTATATATATAAAACCATTTTCAGAAATTATAATTTCGAAAATCGAATTAGAATAGAAGTAAAGAATAGAAAAAAATAGACTAGAAAAACAATAGAATAATATATATATTCCAAAAGTTGCTGCACTTAAAAATGTGTTGCTTTATTCCATCAAATCTTTAGAAAAAGATTACAAAGCAAGTAGAGTCATTCCAAACAGAATCATTACAATCATTTGTTCAGACAAAGACTATGTTTCAGGCTGATATGTTCGCACCCTTCCTTAGATCAGTCAGAACACATCTGAACTTTATTTTTATATATACAAGGTCAGTGGGAGGACCTGTTTGCTGACACTAGATTGAAAGCTGTGTGTGGTTCTCCTCTACACTTCAATCTATATATATATATATATATATATATATATAGATATAGATATAGATATAATATTTTTTTCTATTCGTTTTTATTATTTTCTATTCTATTCTAATCTTTTCTATTCAAACTTGATTTCAGTCTATATGAAATTCGAATTTCGGAAGATGATATCTATCTATCTATCTATCTATCTATCTATCTATCTATCTATCTATCTATCTATCTATAGATAGATAGATATATAGATATATATCGATATATATATCGATATATATCGATATATATATAATATTTTTTTTCTATTCTATTCCATTTTTTTCCTATGCTATTCTTTTCTATTCTAAACTTTTCTATTCGAATTTGAATTCATTCTAGACGAAATTCAAGAATGAATTTGAATTTGAATAGAAAAGATTAGAATAGATAATATAGAAAATAGACTAGAAAAACAATAGAACAGAATAGATTAAAATATAATATATATATATATATATATATATATATATATATATATTTATTTATTATGTTTTATTCTATTCTGTTCTATTGTTTTTCTAGTCTATTTTTTTTCTACTCTATTCTAATCTTTTCTATTCGAATTCGAATTCATTTTATACGAAATTTGAATTTCGGAAGATGATTTTATATATATATATATATATATATATATATATATATATATATATATATATATATATATAATTTTTTTCTATGCTGGTCTATGGTTTTTCTATGCTATTCTTTTCTATTATTTTCAATTTTTTTCTAATCTTTTCTATTTGAATGCAAATTCATTCTATATGAAATTCGAATTTCAGAAAATGGTTATATAGAAATAGAATGAAATCGAATTCTAATAGAAAAGACTAGAATAGAAAAAACAATAGAACAATATATATAAAACATCTTCCGGAATTGGAATTTGGTACAGAATGAATTCGAATAGAAAATATTAGAATAGAATATATTATATTTTTTTCTATTCTGTTCTATTGTTTTTGCATGCTATTCTTATTTTCTATTCTATTTGAATCTTTTCTATTGGAATTCGATTTAATGCTATATGAAATTTGAATTTTGCACAATGGTTATATATAGTTTACTTTTTCAAATTCGGTCAAATTTTTTTTGAATGCGGTAGAATTTTTTCGAATTTGATAGTTTTTTTTCGAATGCGGTAGAATTTTTTTGTCAGGGCCTGGATCTGAACCCAGGACCTCTGCTGTGTTGGGCTGTAGTTCTTCTTACTGAGTCACCTGAGATGCCAGACATCTTCCTTTGGATCTGTAAGACAATCTTGGTTTTACCTTTTTCATGAACCTTGAACTTTTTTGTTCCTCCCATGAACTTCCGGATATAAGCCATGATACTGCACTTCCTGTTTGCCAGGTTATTGTGCTCCTTCCAGCCAACATCCCACTCTTGTCACTCCTGCTGCTATCTTTGTCTCTAATAATGCTGGTATGCTCCTACTGCTGCAAATCTAGCTAGAATGGCATTAGTGAAAACTGTCTCCTGTCTCTTAACTCTGGTATGCTCCTACTGCTGCAACTCCACCCAAAAACTGAAACACTGCTATCTTTTTTCTTATGTGTCTCTAATAATGCTGGTATGTTATTTCTACTTAACTGTCTGTAGACCTGTCCACATTACAATGCTTTATTATCTCCCTTGTCTTACCCAAAATTACGGCCCGTTTAACTGTAGTGCCCTCTTGCTAGTCTGTTTGTGACTTAAGAATTTTGCCCTGTTAACCAGCCAAGCTTTATAACCTCTTGATTGCTAATTGAAATCCACCCACACCCTACCCCTATCAGTATATATATAAGCTTCTCTTGGGGGAAGCATTTGCAGGGGGTACACATTTGCAACTTGGCTCTTTCTCAAAGTGGCGATTTCTATAAGTGGAATGCACTTCTGACTCTGCACTTCAGCGAATGCACAAAGCAAAGGGACACAAGATAAACACTTTGAAAAACAGCACACAGACATCAGGTGAACTTATTTACTCCTTTAGCTCTTTTTCCTTGTAACATGCTTTCTCTACCACTGCTTTTGACAACTCTGTCCTCCATCCTAAAACTATCTCTCCTTCACCCCTCTTCTCCCCCCCCACAGCATATATATATCACCCTCACTTCTGTCCTGTCCTTATTACTGCACCCACCAACTCCTGCTAATTCTAAATCCACACACACTAAAAATCTCCAAGACCCTGGGGCATGTCCCTTCATATAAATCCCACTCCCATATTACCTCCCTCACCCTCTTGTTTCTCCTAACCTCTGGAGATATATCCTCAAACCCTGGGCCTCCATCATTTAACTGCACCCCATGCACCCATCACCCTGCACCCTCTGGCAGCAGATGCAATCAACACAATTTAGTTCCCATTTCTATTCTTCCCAAGACCAGACTCTCTTTCTCTTGTGCCCTTTGGAACTCCCGCTCTGTCTGCAACAAACTCACCTCTCTCCATGACCTCTTTATTGTCAACTCATTTAACCTACTCGCCATTACCGAAACCTGGCTCCACGAATCCGACACTGCATCTTCTGCTGCCCTATCCCATGGTGGTCTTCTCTGGACTTACTCCCCCAGATCCAGCAGATGTAAGGGAGGAGGTGTCGGAATCCTTCTAGCCCCACATGGCACCTTTCTGGTACTTCAGCCACCTCCCTCTTGGTCACTCTCCTCTTTCGAAGCACACTGTATTTGTCTTTTCACTCCAATTTCTCTAAGGATAGCTGTGATCTACAGGCCCCCTGGACCAGTATCAACCTTTCTTGAAGACTTCTCTGCCTGGCTACCCTACTTTCTTTCTTCCGAAATCCCCACTATCATTCTCGGGGACTTCAACATCCCTATTAATACTAACACTCCTTCCACTTCCAAACTTCTTAGCCTAACATCCTCCTTTGACCTGAAGCAGTGGATACATGCTCCAACTCACTCAGAAGGCAATATCCTTGACCTCGTGTTCTCTCACCTTTGCACTCCATGCAACCTCTCTAACTATCCATTGCCTCTCTCTGATCACCACCTTATTGGTTTCACTCTCTCCCTTTCCTTCACCTCCTCTCCCTCCAACCACCTTTAAAGTTACCCACAGAAACCTACGTCATCTCAACCCTTCTCTTCTCTACTCTGTTATCAACAACCTCTACGACAAAATCTCACCCCTATCCTGCACCAACCTAGCCACTTCTGTGTACAACGCTTCACTTCTAGCCTCACTGAACTCACTGGACCCCCTCACTACACACAGAATCAAGCCCAGACCCCTTCAGCCTTGGCAAACAGATGATACTAGAAGTCTGAAAAAACGTAGTCGTGCTCTTGAGCGCCTGTGGCGTAAGACTAAGTCCCAGAGCGATTTCAACCAATATAAATCTGCCCTCCAAAAATACAATTCCAGCCTCCTGTCTGCCAAGCAGACCTATTTTACCACTCTCATTAGAAACTTATCATCCTGTCCCCGTCAACTCTTCTCCACCTTCAACTCTCTACTTCGTCCTCCACGGCCTCCACCCGCCAACTCACTCACTGCCCAGGAGATCGCCAATCACTTCAAACAGAAGATTGATACTATTCGCGCTGAGATCTCTACTGTGCCACACCCTCCACTCTTTACACTTCATGCCCACAGGCACAATCATTATTTCCCTCTTTCAACCCCACCACTACAGATGAAGTTGCTAAACTACTTGCTAATGTCCACCTTACCACCTGCCCTCTGGATCCTGTTCCCTCACAAATGCTACGTTCACCCTCTGGCCCTATGCTACACTCTCTAACCCACATCTTCAATCTCTCCCTCTCTTCTGGCATCTTCCCTAACTCTCTAAAACATGCACTTGTCAGACCCATACTTAAAAAGCCCTCACTGGACCCATCCAATCTTAACAACCTACGCCACATCTCCTTGCTCCCCTTCTTATCCAAACTCCTCGAGCGTCTGGTTTACAACCGACTGAGCGTCCACCTAGCTGATAACAGCCTTCTTGATCCCCTTCAGTCTGGATTTCGTCCTCAACACTCCACAGAAACTGCTCTCCTAAAACTAACAAATGATCTACTAACAGCCAAAACCAATCGACACTATTCTGTACTCCTACTCCTGGACCTCTCTGCTGCCTTTGATACGGTTGTCCTCCTAAAAAAACTACACGCCTTTGGTCTCTGTGATTGTACACTTCGCTCGTTCTCTTCCTACTTATCCAACCGCACCTTTAGCATTTCTTATAACTCTACTTCCTCCTCTCCTCTTCCTTTCTCTGTTGGGGTCCCCCAAGGTTCTGTTCTTGGACCTCTACTATTTTCAATCTACACCGCCTCCCTGGGTCAACTGATAGCCTCCCATGGCTTCCAATACCACCTCTACGCTGATGACACCCAAATCTATTTTTCTACCCCTCAGCTCACTCCCTCTGTCTCCTCACGTATAACTAATTTACTCTCAGTTATATCAGTCTGGATGTCACATCACTTCCTCAAACTCAATCTAGCAAAAAACGAACTTATAATTTTTCCGCCCCCATATGCCTCTTCCCCTGATCTCGCTGTCAAAATCGATGGCACAACTATAAGCCCTTCCCCACATGCCAAGGTTCTAGGTGTAGTCCTAGACTCTGAACTCTCCTTCAAGCAACACATCCAATCACTGTCCAAATCCTGCCGCCTCAACCTCCGCAACATCTCCAAAATACGCCCCTTTCTAACCAACGACACAACAAAGCTCTTAATTCACTCCCTGGTCATCTCTCGCCTCGACTACTGCAACTCCCTTCTCATTGGCTTATCTCTACATAGTCTATCACCTCTTCAATCCATTATGAATGCCGCTGCCAGACTCACCCACCTTACCAATCGCTCTGTCTGCCACTCCTCTCTGTCAATCCCTCCACTGGCTTCCGCTCGGCCAAAGAATTAAATTCAAAATTCTAACAACTACGTACAAAGCCATCCACAATTTTGCCCCCAGCTACATCACTAGCTTACTCTCTAAATACCAACCTACTCACTCTCTTCGTTCCTCTCAAGACCTCCTGCTCTCTAGCTCCCTCGTCACCTCCTCCCATGCTCGCCTCCAGGCCTTTTCCAAAGCCTCCCCAATCCTATGGAATGTCCTACCCCAATCTGTCCGCTTATCTCCTACTTTATTAGCTTTCAGACGATCCCTGAAAACCTTTCTCTTCAGAGAAGCCTATCCTACCCACACCTAACAACTGTATTTTCATTTTTTCCATCAGCTCATCCCCCACAGTTATTACCTTTTGTTTCCACTTGACCCTCCCTTCTAGATTGTAAGCTCTAACGAGCAGGGCCCTCTGATCCCTCCTGTATTGATTTGTATTGTAAGTGTACTGTCTGCCCCCATGTTGTAAAGCGCTGCGCAAACTGTTGGCGCTATATAAATCCTTTATAATAATAATAATAATATAATAATGATACTGCACTTCCTGTTTGCCAGGTTATTGTGCTCCTTCCAGCCAATATCTCACTCTTGTCACTCCTGCTGCTATCTTTGCTACCATTTGTTACCGACCTTTGGCTTGTTCCTCGACTATGCTTCTGCTTAATTCATACCTCCAACTATTCATTACCGACATTTGGCTTGTTTACTGACTACGCTTCTGTTTATCCCTATCGGCTTTATCTGCTAATGGACCCCAGCTTGCTGACCGCCTGTTGGGGTGAGCCTGAAGACCGCGACCTGATACTAAAATGCAGCAAAACTTTTCCCCACCATTAGGAGCCCTGGTAAATACCTGTTAGTACTTAGACCCCACACCTTGGCATCATCCGCCAGGATAACCTGTTTGTATACCTGTCCTGCTGGTCAGTGGGTGCCGCTCTACTGCTATAGCTACTGGCCTCGAAGCCTGACTCCAGACCGAGACAATACTATACACTATGGATAACAGTTTCTCCATACGCTTTTCTCCCTTTGTTCAGCATTCCTGAGACGGTGCGACATGACCTACACTGGACTCCGCCAGCCCAGTTACTTGTCACCTAATCTTCACTCTACTTGTCATGAAGCTTGAATCCCAGGAAGCTTGATTCTGTACATAACCTGTGCTTGCTATTCCCCTGGGGACGCACTCCATCTTCTGTGACAAACAGGCTGGCTCCCTAGGACACCCCATACCGCAAGTTGGAAGGAAAGGGGAAGGAACCCAAGCACACAAGTTCCTTCACTACTGGGGCCTGTCATCTACAGTATGCCAAATCGCCTATTAGTAATGGCAAAATAGCCTTCTCTGGTTAGCTTGACTGTTTGTTCAGACACTGGCACTGCATCTGCCCCTGGTGTGAATATTTTTGTGTTACACCTTACATGCACCCCTTTATGTACAGTATATCCTCAAGAAACTTGGAACCAGGCAAGGATAGGTTAACAACAAAGTTATCTTTTTACTAAAATTTGTTTAAATATAACAGAGTGTTACAGATAGCTTCTTTACAGACATCTCATTCCTCTTGAAGAATGCTAGCTTAGTGCCTCGTGATGCCCCCTGCCCATGGAGATGGTCATACCTTATAATTGTAGAAAGAGTCCTTAAAGTCCATAGAACACTTCTACAAATTCATGAGTCCCATGTCCTGGAACCCCAACTGGGTTCCCACCAAGGAATACCATAGAGCAGAGATATGCAATTAGCGGACCTCCAGCTGTTGCAAAACTACAAGTCCCATCATGCCTCTACCTCTGGGTGTCATGCTTGTGGCTGTCAGAGTCTTACTATGCCTTCTGGGACTTGTAGTTCTGCAACAGCTGGAGATCTATAAGTGGCTTCCTCTTTTTATCTACTTGCCCCCAGCAGAGGCTGGCACCGGCCAAAAAAGCAGGGAAACCTGGCCAACATGGTTAACCCCTGACTTCCCAGAGGCATCAGCTAAAAGGTAGCATCACTAAATAGTGCAACAATTTATATGGACAAGGCATACCAATAAAAAAAACCATAACAACCACTTAGTAGGCACCTGCCTACAAGTTACTGAAGTTTGGATTAAGAGTACGCATGTGTGAAAAGTATGATTGAGTGACTTAGGTTTATAAAAAGAGTAAGTCTGTGAGGGAGGGATAAGTGATTAGAGACAGAGAATTGGACCAGGGTTAAAGATGTGTGAGGATGACTGATGAATAAGTGAGGTTTGGACTAGAAGTAAGGATGTGTGATGAGCAGGACCCATAAATAGCTGAGATCAAGTAACCTAAAAAATCAAGATTCCTTGATTTTGTTGGCCCTGTTCGCCTTCTGCCACCTAATAAAAGACATCACTGTGAGACAGAGGCAATAAGTTATCAAGAGATTACTGGAGCTCCTGGCCAGTGGGGTGAAAAACACCCTTTTACAATTATGATGTAACCAATGCCCAAGGCTGTTCAGGAGTGGGACAGCCATAATGTATCAGTTATATCTAATGTGGTGCAGGGATTAAACCAGAAGTGCCCTTTTTATGGGGTTGACCCAGTTCTGGATGCGCCATTTTGAGATCCACCGAGTGTGAGTGTACACGGGAAGGACTGGTCAATAGCACTGGTCTGGATATTGTATATGGCATTGGGTAGTTTGTACCCAATGGTACAGGAAATCCTAGGACTGGTATGTACAGTAATGCCCTGTACACACGATAGAATTATCCGACAACAAAATCAATGTTTTTTTTCCAACGGGTGTTGGCTCAAACTTGTCTTGCATACACACGGTCACACAAATCTTGTCGGAAATTCCGATCAAGAACGCGGTGACATACGACAAGCTGAGGAAAATTACGTTCAACAGCCAGTGCGGCTCTTCTGCTTGATTCCGAGCATGCGTGGAACTTTGAGCGTCGGAATTGTGTACACACGATCGTAATTTACGGATTTTGTTGTTGGAAAATTTGAGATCCAGATCTCAAATTTTGTGTGTCGGAAATTACGATGGAAAATGTCCGATGGAGCCTACACACGGTTGGAATTTCCGACAACAAGCTCCCATCGAACATTTTGCGTCGGATAATCCTATCGTGTGTACGCGGCATTAGTTGTACAGAGCTTACAGCATTTCTTTGTGATTTAATATATAAACAACAGTTTCATCCAATAGAAGTGTAACACAAAGCATTCTCCAGATCCAGGTGCAGTAATCCTTTTTCTTATCCTTGTAATAATAAAGCGAGGGCATACTCTGCTCAGACACATAAAGGGCTGCAATTAAGACCCATTCTTTTTTTTTTTTACTTTACATTTTACTGTACTCAAAGGTCTTTGGGTGAAGCTGTCCTTCATAAAAAGCAAACCTAAAGACAGCTGTTTACTGTATTAAGCACATTTTTTTACATATGTGGACGGAATGAGCAGATCTTCACTTACAGATATTTTTTGTTTACTTACATATCTGGTTTACACTTTTAGGCTGCTTCACACTTATTGAATTATTAGCTGCTCAAAGAAAGACATAGGAATGCTTGTCAATGGTTTTTAGAATTTGGCAAGATGGTTGAGAGAAGCTTCATAGAAGTAGCTATAGCAGCTATGTAGTGGAAGGCCCATTAACTCACCATGCTCAGATGTAGGTGTAGGCCCCATTAACTAATTTATTCACAACTACCGGGTTCCTAGACATGGTCAGAATATGGCAACTCCAGTGGGGTGGTCCTTTGCCCCTTCAGTTGCTCGCTTGTGTTAAAACTACGACTATGCTATGCAGCCACATATCACCAAGACTGAGATACAGAGACATTGTATGGGTAAGTGGGGGGGGGGGGGGCTTGGTCATCATGTCTTCTATGTTACGTTCCTTGTCACTGCCATATACATGAGGTACCTTTACTTGAGCCACGCTCATGACTCGGATAGATGACTAAACATTAAAGAACTCTAGTAAACTTTCTCAATGTATTAACCGGTACAGCCAGGAGACACATCTAACCGAGCAGATCTGTTCTAAGTGAGATGCCGAGAAGGGCAGGGGAGACATTGGGATCTATAAGGCCTCTAATGTCTCTAAAAAGGGTACCTGTCACCTGCCCAATGCTATCACATGGGGGTTATTAACCCCTTTGTTATAGCAACCAAGTAAAAAAAATAAAAATAAAACAAAAAAGTTTAAAAAAATAAAATTTTATCAAAATGTATAAAAAATTTAGCGGGCACCTTGCCAAGCTGGCCGCTGCCAGGCTCTGCAGCAGAGGGGGGGGGGTTGGGGGCGGGCAAAGGACACCATTTTGGAAGGCTGAGGAGATCACCACGAGGGAGAGGGGGGAACAGATGTGTGAGGAGAGACTGCAAGCACCTGGGGAAGAACCATCCAAGGACAGTTCCAGAGACGATGGACGGTGGAAGTCAGGTGCCCCACCATAGAGGGACCTTCGTCAAACACCATACACTACCTGAAGGACGCCTCTGCAACATCACTGACAGCATTGAAGCCAGACAGCTCACTGATTCAGCAGACCACTTGCCATCTCTGCCTGCATGCAGTAAGGCAGAATCGTTCGATCAGTCGTCTGGACGTTACCAAACGTTCTCAGTATTGGTGAGAAAACAAGTAAATTCAGTTACAAGCCACTAATACCACTCTCTGAACACTGTGCACAGGCACCCATTATCTGGATTGCTTAAAGGATTGCTACAGTTCAGAACCAGTTGTTTTACTTGATTGTCACCACTGTCACATTAAGGAATTCTTGTTTCTTTGAGCTCCAACTGCCAGTGAAGACCAAAAGCAATACCTTGCACTTTGAACACTGCTATTTAATGACTTCTTAATGGGGACACGTTACTGGAATCTATGTTGTTTTATCCCTCATTAGGGTTTTAAGGTACTATGTGCCAGCCTGGAGTCCCCCTTTAGCAGTAGTAATACCTACAGCAATCAATAGCTTTCTTGAGGAATCCAATTATTACTGTTTATTACTGTATACAATGGTATAATTTACTTGGCTGACTAATATCCTTTTAAGTCTCTTTTCTTGACTTCTTAAAGCTGAGAAAGTTAGAACAGTTTGAACTGAGTCCGTGTGTCATTTATGGTGCTATTCCACGAACCATCTTGCTGGGTGTGCCAGTAGGGGCTGAGGCAATTCTTGGGGTTGAAGGGCAGAGTAACGGACTGAACAAACTTAAGCGGCTCCTACAGGGGGTAGCGCTCCAAATTTCAGAAAAAAAAAAATGCTGTAACTCCGTTGCCCTGCACACATTAGCAAACGCAAATGCACACCCAGGTGCGCACGCGTATGTAAACCACACTCGTACCACACATGTGACATATAATTCTAGTACAAGAGCTCCTGGTTAACTCCAAACTGATGAGCTGTAAAGATTTTTAAATCATCCCACATGGAGATTTGTGGGTGCTGTAGTTTTTCGCGATATCATGGGCTTATGCAAGTCTTATGCCCCGTACACACGGTCGGATTTTCTGATGGAAAATGTCTGATCGGAGCGTGTTGTCGGAAATTCCGACCATGTGTGGGCTCCATCGGACATTTTCCATTGGATTTTCCGACACACAAAGTTGGAGAGCAGGAGATAAAATTTTCCGACAACAAAATCTGTTGTCAGAAATTCCGATCGTATGTACACAAATCCGAAGTGCCACGCATGCTCAGAATAAATAAAGAGATGAAAGCTATTGGCCACTGCCTCATTTATAGTCCCGACGTACGTGTTTTACGTCACCGCGTTTAGAACGATCGGATTTTCCGACAACTTTGTGTGACCATGTGTATGCAAGACAAGTTTGAGCCAACATCCGTTGGAAAAAATCCTAGGATTTTGTTGTCGGAATGTCCGAACAAAGTCCGACCGTGTATACGGGGCATTAGACTTGCCATGTTTGCTATCTATTTAATCAACGCAACCTCATCTTTTATATTTTAGCTGAAAAATGGGTATTTTAATGAGTGCGTGCACCAAAATTCATTTTATTATATTTTTTTCCTGAAAATTTGTGTTTAATAAACAGTAGCGCAAATATCATATGACATGAAAATTTGCAACTATCATCTTTTTATTCTACAGGTCCTCTGCTTTCAAAAAATATATAATGTTCTGGGGTTTTAAGTAATTTTATTGCCAAAAATGAAGATTTTAACATGTGCAAAAATAAAAACATTTTCTCTAAAGCTAAACTGGTTAAAGGATGTTAATGGGTTTGCATTGACCTTTCCATGTAACAACAGTGTAGGAAGTACTGTGCCTTTGCATGACTTTAGTGCCACTGAACAACATCGAAGTTTCTTATGATTTGTACATTATGAACCCAGATACAATGCCAAAGAAGTATTATCTCTCTTAACGGGAGAAATCTATACAGTGCCACTGTGTCGTGTCACACCTTGTCTTCCACCCTGGGGACTTACGACACCTGAAAACTTTTTTATCTCACTAACTCTCTTCTAACAAGCATAAAATAAATAGTTTCTTTCCTGATTGCCATATTTTCTGCCTTCCCTGTGTTCTGCTGGCTTAGATTGGGACAGTAACACATTGCTCAAACTGTCCATTATAATATTAATTTTGCTGGTTTTGCCAAAGGCGGTAGCACCTGTTACACTTGCCATGTTGTCTCTGTATATGTATATATATATATATTTCCAAACATTTCTCACTTAGAACTGTGATATCATGCACATGGGCAACAAGATAACAAGATGAAACAGCAAGGTCAGGGGGGATGCAAGGTGAACAGGAAGAGAAAGTCTCAAAAATAAAACACAGGATAAAATGCATGAAAGTGGACATTGGGGAAATGAAAACTGCATCTTACAACCTAACTCAGGGCATTCTCCAAATTATTTAAATGCCCCCTCCCCTTCACTGCCAGATAAAGAATTGCTGGTCACTTTTTCTAGGGGATGATATAAATGTAGCACCCCTGACACCCCAAAGGCAGGATAGCACCTCCAGAGACTGGTGTGGGCTAGCATTTCACCCCAGGGCTTAGTCCATGGCTAAAATGGGGGTCCGAGAAAGAATATTGGGCGCCAGTCAATTTTGTTTTTTTAAAGTTTAATTGCAGAATGGTTAAGGAGGTGAGGGTTAGGGGTCCCAGATACAATAGCAGATCACTTAGACTCTCCAGTTCCAGATCAATGGCCAGCTTGACAGTGTCAGGACCTTTAAGCTGACCCAGCAACACTGTAAGCACATTCCCAAATTTCAGTGTGCCCTTCAAATGAGTCACCAGGCCCTTCTGAGAGAACAGCTTTCCTCCTGGCTCTTTCCAACAAGGTGCCTCCCTTGGGTATCCTCCTGGGCACAATTTCCTTCAGACCAGGCAGGACAACTTAAGGACCACTTCAGCACATGTTAGGCCCCAAACTAAGCTATAACCTAACAGCAGAGCCCTATCCAACAGCCCTTCCTCAAGCCTCAGCCTGAGGCAGGACAGAGAACACATGGCCTGTCTCAAATATTGTATACCCTCCCCCAGCATGCACCAGCGACATAAATCTCCAACTGGATTGGCTGAAGAAAATATAAATATTCATAGCTTAGTTTTATTTCTGAAATCTCATACTATGACCAGTGATACCAGTGACATCTACTGGCGACAGTGAGAAATCGCAAGCCAACTTAAAGTTGTTGTAAAGACAGAGTTTTTTTTTTTTTATATTAATGAATTCTATGCTTTAAGATAAAAAGCCTTCTGTGTGCAGCAGCCCCCCTTAGTCCCCCTAATACTTACCTGAGCCCATCTCGATCCAGCGATGTTTCAGGAGTGTCTCGGCTGCCCGGGACTCTCCCTCCTCATTGGCTGAGAAGGCAGCATGGTGCCATTTGCTCCCACTGCTGTCAATCAAAGTCAGTGAGCCAACGAGGAGAGAGGGGGGTGGTGCCAAGTCTTAATGGACACAGGGAGCTGCGGCTCGGGTGCTCCATCGCAAGCTGCTGGCTGTGGGGTCATTCAACAGGAGGGAGAGGCCAGGAAGGCTAAAGAGGGACCTGAGAAGAGAAGGATCTTGGCTGCTCTGTGCAAAACCAATGCACAGAGCAGGTAAGTATAACATGTTTGTTATTTTTAACAAAAAAAAAATTAGACTTTAGTATCACTTTAAGCTTAGGGAAAAAAACAGTTAAAAAAAAAACGATACAATCAGTCTGAGCTAACTACAGCCAAGTCAAAAACTAAATTGACATGGTAGCTCCTGTTTAGGACAAGGGGGTTACATAAAACAGAATGCTACTTACCTTATTTCAGGTTTCTGCTGGCTCAATTTTGGTTGTGACGACCAGTCCCCTGAAAGCACTTATTTTGCTGGTGTTATCACTTACAATGCAGGACCGGCAGCCACATCTCATCCTGATGACTTGTGTTTGGTAGATAATGAGATAGTCCATGACAGTTCCCTTTCTCAGTGCTCAGTAGGAGGGTCTGTCTGTTATAATTTCATCATCAGCCTCAGTAGTGTAACTAGAGAAATGCTGCACATGCATAGAACCTTAGAAAGTGTATTTCTCTTTCAAAAGAAAAAATTGTATCTAGTCCTAAACATATTCCCTTCCCTATCCTGCCTAACCTGTATAAAAGGGATTTGCATGATTATCTATTTTTAATCCGCTGTGATCCAGTCACGTGTCAGCAGTAGCACCTCTGGGTTGAACAGTTCCACTTCTGCAATAGTTAGGCACTTTAAGGCCTCTTTCACACTGACGATCCGTTCAGGTCCGCCTGTCAGTTTTTTAGGCGGACCTGAACGGACCCTCCATAGATCTCTATGGAGCGTCGGATGTCAGCGGTGACATGTCCGCTGACATCCGACCCGCTCCGATCCGAAAAAGTGTAACGGAGGAAAAACCTACTTTTCCATCCGTTCACTACGGTCCGTCGCCATCCGATCCCCCATAGGGGAGAGCGGCGCTCTGACAGGTCCGTCGCTGCACAGTGTGCAGCGACGGACCTGTCATCTCCCTACACGGACACGTCCGTGTGAAGGAGCCCTTATGGCAGAGACAATTCAGGCTTGAAGAAGGCGTTTCCTAATGGATAGGAAGAAAAATAAGGATTACTCTCCCAACATTTTATCTTCCCGATATGTGCCTGCTGTACCAAGTACTTGTATGAAATAGTCTCCTATTCTCTGTGTATTGCGTCCCTTGTGTAAAACCCCTGGTGTTCCTGCCAGTCCCTCTGCTTTCCTATCAAAAATTGACCACACTAGGGATGAGAGCACAGCGTGGTCAGTTTTCTGGCTGTGCTGAGAACTCAGCCTGCTCTCCTCCAATGATTCGACTTGTGCTGGCATGCCCCCCCCCACACACACACACTGCCATTCACTGGGAAAATCAGTGTGCTGCTTTTTCTACTACCCCATCTCTCTGAGCTCCTTATGCAGCTGAGAACAGAGGGTATGTGATCACTTATAAAACAGGGGAAAAAAAATATTTATAATGTTTTTATATATCTCTTCTCTACACAAATGTTTTGCCTTTCATTTCTATTTTAAACTGAATGGGTTGTTTTACAAGGTGAGGGTTTACATATACTTTAAAAGAGAAGTATAGCTAAAGTTTTTTCGACCATATGTTTCTTGTGGGTCTCAGGAGTACACTTACTTTTGCTTCATGTGCTTAGCTTTCCTGTGACCCAAAATCAGTCTACATTGGGCTATAGCCCACTGTCAGCTGAAATAGCAGAGCAGAGCCATTGTAAAGGGTGCCTTAGTGATGCAGATTGGGCTATATAAAGCACATCTGAACCCAAAATGGCCATCGAAATCTCGCAAGAGCTATGCTTCAAACAAGATGATGGCAGCTGGAACCTATAGAAGAGAACACAATGGTTTTATCCTGGGCTGCCCCTAACACCAGTAGAAAATGCGGTCATGTAACCGCTGTGTTTATTAATGAAAAGAGAAAGTGATTTAGTGATCACTGAATCCCTGTATCACTCTCTAGCATTGTTAACCCAATGGAGTAGCAGTGATGCTTCTCAGGTTAGCAACTGCAGCTGCCACCCCACCTACCTACATGTTGATTCAAGGAATATCCAACTGCATTTTTTCCCCCTATTGAAGCAGAATGGACCATGCTTTATAGGAATTTTATTGCCATTCCCTGGAGGGTTTCTGTATTTGTAGGTTTATAATTTATTGGTTGAACTTGATGGACTTATATCTTTTTTATCCTAACTATGTAACTATATAACTCACAGGGGAGTCTGTATGCAGTGACCAAAGACATTCCTTACAACCCCATAGAATATAATAAATACACACTCAATATGACAAATGGGCATCAGAAATAAAGATATAACTTTATTGATGTGGCTACATACTGTATAAGCCTTAGATTCTTTCTGGTAGTTTAGTTCCACTATGTGATAGTTCCCGAGCTGTTTTGGCTGTTAGGGTATTGATATTGTATTATGCACTTGGACTTTGTCCTGAACTTTTATTCAGTGGCAACCCATGCCTAGTGCTTTATTACACTAATAAAAATCCATGCTCCCATCGCACAAGAATACTGGGTACTGTAGCAACAACCAGCTGGATACTGGATCATGAAACCCACAATAAAGATATTTTCCAGCTCACCATGGATCTTCAAGTTGAGTCCAAAGCGCATTTGTGAGGTCAGGCACTGATGTTGGACAAGAAGGCCTGGCTCTCAGTCTCCGCTCTAATTCATCCCAAAGGTGTTCTATCGAGTTGAGGTCAGGACTGTGAGGTATAGGCCACTCAAGTTCCTCCACCCCAAACTCGTTCATCCATGTCTTCATTGACCTTGCTTTGTGCACTGGTCCAAATCATTTGGTGGAGGGGGGATTATGGTGTGGGGTTGTTTTTCAGGGGTTGGGCTTGGCCTCTTAGTTCCAGTGAAGGAAACTCTTAAAGCGTCAGCATACCAAGACATTTTGGACAATTTCATGCTCCCAACTTTGTGGGAACAGTTTGCGGATGGCCCCTTTTCTGTTGCAACATGACTGCGCACCAGTGCACAAACAAGGTCCATAAAGACATAGATGAGCGAGTTTGGGGTGGAGGATCTTGACTGTCCTGAACTCAACCTGATAGAACACCTTTGGGATCAATTAGATGAATTAGTCACGCAGGGCCTCATTGACAGGCATGTGATCACATGCCTAAGAAAGGGGTCCTGCGTGACTCCAAAATGTTGCACTCTTGTTTGTGATGTGATTGTGCTTCAATTAAAAAAAAAAAAACGTTTGGACTCAACTTGAAGATCCGTGGTGTGCTGGAAAATGTCTTCATTATAACACTAATAAACAGCTTTTTACCAGAAGATAATGTATTGATAGATTTTAGACATACCAGCAGTATTGCAAATGGAAATTGATAGCCAATGCATACATAACTGGACTAAAGAACAGGGTTTATTCTCTGTGTTCCATACATTTGACATGACAGAATGAGTGCTTCCTCCACAGCGCTCAATGTGTACATTGGTGGTCATATTCTTGAGAAATATATGTAATCCACAGTAACTCTGAATCCCACAGCAAAGGCTACAGGTAACTCTGTACAATAAATCTGCTGTTCAAACATTACTTCTGAAATTACTAGAAAGTGTGACGGTTTTAAAAGGTTCTTTATGAATAATATCAATGGCTTCTATAGAAAAAGGTAGCCCAGAGTAAAAGAGTGAGATTGGAAATATTGCTTACCAATTCCATAGAAGCAGAGCATGTTGTCATATGTGATGTGTTTTGAATGGGCAAATTACTGGCTTTTTGGCTTTGAAATTGCTCATATTCATTCAAAATTGCTTCTCAGGCGTGGAAATCAATCTTTGTTTTGCAGATTTCAATTCCTTTAGTGCTAACCACATAGATGGAACTAAATGAGTTGCAAAATATGTCTTTAAAAAAGATCATATGTGATGTTATTTTGAATCAAAATTTTTATTGCAGGGATTAATAATACATGGTTATTTATATGAGAACTAATGTGAAAATACAGAGGAGCACCGTCATTTGTGTATTGTATATCAAAATACAGTGTTTTTGCTGCTTTTGTCATACTTGTTAGATATAACAGACTGGCAAAAATACAGGATATGGAGAAATGCAAAGTGCAATAGAATGTGTCAGATCTACCTTTAAAGCGATAATAAAGTCTTGTTTTTTTTTGTTAAAAATAACAAACATGTTATACTTACCTGCTCTGTGTAATGGTTTTGCACAGAACAGCCCGAATCCTCCTTTTCTTGGGTCCCTCTTCAGAGCTCCTGGCCCCTCCCTCCTTTTGAGTGCCTCCACAGCAAGCAGCCTTTGAGTCATAGAGGCTTGGTGATGCACTGCCCATGAAGAGTGCGCTCTAGGTTGAAAGGGTGGAACCTTTTCTTTCAAACCATAAGCCTGAATAATAACCTGACTAATCCATCTAGAAATAGTCGATTTTGACGCTGCCTGCCCTCTCCTGGGGCCACAGGCAGTACAAACAAAGCGCCAGTCTTCCGTATCTGAGCAGTTGCTTTCAGATAGACTTTCACTACATTGAGAGAGTGTAATAACCTTTCCTCCGCAGAACAGGGTTCTGGAAAAAAACAAAGGTAGGGAAACATCTTGATTCAAATGATAACTAGACATTACCTTAGGCAAAAAGGATGGGTGAGGACGCAACACCACCTTATCCTTATGAATAATCAAGTATGGCTCTTTACAAGAGAAAGCTGCTAACTCTAAAACTCTTCTTGCGGAGGTTACCGCAACTAAAAACACCAACTTCCTTATCACCAGGATCAAGGGCACATGGCGCATCGGCTCAAAAGGCTGTCCTTGTAAAGCCGACAAAACTAGATTCAAATCCAACGGGCACAAGGGTGACCTAACTGACGGATTTATACGCATTACCCCTTGTATAAAAGCCCGGACCAAAGAATGTGAAGCAAGCGGCCTCTGTAAAAGCACTGATGAGGCCGAGATCTGACCCTTGATTGTACTCAAGGCTAGCTTAATTTCCACCCCTAATTGTAGGAAGGCAAAAACTATACCTATGACATACTTCCGAGGATGCCATCTTTTGGTTTCACACCAAGAAACATAGGCCTTCCAGACCCTATAATAAATGGTCCTAGAGGTCGGCTTTCTTGCATTAATCAGGGTAGTTACCACTGAACCTGAAATGCCCCCGACTCTTTAGAATGTGGGTTTCAATAGCCAAACTGTCAAATTTAGCGTTTGTAAGGCAGGATGGAATACCAGCCCCTGCGAAAGCAGGTCTAGTCGAAATGGAAGGGTCCAAGGAACCCCTACTGCCATCCTTGCGATCTTACGTCTTGTTGAACCTGGATGCTAATAGATCTATGTCCGGGATCCCCCATTTCTGGCATATGGCCAGAAAAATGTTGGGATGTAGAGACCATTCTCCCGGGAGCAATTGTTGGAGACTCAAGAAATCTGCTTGCCAATTCTCCACTCCCGGAATAAAGACTGCAGATATGCAAGGCACATGCTCTTCTGCCCAAACCAGAATATGGTTCACCACTTTCTGGGTGGCACGACTCCTGGTGCCGCCTTGGTGATTGATGTAGGCCACTGCTGTGGCATTGTCAGATTAGATCCTAACAGGACAATTCCGTAATCTACCCGTCAAGGCCCTTAGAGCCAGACGTGCTTCCCAAATCTCTAAAATGTTGATGAAAGTTTTCTCGGAGTCTGACCAGTGGACAGTGGTTTCTTCCAGGACTGCTCCCCAGCCCAAGAGGCTGGCATCCGTTGTAACTACCTTCCAGGTTACTGGTATGAAGGACTTCCCCTTCTGCAAATTTTTGGTTATCAACCACCAATTCAGACTCTGGCGCACCTTTGGAGCCAGATACATTGGACAATCCAAGGCTTGGTGCTTCTTGTTCCAAGCAGACAGGATACTGTTTTGTAAAGGTCTTGAATGGAATTGGGCATAGGGAATTGCTTTGAATGAAGCTACCATCTTCCCTAACAACCTCTTGCAAAGGCGAATGGAAGAACCCTTCCTTGTCCTGACCGCGTGAACCAGATCTCTTATAGCGCTGACCTTCGCCTGAGGTAAAAACACTCTTTTTTGGGCTGTGTCTATAACCAGACCTAAGAACTCCAGCCTTTTTACTGGCTGTAAGGATGATTTCTCTAAGTTGAGAATCCAATCCACATGTTCCAGATACTTGACCGTGCTGACCACATTCTGGTCTAACCCTGCCACAGACTGATCTATCAGTAGCAGGTCATCTAGGTATGCCATTATGTCATGGTTATGCAGTAATGTGTGTCTGTCAGCTCACCTTTCCTTCGGTGTTCACCTTTAGAGGCCAGCCACCATCACCTGACTGTTTAAATAATCTTCCCTCAGCATAGCTCCACCCTGGTCTCTAATTAGGAACACTATATTAACCTGGGCATTGCAAGCCAACCTTGCTGCTCAACCATTGTGTGTTAGCTTTTATGTGTACTTGCTGTGTTTCCTACGTCTGATTCCAGTTACCGACCTTGGCCTGTTCTCGACTATCCCTGTCTGCTTGTGACCCTGACCTTTGGCGTGCTATGTTTATCCTTGTCTGCTAGTCGCCCCGACATTTGGCTTATCCCTTACTTTCCTTGTTGTTACAGCCTCCTACCTCTTCTCTTGTAGTCTACAGTGAGCTGTGAGACCCTGGGGGCCGTGACCTGGAGCCAGACTGAAGTGCAGTCCATCCTCACCACTAGAGGCTCTGGTGAACACCTGCTGGCTCTTCGACTCCGCGCCCTGGGGAATCTATGCTCTAGATCCCAGTGGGATCTGTGTTAGTGTTTCAGTAGACCTGCTTCGTGAACCTCCCAGGGTTCAATCTGCAGCAGTCAGTCCTAGGGTCCACTACCTTAGCGGTGCACTCCTGTGTTCCATGGAGTGCATCTGTTACCTGGTCTCAGGTGACCTGACACATTACCGCTATACCTTGGGTCCTTAGCCTTGCCAGAAGTGGAGCCAGAACCTTTGGAAACACTTGCGGCGCGGTAGCCAACCCAAAGGGCAAATACTGCAAACTGAAAATGGAGCTGTCCCACTGCGAGCCGCAGGAACCTCTGGTGAGCGGGAAAGATTGGCACATGTAGATGTGCATCCTTGATGTCTATTGACGCTAGAAGTTCTCCTCCCCTCAGGGTGGACACTACTGATCTGATTGAATCCATGTGAAAAGAGCGGATGTTTAGGAACCGATTAAGACCTTTGAGATCTAGAATGGGTCTCACATCTCCATTTGGTTTCGGCACGGTGAAGAGATTTGAATAAAACCCCATGCCCCGCTCTTCTGAGGGGGTTTCTATGATCACCCCTTGCGATATCAATCAGTCTAGCGCCTGAAAAAAAGACCCCCTTTTCACTGGGTCCTTGGGAACGTTTGTCTTTAGAAATCGAGATGGGGGAAACTCCTGAAACTCTAGTTTGTATCCCAGAGGTACTGTGGAGATGACCCATCTGTCCCGCATCTCTTCCCGCCAGGCTCCTGAAAACTGCAGAAGCCTTCCTCCTACTCGATCAAGCGGGGGCTCCCCTTTAAAAGGAGGGTAACTCCCGTGCATGCACGCGTGTGGTGGTCCCGTTTGTCGGGAATCCCGGGGGGATAAGCCTGCAGCAGGGGGACGTGCAGTGCCCTGAATACAGCGGAGGGAGTCCCCATAACCCCTTTAGGTGGTCTGACAGGAGTGAAAGAGCGAACACTGTCCACAAGCACTGCTGACACAGTACTATCCGGGTAAGCATGGTAATGTTGACACCAGGTATGTTTAACACTATACACCCTCTAGTGGTAGAAACAGGCAAGACATCATCCACTCAAAAAAAGAAGTCAACAAGAGTTTCTTAGGACCTTCTTTAACTTGCCATTCCCGCCACAGGATACTGCTGGAAATCACAGACAGATCCAATCTTCACCCATCACGGCAGGCTTGTGTCATGACAGACCTTCAAGGACTGGATCCCCTTTGCATATAGGGTCCACTCCCTTGGACCTATACAGCACCCTGCCAGAGCAACCTGTGGTAATAAATGTGACCAAGGCGCTGGTTCCGGGGGTCCAGCTCTTCAAAGAGAAGCATAACAGGCAGAACCTAATTCTTCTTTTTAGAGGCTCGGATACCATCCGTTTAGCCTTTTTCTGTTTCTGGCTCTTTGAATGGATCCGATTGCATAGACCCTCCTGATCCTATCCAGGATCACCTGCGGAGCTCTTCTTAGCACTTCATTAACCGTGACCAACACCTTAGACACTGGCGAAAAAACTGAGGTACTCCCTTCATGGGAGGGGTTATATAGAGGAGGACTTCCTGTCTTTGATTATGCCATTGTCCAATCACCTAAAGGTGGCGTATAACCCACAAATAATGACTATGGTGCTCTGAGTCCCGTGATGTACGATAAAGAAGATGCATAGGTGTAAACTAGGCCTAAAGCTATGCAACCATATAGCACAAGAGTGGGTCGATCATTTGTGTAGGTGAATTACTTAAGTAAGTGCAAAATTGCAGAAATAGTTTCAAATGTGTGCTTCAGCTATTGATTTATTTCTATAGCTGGAGTTGTCCTTTAAAACAAACAGTCTTTGTCTGAAACAATAAGGAATGTATTTGTAACTGGTGTTTTGTCCAGAAGAAGCAGTATCCAGATTCATCATTTTACCAATTGGTATTCATCCTTCCTGTAAATGACTGAAGTCTCTCTCCATAAAAATAATAAAGTGACTATGTAAGCCACAGGAATAGCAGTTGATGGGGTATTACTTGCTCATCTATAAACTGCACAGTGATTGTACAGAAAGCGATTGCCGTCCATGGTTAGAGCTTTACAGCTGGCTGTGTTGAAGCACTTTGCATTTTGACACCCGGCCACTGTGATATTAGTAAATATGACACCTCATTATAACAAAAGTTTAATGCACATTCTTATTAAAGAGCAACATCATGCCAGAAATAAATCAATAACTACTAATGATATTCACTGAAACACTGCATCTAAACTATTCAGTACATCCACTCATTATTCTCATAAAAGGAATGTATAGTGGTTTTCTAAATATTTTCCTTATCTAACCAAAATGATCAGAGCTAAACAATTGAAGTAATAAACTAATATATATATATATATATATATATATATATATATATATATATATATATATATATATATATACACACACACACACACACACACACACACACACACACACACAGAATACATATATACACAGTGGGGACGGAAATTATTCAGACCCCCGAAGTAAAGAAAAGTCATATGCTTGGGTGGGAATACACATGTATATAATATACGTGTGTGTGTTTATATATATATAGCACCATTTTGATCTAATACAGCCATGAGTCTTTTTGGGAAAGGTGCAACAAGTTTTGGATTTGGATTTGGGTATCCTCTCTGCCATTCCTCCTTGCAGATCCTCTCCAGTTCTGTCAGGTTGGATGGTAAACGTTGGTGGACAGCCATTTTAGGTCTCTCCAGAGATGCTCAATTGGGTTTAAGTCAGGGCTCTGGCTGGCCATTCAAGAACAGTCACCGAGTTGTTGTGAAGCCACTCCTTTGTTATTTACAAAAATGTTATATAGAGAGAGAGAGAGAGAGAGAGAGAGAGAGAGAGAGAGAGAAATGTAGCACCCTGATGTTTAGGCAGGGCTGCTCTTACATTTAGTTGCCAGGCGATAGTTGCCTTGGTCAATTGTTAGGAGAGCAATTGATTTCCCCCTAATTCTGGAAATGCTGCACTTCTCTCTTCTGTCACTAGGTGGCCGGCTATCTGGAGACATTGGATAAGACAAGGGCATAGCAAAGACAGATTATGAAAAATGGGGTGTCTTAGGCAATGGGCAGGCATTTTCTTGGGTCCCTTGGCCTGCTGGGAGAGCCTATTTATTTGGGTGAAGTCAGGCGATCAGGGTTCTGTGCCACCTGGACGGTTGTGTCATGTTGCCCGGGCTGCTAGGCCGTAAGCCTTAGGCCTATTCCGGGGACATCTGGCTGCTAGGCTGTCTGAGGTCCTATCCAGAAGCAGGAGAGCAGCAAGTCAGGGACCCAGCGGGACAGCAAAGGTGACGCTTGTGGAGCATCAGTGAGTTCCAAGCCAGGGACCTAATGTGTCAGCAGGGGTGAAGTTTGAGGAGTATCTGTGAGTGCCAAGCCAGGGACCCAGCAAGGAAGCGGGGGTGACGCTTGAGGAAGATACTGAGTGCTACAGTGAAATCTCTCAGTGGATCTGAAGTCTAGTGAGAGAGAGACTGGGAGCTTGTTAAGTGAAGACTCACAGTGAGTGAGCATGGGGTAAGGAGAACTGTTCGAGTTGCAAATAGTTGAATACCATTACCGTTAGTAACAGTTACAAGATTGTTACCATAGGAGACCTACCTATACAGAAGTGGTGTGCAGCTGGAAGCCTTCACCTGTATAGCTGTCCACCTATAGAAGTCTCGGATTCTGCTAATTATCTTTGCATCTACCTAAGGGTGTCCTGGCCCTAACCCTCTCTCCCACATTTCTGTTCTAGAGACAATAAATCACTTTGCATTACACCCACCATGCCTTGTAACCCACTCTACAATGAAGAATGTCAGCTCTCCCAAATTCTGGAGGTAACCATTAGGCCTAAAGAGGCTCTGAACTTTGCTACATATATATATACTGTATACACACACACAGTATCTCACAAAAGTGAGTACACCCCTCACATTTTTGTAAATATTATATACTATCTTTTCATGTGACAACACTGAAGAAATGACACTTTGCTACAATGTAAAGTAGTGAGTGTACAGCTTATATAACAGTGTAAATATGCTGTCCCCTCAAAATGACTCAACCAACAGCCATTAATGTCTAAACTGCTGGCAACAAAAGTGAGTACACCCCTAAGTAAAAATGTCCAAATTGGCCCCAATTAGCCATTTTCCCTCCCCAGTGTCATGTGGCTCGTTAGCGTTACAAGGTCTCACGTGTGAATGGGGAGCAGGTGTGTTAAATTTGGTGTTATCGCTCCCACTCTCTCATACTGGTCACTGGAAGTTCAACATGGCACCTCATGACAAAGAACTCTCTGAGGATCTGAAAAAAAGAATTGTTGCTCTACATAATGATGGTCTAGGCTATTAGAAGTTCGCCAAGACTCTGAAACTTAGCTACAGCATGGTGGCCAAGGCCATACAGTGGTTTAACAGGACAGGTTCCACTCAGAACAGGCCTTGCCATGGTCGACCAAAGAAGTTGAGTGCACATGCTCAGCGTCATATCAAGGGGTTGTCTTTGGAAAATAGACGTATGAGGGCTGCCAGCATTGCTCCAGAGTAGGGATGAGCTTCGTGTTCGAGTCGAACCCATGTTCGACTCGAACATCGGCTGTTCGATCGTTCGCCGAATTGCGAACGATATGGGCCGTTCGCGCCAAATTCGTGTGGCGCGTCACGGCCCATAATTCACTGCGGCATTGCAGTGCATTGCTTACTGATGATTGGCCAAGCATGCACTATGACCCGCATGCTTGGCCAATCACAGGGCCGCCTTAACAGAGAGCCATAATTGGCCAAAGCCAAGGAGGCTTTGGCCAATTATGGCTCAGGGGATTTAGTACACGCCCCACACTATATAAGGCCGCCTGCACGGCGGCCCTGTGCAGTGTGTTCCGGTGTGCTTAGAGAGAGAGAGAGACAGTATCATTTCATTTGAGTTAGCTAGATTAGGCAGGACAGTCAGTCAGTTAGCTGCACTTAAAGTGTATTGTGTATATATATGCATCCCAGGTGTTGCATATATATATATATATATATATATATATATATATACACTGTATTCAGTTTAGCTAGATCCGTTCCTGTTATCTTCTAGACTATTTACATTTAGTGCAGTGCGTCCTGCTCACAGTGTTCAGCTAGATCCGTTCCTGTTATATTCCTACTGACAGGCAGGCTTGTCTTGTTACAGTATTTTGAAGAAAATTACTGGTGTTCTTTTGATCCTATTAGTACCACAGTCAGGCAGCTAGACTATTTACATTTAGTGCAGTGCGTCCTGCTCACAGTGTTCAGTTAGATCCGTTCCTGTTATCTTCTTACTGACAGGCAGGCTTGTCTTGTTACAGTATTTTAAAGAAAATTACTGGTGTTCTTTTGATCCTATTAGTACCACAGTCAGGCAGCTAGACTATTTACAGTTAGTGCAGTGCGTCCTGCTCACAGTGTTCTGCTAAACCTACAAGTTAGTGGGGTGCGTCCTGCTCACAGTGTTCAGCTAAACCTACAAGTTAGTGGGGTGCGTCCACCTCACAGTGTTCAGCTAAACCTACAAGCTAGTGGGGTGCGTCCTGCTCACAGTGTTCAGCTAGATCCGTTTCTGTTATCTTCTTACTGACAGGCAGGCTTGTCTTGTTACAGTAAATACAGCTACCTGAAGAAAATTGCTGGTGTTCTTTTGATCCTATTAGTACCACAGTCAGGCAGCTAGACTATTTACAGCTAGTGCAGTGCGTCCTGCTCACAGTGTTCTGCTAAACCTACAAGTTAGTGGGGTGCGTCCTGCTCACAGTGTTCAGCTAAACCTACAAGTTAGTGGGGTGCGTCCACCTCACAGTGTTCAGCTAAACCTACAAGCTAGTGGGGTGCGTCCTGCTCACAGTGTTCAGCTAGATCCGTTTCTGTTATCTTCTTACTGACAGGCAGGCTTGTCTTGTTACAGTAAATACAGCTACCTGAAGAAAATTGCTGGTGTTCTTTTGATCCTATTAGTACCACAGTCAGGCAGCTAGACTATTTACAGTTAGTGCAGTGCGTCCTGCTCACAGTGTTCTGCTAAACCTACAAGTTAGTGGGGTGCGTCCTGCTCACAGTGTTCAGCTAAACCTACAAGTTAGTGGGGTGCGTCCACCTCACAGTGTTCAGCTAAACCTACAAGCTAGTGGGGTGCGTCCTGCTCACAGTGTTCAGCTAGATCCGTTCCTGTTATCTTCTTACTGACAGGCAGGCTTGTCTTGTTACAGTAAATACAGCTACCTGAAGAAAATTGCTGGTGTTCTTTTGATCCTATTAGTACCACAGTCAGGCAGCTAGACTATTTACAGTTAGTGCAGTGCGTCCTGCTCACAGTGTTCTGCTAAACCTACAAGTTAGTGGGGTGCGTCCTGCTCACAGTGTTCAGCTAAACCTACAAGTTAGTGGGGTGCGTCCACCTCACAGTGTTCAGCTAAACCTACAAGCTAGTGGGGTGCGTCCTGCTCACAGTGTTCAGCTAGATCCGTTCCTGTTATCTTCTTACTGACAGGCAGGCTTGTCTTGTTACAGTATTTTAAAGAAAATTGCTGGTGTTCTTTTGATCCTATTAGTACCACAGTCAGGCAGCTAGACTATTTACAGTTAGTGCAGTGCGTCCTGCTCACAGTGTTATGCTAAACCTACAAGTTAGTGGGGTGCGCCCTGCTCACAGTGTTCAGCTAAACCTACAAGTTAGTGGGGTGCGTCCACCTCACAGTGTTCAGCTAAAGCTACCTGTAGAAGGTTGGTGGTGTTCTCATACTACAGGCAGGCAGTTGATTTTGCTAGCTGCAGTATCAGTATATATATATATATATATATATATATATATATATATATATATATATATCCCAGCTTAGTGCAGCTACAGGCCATTAGTATGTCTGGAAGGCCAAGAAGGAGAGGCAGACAGTCACAAGCCAATAAGAGAGGGCAAGCAGGCTCTGTGTCTAGTGCTGGTCGTGGAGACGGTGCATCCTCATCAGCACGTGGCCATGGGACACGCTTGGCCTTTTTTTCGGCAGCTGGCCATGTTGAGCCACAACATGCGGAAGACTTGGTCGAGTGGATGACCAAGCCGTCCTCATCCTCCTCATCCTCTCTCACCCATGCCCAGGGTACTTTGTCTGGCAAAGCAGCGGCCTCTTCCCTTGGCTCAATGTCATCAGTGACTCCTTCCCTAGCCCCACCATGTCCTCCTGAGGAGTCCCTCGAACTGTTTGACCACAGTGTTGGGTACATGCTCCAGGAGGATGCCCAGCGTTTGGAAGGCTCTGATGATGATACTGAGCTCGATGAAGGCAGTAACACGAGCACGGACAGAGGGGGTGCCCAAGAAGGACAGCAATCTGGCAGTCATGCTCCCCCTGCTGCAGCATACTGCCAGGTTTGCTCCAGTGATGAGGAGGGAGGGGATGATGAGGTCACTGACTCAACGTGGGTGCCTGATAGGAGAGAGGAGGAGGAGGAGGAGGAGGAGGAGGAGGCGGCACATCACCAACGAGGCAGGATGCCCTCCAGGGGCCAGCCTAAGGGCAGCACATTGACTGCATCACACCCCAAAGCTCCACATGTGCAGGGCGCTGCAGTCTCTGCGCGTTATTCAAAAAGTTCTTTGGTGTGGCCTTTTTTTGAGACGAGTGCATCAGATCGCACCGCTGCTATTTGCAACATATGTCTCAAGCGTATCTCGCGTGGCCAAAACATCTCCCGCTTGGGTACCACATGCTTGACCAGACATATGTTGACCTGCCATGCAGTTCGTTGGCAAGCGTATCTAAAAGACCCACACCAAAGAACAAAGAGGACCTCTGCTTGCTCCTCATCAGCTGAGATTTCCAACCCCACTAGACCTTCAGTCCTCTCTGAGACCTGCACTGAGAGGAATAAAGGTGTAGAATTAGGTGTGTCACAGCCACGTACTTGTGGGCAATCTGATTTTGGTACACCGACGTCAGATTGTACCAGGCAAATTTCCCTGCCCCAGCTGCTGCACCGCCGAAAGAAGTTTGCTCCCAGCCATCCACATGCCCAACGGTTGAATGCTAGCTTGGCAAAATTGCTAGCACTTCAACTGCTGCCTTTTCAGTTGGTAGACTCTGCCCCCTTCCGTGAGTTTGTGGAATGTGCGGTTCCTCAGTGGCAGGTACCCAAACGCCACTTTTTCTCACGGAAGGCAATTCCGGCTCTCTACCAGCATGTGGAAGGCAATGTCCATGCCTCGCTGGACAGGGCGGTCAGCGGTAAGGTGCATATTACCGCTGACTCATGGTCCAGCAGGCATGGACAGGGACGTTACCTAAGTTTCACGGCGCATTGGGTGACTCTGCTGGCAGCTGGGAAGGATGCAGGACAAGGTGCAGTAGTGTTGGAGGTTGTTCCGCCACCACGCCTCCAAAATGCTAATGATTGTGACACACCTCTCTCCTCCACCCCCTCCTCTTCTTCTTCCTCCATGGCCTCTTCCTCGGAACCAGCGGTGCTCCGTAGTCGTTCAAGGGGCTACACAAGTACGCAGGCCAAAAGATGCCATGCGGTGCTTGAGCTGGTGTGCTTGGGGGACAGGAGCCACACTGGGGCAGAGGTTCTGTCAGCTCTGCAGGGGCAGGTTCAGAGGTGGTTGACGCCACGCCAACTTAAGGCAGGAATGGTGGTTTGCGACAATGGCACCAACCTCCTCTCTGCCCTCCGACAGGGACAAATGACCCATGTGCCCTGTTTGGCTCACGTCCTTAACTTGGTGGTGCAGCGGTTCTTGGGCAGGTACCCGGGCTTACAGGATGTCCTGAGGCAGGCCAGGAAAGTCTGTGTGCATTTCCGCCGGTCATATAATGCCAGTGCTCGGCTGACGGACCTCCAAAAGGAGTTTAACCTGCCCAAGAACCGCCTAATCTGTGACATGCCCACCAGGTGGAACTCAACGTTGGCCATGCTGCAGCGGCTGCACACGCAGCAGAGGGCCATCAATGAGTACCTGTGCGACTATGGACCAGGACAGGGTCAGGGGAGCTTGGTTTTTTTTCCCCACGCCAGTGGGCCATGATCAGGGATGCATGCACTGTCCTGTCACCATTTGAGGAGGCCACGAGGATGGTGAGCAGTGACAGTGCATGCATCAGTGACACTGTCCCCCTTGTCCACCTGTTGGAGCACACGCTGCGTGGAATAATGGACAGGGCACTTGAGGCAGAACAGAGGCAGGAAGAGGAGGACTTCCTTAGCTCTCAAGGCCCCCTTTATCCAGACAGTGTTCCTGCGTGCCCGCCGATCACACAGGAAGAGGACGAGGAGGAAGAGGAGGAGGAGGAGGAGGAAGATTGTGTCAGTATGGAGGTGGAGCCTGGCACTCAGCATCAGCAGCAGTCTTTAAGGGATCAGTCCCAAGAAACACATGGACTTGTACGTGGCTGGGAGGAGGTGGCTGCGGACCATGTCGTCCTTAGTGACCCAGAGGACTCCGGACCGAATGCCTCAGCAAACCTACGCTGCATGGCCTCCCTGATCCTGCAAAGCCTGCGTAAGGATCCTCGTATTCGTGGTATCAAGGAGAAGGACCAATACTGGCTGGCAACCCTCCTTGATCCACGTTACAAGGGTAAGGTTGCGGACCTTATCTTGCCATCGCAGAGGGAGCAGAGGATGAAACATCTTCGGGAGGCCTTGCAGAAAGGTCTGTGCAACGCGTTCCCAGAGACTGGGAGGTTACAAACTCCTGTTTCTGGACAACGTGTTGCTGAGGCTTCGGTCAGTCAAAGAAGGAGCGGTGGAGAAGGTGGCCATCTGACCGATGCGTTCAGACAATTTTTTGGTCCGCAGCCCCAAGGTATGATCGGTTCCAGCAACCATCGCCAGCGTCTGTTTTACATGGTGCAGGAATACCTAGGGGCAAGATCAGACTTGGACACCTTTCCCACCGAAAATCCTCTGGGTTACTGGGTCTTGAGGATGGATCACTGGCCAGAGCTTGCACAGTATGCAATTGAGCTACTGGCCTGTCCTGCATCCAGCGTTCTTTCGGAACGCACATTCAGTGCTGCTGGAGGCGTGGTAACCGATCACAGGGTGCGTCTGTCCACTGACTCGGTCGATCGACTGACCTTCATAAAAATGAATGAGTCTTGGATCACCACCAGCTACCAAGCACCTGATGCTGATGTAACCGAATAATTTTTTTTGAAATCTCAGATCCCTTCAAAGACTGCCTATGCTGATGCTGAGTGACTATCCCTGAGTAATTATCCTCTTCCTCCTCAATCATCACGCTGATAGCTTGTAAGAACATTTTTGGTTCTGGGTGCCACCACCAGTGCCTAAGGCACAATTTTTCAGCCCCTGTTTAACAGGGGCGTGTAATTACGATTTTTGATGTAATACTTTGCAGCAGGGCTCGTTCCTGCATTCCAACTAGAGTGTCTGTGAGGGGTTGCAGTGTTGTGGCACCAGCACCAGTGCCTAAGGCCCAATTTTTCAGCCCTTGTTTAACAGGGGCGTGTAATTACAATTTTTGATGCAATACTTTGCAGCAGGGCTCGTTCCTGCATTCCAACTAGAGTGTCTGTGAGGGGTTGCAGTGTTGTGGCACCAGCACCAGTGCCTAAGGCCTAATTTTTCAGCTCCTGTTCAACAGGGGCATGTAATTACAATTCTTGATCTAATATTTCACAGCAGAGCCCTGTGAGGGCTTACAGTGTTGTGGCCACAGCAACACCTAAGGCCCAAATTTCTGCTGAGTATATAGGGCAGGACCCTACTTTCAAACAACTAACTTACAAACGACTCCTACTTGCAAACGGAAGTAGACAACAGGAAGTGAAATCTACCCCTAGGAAGGGAAATTCTCTCCTGTAAGAGTTAATATGGGAAAAATATTTCTCCTTTCCACTGATGCTTTCCAATCCATTGGGACAAAAAGTGAGGTGAAATCTTCTGAAGAGGAGGAAAGACAGCAAAACAAATGTCACAGGGGTGATAACCCTTCCCTATGTTTTCCAAAAAGCTTAAAAAAGATTTTTTGGCTGGAGCTAAACACGTTAAAAATGTACCCGTTCAAAATTACAAAGAGATTCTACTTAACAACAAACCTACAGCCTGTATACTGCTGTTCAGAGTATATAGGGCCTGGTGGCCCCACACCTTTCCTTATTTTAATTTGGGTGCGGGGTTCCCCTTAATATCCATACAAGACCCAAAGGGCCTGGTAATGGATTGGGGGGTACCCATGCCGTTTGTCTCACTGATTTTCATCCATATTGCCAGGACCCGACATTACATTAAACCCGCAAGCAGTTTTAAATGAGATTTTTTCCTTTAAAAATGACATTTGGTGCAGGGACTGTTCTAAACACGGGAAACACGCGTCACTTTACAGGCATACTATAGACACCCCTCAGGTACGATATTTAAAGGAATATTTCACTTTTTTTTTTTTACTTTAAGCATCATTAAAATCACTGCTCCCGAAAAAACGGCCGTTTTTAAACGTTTTTTTTGCATTGATACATGTCCCCTGGGGTAGGACCCGGGTCCCCAAACCCTTTTTAGGACAATACCATGCAAATTAGCCTTTAAAATGAGCACTTTTGATTTCGAACGTTCGAGTCCCATAGACGTCAATGGGGTTCTAACGTTCGTGCGAACTTTCGGTCCGTTCGCAGGTTCTGGTGCGAACCGAACCGGGGGGTGTTCGGCTCATCCCTACTCCAGAGGTTGAAGGGGTGGTGGTTCATCCTGTCAGTACTCAGACCATACTCTGCACACTGCATCAAATTGGTCTGCATGGCTGTCGTCCCAAAAGGAAGATGATGCACAAGTAAGCCCGCAAACAGTTTGCTGAAGACAAGCAGACTAAGGACATGGATTAGTGAAACCATGTCCTGTGGTCTGATGAGACCAAGATAAACTTATATGGTTCAGATGGTGTCAAGCGTGTGTGGTGGAAACCAGGTGAGAAGTACAAGTGTGTCTCCCGCAGTCAAGCATGGTGGTGGGAGTGTCATGGTCTGGGGCTGCATGAGTGCTGCCGGCACTGGGGAGCTACAGTTCATTGAGGGAACCATGAATGCCAACATGTACTGTGACATACTGAAGCAGAGCATGATCCCCACCCCTCAGAGACTGGGCCGCAGGGCAGTATTCCAACATGATAACGACCCCAAACACACCTCCAAGATGACCACTGCCTTGCTAAAGAAGCTGAGGGTAAAGGTGGTGGACTGGCCTAGCATGTCTCCAGACCTAAACCCTATTGAGCATCTGTGGGGCATCCTCAAAGGGAAGGGGGAGGAGCGCAAGGTCTCTAACATTCACCAGCTCCGTGATGTCATCATGGAGGAGTTGAAGAGGACTCCAGTGGCAACCTGTGAAGCTCTGGTGAACTCCATGCCCAAGGGAGGTAAGGCAGTGCTGGAAAATAATGGTGGCCACACAAAATATTGACACTTTGGGCCCAATTTGGACTTTTTCGCTTAGGGGTGTACTCACTTTTGTTGTCAGCGGTTTAGACATTACTGGCTGTGTGTTGAGTTATTTTGAGGGGACAGAAAATTTACATGGTTATACAAGCTGTACACTCACTACTTTACATTACAGCAAAGTGTCATTTCTTCAGTGTTGTCACGTGAAAAGATAGAATAAAATATTTACAAACATGTGAGGGGTGTACTCACTTTTGTGAGATACTGTATATATACTTTTTATAAGAACATATCAACTAAAAGAGTTCTGCCAAATCATGTTTGACTCGAACATTGCCTGTTTGGTAGTTCGTCGAATTGCGAACGTTATGGGCCGTTCGCACCAAATTCAAGTGGCGCATCACGGCCCATAATTCACTGCGGCATCGCAGTGCATTGCTGGCTCATGATTGGCCAAGCATGCACTATGACCCACATGCTTGGCCAATCACAGCACCGTCTCTACAGAAAGCCGTAATTGGCCACAGTCAGGGTGGCTTTGGCCAATTATGGCTCAGGGGGTTTAGTACACGCCCCACACTATATAAGGCCGCCTGCGTGGCGGCCTTGTGTAGTGTGTTGCGGCGGCGGAGAGAGATAGACAGAGAGACAGTGTCGTTTGATTTAAGTTAGATAGAGTAGGCATGCGAGTCACTTAGCTGCACTTACAGTGTATTGTGCATATATATATATATATATATATATATATATATACACACACACATACACACACGGTACTCAGTTTAGGTAGATCCATTCCTGTTATTCTCTTTCTAATATACTGACAGGCAGGCGTTTTTACAATATTTACAGTATTTACATTCAGTGTACTGTGTCCTTTGCACAGTGTGCACCTAAAGCTACCTGAAGACAATAGCTGGTGTTCTTCTGATCCTATTAGTACCACAGGCAGGCAGCTGCAGTATTTACAGTTAGTGTACTGTGTCCTCTGCACAGTGTGCAGATAGAAAACAAGAAGCGCCAATCTAAGTGCAGTATCAAAATCTTACCTTTAATAGAAATATAAAAACGAATGGCCAAGTGGCTACTCACAAGGACAAGGTAAAAATAAGGCACATAAGAACATGTAGCTAGCCCAGAGATGTCATCTCAGCTGTTCACGGTGCAGGCTCCAAACGATGCTATCAGGGTGCTGGGGAGAGGGTGGAGAGGCAGTCCGCTGTGTGGCAACCTCCGCTGATGGGTGCTTGGCTGTGGAGAAGACGGTGAAACCCAGGTGTCCGCAAGGTGAGCCGGCATCTAATTGGGCACCGAAAGCCAGGACCGGAAGCAGGAAGCAGGAACCGGATGGGAACCAGCGTGAAGTGCACTTTACACTAGGAACAGAGCAGCAGAAATGGCGTATGGATGTGTCAGATGACGCGTTTCAATGCATGCGCATTTTCTTCAGATCTAATAGGCTGATGAAGCAGGTGTCCTTTATATAGATGGGCCGGAGTCCATTGCTAAGCGATGATGTCAGCAGGAAACAGACGGTGCTAGCAATATATAAGGGAAGCTAGCACCCTCTGTTTCCTGCTGACGCCGTCGCTTAGCGATGGACTCCAGCCCATCTATATAAAGGACACCTGCTCCATCAGCCTATTAGATCTGAAGAAAATGCGGATGCATTGAAACGCGTCATCTGACACGTCCATACGCCATTTCCGCTGCTCTGCTCCTAGTGTTAGGTGTGCTTCACGCTGGTTCCCATCTGGTTCCTGCTTCCGGTCCTGGCTTTCGGTGCTCAATTAGATGCCAGCTCACCTTGCGGACACCTGGGTTTCACCGTCTTCCCCACAGCCAAGCACCCATCAGCGGAGGTTGCCACACAGCGGACTGCCTCTCCACCCTCTCCTCAGCGCCCTGATAACATCATTTGGAGCCTGCACCGTGAACAGCTGAGATCTCTGGGCTAGCTACATGTTCTTATGTGCCTTATTTTTACCTTGCCCTTGTGAGTAGTCACTTGGCCGTTCGTTTTTATACTTCTATCAAAGTTAGATTTTGATACTGCACTTAGATTGGCGCTTCTTGTTTTCTTATGGAAGAGCCCTGGGGCCATCATAAAAAAAAAAAATACAGAATTATGAGTTTAAAAAAAAAATGTTTTTTTTTTTTTTTTACAGAATTCTGAGTTTGAAAGTCAGAATTCTGAGTTTGAAAGTCAGAATTCTGAGATTCAAAGTCAATCGTGAGTTTAAAAAAAAAAAAATCTACAGAAATCTGAGATTCAAAGTCAGAATTCTGAGATTCAAAGTCAGAATTCTGAGTTTCAAAGTCAGAATTCTGAGTTTATAAAATATAGTAGTCTCTATTAGGAAGATTTTAGGACCAATGAGCAATAAGGTAGTAACACCCACAGATCATCATTCTGCAGACATACATGTCTTCTGCTCTGTATATGTAAATCTATCTTAGTTACAGCACACAGTATAGGGAAGCAGGCAGTGCTGGGTTCTCTGGTTCCTCTACTGTATTAATTAGTTCCTCGATTTGCTGTCTTATCCTTCTCTGTCGTCTGCTACAACATAAAGAGCCCTGCTGAAAACATGTGTACAGTATTGTGTGTGAGTGGTGGGGGGCACAGCTTTCATAGATAGCAGAACACAATGGCCAGCACAGCTCTGCACCCCAACTTGTAGGAAACATTGCACTATTGCCCCTACATGAGGGAATTGTGAATGGCTAGAAGGCAGCAGGCCAATGTGTGTCCAATGTGTTAATCATAGCAATTAATTGTACGGGCTGATATGGTGTTTCACACAAAATATATCTCATATTAAACATAAAAAGCAATGATAAAGTGTCCTTAAGTGATAGCCTAGTGGTTAGAGTAACACGCTTATAGTGTTGAAGATTGTGCGTTCTAATACAGTTCAGAGCATAATCTTTAGTTATAAGAGCATAATCTTTAGTTATATATTTTCAATATATTGATTTTATATTAAACATATTTTAAAATATATTATATATATGTATTTTATTTATATATTGATTTAAAGGATTATTAACAAAGACATATTGATAAAATTGTTGTATATGCTGACTACTATAAATTAGAGAGTAGGGATTCTTTTTACTGTGTATGGGGCCAGTTCTCAATTTCAGGAGATTGCCCCTGGAAGCTGCATGATAACCATCATATCTCATAGCTCAGCCCTGGGCTCTGCACTATACTGTAATCTGTGTGTATTACAATGTACACGCCGATATCTCCCCTTCACTGATTGGCTGCACTTCATCCCCACTGACACTGATGCAGCGCAATTTTCCTCTTAGCTACACCATTGACACAGAAATGTTTTCCATCCAATGACACTACCGATGCAGGGTCATTTTTTTCCATCCAATGACATCACAGATGCAGGGTCATTTTTTTCCATCCAATGATATCACTGATGCAGGGTCATTTTTCTTCTTCACTACTGTTAGCCCCTTATGTGTGCACCAGTTTTAAACTCACATACTACAAATATATATATATATATATATATATATATATATATATATATATATATACATACACACACACAGGTACAGTATTTTGCTCTGCATGCCACTATTTTCCCAGAATCCCCACCTGAGAGGGGGGAGGGGCACAGTTTGTAAACTTCACCCTGCGTACTGGCAGAGGGCAGGGCGCTCAGTGATTGGGGGAGATGGAGGGTTATAAGAGGAGGGCGGAGTAACAGTCTGGGACACATAGGAAGTCCCGTGCTGCACCTACTTTCGTACAATCAATCCCCATAGCGATGCCACGACCACCCCTGGCCCGGAGGAGGGGCGGCTTGGGCTGTTGTGGTTGACAGCCGGGAGATGGTGCCGCACTCGTGGGTGTCTGTGAGCCCCGCATCAATTACGGGAGACTTGGGATGTCGGCATTGTCATCATATGCTGCTGATTGAACAGAACTGCTATTACACACAGCTCACTGCCCTGTCACTACATTGTGTTTAATCACTGCCAGTACATACAGGTCATGGCCTCCTCTGCCATTATATACACTAGTTACTGTGCCCCTCCCCCCTCTCAGGTGGGGATTCTGGGAAAATAGTGGCATGCAGAGCAAAATACTGTACCTGTATATATATATATATATATATATATATATATATATATATATATATATATATATATATATATATATATATTTGTAGTATGTAAGTTTAAAACTGGTGCACACATAAGGGGCTAACAGTAGTGAAGAAGAAAAATGACCCTGCATCGGTGATGTCATTGGATGGAAAAAAATGACCCTGCATCGGTTGTGTCATTGGATGGAAAAAATTACCCTGCATCGGTGGTGTCACTGGATGGAAAAATGACCCTGCATCGGTGGTGTCACTGGATGGAAAAAATGACCCTGCATCGGTGGTGTCACTGGATGGAAAAAATGACCCTGCATCGGTGGTGTCATTGGATGGAAAAAATTTCTGTGTCAGCGGTGTAGCTAAGAGGAAAATGGCGCTGCATCAGTGTCAGTGGGGATAAAGTGCAGCCAATCAGTGAAGGGGAGATATGGGCGTGTACATTGTAATACACACAGATTACCTTATAGTGCAGAGCCCAGGGCTGAGTTATGAGATATGATGGTTATCATGCAGCTTCCAGGGACAATCTCCTGAAATCGAGAACTGGCCCTATGTCACCAAAATCTTCCCAATATATACACAAAAAAAAAAATCCCTACTCTCTAATTTATAGTAGTCAGCTTATACAACAATTTTATCAATATGTCTTTGTTAATATGCCTTGAAATCAATTTGGATATATAAATAAAATACAATTTAAGCCCTCACTAACTCATACTTTAAAATATGTTTAACCACTTCAATACGGGGCACTTAGACGCCTTCCTGCCCAGACCAATTTTGAGCTTTCAGCGCTGTCGCAGTTTAAATGACAATTGCGCGGTCATGCTACACTGTACCCAAACTAAATTTTTATCATTTTGTTCCCACAAATAGAGCTTTCTTTTGGTGGTATTTGATCACCCCTGCGGTTTTTATTTTTTGCTAAACAAATAAAAAAAGACCGAAAATTTTGAAAAAAATAAAAGTTTTGCTTTTGTTTCTGTTTAAAAATTTTGTAAATAAGTACATTTTCTCTTTCATTGATGGGCACTGATAAGGCGGCACTGACAGGCACTGATAAGGCAGCACTGATGAGGTGGCACCAATGAGCGGGCACTGATGGGCACCGACAATGGGCACTGATATGTGGCACTGATGGGCACTGGTAGGCAGCACTGATGGGTGGCACTGATATGCAGCACTGATGGGCATTGATAGGCGGCACTGATGGGCACTCATGGGTGGCACTGGTGGGCACTGATGGGCGACACTGATGGGCACTGAAAGGCTGCAAAGATGGGTTCTTATGGGTGGCACTGGTGGGCACTGATAGGCGGCACTGCTGGACACTGATAGACGGCACTGCTGGGCACGGATATGTGGCACTGATGGGCACTGATACGCGGCACTGATGGGCATCCCTGTTGGCACTGGCAGTGGTAGGCATTGGAGTGGGCACTGATTGGCAGCTGCCTGGACATTGATTAGCAGCTGCCTTTGCACTGGTTAGTATTTCCCTGGGGGTCTAGGGGGCATACCTGGTGGTCCAGTGTGGCTGGTTTCCCTGGTGGTCCTGGGCGGCTTCCCTGGTGGTCCTGGGTAGGATCCGAGGGGGGGCTGTGCTGATAAACAATCAGCACAGACCCCCCCCCCTGTCAGGAGAGCAGCCGATCAGCTCTCCTCTACTCACGTCTGTCAGACGCGAGTGAGGAAAAGCTGATCACCGGCTCTTCCTATTTACATCGTGATCAGCCGTGATTGGACATGGCTGATCACATGGTAAAGAGTCTCCGTCAGAGACTCTTTACCTAGATCGGTGCTGCGGGGTGTCAGACTGACATCCCGCAACAACGATCGCCGCGATGTGTGCCCCCGGGCGCGCGCAGCGGCTCAATATCCTGCGGACGTCATATGACGTCCAGTCAGGATATTGAAACCACTTTGCCGCCGTCATTCTGCTATATGGCAGGCGGCAAGTGGTTAATATAAGATCACTACATTGAAAATATATATAATATTAAAAAATGTGCTCTGAACTGGATAAGAACCAGAACTTCCAACACTATAAGCCTGGTACTCTACCCACTATACTACCACTTAAGGGTCCTTTATAATTGCTTTCTATGTTTAATATGAGGTTAATTCTCTGTGAAACAACTGTATTAGTCCAGACAAGTGATTGTTATGATCGGTTCGTTATGACCAGTCTCCTGAAATTGTGAACTGCCCCCCAGGGGAAACTGAAGATGACACCCTAATGATCCCATCTGATCACCCTAATAATATATACACAGTTTTTTCTATGAAATCTCTACTCTCTAATTTATAGTAGCCAGCATATACTACAACTTTGTGTGCTCAATATATCAGTGTGTCTTTGTTAATATACTTTGAAATCAATTTGGATATATTGATAAAATACAGTTTAAGCCCTCACTATCTCATATTTTAAAATATATATATATAAAAAATTCCCTCACCAAGATAAGAACCCACAACTTCACCAATATAAATCTGATGCTCTAACCACTATGCTATCTCTCATTAATGGTTGGGATTTGCTGTTATGTTTAATATGAGGTTAACTGTATGTCAAACACCTCTATTAGTTCAGACAAGTAATTGCTATGATCAATCCGTTATGACCATAGACATACATTGTCCTGCTGCCTTCTAGCCATTCACAAATCCCTCATGTAGGGGCAAAAGTGCAATGTTTCCTATAAGTTGGGGTGCAGAGCTGTGCTGTGCTGGCCATTGTGTTCTGTTATCTATGGAAGCTGTGTCCCACCCACTCACGCACAATACACATGTTTTCAGCATGGCTCTTTATGTTGGAACAGATGACAGAGAAGGATAAGACAGCAGAGGAACCAGAGAATCCAGCACTGCCTGCTTCCCTATACTGCGTGCTGTAACTAAGATAGATTTACATATCCATATACAGGGCAGAAGACATGTATGTCTGCAGAATGATGGTTTGTGGGTGTTACTACATTATTGATCATTGGTCCTAAAATCTTCCTAATAGAGACTACTATATTTATAAACTCATAATTCTGACTTTGAATCTCAGAATTCTGACTTTGAATCTCAGAATTCTGTAGAAATTTTTTTTTTTAAACTTACAATTCTGAATTTCAATCTCAGAATTCTGAGTTTCAAAGTCAGAATTTTGTTTTTTTTTTTTTTTACGATGGCCCCAGGGCTCTTCCATATTTTCTATCTCCACATTGCCTTTCAGAGTTTTGCTTCTACTCTCAAGAAAGCAGCCGCTGGTGTACAGTATCATTCCCATTTTGAATTTTATACTATTTTATTACTATTTTTGGGACTTCCTAGGTTTAGCGTATATGTGTCCTGTATTACCTATACTTATACGCCTTGTCGTAGCCACATACTGTCTTTTTGGACATTTTGTACATTTGGTCATTATTTTGATTTCCTTATCTTTTCCTCATGTTTGGTTGAGATCATGCGCCATTTCTCCCTTTTTCATTCTGCACAGTGTGCACCTAAAGCTACCCGAAGACAATTGCTGGTGTTCTTCTGATCCTATTAATACCACAGGCAGGCAGCTGCAGTATTTACAGTTATTGTACTGTGTCCTCTGCACAGTGTGCACAGTGTGCACCTAAAGCTACCTGAACACAATTGCTGGTGTTCTTCTGATTCTATTAATACCACAGGCAGGCAGCTGCAGTATTTACAGTTAGTGTACTGTTTCCTTTGCACAGTGTGCACGGTGCTCCGTAGGCGTTCAAGGGGTGCAAGTACGCAGGCAAAAAGATGCCATGAGGTGCTTGAGCTGGTGTGCTTGGGGGACAGGAGCCACACTGGGGCAGAGATTCTGTCAGCTCTGCAGGGGCAGGCTCAGAGGTGGTTGACGCCACACCAGCTTAAGCCAGGAATGGTGGTTTGCGACAATGACACCAACCTCCTCTCCGCCCTCCGACAGGGACAACTGACCCATGTGCCCTGTTTGGCTCATGTCTTTAACTTGGTGGTGCAGCGGTTCTTGGGCAGGTACCCGGGCTTACAGGATGTCCTGAGGCAGGCCAGAAAAGTCTGTGTGCATTTCCGCCGGTCAGATAATGCCAGTGCTCGGCTGCCTGACCTCCAAAAGGAATCTAACCTGCCCAAGAACCGCCTAATCTGTGACATGCCCACCAGGTGGAACTCAACGTTGGCCATGCTGCAGCGGCTGCACACGCAGCAGAGGGCCATCAATGAGTACCTGTGCGACTATGGCACCAGGACAGGGTCAAGGGAGCTTGTTTTTTTTTCCCCACGCCAGTGGGCCATGATCAGGAATGCCTGCACTGTCCTGTCACCATTTGAGGAGGCCACGAGGATGGTGAGCAGTGACAGTACATGCATCAGTGACACTGTCCCTCTTGTCCACCTGTTGGAGCACACGCTGCATGGAATAATGGACAGGGCACTTGAGGCAGAACAGAGGCAGGAAGAGGAGGACTTCCTTACCTCTCAAGGCCCCCTTAATCCAGACAGTGTTCCTATGTGCCCACCGATTACACAAGAGGAGGACGAGGAGGATTGTGTCAGCATGGAGGTGGAGCCTAGCACTCAGCATCAGCAGCAGTCTTCAAGGGATCATTAAAGTCCGAAGAAACCCATGGACTTGCACGTGGCTGGGAGGAGGTGGCTGCGGATCATGTCATCCTTAGTGACCCAGAGGACTCCAGACCGAATGCCTCAGCAAACCTACGCTGCATGGCCACCCTGATCCTGCAAAGCCTGTGGAAGGATCCACGTATTCGTGGTATCAAGGAGAGGGATCATTACTGGCTGGCAGCCCTCCTTTATCTACATTACAAGGGTAAGGTTGCGGACCTTATCTTGCAGTCGCAGAAGGAGCAGAGGATGAAACATCTTCAGGAGGCCTTGCAGAAAGGTTTGTGAAAAGTGTTTCCAGAGCTTGGGAGGTTACAATTTCCTGGTCCTCCTGGACAACGTGTTGCTGAGGCTTCGGTCAGCCCCAGAAGGAGTGGTGGAGAAGGTGGCCCCCAAAAAAACATATATCTTTTTTGACAGATGTGACAAATCAAAATATATTGATGAAATCACGATAAATAATATCTTTCTAGTCTATTCCCCGCCCCTTCTCTTTCGGCGCAGTGGGGGAAGAGCACATGGCGGAGACACAGCAGGTGCGTGCTAATTACAGCAACGAGGAGGAGGGGGAGGAGGAGGAAAGCCCGGAGCCAGAAACGTCCCGATCCCGGAAGAGACGATTTAAGGCCTCAAATATGTCCTTTGGGGAGATGTTGGAGATGGTCGACATCCTGAAGAGGACCGACTATGACGGGAAGTATGGACCTTACCCCTACCCCAATGTCAGTAAGGCCAAGATCATGGGGAAAGTAGTCAAGAGTCTGCAGAAGAATTTCGGGGTATGACGATCCAAGGATCAACTCAGGAAACGGTGGTCGGACCTCAAATTAAGGGAGCACGCAGTACAGAAGGATCAAGAGAGTGCTGCAAAAAAGTAAGTAGTTGTGCTGTGTTCCTATTCTTTATTTTTATTGCGTTCATGCTGCTCCATGTGCTTTTCTTTACTGTTGAACAGTTTAAAATGGCAACTTTCATGTTCATGGGCACATTGCTCGTTCGGCATAGAAAACACCATTGTTTTGGCCATATGCATTTGAATACATTTTTTCTAGCCTACTTCTCTTAAAATAATTTCCCACACAGGTGCTCTAGTGTATACTATAGGGGTGTCTCCATCTGTGAAGCTTGTACAAAACAGGTAAGTATTCAAGCTTGACAAAGGAAAACAATATATATTCATCTTGGAACTCTGCCAAAACAGACAATTGTACCCCATTTCCAAGCAATGTTTCGTATTCCTATTTCTGCCATGAAATATCTGTGTGCTAAGTATACCTTTTTTTTTTTTTTTTTTTTATTTTTTTTTATTTACATAGGGAGAAAAGACTCGGAGGACACCACTCATCCGAGGAGACCACAGACCCCCCACCTCATGAGGAAGGTGAAATCCCCCAAAGCCAAGCAGAGGAGGAGGAGGAGGAGGAGAAGGAGGAAGGTGACGTGGTGGAAATTGTCACCACAACAGGTGAGTGTCTGCGACCACAGGCTCAGGTAAGAGATGGATGCCAGCATATTTATAATACATGGTATGTTTTTGTTTCTCTATTTTTAGGTGATCGTGATGTTGTGGATCCAGGTCATTTCACCAGTGAGAGTGCCCAGGTCCTGATCTGCAAGATCATGGGGTGTAATAGAGACTTGGAAAACATCCGTGATGTTCAAAACATAATCAAGAACATCATTGATGTTTTAGGGAAGTTTAAAACACCTCCAAATCCCTTCTTTTTTGTGGTCTTTGTAATTTTTAAATTTTTTACATTTTTTGCCATTTTATAGAAAAGCCAAATTTTGAAGATGCACAGAGTGTGTCAACATGTGCTATCTGCCATCACGGGAGATCAATGTAGGCGTTTTGTGGGTGCAACCCCTTCCTCAATAATAAAGTAGCTGTGAGGAAAGGGTTGCACCCACAAAAAACGTCCCTTGATCCCCACTTGATGGCAGCTAGCACATGTTGACATTCAGCAATTTGTATGCATCTTCAAAATTTGGCTTTTCCAGGGGTGGCTTCACCCCATCTGAACGCAATATCAAACACAGTTTATAAATACTCATGTCTGATATTGCCTTCAGTTTCTACAAAAGTTGAACTTTTTGTGTATTGTATTGTGTATTTCTTGTTTGTTTGAAACATGCCTGTTTTACCTTAAATGGACATTTCTACTTTTATTAATGTGACCCAAAAAATTGTTATAAAACAAACATGTTGGTTTGTTTTAAAAACCTTTTAGAAATGCACATGTGATTGTGCTGGTATTAAAAAGATTGATACTCAAGAATGTGTGGATTATTGTTTCAATGCTCCTAAAATTTTGTTAAGGTAAAATTGTAGTGCAAAGTGTATTTTCCTTTAGTAAATAACACCCAACAGTGCTTTTTAAGGTTACACAATCACGACATTTTCAGGACTCCCCACATTTCTGTCAGGGTCAGCTAAAAGAAACACAAGCAGTAAATGCCAGCAAAGATTTGAGTAGTAAATTTTTTTTTTATTTGAAAAATGTATCAGACATTGTCTGGCATATTGATGGCCCCCCTACCCGCAAAGTAATCAAGGTATCTAAGACGAACCTCGCGGGCACTCGGGGGGGGGGCAAGCCAGGACGGCCACTTTCAAGTGCCGTCAGGGTTGGTTCATTTCCTTGAATTCCGGCCTCAGGCCCAACGGAAGCAGAATAGTTGGCAGAATTTCACCTTAAAAAGTTGTGTAGAACACAGCACGCAAGGATGATATGATTCAGTTTATACTCTGCCATGTGTATGGGTGTAAAAAATAGGCGGAACCGGCTGGCCATGATTCCAAACGTGTTCTCCACCACTCTTCTGGCTCTGGCCAGCCGGTAGTTAAAAACCCTCTGATCCGGGGTGAGGGTCCTCATCGGGAATGGCCGCATAAGATGGTCCCCCGGTGCAATTGCTTCATCAGCAACGAAGACGAATGGGAGTCCTTCCACATTGTCTTCTGGAGGTGGCAAGTCCAAACTGCCATTCTGGAGACGCCTGTAGAACTCCGTCTGGGTGATCCGGCCATTCTTCCCCACGTCCACATACAGGAACTCATAAGTAGCCGACATCACTGCCAACATCACAATACTTTTGAACCCCTTATAATTATAATAGTATGACCCCGGCCACAGTCTCCCATTCCTGTGGGTTGGAAGGAAACTGTGGAGTCAAACAAGAAAAAGAAATTAATCATTTTGCACATAAACAGGGAAAGCAGATTAGAAACAAACATTCTTGGCCAACATCAGTATAACATTTATTTTAGGGAGTATTTAAAGACCAAGGTATAAGGTCCACCTATCAGATTCCTCCTCCCCCCCCCCCCCCTCTCATGGGCCATTTGTAAAATTTTATGTGGGGGAGATGTTTTGGACAGGTAACCATCTCCACTTCATTGAGAGATGAATGCCTAAATAATGTGTATTACTTTGGCCAGCCCCTCTTTATTTTACACTATTGGCAGCCCACTTGACAGGTAAGAAGTGTCATAATACAAAGAGATAAATACACACTGTATACATTTGAGCACATTTTTACATTCTGCTATTACCTATCAAGATAATAATAGGATACAAAAACTTTTAACATTACCATTTGAAAGTATTCAGGTAGGCCCTTGCACTACATGCTTTGGGGAATTCATCCATAAATCTGACCACAAAAGAGGTGGGTATAGTGTGTATGGGTTTGGCAAAGTCAGCAGATAGAGGATTGTTATCAGTTGAGTTAGCAGTTGGGGGGAGGGAGGGTTCCAAATGATTTTGGGACACCAAAAAAAAAAAAAAAAACCTCTGCCACTCAGCCTGAATTTAAAGCACAAATCACATTTTTACACATTTTAGGGGGTGTTTGGGGTAAAGCACTACTATGGAGCTGACAAAATACATTGTTAAGTGACTACACGAGGCGAATATAGGGCCAGGAGAGCATGCTGGGGAGGTAAGTGAAGGCAAATATGTATGAAGGACAAAAAATTTTGTTAAAAAAACCAGCATGCATGAAGACAAAGGGGACATTCACAGCATATTACAATCATGGTAATTAGGGAATGAGGAAAGAAATACATTACATTAGCAAACATTCTATACAATAAAATGTGATGTAAATGGATAAATCTTACCTTAATATACTCCTTTTGCAGGACCTGGATGATGGCAGAACAGGTCTCTGGGATAATGATCCCCAGAGCCTGGGGGGAGATGCCTGTCGAGAACTTGAGGTCCTGCAAGCTTCTCCCCGTCGCCAAGTACCACAGGGTGGCAACTAGCCTCTGCTCCGGAGTGATGGCTTGCCGCATGCAGGTATCCTGCCTGCTGATATAGGGGGTCAGCAAAGCCAACAAACGGTGAAATACGGGGTCCGTCATCCGGAGAAAGTTCCTGAAATCATCAGGATTATTCTCACGGATCTCACAGAGCAAAGGCATATGACAGAACTGGTCACGCTGGAGCAACCAATTCTTGGTCCATGAACTCCTCCCCACCCTGTTCATGGACTAAACTTGTGTCAAGGTAAGGACCCCAACACCAAGCCCCCGCACAGCACAAACTCTACGAGGAGTACGTATACGCAACATGGCTAGAAAACGGTCGGCTGCTCAGAACGAAGTAACAGAACACACTGAAGAACAGCAAGGCCTGTGAAGAGCGACCTGAAAAACAGCAACGAGCGGACAAGAACACACTGAATAATCAAAAAGAACTCACTGCACACACTGAAGACAAGATACAAACCCACAAGCACAAACTAACCAGCAGAAAACGATCTGAAAACCACGAGCCTGAAAAAGCGCGAATCGTCTCTCACCAAACTTTTACTAACACGAGATTAGCAAAAGGAGCCCAAAGGGTGCCGCGCTTGGTTCGGAACTGCCCTTTTATAGTCTCGTCGTACGTGGTGTACGTGACCGCGTTCTTGGCGATCGAAAATTCCGACAACTTTGCGTGAACGTGTGTATGCAAAACAAGTTTGAGCCAACATCCGTTGGAAAAATCCATGGATTTTGTTGTCGGAATGTCCGATCAATGTCCGATCGTGTGTACAGGGCATTACAGTGTTATGGCACCAGCACCACCACCACCACCAAAGGCCCAATTTTTCTACCACTGTTCAACAATGGCATGTAATTACAATTCTTGAAATAATAGTTCACAGCAGGGTATTCTAGCGCCCACCAAGAGTAACTGTGAGGGCTTACAGTGTTGTGGCAACACCAACACCTAAGGTCCAAATTTCTGTAGAGTATATAGGGCAGGCCACTACTTTCAAACATCCAACTTACAAACGACTCCTACTTGCAAACGGAAGGAGACAACAGGAAGTGAGATGAAATCTACCCCTAGGAAGGGAAATTCTCTCCTGTAAGAGTTAATATGGGAAAAAACGTGTCTCCTCTCCATGCTTTATCACCAATCCTTGTTTCACTAAAAATCCAAAATTTTCAAAAAACATTTGTCATTGGGACAGAAAGTGAGGTGAAATCTTCTGAAGAGGTGCACAGACAGCAAAATAAATGTTACAGGGGTGATAACCCTTCCGTATGTTTTCCAAAAAGCTTAAAAATAGATTTTTTGGCTGGAGCTACACTTTAAAAATGTACCAGTTCAAAATTACAAACAGATTCTACTTAACAACAAACCTACAGTCCCTGTCTTGTTTGCACCGCCTGTATACTGCTGTTCAGAGTATATAGGGCCTGGGGGCCCCACGCTTTTCCTTTTTTTAATTTGGGTGCGGGGTAATATCCATACAAGACCCAAATGGGCTGGTAATGGGCTGGGGAGGGGGGGTATCAATGCCATTTTTCTCAATGATTTTCATCCATATTGCCGGGACCAGACATTACATTAAAGCCACAAGCAGTTTTAAATGACTTTTTTTCCTTTAGAAATGCCATTTTGTGCAGGGACAGTTCTAAACACAGGGAAACACGTGCCACTTCACAGGAATACTATAGACACCCCCCCCCAGGTACAATATTTAAAGGAATATTTCACTTTTTTTTCACTTTAAGCATCATTAAAAATCACTGCTCCCAAAAAAACGGCCGTTTTTCAAACTTTTTTTGCATTGATACATGTCCCCTGGGGCAGGACCCGGGTCCCCAAACCCTTTTTAGGACAATAACTTGCATATTAGCCTTTAAAATTAGCACTTTTGATTTCAAACGTTCGAGTCCCATAGACTTTAACGGGGTTGTAAAGTTCGCGCAAACTTTCGGTCTGTTCACAGGTTCTGGTGCAAACCGAAGCGGTGGGTGTTCGGCTCATCCCTACTGATGTTGCTTTTCTGGTCTTTGTTCCACTACTAATTTGAACTCTTGTGATGCCAAGAACCACCTGGCAACTCCTGGCATTCATGTGTTTATTATGTCTCATACAGGTCAATGGGGCATGGTCTGACACCAGGCGAAAATTCCTGCCCAGGAAAAAACAGCCCACTTAATGGCCAGGAACTCCCGCTCCACTACGGCATAATTTCTCTCTGTGGCTGTCAATTTTCTACTAAGAAAGACTATAAGATCTTCCTCCCCATTGGCCTCTTAGGACAGAACGGCTCATAATCCTTCACTAGTAGACCCACTTCCACTACCATTAGTGGATATATTCAAATGGGAGACAAAAGGATAGAATACATCTAGTGCTGATGGTAAGTACTGTTAGTATGCCTTATTAGTGTGAGTCAAAAAATATAAAACAAAAAAGTATGCTTGAACGGTTAAAACTCCCAATATGGTCCTGTGAACTTAGTCGCAAAAATATCAGACCAATGTGTGATACTTATGTGTTGTGGAAATTCAATATGTGCAATCCAAAAATAAAAAGTAAAAATAAAAAATAAAAGAGTTAAAAGGGAGTTCTACCCAAAAATGGAACTTCCACTTTTTGGATTCCTCCCCCCCTCTGGTGTCACATTTGGCACCTTTCAGGGGGGAGGAGGGAGCAGATACCTGTCTAATACAGGTATTTGCTCCCACTTCCTGGCATAGATCACCGCGGCGCTTGCGGTGACCTATGCCACTTCCGGCGCCTACCCCGTCTTCCCCCGCTGTATTCTGGGGGACACACAGGTCCCAGAACACAGCAGGGACCTGAGAGGACGTGCAGTGCTTCTCGTGCATGCACAGTAGGGAACAAGGAAGTGAAGCCACATGGCTTCACTTCCTTATTCCCTGACCGAGGATGGCGGCGGCAGCAGCCAAGAACCGAAGGACGGATCGGCTTCGGCTGCCGACATTGCGGGCTCCCTGGACAGGTAAGTGTCCATATATTAAAAGTCAGCAGCTGCAGTATTTGTAGCTGCTGGCTTTTAATAATTTTTTTTTAGCAGACCTCCGCTTTAAGAGTAGTGTTTAAATATAATCTAAAATAAATATTGTGACAAATAAATATATAGGGCTGAACAGATCCCCAGCATGTACAATTCGTCAATAATGATTAAAAATGAGAGATCAATAAAGTGCTAATTGTGCCGTTGGAAAACACCAATTAAACTTATACTCCTAGTAATTAATAAACCAATCATCCATTCGTGCTCCTATTACGGCTGCACTCACCAGATCCTTCTCCCACTCCTGGGGTCTAAAGCATCCACAGTATGTGCCACTGTGTAGCAATATAGGGTATGAAACCGTCCCACTGTGCTTGGCTACTGGCACAATGCTCCCGATTGGCTGCACCACCCCTCCTCCGGGGCCGCTGGAGAAGTTGATGAGCGCCTTCTCCAGCAGAGGGATCAGAGTCGGATAGTCCAGGTACTTCTCCACTACATCCTCCTCCAGGATCGGTATCCTGGAAAGCGAAAGCCTTCTCAGTCTTGTCATTCCACTTGACCATAACTGACTTCTTGCCCTTTGTCAAGTCAGTGAGAGGTGGAGCAATAGTGGCAAAGTCGGAGACAACTAAGGTAGTAGTACCCCACGATGCCCAAAAGAGCTTGTAACTGATTCTTTGTGACTGGGTGGGGCCAAGCCTGAATATCTTCTACCTTATTCATCTGAGGTTTCACCAATACCGTAACCACAATGTGCCCCAAGTACTTGGTCTCTTCCTATGCAATTTTTCTGGGTTCACAGTAAATCCTTCTACTTTAGAAAGGCTAATGCCCTTTACACGCGATCACACATTCCGACAACAAAATCCATTGGATTTTTTCCAACGGATATTGGCTCAAACTTGTCTTGCATACACACGGTCACACAAAGTTGGTCGGAAATTCCAAATGTCAAGAACGCGGTGACGTACAACGCGTACGATGAGCTGAGAAAAATTAAGTTCAATAGCTAGTACTGCTCTTCTGCTTGATTTTGAGCATGCGTGGCACTTTGTGCGTCGGAATTGTCTACACACGGTCGGAATTTCCGACAACAAGCTCCAATCGCACATTTTCCTTCGGAAAGTCAGACCGTTTGTACGCGGCATAAGACTGCCTGCACTCGGGGAAGATGGGATTCCTAGTCAGTACTAAAGATGACAATGTCACCTAAATTCACAGTCTTGTATTTCCAATGCGGGTGTAAGGTTTTATCCATAGCTCTCTGGAAAGTAGCTGGGGCAGTATGTAAGCCGAATGGCATTCTTTGATACTGGGAATGACCATCTGGGGTAGAAAATGCATTCTTTTTTTGGGCTTCCTTAGTTAAAGGTATTTGCCAGTAGCACTTGGTGAGGTATAAGGTGGTAATGTACTGGACTGGTCCCAACCTTCCTATCAGCTAGTCTGTTCAGAGCATTGGATATGCATCGAACTTCGATAACTCAGAGTTTCTGTCAGGGCTGGGCTCAGCCCTCCCTTCCCAGAGCTCAGGCTTCTCAGCTGTTGGTTAATTGCCAATACTCATCATTCCACAGTGACTCACCTGATGATCATATCCTGCTCGTCAATCAGCCTACTGGCTATTTAAGCTGCTTGCATCAGATCTCCTGTGCCTTTGCCTTGATCAACATATCCGGATACTCTCTGGCTGACTTCCCTTTCAGTTCCCGATCCTGTTTGCTGCCTCGGACTATGCTAATCTCTGGATTCCTGTTTTACTGGCTTGTTCTGACTACCTGCTCCCGTTATTGAACCCTGTCAATGTTTTGACAACGTTTGCACTGTTTGTACCATTTTACCATTTTTTTAAAAAGTGTGATTTTTACTGCACTTCAGTCTCAATCTGATGCATAGTTCCTGACAGTTTCCTAAAATCATTACAAAATCGCTTCGAGTTCTTTTGTGCTTCAGTATGTACACAATGGGTCTCGACCACTCCCTCTGTGATTCCTCACTGATAGAGTTCAAGCATTTTCTTAACTTTCTCTGACACCGCTTTCCTATGTGCCTCTGGAATGTGATAGGGTTTCACTCAGACCTTCACATTAGTTTCCGTTAAAATGTCATGTGTGACTAGACTGGTAAAAACTGGGAGTCCTGAAAACCTCTCCCTATTCTTTGTAAAAACTCTTTTAACTGCTCTGTTTGCAGCTTAGATAGGGAGGCGCAAACTAAGATGGAATTCTTCCCTACAGGAGACTCAGAACTAATCTCAGCCAGAGCAACTACCTGCTCTCTGTCCTTCCAGGGCTTTAGCAGGCTACCATGGTATATCTGGCAGGGTTTCCTCTCCCCAGGTTGGTGTACTTTATAGTTGATTTCTCCAACCTTTTTTTACCACCTCAAATGGCCCCTGCCACATTGTCAGGAATTTGCTTACCGCTGTGGGAATGGGTACGGTCACCTGTTCCCCAACCTGGAACGGTCTAAGCTTGGCACACAGGATGTAAACCCTTCTTTGTGTTTCCTGTGCTTTTGTGTGTGCTCCTTTTACTGTAGGCATCACCTCAGCGATCCACTCTCTCATCTGAGTTATATGTTCTATGACTGCCTCCTTCACTATGTTTCCTAAACTTAGTCAAGCAAGCAGTCCTGCCGTACACCAATTTAAAAAGGGGAAAACCCTATGGATGCCTGAGGTACTTCCCTAATGGCAAACATCAGCGTCAGGAGTAGACAGTCCCAGTCTTTACCATCTTGTTGCACAACCTTTTTAAGCATTGACTTGAGAGTTTTATTAAACCACTCTACCAGCCCATCCGTCTGTGGGCACCATGTGTTCCTCCTCCAGAGAACATTGGGCCCGGACATGGTCTCGGGAGTGATACTGCCAGCTCAGCACATCCTTTTTCCTTTGTGCTGGAGCAGAACTCTGGGACGCTGGGGTGGTTGCTCCCTGGCTCTCTTGAGTACTGTCTCCCAGGTTTGTGGGTGGCTTGACTCTCCTCACTGATAAGGGTTCTAGTAGTCTTGCAGGTCCTGGTATTTCCTCCACTACAGTGGATCCCTCGACTATTTCCACCAGTTCGTCTGCTGTCTTGGGGTCTCCATAACCCACTCAGTGCTAAAGGTTGTTTGCCAGTGACTTTAGGTACCGGACTAACACCCCACTCCACCATCTGGGGACCCAACAACACCTCTGGTTGCAACCATTCACTTGACCAGCTGAATCATATCATGCATCTGAGACCTTGGTGGACAGTCTGGGTGATACCTCCAGTAGTGTACTGTTTGGGATGATTGCATAGCAGTAATCACCATATTGTGAGCCAGAATTTCCGCCTTCAGCCATTTGTAGTCCTTGGCATCAGCAGATGATAGATCAAAATAGGCCTTTTGTGGGTCCCATCCCAGTAAGAAAAGGAGTGATAATGCCAGCTCATTGGCTTTGGAGCTTCCCCTTTCTTTCTGCTGTTCTTGCAAAAGTGGCCAGAAATGCCTCCACATCATCACTTCAACCTGGTTGATAGGGGCAAGACCTGCTTGCTCCCTGTGAAAGATACTCCACCACTTCCTGTAAGACAGCCAGGGCTTGTTGCTAATGGGCCGTCGCCTCATGGCGATGGTTGGCTTCCAGAGAGACCAGCATTTACGCCCAAATGGCTTCCTGCTGGGCCTGTATTTGTGCCTGAGTGGCTTCCTAATGGGCAGCTGTGCTCTGAACTGAGGCTTTTATATCCTCCTCCATTCATGCCTTCTGAGGTTGGCAGTGCCTGTGCTGCTCTGACCCAGGCCATGTAATGATGGAAGCTGGCCCTTTAAATGTCAGTTCTGCTTTTAAACAGCATTAGCAGCTAAAACTTGCCCACATCCAAGCTCCAAATGTTATCTGAGGTACTTGGGAATGGCAGCTAGCCAGTTGGTAAAGGCAATCCGCATTCTTTGTTTACAAATAATCAGTATTTTTTGCTAGAAAATAACTTAGAACCCCCAAACATTATATATTTTTTTTTTTAGCAGAGGCCCTAGAGAATAATACTACGTGATTTTTGTGCAGCAGTCTTTTAAACGCAATTTAAAACGCAAAAAAATACATGTAGCGCTTGCTTGCTACTAGTAACTTACATCCACCATGTCACCCTGCTGCCAGACCTCCATCTATCCCTTCTGAGACAATGAACAGTCATTTTGCATTGTTTTTGTTTTGTTTATTGGGGAATATAACTTGGTTGGGGGAAAGGAAATATGGGATGCCCATGGAGCAATTGCTTTGCCATCATATTTAAGAATTAGAACAAAAGGTTGAGCCATGAAGTACTGATGTACACATAATATCTACAGGTGCTTCCCCTGCATAGCACCATGCAGACTATTTCTCCTCCTCTGTGTATCTCCTGCAGACTGTTGCTCTCAGGACTTCCACCCTCCTGCACAAACTTCCACTGTAGATCATTACTCTTCCTGTCACTTTGTCCTCTTTTGACAAAAGAGACCACTCTGAACAGTCTCAGTTGCTGGCTAGAGGTAGTTGCACTGTTACTAGGCCAGAGGTCTTCTTTCTTTTTTTTCACTCTGCTCTCTTCTCCTATCAGCATACCCCGGTTTTTTTTTATGCTTATATTGTTCCACACCACACACATATTATTTAATATACCATTTCTTCATTCAGTCTTAATATTTTATTAATATTTTATCATTACTTATTTTAATCAAAATTGAATAATATTTCCTTACTTAGTGACACCAGTATTTCCCCTATTATCCATCCGCTTCCAGATGTTGTTTCTTTATATATAATCCCCTTTTTATATATATTCTATAATTTATTTTTATATTTTTATATATCAATGCATGCATATAGATTCCTGCTTATTCACTAATCTATGAATGGCTGTTTAAATACTATTTCAATACTATACATATCCATTCACCTAATTTTCATTTCCATTACTGTCCCATCCAGTTTTCAGCCCAATCCAACCCGACTTTTACTTTTCAACACAGTTCACCTCCAGTATTTTATGTGTCTCAATTGTTCAGAACCGCTCCCCGCCCACGTCTTTCAGTTCTACCATACACACTCCCCGGTTCCGCCCACTTGTTCCCTTCACCTCTCCTTCACCTCCCCTATATATAGCTTTGTATAGTATCCACATTATGTCTGTTGATAAAGGAGTGCGGCTTGCCAGTACACCGCATCGCGCCTACTCAAGAAACGCGTCCACTACTGGTGACGTCATCCCCTGAAGCCTGCTGTTCCCTGCGCCTCACGCCTCACGCCTCGTCTCAAGTTTGTCTTCCGGAACCGGCATAACCTTCTTACCAGACTGTTTTGACAGAGGAAATACAAGGCCCAGGACTCAGGATCGCCACCGTGACATAACCATGTCTATACTTTTATGCCTATCACTTTCTGCTGAAATGTGAGTTTGACTAATTTATGTGTATTAAAGGTTGTTAAAAATGTCTGCACCCAGAGGCGCCTCTCTCGTTTTTTTGCAGCTTCTCCAGCCCCTCTGTTCCAGAACACTTCATCCATAACCGTGTAAAGATGAAGCTCCCTCCCAGCTCTCCCAGGCTCCTCCGCTAGGCCTCGCACCCCCCCAGATGGGGATGGGGCCCCTGCTGCTGCCTAGTACTCCATTCTCCACGTCTCCTGGCCGACAACTTCTCCCAGTGGGCCATTACCCCAGCTTTAATGAGAGGCCTGCCCCCTGCCAATTCCAGTTGGGGATTGGTCAGAGCTCCTCACATGAGCTGCCTGCCACTCTAGTCCTAGGCCCTGCCCCTCTTTTAGATCATTCTTCCTGGAAGCAGGGGAGGCACCTCAGAACTAAAGCGCAGGTGGTCACACCCACTGCTGCACTAACCACTCCTGCCCCCCAGATCAAAACAAGCAGGCCTAGTTTGAAGCATAGGCCTGCCCAAATTTATCTGCACTGACAGTTTCCTTTACAAAGTCCTCACTCTAGCACCTACCTATGGTCGAGGGTGCTACATACACTTTAATGAAAAAAAAAAAAAAAGGATAAAATACAATATATACCCATTTTTTGTAAAATATGAAAGCTGATGTTATGCTGATTTAATAGATACCTAACATGTCATACTTTAAAATTGTGCACGCTCGTGGAATGGTGCCAAACTACAGTACTTAAAAATCTTCATAGGCGACGCTTTAAAAATTTCTACAGGTTACCAGTTTAGAGTTACAGAGGAGGTCTAGTGCTAGAAGTATTGCTCTTGCTCTGACGTTCACGGCGATAGCTCACATGTGTGTTGCAAATACTGTTTACATATGTGGTTTCATTTAACTTTTATTTATTTATTTATTTTTGGGATTAAAGATGTCATAATAATGACTCCTGAGCTGACAGGGGGAGAGAAGACAGGGTACATAGATAAGACATCCCCTGAAAATAAGCCCTAGTGTGTTTTTTGTATTCAAAATTAATATAAGACCCTGTCTTATTTTCGGGGGAAAACATGGTAGCTGGAACCACAACTTTGGTATTTAACGTCAAAGTAATGACGTATTTTCCCAGTTAGGTGGTCAGTTAAAGAAACAGATAAACAAAAACAGCTTTCTTCGGCCAAAACAAATATGTCCTTGTAAAACAACCTCTACAATAGGCTTACCACTAATCTGTTGGTCCCACACTGGGGTTAGCGCTCCTCCATGGCAGAGTGCCAGACAAGCCACAAGCGGGGTCAGCAACCAGTGTCTCGGTTTGTCTGAGAGCTTATGCTTACTCACAGCCGGTGAGTCTCTTTCTCTCTCTATTCTACTTCCTTGACAGAGGTGATGATTTCCCTCTGCTGCCTTTCAAGCCTCCCCCTGCCTGGGGCTTAAATCCTTCACAATCAGAGTCCTAGTAGTCAGGGTTTGGAGGTTCTTCCCCTTCAAATCTCTTCTGAAATTCTGGGCACCTAATAAGAATTTATCAACTAAGCCCTGGTTCACACCAATGCGATTTGTCCTGCCATTTGATAGTTAAAAAAAAAAAGTTGCAGCCTATTTGTGACAATGGAACCATTCAAATCAAGTCACAAGCCGCAAAGAAATTGCACATTCAAATTGCACTGATCTGTGGCTTTGAAATTGAGCTGAAGTTGCATGATTTCAAAGCTGCTCTGGTGTGAACAGGACTAAGAGAGCTATGACAATAAGTCCTCTCTTTCAACCAGATCACCCATGAACCCCTCACCCTACATTAGTGAGAACCTCTGAGTACTTAGCCCAGTCTTTAAACTGCTGCCCTTAAAGGGACCACAACTCAAATATTGGTGCAATATACCTGCCATCCAGGACGCACTCCTGGTGTCCTGCACAATGGTCAAGGTGTGTTATTCACATTCATATTCTTTCTTAGCTCTTCTTAGCTACTCTGTTAATTAGGGAGCTAAATAGACCAAGTTATATCTAAACACACCTAAATGAGACAGAGCTGTGACATATTCTTTTTACTCATCCTTCTAGTGAGTTGTCTTCAGCGTGCTCTATACGAAGCGTCTGTTAGGGCTGGAAAACCATAAGGAAAACAACTTCTATTCTGTTGGCGAATCCAGCAGGTTACTCACTTCCCTTGAGCTGGCTGTACATGGCTGTACATTGTGGCCATGTTGGCCCTCTCTCACCCAATACCCTTTCACTAAAACATTGAAGGAGCCAATCAGTGGCTGCGTCCAATAAGATGCAACCACTTTACTGATATTCTGACAGCTAGGGGCATTGCTACAGTATATCTTTATCTATATCTATAGATATAGATATTGTAATATGGGGGATGTCTAGCTCAGTGGTAGATGCATTTTCAGCGAGTTCACAGCCAGCGGGAACTTCAGTTTAAGGGCGTGGTAGCCCACTTTTATTGAAAGTAACAAAAATGAAAGTTCATACACACGTGGATTGCCCCCACAGGGGTTCTTCTCCAGCAGAAATGCACTAATGAAAAATGTAAATCCACCTGGCTCTTAAGGCTCACTCAGCCTTGGGCACAGTACCTTGCTGCACAGGCCCACTCCTGGCCTCTAGGAAGGGGTTCTCCTGACACTCCAGACTTTCACACTCCTCCAAGACTCAGGGTCCTCTCTGGTCCCCAGGACTCTCTCTTCCAGTTGTCTCAGCTATGGTCTCCCCGACTCTCTCAGCTGGCCCAACTCTCTCAGTCCACTGACCTGGAACCTCTCCCACATGGAGTGCCGTCTCAAGGATGTTGCCTGGGTTCTAAAACGGTAGCACACCTCCTTACTGGCTGCAGCAACTGCTCCCACACCAACTCCCCTGAGCTATGCTCAGATCTGCCTTATAATGAGTGTGTGCACCTGGACACACACACACACACACACACAACCTGCATAACTTCTGGAAAGCCTGAACACAAGACAGAAGACTCCATCCCTCCCAATGCTCTTTGAAGTCTTCAAGTTTCCAGCCCCAATCCAGACTTACAAAATCCAGAGAAGACTTAAAGCATAGTTTTCTCTGCTCACCAATCTTCTGCTGGAACTTCTCAAACGGCCTCTTTGAGAGTCTTGTGTCCATTTTACACTCATTTTCACAGAGACAGGTGCTCTCACAATATATATATATATATATATATATATATATATATATAACATTATAGCCCCCCTCATTACATCATGATCCCCAGAGAGCTTGTCCTGTCACCTGCCACCAGATGCGGATGGTTGCATACAGAGAGGCTAGGGTATATGGAAGAGAGGTTAGTGTATACAGAGAGGCTATTGTATACAGAAGACAGGCTAGTGTATACAGAGAGGCTGGGTATACAGAGAGGCTGGTGCATATACAGAGAGGCTAGGTATACAGAGAGGCTGCGTATACAGAGAAGCAAGGTATACAGACAAGCTGGTATACATACAGAGAGGTTGGGTATACAGAGAGGCTGGTGCATACTTGCCAACTGTCCCGGATTTCCCGGGACACTCCCGGGACTTGGACGCCATTCCCGAATTCCTGGTGTCCCGGGAAATGTCCCGAGAAATCCGGTTGTTCACGATTCGCCGCCGCTTGAGGTCTGCGGCCGGCGGAGACAATGTCTCCGCCGGCTGCCATTTTGGTGAAGTTCAGGAAGACGGCTGGGGGGGCTATGCGGAGCTCCTGCGTCGCCGCCCACCCTCCGCCCCGCTCCGCCTCACCCCGCCTCGGAGTGAGGCGGAGCGAGGCGGAGGGTGGGCGGTGACGCAGGAGCTCCGTCTAGCCCCCCCAGCCGTCTTTCTGTCTGATAAGGAAAGGGGCAGGGTTCTAGCCATGCTACTGCTAGGACACCTCTAAGGTAGGGGGGGAGGGCGCACCGCTGTGGGACTCCTGATGTGAGGGGGGGGCTCCTTTGGGGACACACACATGATGCAAGGAGGGCTCCACTGGGGACACCTGATGCAAGGGGGGCTCCACTGGGGATACCTGATGCAAGGGGGGGTCCACTGGGGATACCTGATGTGAAGGGGGGCACCACTGGGGACACCTGATGTGAAGGGGAGCTCCGCCGGGGACACCTGATGTGAGGGGGGGCTCCGCAAGGGACACCTGATGTGAGGGGGGGCTCCGCCGGGGACACCTGATGTGAAGGGGGGCTCCGCCGGGGACACCTGATGTGAAGAGGGGCTCCGCAAGGGACACCTGATGTGAGGGGGGGCTCCGCCGGGGACACCTGATATGAAGGGGGGCTCCGCCGGGGACACCTGATGTGAAGGGGGGCTCCGCCGGGCACACCTGATGTGAAGGGGGGGCTCCGCCGGGGACACCTGATGTGAGGGGGGGCTCCACCGGGGACACCTGATGTGAGGGGGGGCTCCGCCGGGGACACCTGATGTGAGGGGGAGCTCTGCCGGGGACACCTGATGTGAGGGGGGGCTCCGCCGGGGACACCTGATGTGAGGGGAGGCTCTGCCGGGGACACCTGATGTGAGGGGGGGCTCCGCCGGGGACACCTGATGTGAGGGGGAGCTCCGCCGGGGACACCTGATGTGAGGGGGAGCTCCGCCGGGGACACCTGATGTGAGGGGGAGCTCCGCCGGGGACACCTGATGTGAGGGGGAGCTCCGCCGGGGACACCTGATGTGAGGGGGAGCTCCGCCGGGGACTCCTGATGTGAAGGGGAGCTCCGCTGGGGACTCCTGATGTGAGGGGGGGCTCCGCTGGGGACTCCTGATGTGAAGGGGGGGCTCCGCTGGGGACTCCTGATGTGAGGGGGGGCTCCGCTGGGGACTTCTGATGTGAGGGGGGGCTCCGCTGGGGACTCCTCGTGTGGGGGGGGCTCCGCTGGGGACATCTGATGTAAGGGGGGCTCCGCTGGGGGCACCTGATGCAAGGACGGACTCTGCTTTGACATCTGATGCAAGGAAGGACTTTGCTGGTGGCAGGCGACGTGGCAGGTGACACGCTCAGGGATCCCACTGATTCTGCATTATGGTGAGTTGAATGATTTCATTTTATATTACAATGTAATAATATAAATAATGCACTTCAATCATCCAAACACCATAACAACCATGGTGCCGGGATGATTGAAGTGCTAACACCAGGTGTTTGGAGTATCTTTATCTGCTGATTGTTAAACTTTCTAGAATACACATATTTCTATTGTTGTGTAGGATCTGGGGCTGCTGTCCCGTCATTTCCCTCTCCCCCTCTAATCCCTCTCCCCCTCTAATCCCTCTCCCCTCTAATCCCTCTCTCCCTCTCCATCCCTCATTCATCTCAGACTCTAACCACACCCTCTTGAGCCACGCCCATTTAAGCCACGCCCACTATGACGCGTAAACCACACCCATTTTTTCGCAGCTTGTATATTTTCCTAAGCCACGCCTATAAACGAATGCCCCGCCCCCTAATTATTCTACGGCTCCGCCTACAGCCACAAAAGCGTCCCACATTTTTTTTTACAATGTTGGCAACTATGCTGGTGTATATACAGAGAGTCTGGTGTATATACAGAGAGGCTGGTGTATATAAAGAGAGGCTGGGGTATATAAAGAGAGGCTGGGGTATATACAGAGAGGCTGGTGTATATACAGAGAGGCTGGGTATACAGAGAGGCTGGTGTATATACAGAGAGGCTGGGTATACAGAGAGGCTGGTGTATATACAGAGAGGCTGGTGTATATACAGAGAGGCTGGCGTATACAGAGAGGCTGGGGTATACACAGAGAGGCTAGTGTATACAGAGAGGCTGGGGTATACAGAGAGGCTGGTGTATATACAGAGAGGCTGATGTATATACAGAGAGGCTGGGTATACAGACAGGCTGGTGTGTATACAGAGAGGCTGGGTATACAGAGAGGCTGGTGTATATACAGAGAGGCTGGGTGCATATACAGAGAAGCTGGTGTATACAGAGAGGCTGGTGTATATACAGAGATGCTGGTGTATATACAGAGAGGCTGGGTATACAGAGAGGCTGGGTATACAGACAGGCTGGTGTATATACAGAGGCAGAGGCTGGCTAGTACAGTTTACTCACCTGCTCAGGAGATCGTGTGAGAAAGCAAGGAGGAGACTCACTCTCACACACTGATCTCCTGGCTCTGAAGCATGGAGTGCAGACTCAGTGAGAGTGCTGTGGCTGTGCAGGACAGCGCAGTATCATGCAGCTGGCGACACTCTCACGGTAGGGCTGGCCCTGGACTCGGGGCTATGGGCCCCAGATTCGGGGGTTCCAGCCTCAATATCCACCCCTTAGTGACACCACTGCTGACAGCCACATCAGGTGATTCATCTATCTGCACTGTTTAGCATGAATGGTGGAATCTGACTTTTACATACAGCCTGCAGAACGAAAGGTCTAAAGGTACACTATATTACCAAAAGTTTTGGAATGCCTGCCTTTATTTGCACATGAACTTTAAAGGCATCCCAGTCTTAGTCTGTAGGGTTCAATATTAAGTTGGCGCACCCTTTGCAGCTATAACAGCTTCAACTCTTCTGGGAAGGCTGTCCACAAGGTTCAGGAGTGTGTCTATGGGAATGTTTGACCATTCTTCCAAAAGCGCGTTTGTGAGGTCAGGCACTGATGTGGATGAGAATCCCTGGCTCGCAGTCTCCACTTTAATTAATCCCAAAGGTGTTCTATCGGTTTGAGGTAAGGACTCTGTGCAGGCCAGTCAATTTCCTTCACCTCAAACTCACTCATCCATGTCTTTATGGACCTTGTTTGTGCGCACAGTCATGTTGGAACGGGCACCCCCAAACTGTTTTCACAAAGTTGGGAGCATGAAATTGCCCAAAATGTTTTGGTATGTTGACGCCTTAAGAGTTCCCTTCACTAGAACTATGGGGTCAAGCCCAACCCCATAAAAACAAACCCACAACATAATCCCCCCTCTACCAAATGATTTGGACCAGGGGCAGACTGACCCATCGGGCACTCAAGCGCTGCCCGAGGGCCCGGGCCATTGGGGGCCCCATGAGAGGCTCTGCAACATAGGCAGTCTGGGACGGGACCGGCTGTAATAATACCTCTTACAGCGCGCTGCTCCCCTCAGGCCCCTCCTCCTTCTCCCGTCGCTTGTACATGAAATTACCTGGGACGGACGAGGAGGAGGGGCTGGCGCGGAGCAGCGTGCTGTGAGAGGTATTATTACAGGCATCAGTTGAGGGAGAGGAGGCAGGCAGTGCAGATGTAGGGGGCCCAGGCGCCCACACTCAGCAATCGCCCCTCTGTGGCAGCCGTCTCCTCCATCCCTCACACTACGCCAAGCTACTGAGGATCCTCCCCGCCAACTCGGCTCCAATGTTCTCATAGACGGGAGGCGGCTGATGATGTCTATCACTGTGTATGGGTTATTGATGGATATAGATGAGGGGGACAGATAACGGGTGCACAGCACATATGGAGGAGTGATGGGAGAAGGGGGGAGAGGATTTGTACTGGGGGGTGGGGGTCGGGACAAATCCTCTTACCCCCAAATCAAATAGATGCCACAGAGGACCTGTGTCTTCCCTCCCACTCCAGGCACCCCCCGTTGTGTCCTCTCCCCCCCACGACATCCCCCTGTGTCCTCCCCCTCATGGAATCCCCCTGTGTCCTCTGTCCCCCCACAGCATCCCCCTGTGTCCCCCCCCCCCCCACTGCATCCCCCTGTGTCCTCTCCCCATCCCCTCACGGCGTCCCCCTGTATCTTCTCCCACCTCTTCACAGCATCCCCTTGTGTCCTGCTGTATACCCCCTGATGTGCCCTGCGATGTGCCCTACTGTGTGCCCTGCTGTGTACTTCCTAATATGCCCTGGGATGTGCCCTACTGTGTGCCCTGTGCTCTGCTGTGTGTCCTGTGATGTGCCTTGTGCCCTACTGTGTGCCCCATAATGTTCCCCACTATCTGCCCTATGCCCTGTGATGTGCCCTGTGCCCTGATGTGTACCCTCTGATGTGCCCTGCTGTTTGCCCTGTGATGTGCCCTACTGTGTACCACCTGATGTGCCCTGTACCCTATTGTGTGCCCTGTGATGTGCCCTACTGTGTGACCTGTGATGTGCGCTACTGTGTTAAACATTTCTGTTAAACATAGTGTAGAGAAATTCTGTGATAAACGCATGTAATGTGGACAGTGCATTATTCAATGGTGGCTTGAGTATGGGCCAACACAGGGGGTCCCATAATCTTCTATTGCCTAGGGGACCAACGAGTTGTCAGTCCGCCCCTGATTTGGACCAGTGCACAAAACAAGGTCCATAAAGACATGGATGAGCGAGTTTGCGGTGGAGGAACTTGACTGGCCTGTATAGAGTCCTGACCTCAACCCGATAGAACACCTTTGGGATGAATTAGAGCAGAGACTGCGAGCCAGGCCTTCTCGTCCACATCTGTACCTGACCTCACAAATGCACTTCTGGAAGAATGGTCAAACATTACTATTGACACACTCCTAAACTTTGTGGACAGCCTTCCCAGAAGAGTTGAAACAGTAATGCCGCGTACACAGGACTGGACATTCCTGCAGAAAAGGTCCGACGGAACGAATCCGTCAGAAATTCCGACCGTGTGTGGGCTTCATCTGACTTTTTCTGTCAAAATCTGACGGACCTTAGAAATAGAACATGTTTCAAATCTTTCCGATGGACTTGATTCCTATTGAAAAAAACGTTTGTCTGTATGCTAATCCGACGGACCGAAAACAGCGCAAGGGCAGCTATTGGCTACTGGCTATTGAACTGCCTTTTCTAGTCCGTTCGTACGTCATCATGTTCGAAACGATCAGACTTTGGTGGGATCGTGTGCAGGCAAGTCCGTTTCATCGGAGCTCCGTCGGAACTCTGTCGAAAAGTCCTTTGGAGTTCAGTCTGACGAGAAGTCTGCACGTGTGTACGCGGCATTATAGCTGCAAAGGGTGGGCGAACTCAGTATTGAACCCTATGGACTAAAAATAGGATGCCATTTAAATTCATATGCGTATATAGGCAGGCGCCCCAATACTTTTGACAATATAGTGTATCTAAAACATATTGTACTCAGCCTTTAAAGGAAACTGATTTTATAAGAATGGGTGGTACAGTGGCTTTAGCTACCCATAAGTGGATTGAAATTCAGCTGGTTCAGCAGGGACTGATCCATCTATGTCCATTCCTGCTTAAGAGGAGTTGACCTAGTGATGGACTTCTCTCGAACGGGACTGTTGGAAAATTTGTGTTCGATCAGATGGCCAGCTTTTGTGATTGGCACTCATGCCTTACAGCACTGAGGTACTTAGTTGGAATCTTGGCCAGGGCACTATCTGCATAGAGTTTCACTCATTTCTGTATGGAGAACTTTTCCGACTCCCCCCCCCCCCAACTTTGCTTTGCCAAATGCTTATTTGTGGCCCGTGACTTGGAAACACTGAAACCAGACACAGCCAACCAGCTAGTATTTAAAAAAAAAAAGAGGCCAGCAAAGGGCAGCCTCATTATTTCTGCTATGACAGGTGTACTTTAAAGGAAAGACAAGACAGAAAAGCAGGATATACTTTACATAACTGGATCTGAATTATGAATATTAATGTCAATAAACAGTTATATACATTCATCTGCTCTGCTCTACAACTTCATTTAAATTGTATTAAACGTCATATTATTGCGTACCTCTATGCTTCCCTCTGCATTTGTATCTGCTGAATTGTCTATCCAGCTTCTTTCCCTGTTAAGCCGGGTAACATAAACCATTCTGGCGCTAAGAACAATGAGAGGTGATGGATGGGACTGATGAAATGAATGTCATTTCTTGATTAAATCAAACTTTATTGATGCCTGTCGGCCTGTTGTTTATAGCTCTGAAAGGCCATTTCAGCTAGTTTTGAGGAAGCTGAAAGACTTTGTAGACAGGGGAGAATATGTAGAGTCTGTAGGCTGGGATGTTCCTGGCTGTACTGAATTCTCAGATCCGTCTTGCTACAGTGGTTATAAAGGCTATTACACAAGGGGTGTACGATCTAGGGGTAGGAAAATCCCCACAATAAATGAACAGTCATTGATCAAACAAGGCTGAGCTATTTAAAAAACACTTGAATAAAATACTAGCCTGGAGAGAGGAAATTGAAAGATAAACAGTGTATTTTTATGAATTTCAATAGTACAATGTAGCCTGTTAATGGGTTTTATAGGTTACCTGTAGATCTATCCAATGCCCTCTTCAATTTAATGGTGAATAAGAGATAAAGGACCCAGGTCCAACAGGACACGGCTTTTTCTTTCATAGTTGATAAAATTCAGATCCTCCAAGTGTTAACATTAAGGCTATGTACACACGATAGGATTTTCCGACAACAAAACCGAGGATTTTTTTCCGAAGGATGTTGGCTCAAACTTGTCTTGCATACACACGGTCACACAAATGTTGTTGGAAATTCCGAACGTCAAGAACGTGGTGACGTACAACACGTACGACGAGCCGAGAAAAATGAATTTCAATAGCCAGTGCGGATCTTCTGCTTGATTCCGAGCATGCGTGCAAGTCTTGTTGTCGGAAAATTTGAGAACCTGCTCTCAAACATTTGTTGGCAGAAATTCCGACAACAAATGTTCTATGGAGCATACACATGATCAGACTTTCCGACAACAAGCTCACATCCAACATTTGTTGTCAGAACAATCCTGTCGTGTGTACAGGGCATAACAGTATTAGGGCTCTTTCTCATGGGGCGGATCAGTGTTGATCCGGATCCGCCGATCCCCGCTGAGCAGGAAAATGACAGGTCTGTCCCTGCACACTGTGCAGGGACGGACCTGTCAGAGCGCCGCTCTCCCCTATGGGGGATCGGATGATGATGGACCGTAGAGTCCGTCGTCACCCGATCCGATCCGAAAATGGATGGAAAAGTAGGTTTTTCCTCCGTTACACTTTTTCGGATCGGAGCGGGTCGGATGTCAGCGGACATGTCACCGCTGACATCTGACGCTCCATAGACCTCCATGGAGTGTCCGTTCAGGTCCGCCTAAAAAACTGACAGGCGGAACTGAACAGACAGTCCGTGTGAAAGAGGTCTTAGGTGGTTGTTCACTCTGGAGAAATTCTCCATTATCATGGTCTTACTGCTATTTGTACCCAGATAGGAAATCAGAATTGCTGGTGTATAAGTGACTTTTGAAATTACTTTACAGATTTAAAAAAACTCATATTTTGGAAGGGTGGAAAGGTGAACAGATCCAAGGCTTCAGATAACAATAAAATTAGGTCTTCAGTCACTTTACAGCTTTATTTTTTTTAACAATTTAAAATCTCACTTTTGCCCATTTTAGATGTACTCTGGGATTTAATAAAATCTGATCTGTTGTTTTATAGCACAGATACAATTCTGATATCCACCAAGAACTACACTGCAAGGGCAATGATTTCCCATTGATGTCAGCCAAGTCTGGAACAAGCCAGAATATATGGTTCTGCAATATGAAAAAACAGTTTTGTATGATTTTGGCACAGAGCCTGTAAGGAGCCACAACCATTGTTCCCAGTGCAGGATAAGATAAGCATACTGAAGAAGTAATCATGTTAGTGTTAGAAATTAGTTTAGGGTTTATGTTAGATTAGTCTTATGTCAGAAGTTAGGGGGTTTTATTTAACAGTTTAGGATGATGGTAAAGGGTTAAGTGGGTTAAAGCAACTCAGATATTTTACCTAAATAAGAAAACAATTGCAGCCTCACTCTGCCCATCAAATGCTGCCACTGTGCCCATGAAACGCTCCCACTGTGCCCATCAAATGCTTCCACTGTGCCATCAAATGCTGCCACTGTGCCCATCAAATGCTCTCACTGTGCCCATCAAATGCTCCCACTGTGCCCATGAAATGCCCCCACTGTGCCATCGAATGCTGCCACTGTGCCCCCCCCACCATCTGCCTGGCACTTACCCTGTCTCGGTGGGGCAGCGGGTGATGGCGGCAGGCATGAACGGTGTCCTCCATGTTCCTCCATGTCCTCAATGTCTTCTCCCATCCTCTCCTCCCATCCTCTCCTATGATTGAATGCCTGATAAGCGTCCAATCACAGAGCCTGTCATTTCAGCCAATCAGGTGACGGGTAACAGACCCGAGCACCTGATTGGTGGAGAGGCGGTTCAGTGTTAGGAAAGTGAATATTCATTTGCTTTTCTAATACAGCTGGGTTAACTGCGAGCGTCAAGCATGGCGCTTGCTGTTTACCCTTTTTGACGCCTGATAGAGCCTATGGCTCTAATCAGGTGCTTCAAAAAAAAAAAAACGCCACTGTAATTCAGGCGCCCAGCGCCCGAAAAGGGGCCAGGCGACTGAATAGGGGGTGGCAGCGGCGCCATGGATAAATTTACCGCCACTGCAATCTACATAAACTATTTTTAATCCTTATGCTGCTAGCATTAGTAAATAGATAGGAAAGTATATCATATTTATTTGTTTTAAAGTGGGGTTCCACCCAAATTTTGAACAATATCTGTATGTATTCTCTTCCTTGCCTAGATGCTGACATGCAGTTTAAAAACATTTAAATCGCCGTAATTACCTTTTATTTTTCTATTCTTCTTTGCACTTCCTGGTTCTCCTCCCGTGGGAGTAGGCGTGTTTCTAGCCTCTCCCAGACTCCTGGGAGCTAGTCTCAGGCTTCCCAGGATGCCACTGAGCATGTGCGGGAACGAGCGGTGAATGCTGGGAGCACAGCATTCACCACATCCAGGAAATAAATGCTTGTGGGCTTCAAATGCCCACAATGAAGATGGAAACCGCCTGCAGTGAATAATATAAGTTATTCTTTCCGACGAAATCTGACACAGGCGGACATATTACACACAATATGTGAGTATGTAATGCTGAGAAGAAAAGTTTGTGACTGAACTCAAAAAAAAAAAAAACGATAGATAGGTGGACCCCCGCTTTAAACATTCTTGTACATTTATTCAGTTATTTCCTGGTTTACAGGCCTAGGCAAACGATGGCATACATGCCAGAAGTCTTCAGGAAGGGAGAAGTGGAGGAAGAGTTTTCTCAGCCCACCCTCCTGCCTGAGTGTCTGAGCCAAAAGCAGATGGATTTCAGGAAGTGTATGCTACATCAGGGGCAGTGGCGGAATTACCAGGGTCGCAGCAGTCGCACTTCCAACACCACCATCACTGATACTCCCCCACACCACCACCACTAGTGCCACTGATACCTCCTCACACCACCACCACTGATGCCCCCCACACCATCACGACCACTGCTGCCACCTATCCACCGCTCCCACACCACCATGACCACTACTGCCACTGATCCCCCCCCCACACCACCATGACCACTGCTGCCACTGATCCCATCCCGCAACCACCATCCTTGCCACTGGTCCCATTCCCCCACCACCACTGCCACTCTGTTAGGGAAATAATAATTCACCTTCTCAGACCGTCCTCGGGCATCAAGGTAATATTTATTGCATATGCAAGAGAAATGAATAGCATTACATGCTCATGCTGTCATCGTCATTTCTAAGGAAAATACTGTGGTACATGTCTTTTTTATAAGCCCTGGACACCCCCCTTTCCTGTCTTAAAACATGCCCAGTCTCATGTATTTTCAACTTTATTCTGGACAGAACAGGAAAGGTGGAAGTGTCTGTTACAGACTGTTATCTTCATCTAACAATGGTTACAGGATACTGACTTGAAAACTCCCCAAGCCAACACAAAAATACAGGATATATTCAGAAAACTGCATATCTAAGCATATTATATTGCTGACTCCATTTTATTACTAGTCTTTAGCTTAATCCTAGATTCATAGCTTATTTCTAGGCCATGATAAACAAAATGGCGTCTTTCATAACTGACATTTTATAATTTCTCTAACATCTCCCCCCTTTTATACTAATAATGTCAATACTTCAAATATCCAGTTTCTTTTATTTTTACCAGGTATTATCATTTAGACAGATAAGTCTTTAGCAAGAGTTGTAAATTCATCATCAGGTTCCGAGTATAGTTCCGTGTTGCTCTGGAGGAGCATAGTTTTTGTTAAAGGTGTGTCAATCAGTCTTTGAAGAATTCCCCTAATACAGGGAATGCAGCAACATCCACACAATGTAAGAACTGCGGCTGCCATGACAATAGAGATAAGCAAACTTTTTGCAAGATCACCCCATTTACCAAACCATTTTTCGAAAAGTCTCGTCAGGGGGTTCTCTACACCAGAGTTCTCAGCTAATTCTTCAGATAGCATTTGTAGGCCTTGTAAGGCCTTGGTGATACTTCCATCAGGTGCCGTATTGTTTGGAATAAAAGTGCAGCAGAAGGTGCCGAACATTTTGCATACCCCGCCCCTTTCTGGCAGCAACATATCCAACACTATACGGTTCTGCCACGCTGTCAAAGAGGTGGCATCCAATTGTGCTGCTATGCCTTTGATAGCATCTCTGGTGTAATTCACAAACCTCTGCTGGTTGTAGTAGATGTAGTTTATCCAGTCGACGTTCTTGTTGGGCTGGACTCATATGAAGAGTGAGGTGAGTCCTGCTGTTATTTGATTCTGCGCTTTAATTTCATTTGGAACTCCTCGTGGAACACCTATTTCGTCTATATACACTCGGTTGTCAAATGATCCTTGTGGTGTTTCTCGCTTAATTCCTTTAAAAAAGTATTTACCTGGTAGTTTCATTGATTTATCACTCAAAGGAACTATATAAAAGGGAAGCAGCAATCGGGTAAGGGCACAACTACCCTCCCATCTAGGTGGTAGTCTGGGCCTTAGTCTCTTATCTCCACACAAACACCAAACATCAGCCAATTGCTGTTTTTGTTCCTGAAACCATTTTAGTTCATACTTAATGTCTGTAGTAAGGGTTGTAGTTGCACAGTATTCAGGGTATAGGGTGCCAACATTTGTACCATTACTGTCATTGTTAGAGAAACAAGTAAAATTTCCTGGTAATGCTTGTACTGATGGGGGTATACTTTGTATTTTAGTCTTTGGGTAGCTCTTTTTCTCATTTACACATTTTGACCCAGTTATATTTTCTGAAAACATTCTTATTATACAAGTCAAGTCTATTTCCTCTTCAGGGAGAGGAACGGTGGCTAGTTGTAGAATATAATAAGGTTTACCATACAACATTTCATACGGTGTTAGTCCTTTAGCAGTAGGGGTAATTCTTATACTCAACAATGCCATTGGCAAACACTAAACCCATTTATTTTTCCCTGTTTCCTTCAACAATTTTCTTAGTTTACTTTTTAAGGTACCATTGTGTCTCTCCACTGTGCCCACAGATTGTGGGTGGTAGACACAGTGGGTTTTTTAGGTCAATATTGTACCATTTACCAATTTGTTGTATTGTTCGGTTTACAAAATGGGAGCCGTTGTCACTGTAAATCACAGAGGGGATCCCATGAAATGGAATCATCTCTTTAATAAGTACTTTGGCTACTGACTGCCCATTTGGGTGTGTCAGGAAAAGCTTCCGCCCACTTTATAAACAACAATAATCATAAAATCCATGCATATCATGTGAAAGGGATAAGAGGGTTGTGGGAAATGACCTCTTAAGGGTCTTAGGGCACCTTGAGCATGGTATCTGGTACAAAGCGAACATGTGAGGCAAAAATTTCTAGAGTCGTTCGTAAACCCATATGTTGTGAACACCTTATTGATCACCTGTACCATCCCTCCTTTTGAGATATGGGCTTGCCCATGGCTCAATAACGCAGAATATCTAAACAGTGATGTAGGTAAGATGAGTTTACCTTCTGTACTTGTATATATACCATTGACCAGCATTGTCCCTTAAGATAACCACTTTTGTTTTTCACCTGCCGGTGATGTTTTCTGCATTTCTGATAACCATGTTTTATCAATAGCTTTCCGTACCTCACCATTTTCTTGGGGACCTGTATAGTATATGTGTGTTTTTTTTGCGGTCCTGTAGCAGCTTCCCTTGCGGTCTTTGTCTGTTAGTGCATTCCCTAGAGTAATTGGATCTGTTCCCTTTCTGTGTGCTGTACATTTACAAATAGCCACTTGTGTTGGTTTCTGTACACTTTCTAGAAGGGCCAGGATAAGATCTCTATGTGAGATTGGTTTACCTGTGGACGTAATCATACCCCTATTTTTCCATTGCTGGGCAAATATGCGTATAGTAGAAAAAGCGTATTGGTTGTCTGTATAAATATTTATTTTCTTCCCTTCCCCTAGACTACAGGCCCTGGATAGGGCAATAATTTCAGCTTGTTGTGTAGAGTAGGAACTGGGAAGGGGTCTGGCTTCAATGACCTGGTCATGTGTTACTATAGCGTATGCCGTTTGATGTACCCCTTTATCGTCCTTTTTACAAGACCCATCAACACAAAAGGTAATGTCAGCATCTAGAAAGGGAACATCCGTGAGATCCTTCCTTACAATCTACAGTCTGATAAAAGGTTTTACTGTAATTAGGAAGGCTAAGCATAACCCACAATGAGGTGCTTTCACATTCCACTGAATGGAATCTTTTGCAGCCATTAGTGAACCATAGATGAGATCAGAAAGAGGCGCCACCTCCGTAGCATAATTTGCTATCCATGCTCTACAGACATTTGCCATGCCAAGAAATGACATCATTTATTTTTTGGTACGTGATTTGGGGACTTGAAGGATGGCCTCTTTTCGGATCTCATGCAAAAGTCTACCTTCTTGAGATAAAATGTAACCCAGGTATAGATCCTCTGCTTGCACATTCCACTGAATGGAATCTTTTGCAGCCATTAGTGAACCATAGATGAGATCAGAAAGAGGCGCCACCTCCGTAGCATAATTTGCTATCCATGCCCTACAGACATTTGCCATGCCAAGAAATGACATCATTTATTTTTTGGTACGTGATTTGGGGACTTGAAGGATGGCCTCTTTTCGGATCTCATGCAAAAGTCTACCTTCTTGAGATAAAATGTAACCCAGGTATTTCACCTTTTCTTTCCACAGTTGTAATTTGTCTTTGCTGACTTTTTGACCTTGGTCTGCGAGGAAATGCATCAGAACCATGGTAATTTTACATACATTACTACCAGAATGTCATCCACATACAAGAGAATTTAACTCACACTGGGAGGTACAAACCAAGACAAATTATTCGACATTCTTTGTGAGAAGGTAGTTGGACTTTCACAATATCCCTGGGATAACCTAGTGTATGTGTACCTCTTTTTTTTTTCCGTGTACATAAATGCAACCCAGAACTGACTGTCTTTGTGTAAGGGAATGGAAAAGAAGGATTACTGTTATCGATAACATAAAATACCTCGTTCTCTGGGTAGAGCTCGTTCAGGAGTACATGCATGTCTGGGACCACCGGGGCCCTCGGTAATACAGCCCTATTGACTGCCTGTAAATCCTGCACGAGTCTCCATCCATCTCTTTCTCCCTTATGCCTCCTATACCTCTGAATCCCTCTGGATTTTAGTTTCTCATCTGTCAGTTGGACCCAGTTTATGATAAATTCTCCTAGCTCATGCCATGATACCTTGGGATTCTGGGTGACCGAAACACAAGGACAGTATCCTGCCTGTATATTTGCAGAATAGGCTGTGGTAGGAGACAAGTAGCCACGCTATTTCCTTCCTTATCACAGTACAGACATTTTAAGAGAACTTCAGTGTTAGTGAGACTCATTAACTGTTTCTCATAGGACTTATCAGGCCCAGAGATCTTTCTGTAGTACATGGTGCAATAGAGGTTTGTCTGGACCTTATACCTTTTCCTCACAGACTCTTTGTCAATTATTTCTGCCAGGGTTTTGGGTATATTTAATCCCTCAGTTTGCAAATTCCAGGATGTACCCGTATCAGGGCTCATTATCCACGGCTGTGATTTGTTTTTCACACAGCCGATGGGCTCTGAGACCTCCCTCCACTGGTACGACAGAAATATCAAGAGCGTGCAACATGTCTCTACCCAACAAATTAACAGGACATTTAGTCAAAATGACAATTTTACACTGATCCTTTTTACCTGTCTGTGGATCTTCCACAGTAAGGCCTTCAGACATGACCTCCTGGTGCATCAACCCATTTTGCAGATTTTACATATACTACACCTTTTTCTTTACCTTTTTCATATCCAGCGGGTGTATTAGGGTCCTAAAAGCCCCAGTATCACAGAGAAATGTTAGCCATCTACCCTTCACAACCAAGATTATTTCTGACTTGACTTTAGCATGCAAACAAGTTTCAACAGTGCACACATCCAAAATTTCAGATTCTTTCTCATCATTTTCTTCTGTATCTCTCTCTCTGCAGACATACCAACATCTAGTCATGGTTCTTCCTCTCTGTTTGACCTACATTCTTTTGCCAAGTGACCTCTTTTACCTCACAGGAAACACTCCCCTCTCTTTTTTTTTTTTTCATAGTCCTGAATGCGGGGCCTTGTTCAGGTGTTTCCCATCCTTCTGTTCTCCTTCTCAATGACATACACATCATTACCTTCACCTACATAAGCACTTTCCCTTTCTTTACTGATTTTGATTGGAAGTGCCGCTCAGCATGCCTCGCATACTCAATCAGCTCCTGAAGTCTGCAGATCCTATGGTTGATCATGTGTTTGGTAACAAACTTGATATAGGGGCAAGCAGCCCCTTCAAGATTGCATCCTTTAGCTGTTGCTCATATGGGCTATCGTTTACTTGATTTACTGGGACTTCTATTCCTGAGTGATTATTGAAAATCTTCCTCATCCTAACAATGAAATTGTCCACTGTTTCCTCTTCTCCCTGCACACACTGATTTATAATGGACCAGTCGGCTCGACATCCATCTGTTCTCTATCCTTGCTATAAGAGCATTTCTCCTGTTTTCTAGTGCTGCATTATCATGAGGCAACACAACTCCCTGATTGTTTAAACCATTCCAATCTCCCACTACATGATGCCAGTCGGGACCCAGGATCTGTCTGATGACCTGCTCTATTTCCCTCCCATTAAGATGATAGTTAGCAATCATTCCCATGATACCATCCCTGATTTGAGCTATGTTGATCTTAGGATGTGGTACCCCTTCAGTAGTTTTTTTAACATCCTCAGGGGTCCAGGGGCGATATACCATCATAGTGTAGGGGACTACTATACCTCCTACATTTTGTCCTGCCCTAGGTTTGGGAACTTCAATTAGTGGAAATTCTTCCTCTCCACATTCTGTTTGTTCCCCAGCTGAGGGGGATATCAATTGGTTCACCAGGTCCCCGAAAAATTTTGTAACAGTTGCTGTAAAGGGGGTCCCTTGTGGACTCCTCTGGACAGCAAGAGTCATCTTGAGAGGGGGTTTAGCTGCAGCCATAGGAGAATCGGTTGCATCTGCGGGTGACCCAGGTGACCACAGGGGAACAACAAACAGTGGAGAGTCAGGTTGCATTTGGTTTGTTACGTTTTGTTCAGTCAATACTTGCTGAACTAAACTTCAGAGGACGGTCATATTATTGTTCTCCTCTTTGTTCAAAAACAGTCTTTTTATGGTTTTCTGAATTTAACCTATGGTTAGCCTCCTCAAGCCATTTCTTTGCCTGGGGAAGGCCTTATTTCTTCTGTTTTCTTATTTTTGTGCCGGCATCATTTTTAAGCTTTCTACACAGTATTACACAACAATCCTTATTTAAAAATGCATCAAAATCATACTTTGTTTTCAAACATTTTAGGAAATGTCACATTCTCTTTGTCTAGACTACACATATACTTAACATCTTCATTCATACCAACAGATTTTCCATGGATCATACCTACTTTGTTTATCGTGCACACAGAGCTCTTTTTTTGTTAATGTCTTCTCACAAGGACACAACACACGCACACAGTATCTTATCACTTGCAATCACTCACAGACTTTCTAGTCATGATATATCACTTCTAGCTTACTGATCTTGTGTATTGCTAAAACACTGGTATCTTAGAGAATTACAGAATTATGAGGAGACTGAATTCTCCCGACTGTTCTTTCATCGTTGCTTTACTAACTTGTAGAGAGCATTTACAGAATTACGAGGAGACTGAATTCTCCCGACTGTTCTTTCATCCTATCAAAACATTTAATATTTCAGTCCTTGATCCAAGGGTATTTATGTGCCTGCTCAGGATTAATACAACATATGAGGCTGGCATGAACACTGCGGTCCGCCAAATGTCCTCTGTTTGTTACCTGGAAATCTATCAGGCCACACCCTTGTATCAACGGGGGGTTCTTTATCTGGAAGTATTTTTGATCCAAGGGTATTTATATGCCTGGAAAGCTATCAGGCCACACCCTTGTATCAACGGGGGTTCTTTATCTGGAAGTATTTTTGATCCAAGGGTATTTATATGCCTGGAAAGCTATCAGGCCACACCCTTGTATCAATGGGGGGTTCTTTAGGTTTTGATCTAGGAGTATTTATGTGTCCCCAAGGGATTTTCTGCAGTTTACAAGGCTGTCTGGATCTAAGATCCAATCGACAAATTTCCTTTATCTGCACCCGGATATTAGTATGGGACCATACCCCTATATCAAATGACAATTAACCAGAAGAAACAAACAAGAACACACAAGAGAGAACACCCGCAGTGCTCGACTGCCGCCAGGTCGCCCTGAGCGCGTCTTCCCAAAACGCGGGCTAGTCAGTAGGTCTGCCCATCCAGGATGGCCAGAGACGGATCTATACGGGGAATACGTGACCACTTATTTCCCCTCAACAAGAGTAAAGCAGATAGGACAGAAACAGATAAACATTCGATCAGTCTCTATATTGTATGTATATATTCAAATCCCTTATTCATCAAATTCCTAATCAAGTCTAATACAAAAGGTTAATAATAAAATAAAAATAAAAATCTTACCTTGTCCCGAGAGCGGTCTTTTGTGCTAATCCGGTAAGTCGCTGCCCGGGAGGCACTAGTTCAGCGGACCGGCCTCTTTTTAACGTCTAATTTAAGACGGAGAACTTACAGTTTTGCCGTACGGTCATCGGTCACTGTTGGCCAGTGCGTCTCGGGGGAAATCGGACTCCCGGCTCCTCGAAGGACCAATTGTTAGGGAAATAATTCACCGTCTCAGACCGTCCTCGGGCATCAAGGTAATATTTATTGCATATGCAAGAGAAATGAATAGCATTACATGTTCATGCTGTCATCGTCATTTCTAAGGAAAATACTGTGGTACATGTCTTTTTTATAAGCCCTGGACACCCCCCTTTCCTGTCTTAAAACATGCCCAGTCTCATGTATTTTCAACTTTATTCTGGACAGAACAGGAAAGGTGGAAGTGTCTGTTACAGACTGTTATCTTCATCTAACAATGGTTACAGGATACTGACTTGAAAACTCCCCAAGCCAACACAAAAATACAGGATATATTCAGAAAACTGCATATCTAAGCATATTATATTGCTGACTCCATTTTATTACTAGTCTTTAGCTTAATCCTAGATTCATAGCTTATTTCTAGGCCATGATAAACAAAATGGCGTCTTTCATAACTGACATTTACAGTATAATTTCTCTAACACACTCATCCCATCCAATCCCCCCTTCCACTACCACTCATCCCATGCCATCCCCCCCAACCACGACCCTCGCCACTGATCCCATTCTCCCACCACCGCTGCCACTCATTTCATCCAATGCCCCCCACCACTGCCACTCATCCCATCCACTCCCCCCTTCCACTACCACTCATTCCATCCTATCCCCCCAACCACCACCCTTGCCAATGATCCCATTCCCCCCACCACCTCTGCCACTCATCCCATTTAATCCCCCTACCACTGATCCCACCCCCCCAACCACCACCCTTACCAGTGATCTCATCCCCCCTCACCCCTGCCACTCATCCCATCCCCCCACCACCACCCCTGCTGCCACTGATCCCATCCCCATCCAACCACCACTGCTGCCACTGATCCCACCCCCCCACCAATGCCACTAATCCCAGCTCTCCCTCACCACTGTCACTCATCCCACCCCACCACCACTGCCACTGATCCTATCCCTACCCAACCACCACTGCTGCCACTGATCCCATCCCCCACCACCATCGCTGCGACTCATCCCATGGGCGTAACTACAGGGGTCACAATTGCAATGGCACACATGCTGCCCCTGTACACCTGGATTGGGGGGGGCATATAGAGTATAGAGGAACAAATCCCCTCAAATTTTCTCCTGCAGCCGCTAAAAGCCTGCTTCTCCTCTTCTCCCTCCCATAGGCATTCAGTGGCTGCAGTAGGAAAATGGAGGGGATTTGTTCCTCCATATGCTGCCCCTCCTATCCAGGTGCTGCTGCAACCGGGACCAGTGGGAAGGGCCCTGGCCAGAGGTCATGGGGGCCCTTCATGGTTTCTTGCACCGGGGCCCTGAAGGTTCTAGTTACGTCTCTGATCAGGGGTGCTCAACATTTTGAAGAGCAAGGGCTACTTAAGTGATTTGGTAACTGGTTGTGGGCCACTACTATTATTATTATTATTATAATACAGGATTTATATAGTGCCAACAGTTTGTGCAGTGCTTTATAACTAGGGGGTTTTACTGTTCCCCCAAACCGCAAATGTAATTAAGCCCTTGCTTTATAGCCCTATAAGTCCTATAACCCTGCATTCACACTGATGCATTGCGGTTTACCTGCACTGTAGATGCAGCACAAGGCAACTGCAGCTTTCCTGCAGGTTAGCTGCACTGAACCAAAGACTTCTATTACATCTTGTGGGTGTGGTGCACTTTCTGAAAGCAAATCAAAACTCTGGCATTCAGGAATTTTGGTGCTCTTTCAGAAAACACATCAAACCCTCAGGATATAATAGTAGTCTGTGGCTCAGTGTAGCTAAGCGCTGCACCTGTGGATCAGTGTAAAAGCAGCCTAATAACTCTTTTTTTATGTGCTAATGAGCCCATTGCTAAAGTGTGGTGTATGTGATGTTTAACACTTACCTTTTTCTCTTCCAGCTTCTGCTGGCATCACTCTCCATGCTGCTAGAAAGGTCCCAGATGACATGCATATGGTATCACTCTGCCTGGGACAGGATCCAGTGCTACAGAGGAAGCATCAGCTTATGCGGCTCTTGCCCCATCCACGGCTGCCTGCTTTCTCCACTGCTGGTGCTGGCTCCCTGCACTCTGATGCTGTGGAATGGTGGGTTGGCAACCCGTTGATTGCAATCTGGGCTTGCTGACCCGCCATCCCGGAGCATGGGCATGCACTTTCCTGGTATGCAGTCGCGGGCCACATCATAAGGCTCAGGCTATGGCTTGAGCACCCCTGTGCTACATGAATTATTTGCCTTATTCAAGATAGCCATGGTCAGAAATGCTAGGGGATGTTTTTCAAAGTGATTTCTCAGCAAAGTAAAGCATGGAGACATGGATGGATGGATGAGTGTACTTTGAATATTAAAAATTAATTAAATAGCATTTTGGGTTTGTGGTGCTCAGATGTAGTGTAGTTTGCCCTTAAGCCTCATAATGCTGGAAGCCTTGCACAGATTTCTGCAGGATCCAGCTGCTTGCACCATGTGGGATATACTTTATTATTGGTAAGCCATGTGACTAAGGCCCCATTCACACTATTAGATTTTCTGCAGTATTTTGGCTTCAGATTTACCAAAACCATGTAGTGCAAGGGCCTGCCTAATTGCAAACAAATTGAAGCTCTTATGCCGCGTACACACGGTCGGACTTTTCAGCTACAAAAGTCCGACAGCCCGTCTGACAGGCTTTCGACAGACTTTCGACGACGGACTTTTGGCGGACTTTCAACAGACTTTCTAACGACCGGACTTGCCTACACACGATCACACCAAAGTCCGACGGATTTGTACGTGATGACGTACACCGGACTAAAATAAGGAAGTTGATAGCCGGTAGCCAAAAGCTGCCCTAGCATGAGTTTTTGTTCGACGGACTAGCATACAGACGAGCGGATTTCTGGGTCCGGCGGAGTTACGACGTAAAGATTTGAAGCATGTTCCAAATCTAAAGTCCGTCAGATTTTGCGACTGGAAAAGTCTGCTGAAGGTCCGGTGAAGCCCACACACGATCGGATTGTCCGCCGGATTTGGTCCGTCGGCGTCCATCAGACAAGTCCGGTCAAAAAATCCGACCGTGTGTACGCGGCATTAAGGTTTGATCCCATATTATATGGTTTTGGTAAATCTGAAGACAAAATCCTCAGAAAATCTAATAGTGTGTATGGGGTCTAAAGCTGTTCTAAAGCTGTACAGGAAAAGCACATAAACTGCTTTAAATTTGCCTAAATGTAGAGCTTTTAAGGAAATTAATTACGTGAAAAACTATAACTTAATTAAGAGAAAAGTTATAACATCTTACGTTATAAAGAGTTTAAAAAAGTGAGAGCCTCACAAAAGAGTCCAATTTGACTTGTTGCATGTGGCCATGTCTACAGTTAGTTTGGCCTTTACTGTGCTGTCTTTTTATGAGCACATTTTCATTCTGTTTATCAACAAATGTTGGTATAAACCTACCTGAACCCCCAAATAGTTTTCCTATTTATTGCTCCCTCCGATTCAGCAGAGCTGCAGAGAGGAACATGTCACACCTATAGATCATGAAAACAAAATGAAGAACTTCTGTTGTCTAAATATGCTGAAAATCATTGTGAACAGTTATCAGTCTGACCGCAGTGCTGGTGCATTAATATTGACTATTCCCAGTGTATATATAACCGCTATGATGTGTAACACATTCAAGCTGGAAGGTTCCAATCAGCAAAGCTGTTCATTCCTCCCCAAAGCTTGATAAATCTATATATAAACACATAGCTATGAATTACAAGATGCCATTTTTCATATTGCAAAAGCAGCAGACTCTGAGCAATACCTCAATTAATCACAAAGCATAATGAACCCTGGTGCCTTTGAAGCCACTGTAATTGATAAATAATTTTATCTAACCTTGAAGTAGATTTGCTATCAATTACCCCTTGTTTATGTGGGTAGGAGCAGACAAGCGGTGGTATTATGTCCACTTCACCCAAAACGCATCAAGAACATTTATGCGTTAGTATCTTCAATTCATTTTAGTACATTAAAGCAGAACACCAGCTTCTAATATACATTTTAAAGTAAACAATCTAGAGGTATTAAAAATAAAAAATGCAATACTTCCCCATAGAAAGTGTCACCGGGTTAAATGGCAGCCAGCATCATTCAGCCATTTGCTATGAACCCAATCTCTCATGGGCACACTTGCGTTGAGTCAGCATATTGGCCTGGGCTCACAGTACAATAATGCATAGAGGGACAATGATGTGATAGGATCAGTGTTGCTTTCTGCAGAATTGAACAGTGTCCACCACCCTGGACCCTGGATTTAAAGCAGAGCTCCACCCAAAATGGGAAGCTCCACTAGTTCACACCCTCCCCCTGCCACATGTGGAGGGGGGGTGGGGGGGGGGTGGGGGTAAGCAGGTACCTGGTTTTGACAGGTGCCCACTCCCACTTCCAGGTAAGATCGCCGTTCGGCGATCTACGTCACTTCCAGCCCCTCCTCCATATCACTGCTGCCTTCTGGGAAACACACAGGTTCCAGAAGACGGCCGGACCATTCAGAAAGCTCAGCGCAACTCGTGCATACGCAGTAGGAAACCAGCTGTGAAGCCTGAAGGCTTCACTGTCGGTTTCCCTACTCACAATGCCGGCGCCTGCACCCGAAGCCGATAGACGAATCGGGGTGCCGTCATCGCAGGATCCCTTGACAGGTCCTTATAATAAAAGTCAGCAGCTACTGTATTTGTAGCTGCTTAACAAAGTACAGTCCATTGCAAAGGTGCATCAATGTATTAAAGTGTATAACAGTTCATTCTCCAGCAGTGATGTGACAGCTATAATCACTTGCTTCCAAAGTGCTTCTTGTGTGCATATATATACAGTATCTCACAAAAGCGAGTACACTCCTCACATTTTTGTAAATATTTTATTATATCTTTTCAACACTGAAGAAATGACACTTTGCTACAATGTAAAGTAGTGAGTGTACAGCTTGTATAACAGTGTAAATTTGCTGTTCCTTCAAAATAACTCAACACACAGCCATTAAAGCGGGGTTCCACCCAAATTTTGAACAATATCTGTATGTATTCTCTTCCTTGCCTAGATGCTGACATGCCGTTTAAAAAAATTTAAATCGCCGTAATTACCTTTTATTTTTCTATTCTTCTTTGCACTTCCTGGTTCTCCTCCCGTGGGAGTAGGCGTGTTTCTAGCCTCTCCCAGACTCCTGGGAGCTAGTCTCAGGCTTCCCAGGATGCCACTGAGCATGTGCGGGAACGAGCGGTGAATGCTGGGAGCACAGCATTCACCACATCCAGGAAATAAATGCTTGTGGGCTTCAAATGCCCACAATGAAGATGGAAACCGCCTGCAGTGAATAATATAAGTTATTCTTTCCGACGAAATCTGACACAGGCGGACATATTACACACAATATGTGAGTATGTAATGCTGAGAAGAAAAGTTTGTGAATGAACTCAAAAAAAAAAAAACCATAGATAGGTGGACCCCCGCTTTAATGTCTAAACCCCTGGCAACAAAAGTGAGTACACTCCTAAGTGAACATGTCCAAATTGGGCCCAATTAGCCATTTTCTCTCCTCGGTGTCATGTGACTCGTTAGTGTTACAAGGTCTCAGAAGTGATTAGGGAGCAGGTGTGTTAAATTTGGTGTTATCGTTCTAGTAGAACAGGAAAGGTGTGGGTGGGGGTGGGGACTATTCATTAGAATCCTGAATAGATTTGTAGTACCCTATAGTGTGTGATAGATGTGAGTGGAAGTTCGTTAGTATAGGTAAAAATGAGTTTGGCTCAGGGCCAAGCCTGAGCTGGGAATCTGGGTCAGGGTTCAGTGACTCAGGGCTGGATGACTCATCCTAGCAGACTCTCTGGTGCCTCCCCCTGTTTTCTAGGGCAGTGTAAAACAGTGGCGGCTGGTGCTCCAAACAAACCACCCACACCCCTGCCAGCCCCGCTCGTCAACCCGTTTTCCCGCGCACCAGCCCCGCTCGCAAGCCCGCCAGCCCGCACTTACCCCACCCAGGTCCCGGGCGGCTTCGGTGGTTTTCTCGGCTTCTCCTCTCGACCAATGCAGTCGCTTCTCCTTCCATTCCATTCTAATTATGTGCTTCTATAAAAAAAAATTTAAATTTAAAACTCTATGCGTCCAGCGACCTGCATGGGCATTAGGGGCTGGGCGCATAGAGATTAGGGGGTGGCGCCCCTGCGCCCCTTATGGTTGGGCCGCCGCTGTTGGAGAATGTTCTAGACATAGTGTGTGGAGGTTAGGATATGCTTGGCATATTTATGAGGTTCTCAGGCAATCTCCAGTAAAGGGCTGGCAGGGGGCAGGCCGCCTCATAAATAGGCATGAGTCGTGCCAGCAGGGACAGTCGGGTAAAAGAAGGAGATGGAGTGCTGAGGAGGCTGTTGATGGCCCTCAGGGGTGCCCCCTGGTCTGGAGCATGACCTTGGCCTGGGGCTTGGGTGCTGGAAGGATCCTGCCATAACATACGGACGAAGCCCTTCCTAGAGACACACGAGCAAGGAGAGAGGACAGCAGGGGCAGGTCATCACTACTGGGAGATATCCTAAGAGCCAGCCAGGTGGGCTGGTGAGTGTCAGTCTGGAGGACTGTGATGAAGAAGCTAGCCTACAGGGCTAGGAAAAGGGCGGCTGCATTCAGGTGGGTTGGCAGTGCATGAAGAGGTGACCAGTAGCCAGATGAAGAGTACAAGTTGGACACTGTTATTTTGCTGCACAACCAAGGGTCCTTGGGTTCCCGCCTGAGTGACTGTCAGATCTTTACACAGTGATCCAGCTGGGTTCTGCAAGCAAGTGTGTCCTGTAGGAGGAAGTGTATATAGAGCTGTAATAGAGACTGGGAAGAATGTCCCTGAAGTTTGGCCAAAGTTAAGTGGGCATCCCATAACCCCACACCCCTATCCAAGTTATTAACCCTCAATAAACCACAAAAAAAAAAAAGTCACGGACTGTTCCCTTTCTCAAGAGTGCCTGTAAAAATTTGGCGTGCCTAGCTGTACAGGATGGGGGATCTCAGTTACCTGCGGTTCCTGAGGGGGTGTGCTACAGATTAATAACTGGAGACAAGTTCCTTCCCTTTCCCACTCTATTTAAAGCTAAAGAAAAAGAAAAAAACAAAAGTTTTGGTGGACTTACGCTTTGTCTGACACTTGCTCAGTACCTGCATGATGTTTGTAAGTGGCATGGATTCAGTATTGTCTAGTATATTGTAAGGACATTGTTTAATTCAGAAAACTAGTATATACTGTACATACCTAATGAGATGCAACAATATTTCAAACTATTGTCCATTTATCATTTGTCCTATGAGTTGAACAGCTTGTTCTAAAATAACTAATTTGTGGCTAATAAAGTGAATTAATAAGACCTTACACAGCTGTAACTGATGCAGTTTCCTGAAACATGCTCATCAGAAATTACTGGTTCAATAATGGCTTCCACTTACCTCGTCCAAACCACAAAATTAAGTACAAGAGGAAATGAGCAATTTGTGTTGGCTGTGATGTATAGTAATATTTAGGAGAGATTGATGCATCTTTGTAGCACAGTAGAAAAGATCAAGACACATCGCTAGTGGGAAAAAGATTTCATATTCTGTGCAGATAGTGCGTGAGCAGTCACTTTAATGGGCTTGATGTATTAAAGGTCTCTAAAACTAAAAGTGATGGTCATTTACATGCCAGCCACTCGAATTCTTCCTTACACTAGATACCTAATGCGTGATTGGTACCGTGACACAGGTACCTTCCATTCAGACAATTTTGTTAAACAAGGAACAAAGTGTTCCTAAAATCTTGTTATTGTCTTGTTGTGTTTTGAAAAGAACCCACAGTCTCCGTTCATTTCACATTCCATTGTTGCACACCTGATTACAGTGACATAGGACTGGGGGGTAAACATTGCCATAGCACCTTCCCTGGAGGACTACAACACAACCAACCATTATTCTGATTGCAGGAACACAGATCAAAGACCCTACATCTGATCTGAAGACCAGTGTCATTGTGGCACTGATTGTTGTCATCATAATTCTCAGGGCCTCTCCTTGACTGTACCATCGTTTTAGCGGCGCTTTTCTGTCGCTAGTGGGGCGTTTGTAACCGAAGGAAGGGTTAAATCCGCACGAAAAGCGCTGCCCATTCATTTCAATGGGCAGGGACGGTGGAGGAGCAGGACTTTTTCTAAAATCCTCCAAGCACACTGCCCCAGCGTGAAAGCACTCCGGCTCTCACACTGGGGCTGCAGGGGAGGCGTTTTTCATGCGCTTTACAGGTGCTATTTTTAGCCCAAAAGCGCCTGAAAAATGTCCCAGTGTGAAAGGGGTCTAAAAGGCATGAAAAGCCGGCAAGTGATGTGCTTAATCATTGCTGATCTGAAATACAATCTAACTTTTGGAACAGGACATTAAGATGCACATGAGTAGGCAGGTCCAGTCTACTCTCTCCGCTGCAGGTGACGCTCATCTGCAGCGGCATTGCAGTTAGAAGGGAATTCAGGAGGAACATGTTCCTCTGTAGTTTCCCAGGTCACTGGGGAAGGTATCTGATTGGCTGTTGCTGCCCCTTGTGACTCTGGCAGCCATCTTGGGTCAGGAAGAACCTATTACAGGCCCTGGCTCCTAGGCTTGGCATGCATTTCGTGTGTGGGTAGTGTAAGGACAGGTCGCTCAATTAACAGGGGCACTGACTAGCAGCAGGGGGAGGGTCCAGACAAGTAGGGAAAAAACAGGGACACGCCATCCTTCCTGGCTACCTCCCCATTTGGGTATGGATCTGCCAGTCTGCATTACGCCCTTCAAGGCAGACTTTGTCGGCACATGAGACCTGCTCTGCTACACATTGCTGTTGCATTCTGTGGGTGTTCCCAGTCGGGTGCCTTCCTGCCGGGCTTGTTGTAAACTGCTGAATTTTTACATTAGTACAAGTTATGTTCTCCGCAACTGAACCCTGCATGTTTTGCCGCCACACCATGCTGCACTTCCCCACACATATATGGTCAAATACTTTAGCTATGGGTAGCCCAATCTACATTAAATTTGGCTACCCACAGTGATGGCTAATTTGGATAATCGGGTACTGATATAGATGTCTAGCTAGATAATTAGCCTATACTAATCAGTGTCCCCCATGTACAACAGTGTTGATATTTTATGACCTCAGGGATGGTCTACACACAGATCGCATATAATTAGAAATCTATAAGACCTTTCTTAACTCATAATCTACCCATCTTGAAAACTTTTCTGTTTCCTTTTAATTTTAGAATCATTTGAAAATATATTTGCAGGTCTTGAATCAGTGCTTAATTACAATTTATTTAATCTAAGCAAATAATAAATACTTGAGATTCATCGCTGCACAGGAATGAACAGGTATTTAAATATAAGCATCAATTAAACAGAAGGGATGCCAGGTTTACAATAGTATAAAAAACTATATTAATCTTGGCTAGCACATAATATTAAAGCAAAGCAAAATAACTATACTACCAGGCTGGGACTTGTAAATCAAAGAACAATAATTACAGCAGCATATCGCTTCAGTATCCATTATGTCCAACAAGATTGTGACTTATAAATATTCAGATGTCCTTATGGTCTTAGAAATTCATAAACTATGTTGTACTTTTGCTAAAGAAGAGATTGTTTCAAGGTCAGTCACTCCAGTGCACAGACAGGGCCTCAACAAGGTGTTATGCTGGGAGAAAGCACTGCTCCACACTACAGTGCCCATAAACATCACATTGTGGATAGATGTGCAGGTATAATATCAGAACCAAAAGATCTAAAGATCTTTCCATAAAAATGTGTATTGGATTGAGCAAACATGCATATACTGTATATGTGTATAAAAGGGGAGGGGGGAAAAAGAAAGACATACTGGAGATTAGCTCATCTCAGGGAAAAACAGCAGCAACTGGCTGGGAAAATTATGACAGCCAACTTGAATTTTCAGAAGGAGAGTTAAGCTGGCCATAGACGGATCAAAATTAGAGCGGTTCAGCAAACACTGACTGATCAGCAGCTGCAGTCACTGATTTCTGGCTGAATGAAAATGGTAGGCAATGGTAGGCTTCTTTTTCCCACTCCTGAAATCTGACTGCATAAACATTTTGTCCAAAACATACAAATCATGTAAATACAATCATACAATCACAAAATCACACCTCCTAACATTTGAACTTCAGGACGAAGGACACTGGAGGAGGGACAAGACCTGCAGCGCATGTAGCATGCCGTGGTAAAATGTGGGCGTGACCAATCGCTTATCTGTCAAAATTCGGCATATTCGTTAATTCAGAAACATCTGAATTAACAAAAGACCGTTTAACAATTTTTTTCGAAAACAAAATAATAATAATAATAATAATAAAAACTATAATAATAGTTATAAACTATTAAATTATAGGTATTTGAATTTCCTTTCAAATTGGGCTGTTAGTGAATGTAATGAATGCAAGTTTATCCGAAGTTACGAATTATCCAAAATAATTAATGCTGGATAAATCGTAAATTCGGATAAATTCGTATTCGTTACATTCACATAGACCCCTTTCACACTGGAGGCGCTTTTAAGGCGTTTTAGTGCTAAAAATAGCGCCTGTAAAGCACCTGAAAAGCGCCTCTCATGCCTCTCTAATGTAATGTAAGCCTTTCACACTCAGGCGGTGCGATTGCGGGGCGTGAAAAAAAGTCCTGCAAGCAGCATCTTTGGAGCGGTGTATACACCTCTCCCAAAACGCACTGCCCATTGAAATGAATAGGTAGCACCTGCAAAGCGATTTGGCAGCGCTGCAATATGGGCGCTTTTAACCCTTTGTTCGGCCGCTAGCGGTGGTTCAATGCGCCCCACTAGCAGCCGAAAAGCAGCGCTAAAACAATGGTAAAGCTAACAGTCAAATTTGAAAGGAAATTCCAATACCTATGATTTAATAGTTTATAACTATTATTATAGTTTTTATTATTATTATTATTACTGTACATAATAATAATAACAAAAAACTATAAAAATTGTTAATAAACATAATATTTTAATTATAATAGAAATTATCCAAATGTTTTTTTGTTCTTTCGGATTTTCATTCTTATTTTCGGATTTTCGTCCTTTCTGATTTTCAAATTTACGGATATTTGTTCTTTAGAAATTTCGGATTTTCAGATTTTGAATTTTTGTTCTTTTGAATTTTCAGATTTTTGAATTTCAGATTTTCGTTCTTTCAAATTATTACTAATTATCGAAATAATGAATACCACATCTAAAGGAGAAGAACGTAACTAATTAGAATTTATCCAAATTAAAAATTATCGAATTAATGAAAACCACATCTATATGAATGGAATATAACAAATTCAAATTTATTCAGAAGTTACAAATTTATTCGAAATAACGAATATAGATAACAACAAATAATCCAAAAAAGAAAGAAAAAAAAAATAAATGTAACGAAAATTAAAAAAAAAAAAAAATAAATTTTTTGGCAGTGCACATGTCTAAACAAAACCCATTCCCCTGATCCCTTCCCAGCTTCATTTATTCCCCTGATCCCATCCCAGCTCCATCCTTTCCCACAGTCCTATTCCGGCTCCATCCATTCCCCCAATCCCATTCTGGTTCCATCCATTCCCCGATCCCATCCCGGCTCCATCCACCACCCTGATCCCATCCCAGCTTCATCCATTCCCCCGATCCCATCCCGCCTCCATTCATTCCCCTGATCCCATTCTGACTTCATCCATTCCCCAGATCCCATCCCAGCTCCATCCTTTCCCCCAATCCCATCGCGGCTCCATCCATTCCCCAATCCCATCTCAGCTCCATCCATTCCCCCAATCCCATCCCGGCTCAATTCACCACCCTATCCTATCCCGCCTCCATCCATTCCCCCGATCCCATCCTGGCTCCATCTATTCCCCGATCCCATCCCGGCTCCATCTACTCCTCCGATTCCCATCCTGGCTCCACCCATTCCCTGATCCTATCCTGGCTCCATTTATTCCCCCCTCACCCTCTTCCCCATGCCTCCCTCTCCAAGTCTCGTGTACACAGAAATCATCGCAGACCTCAGACAGATCAACCCTGTTATAGCAAAGTGGTGTGATGCTCCCTGCCTCCTCCTCTGTGTACAGGAAAACATAGGAGGAGGAGGGGCGGGTTCAGTGAACTCCGCTCTCCACTGTGTGTGTCAGAGGCAGCCGGTGAGAGATACCGGCTGCCATGCAAAATGAGTGTAGCTCGTGGCTTGCACATGCACATGCCGTGGGTGTTCTGGTACTCAGCCCTGATTTGCTGGTACCCTGGGACATGGCTCAAATTCCGGGATGGTCGCGGCGAATCAGGGACGTTTGGGAGGTATGCAAAATAGTAATGTAAAAGAGATTAGCTTGATGTAAACCATCTGCGTGATTAGAGATTGGATTTACATCTTTGGGTTGTGTTATTGGGCTTTGTGAAAAAGCATCCCATTTAGGCGCCTTTCATACTTGTGCGACTTGTTCTGTGACTTGGGACCGCAAAGTCATATGGAAAGTCAGACCCCACGATTTCCAATGACTACCATTCATATCTGTGCAACTTCAAGTTGCAGTGATTTCAAAGTAGTCCCTGCACTACTTTGGTCCTGACTTCGAAGCGTCTTGAGGTCCATAGACCTCAAGATTACACAGGTATTGCTTAAAGTCATATCAAAGTCCTGCAACTTACTGGTCATACAAGTGTGAAAGGGGCCTTAAATGAATGAGCTGCCAAGCACCAATGTGGAACATTTGATGGATTTTTGCACAAGCAGGGAGAGAAGCACTGAGCAAGGAACAGGAACCACAGCCCCAAGTGGGTGTTAAGATTAAGGAGGTGATTTGCTATAGGAGTGGTTTGAGATGGACAACAGGCTGCAAGAGACAGACTTTAGCCATGTTACACGAAACTGCTAAAGATCACTGTCAGTACATCCCCTTTCAGTGGCGGCTGGTGCTCAAAATTTTTTGGGGGGCGCGAACAAACTGAAAAATTCTGAAAAAAAAAGCATCAATTGCAGCCAATGTGACATCAAATGCTGCCACTGTGCCCATCAAATGCTGCCACTGTGCCATCAAATGAGCCACTGTGCCATCAAACGCTGCCACTGTGCCATCAAACGCAGCCACTGTGCCATCAAACGCAGCCACTGTGCCATCAAATGCAGCCACTGTGCTATCAAACGCAGCCACTGTGCCAATTAAACGCTGCCAGTGTGCCCATTAAATGCTGCCAGTGTGCCAAACGAGCCACTGTGCCATCAAATGCAGCCACTGTGCCATCAAACGAGCCACTGTGCCATCAAATGCTGCCACTGTGCCATCAAACGCAGCCACTGTGCCAATTAAATGCTGCCAGTGTGCCAATTAAATGCTGCCAGTATGCCCATCAAATGCTGCCAGTGTGCCCATTAAATGCTGCCAGTGTGCCCATCAAATGTTGCCAATGTACTCATCAATTGCAGCCAGTGTGCCCATCAAATGCTGTCAGTGTGCCATTGAATGCTGCCAGTGTGACCCCCCCGCCCGCTCGCCGTCGGCCCAGAACTTACCCTGTCTTGGTGGGTCAGCGGGTGATGGCGACGAGCGGGGTCCTTCAAGCCAGCATCTCCTGCCGTCCTCATCTCCTGACTCCCGTCCTCTCCTCCTGATAGGCATCCAATAGCGGCGCCTGTTGTTTCAGCCAATCAGGTGACAGGTAATAGACCCATTTATTTATTCGCTTTCCTAACACAGCTGAGTGAACTGAGTGCGCCAGGCATGGTGCTCGCAGGTCACCGTTTTTGCTGCCTATTAGAGCCTATGGCTCTAATCAGGTGCTTCAACCCCCCCCCCCCCCCCTTCAAAAAGGCGAAAAAATTTACTTTTGAAGGGCTTTTTTCTGCCTCCAAACTCTCCTCTTGAAATATGCCTCTTAACACCCTAATGTATTGATGGACACATTGAATAACATTGAGCTGCCCTTACAGGCAGGAGAAAAAAAAGAACACAAAACTCCTGTGGAAGCAGTGTTTTTTTTGTTTATTCATTACCTAGTGAAGCAAGGTCCCTCACCGACACTGCTATAGGGATTTCTAATCCAGAACTACTCCAAGTTCCTTGCAAGGCAGGATTGAGAACACTATCTATCAGATGTTGGTTGCTTGAGGGCCATACAAAATAATTGACCCAAAGAGCCACTTCTGGGATCCAGGTTATGCACAAGGGAGTTACACTATTCTTATCCCCTGGCAAAATCCTCTGTGCTGAGTCCTGGAGACTTTAAGCTGATAGACTAGTTCTTGTCCTGAAGTCTGTGATTCCTAGAACTCTCCAGTGACATGAAAGAAGGAATTCAGATAACATTACTAGGTATAATACAGTTCAGAATATGCTTGTGTAACACAGGTTTAAAAGCTGTCTGTGGCCTCTGTCTACTGTGGGATTTTAAGTTTGATTCCCAGATCTCTGGAGCAGTCAGAAGCAATCAGTAGAAAATGGAAGTTTTCGGGAGTGATAACTTAGGACATTAACTGGTTCTGTGGCCCTGCAGCTATGGAGACTTTAAATGGCTTTGTATTCACTGTGCCTGCTTTTCTCCCTCTTCCTTCTCTTTCTGGGATTCATCTGCCAGTCTTAATCAGTATAGGCAGTTTCATTATTAATTCATTTTGAAAATTAACTAGTCTTTTTAATTAGAATTTTCGGAAAGAACACACTGTCTTCTTTGCTGTCACATGATCAGCTGGGTGCACGCTAGCCCTGAGGGGGTAACTGGGCACTGAACAGGGAATGACTCTGTATTGTTTTCACAACTTGTTCTATTAATGTAACCAACCAAACTTAGAAACCATTTACATGTCTGGCTTCAGTAAGGTTGAGGACTTAAAGTGGAACTAAACTCTCTCAATCAACATTAGCTATTTCAAGCATGCCTAAGGGCTATGGGCACTGAACCACTTCTTCTCAGGTTCCCCCGATGGAACTGCCTACTCTTCCTCTTGACTGTCTACCCCAAAGCAAGCACTTGCCAATGGGGCTGACGTGCAGGCTTGCTCCCGAACTGGGCTCTGTGTGTTAGACACACATAGCACATAGTCCCACCCCCTGCTTCCTCCTTATATATTTATTTTGAATATGTATTATAGCAGAAAGTAAAAAATATTGTTTTTTTTTCAAAATTGTCGCTTTTTTTGTTTATAGAGCAAAAAAAAAAAACGCAGAGGTGATCAAATACCACCAAATGAAAGCTCTATTTGTGGGAAAAAAAGGAAATCAATTTTGTTTGGGTGCAACATCGCACGACCACATAATTGTCAGTTAAAGCGACGCAGTGCCGTATCACAAAAAATGGGCTGGTGAGGAAGGGGGTAAATCCTCCTGAGGCTGAAGTAGTTAAAGAAAACATGAGTGAGCAGGCAAAACATATTTCATTTGGGATTCATATTCAGCTGTAGGTGATAACAAAATGGTACAATCATAAAATAAAACATGGCAGCAAGTAAACAAATGAAAGTTCAAAAGTCTGCATACCCTTAAAGCCCACCTCTGAGAATACTAAAAGTCTTCCCTTGCAGTGGGGCATAGCTGTATATTTCTTGCTATCAAATCTCAAATTTTGGGTTGACACCGGAACAGTAAAAGGGGGGAAATCTTCCAATTGGGTCACTAGTTCTGGTGATTCTGGTGCCACATCCGGATTCCTTCACTTTGGAAGGATTTCTTCTCATATCTAGTTTTGGCTATGGGACAGAAAGTGAAGAGAAAAAAATTCTCAGTTTTGGATGAGTGAAATAAAAAGGGGTTATAACCCTCCATTACTCTATTCAAAAAGAAAACATAATGTGCTCCCAGCCAAATAAAATGTGAAAATATTTTTTTGTGCACCAAAGCAAATGTTTGAATGCTTGAATGGTTGTTTAAATGCTTTAAAGTGCAAAGGAGGGATTTGGGGTCTTATTGACCCCAGATCCTCCATAAAGAGTACCTGTCTCATGCCTATTGCTGTCACAAGGATATTTAAATTCCTTGTGCCAGCAATAAAAGTGATAAAAAATAAATAAAAAATTAAAGCAACAATGTAAAAAAAAATAAAAATAATAATTAATAAAAAAAAAAAAAGTGCCCCTGTCTCCCAGTGCTAGCGCGCAAAAACAAACGCGTGGGTCGGTTCCATGCACACGCAAACAGTGATCATTCCATACATGTGCGGTATTGCCATGAATGTCAGCTCATGGGCAGTAATTCTAGCACTAGAAAGAGACAAAGCAGCGCCAACTTAAGTGCAGTATTAAAAGCACACATTTTAATTTGCAGTAGAAATGCACTCACTCTGAGTCTAAAAAATAGGCACATCAATAGGATGAGTCCAGATGGACGGTGAGGTGGGCGGCAAGGCTCCACAGGGTTCCACGGGGCTCCACAGGGGGCGATCCTTCAGTGCTGTATGGTCCTGTCTGGCGGCGCCGGTGGATTCCAGTGTCCCAGGCTAGGATCAGGGAGACGCAGCAGGGGTCATCCGTCAGATCGGCTCCCGGGTATCGGAGTGATGACGCTAATGGCGTGCACGTTTTCGGAGCATGCGTGCTCCTTCGTCAGGTATAGTGGTCCTCCATTTTGGAAGTGGTTAAGAAGGGAAAGGCAGGGCGGGCAGGCCAATCAGGTCGTAGCGCCGCCCTGTTTAAAATAAAGTGGACTGTTTGGCTCCAGGGAGCCGGGGGGGCAGAATTTTTTTAAAAAGAAAACTGTATCGATCATAGAATTAGAAAACAGGTAGCATAAAGGAGTTTGTGAGAAGAGTGGTGAGAAAGCAGTGGCTATAGTGGATTGATATACAGGAAGAGGCAGAGGACAGATGGATATATAATATCGGGAAAAATAGGTGAAATGAAGAATAGAAAATAAAAATGTATAATGAGATAAAATAAATAAAATGAAATGAAATAACGTAAAAACAATTTGGGTAAAACTAAAAATTAGAGCAAAAATTTTTTTGGAATAAGTATTCTATGGGAATGTATATTAGTGCATTCTATCAGGGAAGACATACATATATAAACATAGACATGCATGACTCCCTGCAGTATCCTTATGTATATAGAGACGTATGCTAGAGTGTATATAAATCTGAAGTACACATAAGTATAAAGAGGGTGAGGTAGAGATATGTAATAATTGTATTCTTTGTCGTATATATAGTATATAATAGATGATTATTATACCTAGAGATATTGATATTGAAATTATGGAGTTATGCGATTATACAGTAGTGATATATCGGGGATTATATAAAAAAATAGTAAAAAAAATATATAAAAACAATATTCACGTGTCTAGTGATGGGTAGGAAAGACACTGGTGTGTGTGTGCAGGGGGGCAGGGGGGGCGAAGGAAAAAGGGGGGAGGAGAAAGGGGGAGGGGGAGAAGAAGGGGGAAAAAACGGGGGGGGGGGCAGGGGGGATAAAAAAGGGGGGGGGGGAGAAAAGGGGAGATGGTGGGAGTGTAGGTTGGCAAGTACTTACTTGGGTCATTTTTCTGTGTATATATAGGTCTCTTTCTTGTATCTCTTTCCAAACGTTTTTCTCCCCTTCAGCGTGCTGCCTCCTGTGTTGTGCCAGTTTAATTGCTCCTGAGATTACCTCACCCAGGTTACCCTCCCCAGCCCCCTCCTTTTCCTTTCCCCCCTCCTTCCACTGTATATACGCATACCAAGAACCTTATTATTATTATTATTTATTATTTCTTGAACTACTACATATTTTTGGACAACTATTCATTTACCCATTGCTGGTATCTTGAACAGTATACTGCTCCTGGACTTTGATACCCCTTCCCTCCTACGCCACCTGTGCATATAGCTGTTACTGTTAGCGCAACAAAAAATTGTGTTTTTAATTCTAGCAGTAGACCTCCTCTGTAAATCTAAAGTGGTAACCTGTAAAGGCTTTTAAAGCGACCCCTATGGATAGTAAAATTTACGTTGTTTGTAATTTTTTAATTTTAAAGCGTGACATGTTTGGCATCTATTTGCTCAGTGTCACATCATCTATTATTATTTATGAAAAATTGGGTTATGTATTGTGTTTTTTGCATTCAAATTTAACAAAAAATTTATTTCAAAAACTGCTGCGCAAATACTATGTGACATAAAAAATTGCAAATCCCACACTTGTATTCTCTAGGGCCTCTGCTTTAAAAAAAAAAAATCTAATGTTTGGGAGGGTTCTAACTAATTTTATAGCAAATAATACTGATTGTTACATGTGAATGAAAAGTTCCTGAAAATCCCTGGTCTTCAAGTGGTTAATAGTTAAGGGCCACCAGGGTAACAATATGATTCATGCTGCTGTATGCAATGACTAAGTGCACATCAGGTGAATCTCTTCTAATATACCTTTTCTGGTGGCAAATTTGATAATGATAGCAGCTCTGAGAGTAGTGTCTATCAATATTAGGATTTGATAATGATACCTTCTGTTTCAAAGAAGGATAGTAGGTAAACCCGGGTGCTATCAGAGTTGTTTGCAAATATAAGCTCCTACTCCTTGAAGAATGGTTCGAAAATGGCAATATATTTAGTGACATGAGATTAACCTTTTGTTGTTTTGCTTGGCACTACATTGATTTCATCAGAGGATTTAAAAGGAGGCAATTGTATGCAAAGATTTAATCTCATGCTACTGCTACTAGGCAATTAAATGATTTATGTGTAACTGAGCCCTAAATATTCTGTTTAGTCACAAGCGGTAATTCAACATTCCAAAGGATCCTTGCAATAAAGGGAACCTGTCATCTCTACCTCATAGTGTAAATCCTAAAATCATATTCTGTGTACTTGTTCAGTCCTTTCATTCCGGGATCCCTCTATACAAAGACCTTAACTTAAAATTAAGCCTCAACCCACTATTCAACAGTCCAATTCAACAGCCTTGATGTCCAGCAAACTTCTCACACAGGACTGTTGAATGATGTTACATGTTCTTCTGCTGTTCATTCCAACTTAAAATATTTCTAAAGCCATTTTTTTTTTTGATAGCGTAAGAAATGGTTCAAATTTCCTTCAGGAATTTTTTTTTGCCATCTGCGCCCCATTGGGGAGATTTATTTCCTTTCCTGTAGGCACAAAAGGATACTAAGGAAAATTATTTCCAGTGTCAAGGGAATCCCCACAGTTAACAATCAAATTAGGGTCTTCATTTGAAGATTCCTTTTCTATTGAAAAGTGTTCTAGTGACAACACACTATTTTGGATTTTTCCTCACTTTCTATCCCAGTCACAGTGGTCACCAGGGCAAATACAATGGGTGAATCTCCCAAGTTAGGGCAATGGACACCCGAAAGAAGTTTTAAACCCTTGCCTCTCTATCTTCCCAAAATCTCATATTTATTTCATATTTTTTAATATTTAGTTATTATCATCATATACTTACCAGATTTTAGCCAGCAAAAGGAACACAATGTAAACAGTTTACGTTGTTTATATTTTAGCACTGTCCCTATTATCCATGGATAGGACAAGTGACACACTGTTATAATATGTAGAGAAGATGGTATGATCACCTCCAATGCCTTGAGTCTGTGCTTCATTGTTTAAACACCCCAGGACCTGCGAGAATGTTAGCCGTGATTTTCAACTTGATTAATATTGATTTTACATTAGAACAGTGTTGTTTGAAAAGCTTAGAAAGCACTCTGGATTTTGTATAGTTTTTCTTAGAGGGAACTTACAATTTCTTTAATTTTTCTAAGAAACTCTTTTAAACCAATTCCTATGTATTAGACCCCTTTCACACGTTTTTTCAGGTACTTTTGGGCTAAAAATAGCGCCTGTAAAGCACCCCCCCTGCAGTCCCAGTGTGAAGGCCTGAATGCTTTCACACTGGGGTGCTGCGCTGGCAGGGCATTAAAAAATGTCCTGCCAGCAGCATCTTTGGGGCAGCGAAGGAGAAGTGTGTACACCGCTCCCCCACTGCTTCTCCCCATTGAAATGAATGGGCACCGATGCCACAGCGCCTGCAAAGAGCCTCGGCAGCGGGGCTACATGGGCGCATTTAATCCTTTATTTGTCCGCTAGTGGGGGTTAAAAGTGCCCCGCTAGCAATACTAAAACTAGCGGCGTTTTACCGTCAACGCCTGCCCCAGTGTGAAAGGGGTCCTTTTTTTCTCTTTCTAGATTATTGATATATCCCAGTTGTGATTTAACTGTAATGCCCTGTACACACAGTCGGACATTGATCGGACATTCCGACAACAAAGTCCATGGATTTTTTCTGACGGATGTTGGCTCAAACTTGTCTTGCATACACACGGTCACACAAAGTTGTCGGAAAATCTGATCGTTCTGAACGCGGTGATGTAAAACGCGTACGTCGGGACTATAAACGGGGCAGTAGCCAATAGCTTTCATCTCTTAATTTATTCTGAGCATGCGTGGCACTTTGTGGGTCGGATTTGTGTACACACGATCAGAATTTCCGACAATGGATTTTGTTGTCGAAAAGTTTTATAGCAAGCTCTCAAACTTTGTGTGTCCGAAATTCTTATGAAAAATGTGTGATGGAGCCTACACACGGTCGGAATTTCCGACAACAAGGTCCTATCACACATTTTCCATCGGAAAATCCGACCGTGTGTACAGGGCATTAGAATTGCAAGATGTATTATTCAAGTGCAAGTTAAAGTGGATGTAAACCTGATTCATGAAATTTGAGTTGGGCACATATATCTGCAGTGTTTTGTTATCTTTCTTCAAAGCACTAAGTCCCATGGTTTTCTCCTGCTCTTTTCTTCTGTTATCAGCCTGATAACTTCTGACAAGTTCTCTGATACATGTGATAAAACCAGCCTGCATTTTGTGTCAGGGAGAGTGCTATAAATAGGTTAGCAGAAAGCTACTCTACTCACAGGACAGCTCTGAAAGTCTCTGCTTATGTGGAGGGGGGTGTGTGCCTTTCCTCCAATCAGCTGTCTCCCAGTGTAATCCAGCACTATATAGGTTGGACTTGATGGACTTGTGTCTTTTTTCAACCTCACCTACTTTGTAACTACACTGCTACTGCTCAATGAGGAAGTGAAAATTCTAACACAATGTGCACTTTCCAAAGGATATATAAAGCTGAAGACAGCAGATATACATGTAAAACTTATGTAGGGAGATTTGTTTCATCTCTGTGTATCATCTGAGGCTGTTCACTTGACTGGGTATATGTGAGGGTTTATATCTACTTTAAGGTTTTAAGGCAACACATACAAAACGGAAGAAAATTCTACTGGTGCTTATTGCATCATTGAAATTCTAGTTAAAACTGAAAAAAATACTAGACATGTGCGATTTGTTTTGGTATGAATTGCGATTCGTTTTCTTGTTTGGAGATTCGATTGTACCCAAATTTCCAAATCACAATAGTAACGAATTTCAACAATTCTGAAAGACATTAAATTGAAATGAATCATCAAAATTAGAAAATAAATTAGAACCTGAAAATTCATTTAAATTGGAAAATGAATTCAAATTTGAAATAGAGACATATTGCAGTAAATACAGTAAGGTATACAAGTGAAAGATGATAGATATAGAATAAAATAGATTAGAAAATAAAGGAATTGAATATAATAGAATAGAAATGAATATGATAGAATAGCACAGAATAGAATAAAAGAGGATAGAATAAAAAATAAAAGCATAGAATGGCATAAAACAGAATGGGATCAAATAGAATAGAAAATAAAAGAATAGACTATAGTAGAACTATAAACAAAACTTTTTTTTTCATTTTGGATAGATTAAGGGAGGGTTATAACTCTGATATTCCTATTTTTTATGTACAGCATACTGTCAGGAATGGTACCAGCAAAAAGCCCATGTGGTATCAATATTCAAAAAAGGGCAGAGACATATTCATGGAAACTACAGGCTAGTCAGTCTAACATCAATAGTATGTAAACTATTGGAGGGGTTGATAAGGCACTATATGCAAGAATTTGCTGATGAAAACAGTATCAGTAGTAGTAATCAGCATGGGTTTATGAAAAGTCATCCTTGCCAAACCAATCTGTTAACATTCTAAGAGGAAGTGAGCTACCATCTAGATAAGGTAAGGTCTGTGGATGTGGTGTATCTGGATTTGGCAAAAGCATTTGATACAGTCCCCCATAAATGCTTTATTTACAAACTGAGGTCTGTAGGCATGGCATGGACAATAGGGTTTGTTCTTGGATAGATGAATAACGTGTACCTAGACTGGTCTGGAGTGGTAAGTGATGTACCCCAAGGCTCTGTCCGGGGATCAATTCTGTTTAATTTATTCATAAAAGATATAGAGGCTGATATAAACAGTCCAATCTCAGTGTTTGACACAAAAATAAGTAAGGCAATATCTTCACAGCAGGATATAGAAACTTTATAAGAAGACCTGAATAAATTAATGGGGTAGGTAACTACATGGCAAATGAGGTTTAATGTTGAAAAATGTAAAGCAATGCACTTGGGGGCTAAAAATATGAATGCAAGTTACTTGCTAGGGGGAGACCCTCTGGGGGAATCCAGGATGGAAAAAGATCAAGCAAGCAGACTATTAGCATGCATTACAAAAAAGGGATTTTTCTCCAGAGATAAAAACTATAATCCTGACACTTTATAAAACTTTGGTCCTGCCACATCTAGAGTATTCCATCCTGTTTTGGTCACCAATCCTCAGGAAGAAAGTGCTGGAACTGAAGAAAGCCCAGAGAAGGGCAACAAAATTAATAAGGGGACAGGAGGACCCCAGTTATGAGGAACGACTATGAACATTAAACTTATTCTCTCTGGAGAAGAGACCCTTGAGAGGTGATATGATAGCAATATACAAATACCTCAATGGTGATCCCAGTGTAGGAAGAAAACTATTCCGTCTCAGGGAGTGAAGAAAGACAGGAGACCACCCAATAAAACTGGAGAAGTGGTTTTACCCTGCATAGGGGGTTTTTCACTGTCAGGGAAGTAAATATGTGGAACTCCCTTCCACAATCAGTCGTATCAGCAGGAAGTATTGATAGTTTTAAATAACTCTTGGACGTGCATCTTAGTGAACATAATATACAGGGATATGGGAAATTATTATTGACATGAATACACACACACATACACCCACACAGGTTGAACTGGTTGGACTAGTGTCTTTATCAACCTTACCAACTATGTAACCTCTGTCAGTTTATTTTTTGCTATCTGTGTCTCATTAGGGAGGATTCTCTTTACCTCCTGGTCCACAGCCAAAACAGGAAGTGGGAGGAAATCCCTGCAAATTAAGGGAATCCTTAGGAGACCCCCAGGTCACCAGAACTAGTGTCCCCATTGGAAGATGTCCCCGTTATTACATTTCTGGGTATAACCCAAAAATTGAGATTCTCTTGTACTTTCACTTTAAATGATAATGGTAAACAGGACAAATAGAGAGGGTAAATCTCTCTAACGTAAGTTTAAACAGCAGTATAAACTGACAGGTGTTCTAATCCATTTCCGCTCTATTCAAAACTAAAGAAAAAAATGCCTTTAGTTGTACTTTAAAATATAATAAACCAGAATAGAATAGAACAGAAAATAAAGGATTTGAATATAATTCTATTCTATTCTATTCTTTTCTATTCTATTTCTTTCTATTCCTTTCTATTCTATTTTATTTTATTTTGTTCTGTTTTGTTCTATTCTCTTCTATTCTATAAAGCAGCCTAAGTAGAAATCATCTTATTTCACTTTTATACCTTACTGTATTTTTTGCAATATGTTTTCATTTCGAATTGGAATTCATTGCAATATTCACTGTGAAACGATTTGAAAATAACAAATATAAAAAACGAATCTGTCAAAACAAATTCAGAAAGCAAATCATTCTAACTCAACGAATATGACAAAACGTAATTATTAACTTAATGAACAAATCCGAAACAAAACAAAACTTTTTCTGTTTAGCACATCTCCAAAACGGGTGGTAATGCAGCTACTGGGTCGCCTGGTTCTGGAGCAGGTAGAACTGATGGTTCAAGCACTGAAGAGCCACACCGCTAACCTTTGGGTGTCCGGTCCGGGGAGCACCCAGTGGGTAAAGCCAAAAGAGAGTCCATAAGCATGGTAGCCACTGTATCCTCAGCTGGAATGCTTCATTCTGAGTGGATGGTGTCTCCATAGATGGCCTCTCTGTGTTGGATTCAACCCTAGAGCAAAAGGGGGAGTCTAGGTGGGTCCCTCTGATACACTCAAGGGAGAGTCCATAGTTGCAGCTTGCAGACCCATCCCAGGAAACACGTCCTGCTGGAGGAGGCAGCGACACTGAGGGCAGACCAGACATAAGACATCCTTTTCTCCCATCCATCAGCACGACATTCTGGCTGCAGGTAAGTAGAGCAGGCCGGTGTCAAAGGTAGCGGCGGCCATCTTAATCTTAAAAGCAAGTTTCCAAGGGAGCATCTCAAAACATATCTTGAAAACACCTTTCAGTGGTAGAAACACCATGTAGATAAAGGGGCTTTTGGGAACAAGTGCTTATATCTGCCCCTTATTACCTGGCAGCCAATGGTGGCTCAGCACCTTGCACAGGAACCAATCCAGCCTCAGCATGCGGTGGCCACTAGCCAGACACACTGGACAAGCCGGGGCAAGTTCCTAACTACTGCTATTGTCTGTGTTCTTCAGGTGCATGAATGGGGTTTATCTTGCTGACTACATCAGGTTTGTGGGTGGGGCCTACTCGCCCTCCATGTGGGGTCCTTTTCTCATTGAAATGCTCACCAATGGTGATATTACGCTCATGTGAACATCAAGGCGGAACCCCTGCTTAGAGATGAGCCGTACACTATGTGCAGCTGTGTAATATGTGCAATATGTTTTCATTTCGAATTGGAATTCATTGCAATATTCATTTTGAAACGATTTGAAAATAACAAATATAAAAAACGAATCTGCCAAAACAAATTCAGAAAGCAAATCATTCTAACTCAACGAATATGACAAAACGTAATTATTAACTTAATGAACAAATCCGAAACAAAACAAAACTTTTTCTGTTTAGCACATCTCCAAAATGGGTGGTAATGCAGCTACTGGGTCGTCTGGTTCTGGAGCAGGTAGAACTGATGGTTCAAGCACTGAAGAGCCACACCGGTTACCTTTGGGTGTCCGGTCCGGGGAGCACCCAGTGGGTAAAGCCAAAAGAGAGTCCATAAGTATGGTAGCCACTGTGTCCTCAGCTGGAATGCTTCCTTCTGAGTGGATGGTGTCTCCATAGATGGCCTCTCTGTGTTGGATTCGACCCTAGAGCAAAAGGGGGAGTCTACCCTCTGATACACTCAAGGGAGAGTCCATAGTTGCAGCTTGCAGACCCATCCCAGGAAACACGTCCTGCTGGAGGATGTCAACCCCATGCTGATCGCTGGAGTAGTAGTAGAAGCAGCGGCAGGGCAGCGGGTAATGGCAGACCATCTGGTCCTAAGTCCCATGGTTCCCTGGATTCTAGCAGCCTCACAAAGAGGAACATACCACAACACAGGCAGAGACACTGAGGGCAGACCAGACATAAGACATCCTTTTCCTCCATCCATCAGCACGACATTCTGGCTGCAGGTAAGTAGAGCAGGCCAGTGTCAAAGGTAGCGGCGGCCATCTTAATCTTAAAAGCAAGTTTCCGGGGCGTGGCCTGGAGCGGCATGGAATAGGACGCTGATCGACAGAGCTCCGCCTGCCATTAATCCTTTCGGAACATCCTGAGACCGCCAAACAGCGACTACAAACACACAAATCAGTGCCGCTGAACCGGTAACCTGCCAGGAATATGTCGCCGCCAAAGAAGGCAACCACGGCGGCTATAAAACTAGGACAATTCCACCACCAAGACACAGACACCCCGAGCCAAGATGGCGCCGCCGCACTGGGAGAGGAGCCTTCTGTCGGAACAGATACAGCACGAGTGCTGGAGGCGATCACATCATGTCAAGAAGCCATCACAGCATATCAGACCACCCTCACAGCGCAGATCGAGGAGGTTAAGGTAGACATCTCACTGGTAAGGCAAGATTTTCAGAAGCTTAAAGGCAGGGTCACTGAGGCTGAGACCAAGCTGAGCAATGTAGAGGACTCCCTCCCACCATTGCAGAACTCCACGTCAGAGCTGCAGCACCCAGTAAACCAGTTATTACAGAAGCAAGATGACATTGAGAACTGGCTCAGACGCTGTAACCTCAGATTTGTTGGACTCCCTGAGGAGGCAGAAGGGAAAGACCCCCCCACGTTTCTGGAAACTCTACTCTGCAATACATATGGGAGAGAATCATTCTCGCCAACATTCGTGGTTGAACGTGCGCATCGCCTATCGGGCAGACTGCCACCATCAGGAGCACCCCAGCGCACGTTTATAGCAAAATTCTTGAATTACAGAGATAGAGACGCCATACTCCATCTCAGTAGAGTGAAGGGTAATATTCCCCTAGGAAACAAAATGGTTGCCATCTTCCCGGACTTCTCTGCGGAAGTGCAGCGAAGAAGGCGCACATTCATGATAGTTAAGAGGCGCCTCCGCATAAAGAATATCAAGTATGCAATGCTTTTCCCAGCTCGGCTCCGCGTGGAGGGAGAGGACAGGGCTCACTTCTTCAAGGATCCTGAAGCTGCTATCGCATGGCTGGAGCAAAGAGAGGCCCACAGATAAGTAGTTATACCATGGCCCCTCAGGGTCTCCCTCATGACTTTGTCCTGGACAGCCCCACAGAATCATTTAAAGTCGGAAACTCTATACAAGCCCATGGGCTGGGCGGACAGCTTCAGATGACCCGCGACTCTGGAGGATTGAACGTTGGATTTGCACTGGCCAGGCCTGACTCTAAATGTTCCCGCTGAGCTGGACATCATAGTCGCACACCCTCATAGGAGGTTCTGGCAGGCTGTGATTCGGGAGATTTCCACTCAAACACTACAAATATAATTTTGTATGACAGTCTCCCTATCGTCCCCAGTTTTGGTGAAACGCTTCCTAGCTACATACCTCTACTTTAGAACTGTACGGTCCACATATTCAACTGGGGGAGTGAACATCTGTCTTGGAACACTCACCATGTGAGGTGAGTCGAGTCCTGTAATGTGCAACGGTACACAGCGTATCTTCGCCCCATGTACCAAAGTCCACTGCCTTATATGGAACATACAGAATACGGCTACGATGTATATACTCCTTAAGGTTCCTGAACTTATCATTACTCTGATTACAGTGACTGCCTCCAAAACAGTGGTACGAAATAACCTTTTTTCCACAGGTTGGCAGTTTGGGATAAAAGCTTGCACCAGTTTTGGAAGGTGCAGGGCGGGGTGGGCGGTGGGGGGTTTCAGAATCTTACAAGCTATACTGTATTACCCTATGTCAATTGCAGGTTTTTGCTATCATATTAGTCCCATGGTGTTATTGGTAGCGGCTCCTCAGTGTAATATTTGTGTTGGGGTGTTGATAACTAAAAGGGGCCTGAGTCCTGGAGTTCAATATTATCTTCCCATTCCTAGATGTCTAACTTGAAATTTATTATGTGGAACATCCGCGGCATTAGAGACTCCATAAAGAGATCAGCTGTGTTCTCACTACTTAAGAAACAAAGAGCAGATGTAGTGGCTCTGGTGGAAACACACGCTGAGGGTCTCACACACAGGGTCTCACACACAGAGTACTCAAGCGGCCATGGATCGGGTGGGCATTCCATTCAACCACGCTCTCAAGGGGGGTCTCGATTCTAATTGCCAAGAATACCCATTTTGAGCTCCAGGACTCGGTGAATGACCCTCAAGGCAGATACATTTTCTTAAAGGCTAAGCTCCATGGAGATCTGATTCTTCTTATGGCATTTTATGTCCCACCTCCATTCAATTCTGCCGTTATTGCTGCTGGGTTCGATTTTATGACTCTACATCCTAAGACTCCTGCTATATGGCTAGGTGATTTTAACAATGTTTTAGATCCAGCCTTAAATAGACTCAGTAACTCATCTGCTGAACCAGTGCCATCACATCCTACAAGGTTCGCTAGGCTTTTAACAGATTTTAATCTGGTAGATACTTGGAGAGCTAGGAATCCCACAAATAGTCAATACTTCTGTTTCTCCACATCACACCACACTATGTCAGGCATCGACCTTATTTTAGTCTCCAAAATACTCCTCCCTAGATTGTCAGATATAGGCTTCTCACCTAGATCCCTTTCGGATCATTGCCCTTATTGGGCCACACTTACTGTCCCGCACAACCGCCCACCGGCGACATGGAGGTTGAACCCCTTCTGGTTGACTATACTACCGGAAGATGATGACCTCTCGACGGAATGGGTAAATTATTTTCTGATTAACGAGGGTTCTGCCCCGGTACAGCTGGTGTGGGAAGCATATAAAAAGCATGCCTGTATGATTTTGACCAACAGAATTAATAAACTCAAAAGAATATCAGAGATAGCAATAACTAAGGTGGAGGCTAACTTCCGAGATTCAGAGAAAGCGTTTCTGGAGGGCCCCACTGTTGACAGAGCTAATAGCCTCAAACTATGCTCAAGGGCGTTAACTCAGCTGCAATATGAAAAATCCAAACGCAAACTCTTTTTCCATAGACAGCGGACATGTGAACATGGAGAGAGGGCAGGGAGACTGTTAGCCTACCTAGTGCACAGCGAAGATAGGCCCCCTGTGGTGATCTCACTACGATCCTCTGACGGAGTCATAGGAACAGAACCAAATAGAGTAGCAGACCTCTTTAAGGAATTCTTTAATAAGCTTTACACATCCACAGCCCCGTCAGATACCTCCCCAATGGAATCCTTCCTGGGGGAGTTAACAATCCCCCAGTTATCCGCAGGTTAAGGAATTAGAGGCTCCATTGACATCTGATGAGATTTCCAGGGCACTAGCGGAACTCCCCGGGTCTAAATCACCGGACTCGGATGGCTTACCGGTGGAGTTCCACTTATTCTTAAGTATTGATCCCTAGACTACTCCAGTTGTACGAGGCCAGCGTCCATGAGAGAAGCTGCTCATTCCCAAGCCAGGGAAAGACCCACTCATCCCCGAGTCATATCACCCAATTTCTCTACTCCAGGTAGATATCAAAATTCTTGCAAAAATACTGGCTATCCGCCTCAATAAAGTAGTCCTGTCTCTAATACATTGCGACCAGGCGGGATTTATGCCAGGCAGAAATCTTAGGCGATTATTCATAAATCTGCAAGCCACCCATGAAAATTTAGGGTCAAGAGTGATTGTTGCTCTGGACACAGCCAAAGCGTTTGACTCGGTGGAATGGAGATATTTATGGATGTGCTTGGGCAGGTTCGGCTTCGGCCCCAAATTTATAAAATGGGTGCAACTTTTATATCAATCTCCAGTGGCAAGGGTAATGGCGAACGGATGGCCATCTGAGCAATTCTCATTGTCCAGGGGCACGAGACAGGGGAGCCCCTTGCAATAGCCTTCCGGGCGCACCCGGGGATAAAGGGACTTCGTAGGGGGGAAGTGACAGAAAAGATCAGTACATATGCTGACGATACCCTACTGTACCTTGACGACTCTGAAAACTCCCTACCTCTCATACTAGACTTAATAGAACGGTTTGGCACATTCTCCGGCCTTAGGATAAACTGGGACAAATCCCAGATACTATCCCTTGACAGTTTCCCACAACCCAAAGACAGAGCCATACTGCCCCTACAGAGAGTAGACACTATTAAATATTTAGGTGTAAGGACTACAAGGGACCCAGCCGACTATGAGACACTCAACATAGCTCCATTGTTTGCAATGCTCAAGCACAAAACGCAGGTGTGGGCTCGCCTCCTGCTGGGCGTGATGGGATGAATAAACCTGGTCAAAATGGTCATCCTGCCTAAAATATTATACATGGTTTGGCACTCACCAATATACTTGGTGCTTAGATATTTTAAATTAATGGAAGTAATTATGAAGCCATTTATCTGGGGCAACAATAGACATAAAATCTCCTGGCACAAACTGAAAAATCCCACGGACCTAGCGGGAACGGCTCTACCTGACTTCAACGCATATTATATTGCAGGTCAGTTGTCCCAAATCTTTAACGTAGACAAGACAGACAGAGAGAGATTTTTACGTTTTCTGTGCCCTAGGTGGTCCCAGATGTCACAAGACCCGATGGTTGTAATAACGGGACGAACTACTGGGGAAGACAGAAATGCTAACCGTAAATCATTATTGTACCATTATGCTAAGATCTGGAACTTGGCCACTGAAAGACTCAGCCTACCAGCAATAAACGAATTTACCCCCTTGTGGCACAATATGAATCTCCCAGAATTTAATTCAATCCCTGACAGCGAGGTGTGGAGCTCAAGGGGGATTATTTACATGCTTCATATCACTCACAATGGCAGGCTAAAAACATTTGATGGATTAAAAATGGAGTTTTCACTACTAAACCAGATGTTTTTCAGGTATATACAGCTGCGTCACGCCTTTCATACACAGTTCCCGTCTGGTGAACTAAATCTAGTCAACAACCCATTGATGGAGGCATTAAAATGCCCTGACCCGAAAAAACTAATTTCACAATTTTACTTAATGCTGACGCTTCGGCAGGCAACTACGTCGGCTTATGCTCTGAAATCTAGATGGGAGGGAGAAGTAGATACACTGGCAGATGACGAATGGAGCGATGCCCTCGATACATGTAAATTAGTGTCTCTTAAATTGTCCGATCGATTAACTCAAATCTTTCTGATCCTTAGATCATACCTCACACCACTTAGACTATCAAGGTACAACAGCAATCAATCCACAATGTGCCCAATGTGCAACCAAGCCGTCGGTACTTTTTTTCATTTATTGTGGAAATGCCCTCGGATTCAGGCATTCTGGGCACAAGTGGTGCGCTTTCTCCATGACACCATGGGCTCCCCTGTAACACCAACCTAAACTCTGCCTTCTGGGAATTTTATCAGATCCAGAGATAACTACATTTCAAAAAATATTTATACACGAAACACTTTTTTCTGAATGAAAGGTAATTGCCAGAGTCTGGATGAGGCCTAATCCTCCAGAGATTACACACTGGATAGCGGTAGTCAACAACACTTTGCCTTACAAGAAGCTTGTTTACCTACATAGAGGTTGCCCATCCAAATATGACCAAATATGGGACAAATGGGCTAAGTCACCAGAAACCTGCATATGAGCAAAATATAGAAACAGCACCCCTTGCCATATCGCAGCACACCTTGCCTTCTGAATGTAGCAGTTTGAGGGGACACACCGCTGAGCCTGTGTCCTGCTTCCCCAGACCAGCATAACTCTGCCACCTCAGTAGATTCCTGTGCAGAAAGTTTGTGGGTTGCTGGAGGCTACATCTTCTCTGACTTCTCACCTCTTTTCCATACAGTCCCCTCTCACCCCAGAGCCCAGTCTTCCCCATATTTATATACAGAACAGGATGGAGGGCAGAACAAGAAAAGGCAGAACCCATATTAACCCTTCCCCACCTGGGCAGTCCAATAACTATACACAACAGCAGCACACCCTTAGTAGGCACCTGCCTTCACCTGTACTGCAGTTTCAGTGGGGGGTGGCACTTTGTTCTTGTGCCTTATATTACTCAAGCTGTTCACCTGTGTTACCAGAGTTACTTGCTTTTGCTTTGCTTTGCTTCGGCTTCGCTTTAAAAATTATAATATTATAATTATATGTAGCTTCAGTGGTGCTTCAAAGCGTCTTCAAAGCCTCCATAGAAGTCTATGGCAAAGCTCACTTGAAGCCCTACTGAAGCCTCATCGAAGCCCCATGAAGTCTAACCGAAGCCTCACAGAAGCCCCATCAAAGCTCCACCAAAACCCACCGAAGCCTCATCGAAGCCTCATTGAAGCACCAAGCAAAAACAGGTGTAAACAGGACTGTAAGCTAACCCTTTTATTTAGTGACAGGAGCTTTGACTGGCGTTCAGAGTAGAGGTCGACCGATATGGATTTTTCTCTGGCCAATGCCGATATTTAGAAATCGCAGCAGCGATATATGATGCCGATTTTTTTTGACCGATATGTTAGGCCGATTTTTTTTTCCCCTTCATCTCATAAAATCTAACAGTTAAGTAATAAGAAGTAATACAGAAAATTTCTTAAATGAAACATTTATTAAACACAACAACCTCCAAAACTATGTATCTTAAATATTAAATACACAAAAACAGGTAATCAAAACTTTTGGACAAAAAAAAAAAAATGGGCGAACTTTACTGTTTAGTTGTTTTTTTTAATTCATTAAAATGTATTTTTTCCAAAAAATTGTGTTTGAAAGAGCGCTGCGCAAATACCGTGTGACATAAAATATTGCAACAACCACCATTTTATTCTCTAGGGTCTTTGCTAAAAAAATATTTAATGTTTGGGGATTCTAAGTGATTTTCTAGCAGAAAATACTGGATTTTTACATGTAACCAACAAATGTCAGAAAAGATTTAGTCTTTAAATGGATAAACTGAGATCTTCTACACACCAGAGTTCATTCCTTTGATAAGTAGAAACTTTGTATCTCTTTGGCTTCTTTTATATCTTTTATCTTCTTGTATCTCTTTGGCTTCTTTTATCAGCAATGTTCTCAGACTTGGCAGGCTGCCCAGATAGGAGAGACTCAAGTTGCTCCGACGGGGAGACTTCAGGCGAGTTGCACTGACTTCTATTACTGAAGTCATTTGCAAGTCGCGCTGAAGTCGCCCTGAACAGGGTCGCACTGAGTCGCCCCGCAAGTCGAATCGCCCCTGTGTGAACCGGCTAGTGCATAAATTAATCAGGCTAATTTGCAGCCCAATCAGCCAATTAAAAAATTACAAAAAACAGCCAATATATCGGTCGACCGCTAGTTTAGAGAGCTTTAACAAAGAGTGTTCGAAGCCATGTTTTGAAGCAAGTGTAAACTAGCCCTTAAAATATTTTTTTCCCTTATTACCCCTATTGACAGGAAGTAAAGGGAAATCTCCCCAGTAGAGACACAGACCTAAGTAAAAAACAGATATAGCCTCTAACTCAGAGGTACCGAATGTTTTAAAAAAGGGCAAATTCGCTGTCTGTTGCACTTTTTGGCAGTCAGACTGTGGTGATAAAAGTAAAAAATGTCAGTGGTCAGTGGGGATAGAAATGTCCCGGCATTGGGGATCTGTAGGAGTAAAAAATGGCAATACGTCAGTGGTCAGTATAAGTAGTAAAAGCCCGTGTCACAGGTCAGTGGGAATAAAACATGTCATTGATGTCAGTGCTTAATGTTAGAAAAAAAATGGCCAATGGCTAGGATTATTAAAGCGGAGGTCCACCAAAATTTTTTTTTTAAAAGTCAGCAGCTACAAATACTGCAGCTGCTGACTTTTAAAATATGCACACTTACCTGTTCAGGGCCCCCAAGATGTCAGCACCCGAAGCCTATCTGTCGCTCGGCTCTCGGGTGCTGCCACCGCCATCTTCGGTAAGGGAATCAGGAAGTGAAGCCTAGCGGCTTCACTTCTCGGTTCCCTACTGCGCATGCGCGAGTTGTGCTGCTCTGGGACCCGTGTGTTTCCCAGCAGACAGCGGGGGGGGGGAGAGGCGTAGAGCGCGGGAGCGGGAGTCTATGCCCAGAAGTGGGTGCAAATACCTGTATTATACAGGTATCTGCACCCCCCTCCCCCCCGAAAGGTGCCAAATGTCACACCGGAGGGGGGGGGGTTCAGAAAAGCGGAGGTTCAATTTTTGTGTGAATCTCATCACTTTGCACATGTGTAACTAAATAGACATTTAAAAAAACATAACAAAAAAAAAACTCTTACAGTATGACAGCATTCTAGTATTTTCCTTGGCTTAGCGTCCGAAGAATTTTTCTTGAATTGGTCTTTATTAGTCTTGTCATATCCATCCAGCACTGTACAGGTTACTTTCTTCCAGCTAGCAGTGCTAAGTAAAACCGTGTCATAAAAATCGATGAAGTATGTTAACGGCATTCAAATAAGGCTTCAGCGTAGACAGATTCAATCACAAACACAATCTTATAGAGTACTCTTCTGGCATAGCTACGGCTGCAAGCTTCAGAATCATATTGCGCTCTATACAGTATGTCACAGGCAGTTACTGATGCTCAGCCTGATGGGTCCTATGCATGCTGATGTTCAACGGCGGCCTTGTGTGCGTAATGTATATTAATGATCTCTGTTGAAGAGAACAACTATATTCCCTGAAATTCTTTCTGATAAGAAATGCTATGGTTCGTGTAAAGCCGACTGGTACCTGGGAGGCTGGAGGGAAAGGCCACTTAAGTGAAAATATATATTTATGGCCTGAGATGGGTTTTGACTTGTAATTTCATGCCCAGAGTACCTGTTACATGCATGTCTTCCTATATGGAGCACATTTTCATTATAAATCCAAAGCAGGCTTCTACAGAATTTGCATGGAGGTGAGTACTTGTTACTGGTGAGTCATTTTACACTGAAGTATAGTGACTAGGTACACAGGTAACTCGGTAGGATGATCTCATATATGAATACTGAAGCAAATTTTACACATATTCAAGCAGTAAATGTCAATGTGTATCTGCAAAATTGTTTCTCTTGTCAAATTAGTTTATTGAATTTTAACAATTAGTATACATAAGTACATATGGTGGCACCAAAAGAAAAGATCACATATATGGTAATAATATTGAGTTGTAGTTCCAACATAAATTAAAAGTAGTTTAACTAAAACAATTTTAGCATGGATCTGACTACTCAAAAGATTGCGTCATACAGTGTATAAGAGAGGATAAGACCAACTTAATTAACCTAGTTAGGTTAATAAAAGATGACCTCAGATAAAAAAAAAAAAAGGTCTTAATTATTATCAAGAGTATAGTTTTTAAATAAATAAAAAAAAATAATAATAATTTATTATAGAATCTAAAATCTTATACTACATATTGAAACTATGTACAATTGGTATGATGATAATCAAGGAAATAAAAATTCTGCTACCAGAACTATATAAAAAGAGTAAATTGAAAGAAGAGAGATAGAACAGGGGAAAAAATAGAAGAGAGAAAGAAGATAAGGGAAAAAGTAATCTTAGGTAGGAGAAAAAATAGATAGGGAAGAAAGAAATGAGAGGCAGTAGGGGTCCCCGGGGTAGTACATGCTAATAAACACATACCATGAATGCAGAGAATGGAAGTGTATACTTGGTAAGAATACCAAGGTCTTAGTAGGGAAGCATCAAAATTGGAAGGCAAAAAGTGAGTCACCCAGGGATTCCATATATTCTCAAAGTTTGATATTTTATCTTGAGTTATAGCCTCTGTTTTGGCATGCATCATTGCTTGATTTACTCTATTTTTAGTTTCAGCAATTATTAAGGACAGGGATTTCCAAGCGTTGGCAATTGTTTGTTTTGCGGCCGTAGTGATCTGTAATAGAAGTTTGAATTGGAGGTAGGAGAGAGTGGCCGGTTTTAAGTTTAGTGCTATTGTAGGATCAGGATTGATAGGGATTTCAAACAGTGTTGAAATCATAAGAAATACATCTTTCCAGAAATATTTTGCTACCAGGCAATCCCATCAAGTATGAAGATGTGATCCAAGATCACCACAGCCAGGAAAACAAGATGGGGAATAATTTGGAGCATATTTCGCAATTCTGACAGGGACCAAATACCACCGTGTGAGTACTTTGTAATTTGTCTCTAAGGCAGCTATGTTTTGTGAGGATGACTTAGCTGTGATCCAAATCTAATCCCAATCAGCCGCTTCCAACCAAAACCCAAGATCCATTTCCCACTTAGCCACATATGATGGTGGGTCTGAGTTGGGTTTAGTAATAAGATGAGTGTAAAGAGTTGAAATAAGTCCCTTAGTGTGTGGGTTACGTTTACATATATTTTCAAAGCACGTTAATTTATCTAAATTAATTCTTCCTTGTATATAGGGCATACATTTTTTTGAATCTGAAGATATCGAAAGACCTCTGAATTAGGAAGTTTGTGACTTTCACATAAGTCAGGGAAAGTTTTGAATGAAGTAGAGGATGCTAGTTCACAGAGTTGAGTTAAATTAGTGGGGATCCATGCTTTAAAAGATTTAGGGGAAGACCAAGCAGGATAGAAAAGTGGATTTTTATGAAATGATAAAAAGAGGTCTATGGTGAGATTGTAGTCCATTTACTAATTTAAATTTATCCCAAATGGCTAGTGTTTAGTTATAGGAAACCTTGCTAAAAGGCATAAATTGGGATAAAATATTAGGAACAAAGAATACGGAGGAGAGATGGGTTTGCTTTAAGAGCATATTAAATAAGGGCATTAGCCAATGCATCCCATTGGGTAATAAATTTAAAAGAGCGAACAAAAATCCTGGCTGGCTTAACTCCAATGTAAAAATGCATATAAAAGCAAAGGAGAAGGCCTTCAAAAAATACAAGGTGGAGGGATCATCCTCAGCATTCAGACTTTATAAAGAATGCAATAAGAAATGTAAGGGTGCAATTAGGACGGCTAAGATAGAACATGAAAGACACATAGCGGAGGAGAGCAAAAAAAATCCCAAGAAATTCTTTAAGTATGTAAACAGTAAAAAAGGAGGACAGACCATATTGGCCCCATAAAGAATGAGGAAGGACATCTGGTTACAAAGGATGGGGAGATGGCGAAGGTATTGAATTTATTCTTCTCCTCAGTATTCACGAGTGAATCGGGGGGCTTCAGTAACCAAAACTGCAGTGTTTATCCTCATGACACAACACAGGAAGCACCTACATGGTTAACAGAGGACGGAATTAAAATTAGACTTGAGAAACTTAACATTAATAAATCACCGGGACCAGATGGCTTGCATCCGAGGGTACTTAGGGAACTCAGTCAGGTGATTGCCAGACCGTTGTTCCTAATTTTTACAGACAGTCTATTGACTGGAATGGTACCAGCTGATTGGAGAAAAGCCAATGTAGCACCAATATTTAAAAAGGGCCCAAAAAACATCCCTGGGAATTACAGACCAGTTAGCCTAACATCAATAGTATGTAAACTCTTGGAGGGGATGATAAGGGACTATATACAAGATTTTAGTAATAAGAATGATATCATTAGCAGTAATCAGCATGGATTCATGAAGAATCGTTCTTGCCAAACCAATCTATTAACCTTCTATGAGGAGGTGAGTTGCCATCTAGATAAAGGAAGGCCCGTAGACGTGGTGTATCTGGATTTTGCAAAAGCATTTGACACAGTTCCCCATAAACGTTTACTGTACAAAATAAGGTCCGTTGGCATGGACCATAGGGTGAGTACATGGATTGAAAACTGGCTACAAGGGCGTGTTCAGAGGGTGGTGATAAATGGGGAGTACTCAGAATGGTCAGGGGTGGGTAGTGGGGTTCTCCAGGGTTCTGTGCTGGGACCAATCCTATTTAATTTGTTTATAAACGACCTGGAGGATGGGATAAACAGTTCAATCTCTGTATTTGCAGATGATACTAAGCTAAGCAGGGCAATAACTTCTCCGCAGGATGTGGAAACCTTGCAAAAAGACCTGAACAAATTAATGGGGTCGGCGACTACATGCAAATGAGGTTCAATGTAGAAAAATGTAAAATAATGCATTTGGGTGGCAAAAATATGAATGCAATCTATACACTGGGGGGAGAACCTCTGGGGGAATCTAGGATGGAAAAGGACCTGGGGGTCCTAGTAGATGATAGGCTCAGCAATGGCATGCAATGCCAAGCTGCTGCTCATAAAGCAAACAGAATATTGGCATGCATTAAAAGGGGGATCAACTCCAGAGATAAAACGATAATTCTCCCGCTCTACAAGACTCTGGTCCGGCCGCACCTGGAGTATGCTGTCCAGTTCTGGGCACCAGTCCTCAGGAGAGATGTACTGGAAATGGAGCGAGTACAAAGAAGGGCAACAAAGCTAATAAAGGGTCTGTAGGATCTTAGTTATGAGGAAAGGTTGCGAGCACTGAACTTATTCTCTCTGGAGAAGAGACGCTTGAGAGGGGATATGATTTCAATTTACAAATACTGTACTGGTGACCCCACAATAGGGATAAAACTTTTTCGCAGAAGAGAGTTTAATAAGACTCGTGGCCACTCATTACAATTAGAAGAAAAGAGGTTTAACCTTAAACTGCGTAGAGGGTTCTTTACTGTAAGAGCGGCAAGGATGTGGAATTCCCTTCCACAGGCGGTGGTCTCAGCGGGGAGCATTGAAAGCTTCAAGAAACTATTAGATAATCACCTGAATGACCGCAACATACAGGGATATGTAATGAAATATTGACACATAATCACACACATAGGTTGGACTTGATGGACTTGTGTCTTTTTTCAACCTCACCTACTATGGATTTATGAGTTTTTTACGGTCGGAGGAATTAGACCATACAAGGTTGGTTATTGAAAGTGGACTGCATGGTAATAGGTGGTAAAATTAGGAAACCCTAGTCCCCTTTGGGCTTTGGAAGGTAAAGAGTGTGTTTGGGCAGACGGGGTTTCAAGGAGCCACAAAAGAAAGTTAATGCCTTATGTTGTAGTATTCTGAGAAAGTATGCTGGAACAGGGATAGGTAAAACTCGAAAAAGATAAGGAATTTTGGGCAGTATAGCTATCTTTATTATGTTAATTTTACCTATCCAAGATAATGGTAGAGAGGACCATTGTGTCAGAAGATTAGCTATTTGACGCAAAATTGGAGGATAATTGGCAGTGAAAATATCAGAAAGATTGGGTATGAGAATTATCCCCAGGTAAAGAAGGCGTGAAGTGGACCATGAGAAAGGGAGGGATGTTTGCGCTTGTTGTAAAATATTAGGAGGTAATGATATATTTAAGGCTATAGATTTTTGAGAGAATAATTAGACCAGATACGTGGGCAAAGTGATCAAATTTACTTATAAGATTAGGAGTAGAAAGATATCATTAGCAAATAGGCAAAGTTTATGTTGGTGACCAGCTAAATCTATACCTTTTAATAGAGAGGTCAGTACGGATTAATTGAGCAAGGGGTTCAATAAGTAGGGCAAATAAGAGTGGGGATAGTGGACATCCTTGACGCGTACCCCTACAGATGTCTAATAGGTTTGATTTATATCCAGCATATTTAACATAAGCTTTGTGATTTTTGTATAATGAGGAGACCCAGCTAAGAAAATGAGGACGCTGCAGGAAACGCTGCAGGAAAAAATGTAGGTAATGCCCCAAAACTGTATTAAATGCTATCAAATGCTTTTTTGATATCTAAAGATAACAGACAGATGGGTATTTGTCATGATTTAGCTGCTTGAATTAGTAAAGTAGTGCTGTGTACATTATCTGCCACTTGGCGCTGTGGGATAAAGCCAACCTGGTCTTTATTATTTATCATTTATTTAATTTATTTATTAAAGAACCTATTACACTATTTAAGCGGGTCGCTAAGACTTTCGCTAGTAACTTAATGTCAAGGTTGAGTAATGATATGGGTCTATAGTTAGAACAAGATGTATTGTCTGACTGAGGTTTGGGAATCATTGAAATTATAGCCGTTAATGTTTTGGGGTGAAATGATTGATCGTCAAGGAGAGAATTAAATGTGTCTGTTAACATTGGAGCAATAATATGAGATAATTTCTTATAATATAGGGCAGAGAAGCCATCTGGGCCTGGACATTTATTGGTTTAAGAGAGTTTAATGCTAATTTAATTTTGATAGCTGTGGGGCGTGGCTTAGCTATGGAAGCGTGAGGACGCACCGCCGGGAGCTCTGCACTGGAACGGGCTGAGAACCACCCGTAGAGCCGAACAGCCAAGCCAGCTTCACATGCCAGGGGACCGCAAACACCCGCCGGCCATCGAGGAACGGAGGGGACCCGAAATCTCCCACTATTTCCTAAGACAGCAGCAAATCTCCTCGCCGGCCGGCCGGAGCAAGATGGCGCCGCCACGAGTTCCTCCGGTGAGTACCGCCGCAACAAGTAAGAAGGGCACTCAGGTAGATGTCACCACAGTGGAGGAGGATTTTCCTCCTCTCCCACACAGGGCACACTCTCCCATACAGTCCCCTGCTAACCCGTTTGCGGACACTCCGTTGCCATCAGAGGGCACAGGGGGAATGAGCGGCCTTGTGGAGGGATCCCTAAGGGACATAGTCTCGGGCCTACCCACCAAGCAGGACTTAAACGCCATGGCAACCTCATTTGTAAATGCTCTCACTAGAGAACTACATGACACTAGACACAGTGGAGGAGAGGATAACTGTTATTGAGTCCTCCAATGCAGCCACTGAAGCCCGCATTACATCCCTAGAGACAGAGCATAAGGCTTTTCGTCACCATCTTGTGGATGTCCACTTGCGGCTCGATGACGGTGAAAACAGGAGCAGGCGGAACAACCTACGCCTCAGAGGTATTCCAGAGGCCACCATGGGCCCGGATCTCCGCTCCACTGTTGTTGCTATTCTAAACCAGGTTCTGGGCAAACCACCTACCGCAGATTTGGAACTGGATAGGGTGCACCACATTCCGGGTCCCAGGGCCCCTCCTCCCGCTCAGCGGACATCGGCTGACCTCGATCTTCCCCGGGATGTCCTGTGCAGGGTGCACTTTTTTACAATTAAAGAGGACATCTTACGCCTAGCCTGGGAGAGGGGCCCGATTGACTTTGACGGGGCTCCTATACGGATCTTCCCTGATATATCCAGGCAAACGCGTGTTATGCGAGGGCTGATGCGGCCCCTGCTGGAGGTGATATGGGAAGCTGATGCCACTTACCGCTGGGGCCATCCCTTTCACCTGATTGTGAAAAAGCAAGGATCTGAATTCCACCTCCGCACACATGACCAGCTCCCTGACCTGTTCCACTTAATCTCCAGACCTGCGATCAATGTGCCCAATTGGTTTGATTATTTGCTTTCCCAGGAGACACCAGGTCCAGCTGTACCCAGGCAACAACGCATCAGGCGCTCACGTTACCGTCCGCCAAACCGAGAAGCCTTCAGACTGCATCCGACATCCTCTGAGGACTAATCGATTTCCAATCTACAGGATCTGGTAAGACTATGCAGCATTCTCTGTCTACAGCTTTCATCACCTCCCCTCTGTTTGGCGACTTACCCAGGAACATCTCCGTCAACTGCCAAGAACTTGACTATATTTAGGAGACATGTTTTTGTGGGCTCTCTCTCACCTTTTCCACTACTGACTGGCCAAATATGTCTCCCGTGAAAAAAATATCTAAAGACACCGCGCTTACTCAGTAATAGCAGCTCACACAACAAACAAGAAAATTTGTAAACAGTGCAGGTATATATAGTGTAGCGCTAGTTTAAATGACGAAAACTAATGAGATGGCAAAAAAACAGATGTATCAAACAGTTGTTCATAACACCATGTGTTCAAAACGGTACTGAGAAAGACTTCAATAAGTATCTATTGCATAGAGAATCTGATGACCAAAAAGTCCCAAACAGATGGTGGTATTCATACACCACGTAGATGAAATTGAGAGAAGTAATACACAATAATTGGATCCCCTGTATGGAAGCAATGCAGGCTTACCGGAACCGTTGGACTCATAGAAACGTATGTCCCCTGAGTCAGTAATGCTTGTATTGCCACCGAGCAATGAAGTGGGGTCTCACAGTGGAAAAATATGAAATCCAAATGCTGTTTCTAAGGCTCCCGGCACAATTCTCCTCTGCTGCTGCTTCCAACAATGTCTCCTCTGTTACAGAACAGAGGAGACATTGTTGGAAGCAGCAGCAGAGGAGAACTGTGCCGGGAGCCCTAGAAACAGTATTTGGATTTCATATTGTTCCACTGTGAGACCCCACTTCATTGTTCGGTGGCAATACAAGCATTACTGACTCAGGGGACATACATTTCTATGAGTCCAACGGTCCCGGTAAGCCTGCATTGCTTCCATACGGGGGATCCAATTATTGTGTATTACTTCCCTCAATTTCATCTACGTGGTGTATGAATACCACCATCTGTTTGGGACTTTTTTGGTCATCAGATTCTCTATGCAATAGATACTTATTGAAGTCTTTCTCAGTACCGTTTTGAACACATGGTGTTATGAACAACTGTTTGATACATCTGTTTTTTTGCCATCTCATTAGTTTTCGTCATTTAAACTAGCGCTACACTATATATACCTCCAAATATGTCTCCCACAGAAGAAGACGTCTCCACCCTGAGTGATTTTTTTTGTTTTTCTTTTTGGGGTTCACTGGGAGGGGAGGGGGCGTATTGTACATATTGTGTTGGCAGACCACGACAGGCATTGACTTGTGTATCTCTGCGCATCACTCCCCTGGTCTGGCTTCTGCCCTTGATAGGTGGTGGGGTCGTTGGCTGCTTGGGGGGGGGCCTGGTGCACTACCCTATGCTCCTTACTATGGGGCATATTTGACATCCCTTGACTGTCAATATCGGGATCATGCCTAATTGCACTCCAGTAGGTCCCATCTTCGGGGCTTTTCTGGGGTGTGACACTGGACCTTGCCTCCGTCGGTTGTCCCCTCATCCTCCAGTGGGCGTCGTGTGCTGATATGCATAAGTTTTGATATAACGGGGCCTAACCGTCAGGGACACAAATACAGGCTGCCTTGTTATATGTGTTTTTGTGGGTTTCTTTCTTTTTGTGTTATTTTTAGGTTATGTATCCTGTGTTGCGGCTCTCTTGCCCTTGCTCTTCCACCCGTTTGTGGAGAGTATCTCCTTTACAGGAGAGATGGTGTCCCGGTCTTGATGCGCTGGGGGGTGGGACGCGGGGGGTCCCGTGCAGGCCTTGCCCATTGGTGCACGTGGCATGTGCGGGACCCTCTTGTTTTAGTGTCCTCCCAGGAGTGCATCAACGTATGCGGCTCTGGAAAACAGGTATCTCCATGTCTCACATGAATGACAGCAATACGTTAGAGTTTATCTGATATTAAGTTGGTTGTAATGTTATATCTTTCTTATGGTTCTCACTGTCTTTATCTAGTGCATCTCCTCACAGAACGACTTTTTTGTCTAACTTTTGGTTATTTATATACCTGACAAATGGCGATCCTCACTGCTCTGACCACCCCCATTTAGGGCGGTCTCCCAATTGGAATTTTTAGTGCTAATCGGGGGTCCATAGTGTAATTCTATTACAAGATTAATCTTCCCTTTTAACCTCTCTCTCCCCCCCCCTTCAACCACACTTTCTGCTTTCCCCTTCTACCCACCCCTGTTCCTACTCCCCTCCCTCCTTCGGTGGTGTTGTCCCTCGACTGGGTGGGGATGTGGGCTGAGGACGATTGCCCTCCTCATCTTATTAACAGTGTTTGCCGTGACAACAGACAACACAATGAGTCTCCTAAAGGTTTCCTCCCTCAATGTACGTGGCCTCAATATCCCAGAAAAGCGTTCTCAACTTTTAGCTGATTTACGCAGAGGCAAAACTCAAGTTGCCTTTTTACAGGAAACGCACTTCCATGGTGATCGTATTCCTAAATTGACTAACGGGTCATTCCCGACGGCATACCACAGCATATCGCCCATCTTCAAATCTAAGGGGGGCAGCATCCTTGTAGCAAAATCGGTACCGTGGACGTTTGAGGCGCAGCGGGTGGACCCGCAGGGCCGTTATTTCCTGCTTAAGGGGAGGGTGTCTGATGTGCAGGTCACCTTCGCTAATGTATACTTTCCCAATGTAGATCACCCACAATTCTTACGGGGGCTACTACCCCAGCTACTGGAGTTTTCGGAGGGGATGCTCATCTTCGGGGGAGACCTAAATTTTACGATGGAACCTTCTTTAGACACCTCACGGGGCGCTTCCCATCTTTCATATGCACGCCTTAACGGATGAAAACAGACCTTCACACCCTGGCCTGATAGATCCCTGGCGTTTGCTACACCCACAGGATAGAGATTATTCCTATTTTTCTCAAGTCCATCACTCATACTCGAGACTGGACTATTTGTTATTATCCCATAAGAACCTAGCCAGGGTGGTGGCCACTTCCATAGATGTCACCTCCTTCTCGGACCATGCACCAATACACTTAAAACTTCAATTGGGACCGATGACCAAACCCCCACCCTCGTGGAGACTAAATGAGGCTTTGCTGCAGTCAGAGGAGATTCGCGCGGAGGTACAGGCCAAGCTACAGGAATATTTTTCCTTAAATGAAGCCTCGGTCCCCAATCCCTTAGTGATGTGGGAGGCACATAAGACGGTTGTAGGGGGCATCCTAATTAGCATAGGGGCCCGTCTTAAACGGGAGAGAACACGACGAATTGATGAACTTCTTCTTCAGATCCGGACCTTAGAGTGCTCCCACAAGGCTAGTCTAGTTCGCTCCACATACCAGGAACTATGCAAAGCTCGCGAAGAACTTCGCTCACTTCTATTCCATAAAACGAAACAAAAGCTGGCATGGGCACGCCGTACGATGTATGAGTTCTCTAACAAGCCTGGCTCCCTCCTAGCCAGAGCACTGCGAGGCCCCCGTACCAAAACCTAAATTTCCCACATTGTGGCATCATCCGGCCGGAAGGTGTCTACGTCCTCCGATATGGCAGAGGAGTTTCCGTCATTCTATGACGGTCTCTACAACCTAGACAGGCCTCCACCTGAGGACCCTAATTCCGCCGGGGGATTCACCCTGCGCACATACTTAGCTTCCTCAGGCATGCCCTCCCTTCCGGCGCTGTTCAGGAAGAATTGGAGGAGCCCATTACATCGGAGGAGCTGGGCGTAGCACTGGCTAACTCGAAGCCAAGGAAAGCCCCAGGCCCTGACGGTCTTACACCAGCATATTACAAGACCTTCTATGAGACACTCTCCAAACCATTGGTATCTGCACTTAACTCGATCACAAAAGGCAATTCCTTTCCCATAGACACCCTTAGAGCCTACATATCCCTTATTCCAAAGGAGGGGAAGGATCTACTGTGTTGTGGAAGCTATCGGCCGATAGCTCTCCTGAACGTTGATCTGAAACTATTTGCCAAGATATTGGCGAACAGGTTGCTTCCGCATATACCGAGCCTAATCCATAAAGACCAAGCAGGCTTTGTACCACAGCGAGAACCCCGTGACAACACCATTAGAGTGGTAAACCATATCCATGCTGCTAGGACCTCACGGCGACCCCTTCTCCTGCTGTCAACAGACGCGGAGAAGGCTTTCGACTGGGTAGATTGGTCGTTTATATGGGCCACCTTAGAGCATATTGGTCTCCGCGCATCGATGCTCAGCTGGATATTGTCCCTCTACTCCCATCCTACAGCTGCGGTGAAGGTCAATGAGACAAGGTCGAGCTACTTTAACATTCGAAATGGTACCCGACAGGGCTGTCCCTTGTCCCCGCTGATCTTCATACTCACCCTAGAACCCTTCCTATGTAGGATAAGGGCAAACCCGGGTGTTATTGGTTACCACAAATCCTCCGGAGCTCATAAAGTTGCCGCCTTTGCGGATGACCTCATCTTCTTCTTGGCGGACCCACTTGCCTCTCTCCCTATGTTACTTCACTCCCTTCAGGAATACGGGGCTCTCTCCCTCTTTCAAATCAATATGACCAAATCTTCCCTACTTAATATCACAGTGGGCTTGAACACAATATGCCAACTGTGCTCAGAATACCAATTTCACTGGGCAACTGACACTATCCCCTATCTAGGAGTAGACATTACCCCTGACCCTGCCAATCTCTATCAAGCGAATTTTGCTCCATTACTTCATCGTCTCAAGACGGATTTACATCATTGGCACTCCCTTACTTTAACCTGGTTCGGACGATGTAACGCCATCAAGATGACCGCACTGCCAAGGGTGCTCTACTTGTTACAAGCCCTTCCCATTCGCCTTCCACCTCTTTTCTTCAAGCAAATTGACTCAATATTCCGAGAATTTGTCTGGTCGCACCGGAAGCCTCGCATCAAACTGCAAATACTCCATATGGCAAAGCACGGGGGGATTGGCCTCCCTGACATGAAAGCCTACTACAGGGCAACACACCTTACTAGGGTGATCGATTGGCATTGTCATGCGGGGGCAAAACAGTGGGTAGCAATGGAGCTGGAGGACTCTGACGGCACAGCCAAGAGCTGGCCTTGGATCACTACTCCCCTCCCAAAAGCCCTTGTTGACCACCCCACATTGGGAAGCACAATTCAAGTCGCCAGAGATACCTTCTGACAATCCTCGATATCCCCGTTACCCTCCCCCATGGTGCCAATTTTGGGTAATCCAGACTTCTTACCCGGTTGTCAGGGTTCAATATATAGGTCCCTGTCGGCAGGGGGGGAGGTGGCCCCACCTCCACGACTTTCTCGGACCGAATGGCCAACTCAATGCAGCTGCTGAGTTTTAGGACTCCAACCCACCATTGGATTTCTTGAGCGGACTGCAACTGCGTAACTACTTACGCCGATGTACACGGACTCTGGGCAGTTCATGTCCGCTTACAGAGCTGGAACAAATATGTCACTGCAGAGAACCAATCCGCCACTCCCTGTCCTTAATCTATTCCTCCTTGATCTCCCCGGTCGAGGGGTCTATCCCCCCTTTCCTCTCTAAATGGGAGGAAGACTTGGGAGTTCGCTTCGATGAATCACAGAGGGGAAAAAATTTTACATTTCGCCCAGAAATCTTTCTTGGCCACCAGAGTCCAAGAGACCTGTTATAAAATTGTGGCTCGTTGGTACAGAGTGCCATCCACTCTGCACCGTTTTTTTCCGCAGGTCCCTAGTCTCTGCTGGCGCTGTGGGGTGGGAGAAGGAACGATGTTCCACATTTTCTGGGACTGCCCCAAAATTAAACCCTACTGGCTGGAGGTGGCACGCACGATCAGGCACTTGACCGATGTCACATTGGAGGGGGATCCTGGGGCATGCTTGCTGCACCTCTCTAGACGACCAATCAAGAAATATAAAGCCTCCCTTTCTATTCAGCTATTGAATGCAGCCAAGGCATGCATACCCTTGTCTTGGAGATCGGAGACCCCACCAACGAAATCCCAGTGGTATGCCAAGGTCAATGAATTGCGAGACATGGAAGATCTCACTGCCACTCTGTACGGCAGGGAGGAGGCCTTTCGGGAAACATGGCGTCCTTGGCAACACTTTATCTATTCCGAGGCATACCTCCGTGAGGTGGCACAGACTGAATGACTCCCGGACCGGTCGGGGGGCTTCGCCACCGTTCCTTCCTTCCTACCTTTTACCCTCCTCATACATCCTTCCTTTTTAACCTTACTGTTCTCCACCTGTCTACTCATTCCCACCCCCCCTTCTTTTTTCAATTCTTTCTTTTTGCTGGGTCCCCCCCCTTTTTCCTCCATCCCTTTCTTTGTCTCCTTCCATAATTCTCCAGTTCTGGGAAGGTTTAGTCAGATATGATGAATATCATGGTTTGCATTACATTTTGGTTGTATCCCACAACTGGACTCCGCTGGTCCCCCAGCTGAGAATATTTCATTCACTGTTTGGCCATGATAGTTATACAGTCTAAATGAGTAAATAGGGTCACTATCAGGAAACGTCCCTGGTTGGGCATATGGACAGCTCTTTCACATGACCCATTTCTTATGTATGTTATGCAGATTGTATAATCAAGGGAAATGTTGCTTTACACTACTGATATGGCATCTACCCTTTAAATGACTTATCTCTATTTTTGTTTTTACTATATTCATTTACGCTGTATTATGCTTTTTGTCCACTGAACTGTAACATCTTTTTTGGAAAATAAAGGAATTCCAAAAAAAAAATTTCGATAGCTGTAATGGAGACAAGACAATCACGTTGGGCTAAAGGAATAGTAGGAAGTTTGATTTTTGAAAAAAAATTATTCTGCTAAAGTTTGATCAAAAGATCCTTTTTTTTATATAAGGAGGTAAGATGTTTTTGAAAGGTGTGTAGGATCTTTACTGGATTACTAGTAAATGTATCATGAGATAATTTCAGTTGAATTGGTTTAAAGGGGCAATTTAGATTTTTAAGTGCTTGGGCTAAAAGAGTGTCTCGTTTATTCACTTTAAGATAAAATGTTATGTAAGTCTAAACATAAATGTTATCTACAGATTCTGATAAAAAAGGTCAAGGTTTAAACATGCTTTATCAAGCTGTAATTTAGTCACAGGGGTAGGACTGGATTGACAGATTGTGTGGCATGTATTAAATTCTGCTTCTATGAGGTTTATGAGCGTCCCATAAGGTCAGTGGGGATATATCAGGGGTCTTATTATTGGCCAGGTACACTTTTATGGCTATTTCTAGATCATAGGAGTGTGATGGATGAGATAGAATTGAGTCATTAATATGCCATGTTGAATCTAGTGTTTTGGGTATTAGAGAAGTGAAAGTTGAAAGTACAGCACAGTGGTCAGTCCATGTAAAAGGGATAATAGATGAAGAAAGGAGTTCAGGGGTCATGCCTATTGAGATCAAAATGTGATCAAAATGGGAAAATGATTTATGGGGATGAGAGTAAAAATTAAATTGGCGCCTAGCAGGATTAATTTCACGCCAAGAATCTAATAAAGAGTGTTGCTGAAGAAGTTGTTGGAACCTACGAGATTGAGAACTAGATGCAATAGGAGTTGGGGATTTATCTAAAAAAGGATAAAGGACTTAATTTGAATCTCCACAGATTAAAAGTGTGCTCGTTTTATGAGTATCAATTACCTGTAATAAATGCAAGAAGAATGAGGATAGAGTTTTGTTAGGAGCATAGTAGGATATCACTGTGATTAGAGAATTGAATAGATATCCTGTGAGTATAAAATAGTGACCTTCTGGGTCTTTGATCTCTGTCAGAAGGGAAAAGGGTGTAGTGCGATGAAACGCTATTAGCACCCCTCGTTTGTTTCCTGGCAAAGGCTATGAAAACTTGGGGATAAGCTGAACCAAAATATTTAGGGGTCGCCTTATCTGCAAAATGGGTTTTTTGGAGGCATACAACATGTGCTTTTGAGGAAGCTAAGGAGTGAAAAACTTTAGTTCACTTTTGTGGGATATTTAGACCTTGTACGTTTAACGTAAGGACATTTAGGGGGTCCATCGGTAAATCTTAAAGGAAATATTGTAGTATACTGCATTCATAGATTGTGAGTCTACAATTACCCCGGGACAGGGGGGGGCAAGAACCAAGAGGGGAGTAGAGACAGAATAAAGAGGAATAAAGAGAGTGTAAGAGTCATATAGTCAAATAATAGTAAGTAGATTGTGCGAATAAGAAAAGTAAAAAGGCGGCGTACTGAATGGGTAAAAAAATGCAAACTCAGAGCCCTAGTATCTATCCGAGGAGGTCCTCCAATAATAGGTCAGAATGGAGGTTTATCCTAGGACAGAAAGATAGAGGGAGCAGTGGCAATCTCTCGAGACCCCACCAGCCTTGATCTATATACAGAAAAAAAGAAATACTTGGACACCCAAGTTCAGCCAATTAGAAAAAAAAATGAGCAAGGGTAAAAAAAAAAAATAAAAGGTTAATTAGCTATTATCAACTATACTGTAAGGTGAGTATATATACCTAAACTTAAAGATTTGGCACGCTGCAGAAGCAAAAGGGCGGACGCTGAAGTTTCCAGAAAGTATCTGCACCAATCCGTTGGCAGGGGGAGGAGCCCCCACTCTGCAGAGGAGGAATAGGAATTGCTGCCATGTGTGCCTGGTTGTGGGTTGGAGAAGATGGCGCAGTTTGGAAGTACTATGGCAGATTGGAAAATGTATGCTCCGTGTGTTGACTTTGGTATGAGCGAGTTAAAAAGCATTCTGACGGACACCGGAGTGTGCGTTATACACCTAAGGGTAGGCTTGCCCTGTATACAGCTGGAGGCTATGAGGCCTTGGGACTGATCTGCGGGAAGTGTTCCGGTTTGGCCATGCATCTGAGGCCTTGGATCGTCTGTGGACGTCTCAGGGAACCCCTGCTCGAGGTAGTCTCACCAGATCAACCTCCGTGAACACTATCCTGGCTGGGAGTGATATCAAGAGCCCACCTGCCATCACCCGAGTCATGCGGGTAGCTGCTCCTCCTGTCTTGGCAGCTGCCCCAGGACCCAGCGCTTTGGTCTCTCCTCAAGGCTGCGGTAGGGCCCACCTGCTCACCTTGATGTCAGAGTCACCGAGGAAATGGGTACAGGAGTCGGGTAAGCCTAAAATGGGTGAAAGCAGTGTGCCCATGGGGGAGGTGATACCTGTGGCCATTAGGGGAGACAGCACGGTTTTGCCGGGTAAAGTCAGTGCCAAGTGCAACTACCTCCTGGCCAATGAATGCTCCATGATAACCAATTCAGGAAATCTCCTCTGATGGATTATCTGAACTGTTTTCGGACAGTTTGTCTTGGACGGGGAAGTGGAGTGAAAGTGATGAGGAGCAAGGGTGTGACATGGAGGAGGATGAAGTTCCTCCTGCTACTGTTGCTAGTGTCAAAATTGAGCTGTCTGCCAATGCAGCTGCATCGGTATGCATTACTAGATCTTTCGAGGAGGATCGTTGGGCCCGACGGGTCCCTAAAGTTTTCATTACCAAGCCAATGCCTGTAACTAAGTCTGATTGCAAGCCAGATGTTGTTGCTGGGTATCCAGTTCAGCGTGCTCCAGACGCACGGGTCCTACCCGGATATGGAGACCCTAAAATACTGCCCAGGCTGTCTAAAGTACAGCGCATAATTATCAAAAAGGTAGCTGAAGAATATGGATACCTGTATCCCTATGTACCGGCTCACCTAGAGGAAGAGATCTTAGAAAAGGAAACGCAATGGGTGGATGAGGCTGTGCAAAGTTTCCTTTGGATGGTGGACTTTCCAAAACTGTCACCCAAGGTAGCCGAAAGATATGTCTCAGTGCTGCACACCTGGGGCTACGGCTGTAAAATCAACATGGACAGTGTGATCATTTGCGGACCTGACAAAAAGGATATTCAACACTACATCACTACCGTAAATAGCAGAGGAGAGAATTTGAAGTTGCCAGATCCCAGGTATTACTGGTAAATACTATGGAACTATACCTGTTTACCAAATTTTGTGGATTACAAATGTGTGCTCTGTGGAGTTAAGGATGCTACGCTGGAAGCCACTTCACCCCTGCACAGAGGTTATTGCTAGTGGAGAACATTTCTGTTGGCTGTACTGCTGAGATTGTGCTGGACTGAATACTGCCGGCAGATGCAGGGAGTGCTCACTTGAGTCGCGCTGGCAAGTACTGTGGAATTGTCAGTGTGGTTCCCTATGAAAAGTGACCTGTGATGTTCAGCAGGCTGTTCCTTCAATTGATGAGGAAATCTTTCTCAGTCCCTGGCTGTCATACGGACAGACTGAGACTACACTTGCAAGGGAACTTATGTTCTGGAGTGTGGTCCCTTGCACCATGGCCTGGCTGCTTGTTGCCTTATTGCAGCTGTGCCACCCATCCCTGGAGTTATCCCTAAGAAGAAGAGAAACTGCTGGGAAATGTGTTTCACCCAAGTGATAATATTGATGGACTCTGGTGATTCAAAGACACTGGGGTGTTAGTTAGATAGAATAGGCTATCGTAAGAAAGGTGGTTGAAAGTTCTTACCGTGTACACTAAATAATGGACTGCCCAGTTTTGCATATTGGCCACCAGGTGGTGTGAGAAGTGCCAGCCTTAGTGAGCCCTCATTTATATTATGTGTTTATATGTTCATCTATAGTACATGCTAAGAAAGTTTGTAGGATCATTGTGAAAGTGGTGGCATTCTCGGATGAGAATGGGGCCCACTTTCATTCATGTGTGTATGGTTTAGGCATGTTATAGGGTGTGTTTACACTGCTATGCTGTTCTCTGCTGAGGACAATTAACAACCTTCTTAAGGTTCACTTATGTACATATTACACTGTAATATCATAGGGATAGGATGCATTTGCATTGTTGTTTGCAGCGCAGGGTTGGGACTGCGGCTTGCAGTCCAACGAAAGTGACCGTTCTGCCAGTCATGGTTGGAGGTAGAGGGGAAGCTGTCGCCACTAAGGGACCATCCACCTTGTTACCAGGGACCACCGTGTGTAGCTGAAGCAAGTACCAGAGCAGTAATCTCATTAACCGGGAACAGTGAAGAATTGGGAAACTTCAGCAGTTGTCAAGCCAGGGACCCAGCCAGAGGAGATGACACTTGCAGAGCAGTCTTGTGTGCCAAGCCAGGGACCGAGCAGGCCAGTGGGATGACACTAGAGGAGTATCTGTGAGTGCCAAGCTAGGGACCCAGGGGGTGACGCTTGAGGAAGATACTTAGTAAGAAGATTGGAAGAGCTTGGGAGATCCTGTGGTGGTGGATCAGCGGGTCTAAATGATAGACTGGGATCTCAGTTGAGTGAAGACCTAAAAAGGAGATTGTGGAGGAAGTGAAAGAGTTCATTACAACCTGTGTTAGAAACTGTTCAAGATTGTTGCCATAGGAGACAGCGTGTCTGTACATGCAGACGTGGTGTCCAGCTGGGTGCCTTTCCCTGCATGGCTGTCTACCTGCTAATTGACATTGCAACTAGTAAAGGGTGTCCTAACCCTCTTTCCCACAGTTCTGTTTAAGATAAAATACAGTAAACGTCTTTGCATTCAAGAAGTGTCTGGCATCCATTAATCTACCTTACATTGCACCCACCATGCCTCACAACCCACTCTACACAGAAGGATGTCAGCTGTCCCTAACTCTGGGGGTCACCATTAGGCCTGGAGAAGCTCAGGACGTGGCTACATAAAATATATATACCTTTCAAGTTTTTACATTATGAAATTTACATTTAATTATTGCTGGTTGCAGCCATTTCATGCCATATTAATCCAAATGTTGTTGTGTTTTTTGTATGGTTGGTTGATATTTGGTGTTTCTGCAATTTCTAACCTCTTGTTGCTTTTCTGGTTTTGGTTATACATACACTTTAGGATAAAAACATACTGTATATTTGGTGTTAGGTACAAGAAAATGCATAGTTTTCAATGAGGGACAGTAAAATTTGGGTCATAGAGGGTGACTCTCTAACAATAGGTAAGGATGGCGCAACCCAATTACAGCATATAGCAAACCTGATTCTGTAGAATCCTGTAAGTAGGGCCTTCCCACACTTGCTTTCATTGTCTGTTTTAGTTATCCATCAATGTTTCTTTTGTTATTTACCCAGATTGAACAGTATTGCAGAATATGTTGACAACAAATAAAGAAAAATAATAGTTATATGAAGATATCTTTCCACATGTCGTAAAATCTCTCTGTGAGCAAGCAGCAGTCCTTTCATAGTGCATGTGCTGCATCTGTTTCTTAGTACTGGGAAGAGTCTAGTGTCAGAGACATAACTAGACATAACTAGTCAGAGACATAACTAGAACCTTCAGGGCCCTGGTACAAGAAACCATGAAGGGCCCCCTTGACCCCCTCCCAGGGCCCTTCCCTCCGAGCCCAAGGCCCTTCCCTCTGAACATGGGGCCCCTTCGTCCGAGCCCGGGGCAGTTCTTTCTGAGCCAGGTCATGGACTGCCAGGGCCCAGTTGCAAGTGTGATCTTTGCTTTCCTGGCAGTTCCGCCACTGGTGTCAGCAATTTTTTTTATTTTTCTTTATCATTTTTTACCATCTTATTTTATTCTTATTCATTTTTTTTTTACAATTATATTTTCCAATTTTTTTTCACCTTTGAGACACAGAAAGGAAATTGAGGACACAGCCCTCAATCTCCTCCTCTGCAGCTTCAGCTTCACAGAGGAAACGGACAGGAATAGCTCTGTACAAAGTTTCCTGTTCATTTACAAACTTAAACATAATAAACTTTGTTTACTATGCCCCAGTTATGAATAAATAGAGTCAGAGATCGGTATCAATCACTGACTCTCTCTATTTAGACAAGGAAGGGGATGGTAGATTACATATTTACTGGCCCCTTCCCCTCTCTCCATCCTGACAGCATCCCTCACAGCAGCCAGTGGGAGAGAGGAGGGGGGGACCCGGCAGAACTGTGGTGGTGGTGGTGGTTGGGGGGGCTGGGAAAAAGCACAGGTGCTCAGGGGCAGCAAAAAGAAGATGGATAGGAAGGGCATATAGAGGAGCCAATCCCCTCCACGTTCCTCTTGCAGCCGCTAAATGCATGCAGGAGGGAGAGGAGGAGAAGCAAGCATTCAGCGGCTGCAGGAGAAACATGGAGGGGCATTGGTTCCTATATATGTTGCCCTGCTGCCCCTCTTATCCAGGTGTACAGGGGAGCAGCAGGGGCCCCCTGGATGATGTCATTCTATTGGGCCTCTTATTCTTGGTAAGAGGTCTGCTTGTTTATGGCCAAATTAAAGTGTATGTTACCCTAAATATTTTTTTTTTGCTATGTGTGTCCTAATGCATATGTATTTTAGAAAGCATAGTCTCTATCATTTTTATAAACTTCTTCCTTCTAAAGTACCTGTTTTTTCCTGCCAGTCACCTTTCTTCCTTGTTCTAAACTCAAAGTACAGAAGTTGATCTGTGCTTATGTGGTCAGTTTACATCCTTTGACTGGCCATTCAGAGTTACAGGACACACTGCAAACACACAGTTTCCCTGTATTGGGTAGTTTTTTTCAGACATCACACCCCCTTCTCAATCACAGTCTGCCTCTGTCACATCCCCCAATCACAGCCTGCCTTCGACACACACCCCCTCCCAGTCACAGCCTGCCTTCGACACACACCCCCTCCCAATCACAGCCTACCTCTGGCACACACCCCCTCCCAATCACAGCCTGCCTCTGGTACACACCCCCTCCCAATCACAGCCTGCCTCTGGCACACCCCCCCTCCCAATCACAGCCTGCCTCTGGTACACCCCCCCTCCCAATCACAGCCTGCCTCTGGCACACACCCCCTCCCAATCACAGCCTGCCTCTGGCACACACCCCCTCCCAATCACAGCCTGCCTCTGGCACACACCCCTTCCCAATCACAGCCTGCCTCTGGCACACACCCCCTCCCAATCACAGCCTACCTCTGGCACACACCCCCTCCCAATCACAGCCTACCTCTGGCACACACCCCCTCCCAATCACAGCTTGTCTCTGGCACACACCCCCTCCCAATCACAGCCTGCCTCTGGCACACACCCCCTCCCAATCACAGCCTACCTCTGGCACACACCCCCTCCCAATCACAGCCTGCCTCTGGCACACACCCCCTCCCAATCACAGCCTGCCTCTGGCACACACCCCCTCCCAATCACAGCCTGCCTCTGGCACACACCCCCTCCCAATCACAGCCTGCCTCTGGCACACACCCCCTCCCAATCACAGCCTGCCTCTGGCACACACCCCCTCCCAATCACAGCCTGCCTCTGGCACACACCCTCTTCCAATCACAGCCTGCTTCTGGCACACACCCCCTCCCAATCACAGCTTGTCTCTGGCACACACCCCCTCCCAATCACAGCCTACCTCTGGCACACACCCCCTTCCAATCACAGCTTGTCTCTGGCACACACCCCCTCCCAATCACAGCCTGCCTCTGGCACACACCCCCTCCCAATCACAGCCTACCTCTGGCACACACCCCCTCCCAATCACAGCTTGTCTCTGGCACACACCCCCTCCCAATCACAGCCTGCCTCTGGCACACACCCCCTCCCAATCACAGCCTACCTCTGGCACACACCCCCTCCCAATCACAGCTTGTCTCTGGCACACACCCCCTCCCAGTCACAACCTGCCTCTGGCAGACACCTCCTCCCAATCACAGCCTGCCTCTTGCACACACCCCCTCCCAATCACAGCCTGCCTCTGGCACACATCCCCTCCCAATCACAATCTGCCTCTGGCAGACACCTCCTCCCAATCACACCCTGCCTCTGGCACACACCCACTCCCAATCACAGCCTGCCTCTGGCACACACCCCCTCCCAATCACAGCCTACCTCTGGCACGCACCCCCTCCCAATCACAGCTTGTCTCTGGCACACACCCCCTCCCAATCACAGCCTGCCTCTGGCACACACCCCCTCCCAATCACAGCCTACCTCTGGCACACACCCCCTCCCAATCACAGCTTGTCTCTGGTACACACCCCCTCCCAGTCACAACCTGCCTCTGGTAGACACCTCCTCCCAATCACAGCCTTCCTCTTGCACACACCCCCTCCCAATCACAGCCTGCCTCTGGCAGACACCTCCTCCCAATCACAGCCTGCCTCTGGCACACACCTCCTCCCAATCACAGCCTGCCTCTGGCAAACACCTCCTCCCAATCACAGCCTGCCTCTGGCACACACCCCCTCCCAATCACAGCCTGCCTCTGACAGACGCCCCCTCCCAATCACAGCCTACCTCTGGCACACACCCCCTCCCAATCACAGCTTGTCTCTGGCACACATCCCCTCCCAATCACAATCTGCCTCTGGCAGACACCTCCTCCCAATCACACCCTGCCTCTGGCACACACCCACTCCCAATCACAGCCTGCCTCTGACACACACCCCCTCCCAATCACAGCCTACCTCTGGCACACACCCCCTCCCAATCACAGCTTGTCTCTGGCACACACCCCCTCCCAATCACAGTCTGCCTCTGGCAGACACCTCCTCCCAATCACAGCCTGCCTCTGGCACACACCCTCTTCCAATCACAGCCTGCTTCTGGCACACACCCCCTCTCAGTCATAGTCTGCCTTTAGTGCACACCCTCTACCAATCATAGTCTGCCTTTGGTGCACACCCTCTACCAATCACATTCTTCATCGGGCACACACCCCCTCCCAATCACAGCCTGACTCTTGAACATGCCACCTGCTCAAGCACAGCCTGCATCTTTCCTCAGGCTGAACAGACTATGGAATACAGGCACTCGGTATGCCTGCACAGTGTCGTGTAACCCCTCCCCCCCCCACTATCAGGAAGAAGAAATGCATGATCACATGACAGAACCCTTTTAACCTTCCAAAAAAAGGTAGGACATATCATTTCCATAACTAAGCAAAAGCAGCTATGGTGTCTTCATAGTTATAACTGTATTAGGAAGTGGCTATTACATTGTATAATCACAACAATGTTAAGATTCGGATTTGCACTATTACTGGTAGCCTGGAAAGCCAGGGAGGCAAATTTAGAGGTATACACTGACCATTTGTAAATGACTGCCATATTAGTTACTCCCAGAGGGTTAAACAGCCTTTCAAATCAAGAGTGAAGAAGTGAAACAGGACAAGCTATCGGCTTGTGGTCTGCAGCCCACAGCTCTACCTGATTGCATGTAATGCAGAGCTCAGTATGTCCCAGATTGGAAGCACAAGTGACGGCAGGGGACATTATATGAGGAAATCAGAAAGCAGTAATTATAGCGGTCAATCCTCTCGGAGCCAGCCGGCAAAGGCTAGGCAGGCAGAAACTCATTCTGATCCTCTTACCACAAAACAATTTCATATCACTAATAAGAAAAGATGTGGGTAAGGGATCTGTGACTAACAATTTGTAAATTATTGTCTGAGAGCCTCAATCCTGTAAGTATTGATAAGAGCACAATGACAGCTCTCTAGAAATGGCTTCCAGCATTAGTTTCGTCATTAGAACAGCCTGGCCATAAGTAACCTTTCCAGACAAAAGTGCTCCATTTTATTTTGTATTCTTTGCCGCAGCCCACCCTTATCTGTGCTACTGTGCCTCATGCAGATAGAATAATGGAGCAAAACACCTGCAAATATAAAACAGTGATGAGAAAAGATGGGGGGCACCATTGCTGGAAAATTCTAGTGGCCTGGCTGTCTGGCTTCAACAATTTTTAAGTCACAGACATGCAAGAAGTCTTCTTCAAATAAACATCAGAGTATCTTTTCTCTATACTTGCTTCAGGTCAGAAAGCATTGAAGCCAAAGCATCAGCATGACAGCCAGGGAACCAACATGCATAACCACTTGCCGACCGCTGCAAGCGGTGGGCAAATGGGTGTACACAGGGCTTTTTTTCAGTGGGAACGTGGGGGAACGCAGTTCCGGCACCTCCAGCACTAATTGTATGTAATAGCATGGGGTGTGGGGTGTGTGCTGAAGGGTCTATTGATGTTGGCTGCTGGGGGATCTATTGTCACTGGTGGGGATCTGATTTTCTGTGAGGGTCTATTGTTGCTGATGGGGAATCTTTTGTTGCTGGGGGGTCTTATGTTGCTGGAAGGGATCTACTGTTGTGGGAGAGGTCTATTTTTACTGGCTGCTGGAGGATCTATTGATGCTGGCTAATGGGAGATCTGTTGTTGCTGCTGGGGGGGGGGGTCTAATGTTGATTGGGTGGATATTTTGTGTTTGTTATTTTGTTACTGGGTGTGATATTTTGTTGTGGGTAGTTCACTGTTGCTGTAGGGAATCTATTGTTGTTGGGGTGGAGTCCATTGTTGCTGGGGGAGTCTATTGTTGTGTGGGGAACTATTGCTGGTATTCTATTGTTGCTGACTGCAGGGAATCTATTTTACTGCTTTTCTTTTTATCAACAACATGTTTCATACAAATGATTTAGCACCAAAAAATGATACTTGGTTCTGTATTCTCTAAAAGGGGCAGTACTGGTAGGTGGGTAGGGGGTGGAATCAAGGGACGGTGGTCAGAGGTGGGTAGGGGGCAGAGACAAGGGGTGACTCAGACGGGGGGAGTTCCTGCACCTATTCTCCGAGAAAAAAAGCCCTGGGCGTACCTGTACATCCCCTTTAATTGGCGGGGCTAGTGGGCATGCGCCCGTCGCATACAAGCTGACCGTGCCCGCGGGACCGGCGGACTTTATACTGGTCTCCCGGCAATCGTGTCACAGAGGCACAGAACGGGGAAGTGCCTATGTAAACAAGGCATTTCCCCATTCTGCCACTTGACACTCACATGATAGCGATCACTGCTCTCGATGACAGGGGGCAGTGATCGCTGTCATGTGAGTTGAAGCCCATCCCCCCCACAGTTAGAATCACTCCCTAGGACACACTTAACCCTTTCATTGCCCCCTAGTGGTTAACCTGTTCCCTGACAGTGTCATTTACACATTAATCAGTGCATTTTTATAGCACTGATCACTGTATAAATGACAATGGTCCCAAAATAGTGTCAAAAGTGTCCGATGTGTCCACCATAATGTCACAGTCACGATAAAAATCGCAGATCGCCGCCAATAAAAATGCCATAAAACTATCCCCTATTTTGTAGACACTATAACTTTTGCGCAAACCAATCAATATACACTTATTGCAATTTTTTTTTTTACCAAAAATATGTATAAGAATACAGATCGGCCTAAACTAGGGAAAAAAATTGTTTTTTTATATATTTTTGGGGGATATGTCTAAAGGCATGCTGGTAAGTTAATTGGCCCCTGTCTAAATAGGGACTGATGTGATTGTACAATGTATGTGTAAAGCGCTGCGTAAATTGACGGCGCTATATAAGTATATGAAATAAAATAATAAATAATAATAAATATAGCAAAAAGTAAAAAATATTGCTTTTTTTTTCAAAATTATCGCTGTTTTTTTGTTTATAGCGCAAAAAATAAAAACCTCAGAGGTGATCAAATATCACCAAAAGAAAGCTCTATTTGTGAAAAAAAAGGAGTTCAATTTTGTTTGGGTGCAACGTCGCGTGACCGCACAATTGTCAGTTAAAGCGACGCAGTGCCGAATCGCAAAAAGTGCTCTGGTCAGGAAGGGAGTAAAATCTTCCGGGGCTGAAGCGGTTAAACATGAGGTCAGCAATGGCAGCTCTTATACTTTTCTCATGACAGAATCACTTTAAGATGATTTATAGTCAAGAGATGACAGTTGCCTTTATCAGGTTTTTATTACATTACAATCCAATCTTATTTCATCCAGCTGCTTAAGTGGCGGGCTGCAGGAAAAATTGACGTTCACAAGGTTAGTAGACGTGCCCGATTGCTGTTACCCCTTACCCCACCATTGCAGCCCATCTTCTCCTCCCTCGCCTCTCTATTCACATAATAGGAAACAATCAAGTCAAGTACTGACCTGAAATTTTGGAGCAGTGTGAAGAACAATTCTGGGTAGTAATCAAAGGTTAGTTTTTAATTGCCCAGAGTGGACTAATGATTGTTACTAAATGCTGAACAACACTGTACTCCAGTTTCACTTAAATGAGAAGTATGACCAAAGCCTTTTTTGGCTTTACTTACCTTTTGGTTCAAAGGAGACCATTTATTTTTGTACTCCTGGGACCCAGAGTCTGCTTATAGGGGGCTATTGCCCACTATCATTTGATGGGGCAGAGCCATCCCAGGCTCGGGAAGGATCCTGACAAAATTGTCGAGATTCACTCTGCTGTCTAAATAATATCTCTCTCTACCTTTCAGCACATGGCTAAGAGTCGAAGCCAGCTGTGCCTGCCTCTTTCCCACCCTCATGCTCCAGTGAGTGCTGGATGAGCAATGCAGGGAGCAGTGACTAAAAGTCACTGCTCTCTGCTTGAAGCAGACTGAGAATTGAGCGATCAACAGTCATGTGATTGCTCAGTTCTCTGTTAGAATCAATGTGGGACAGCTGCAGCATCACACACATGCTGTAGCATAGAAGGGAGTATGGATTTTTTTTTTTTTTCAAAAGCTCGAACTTCTCCTTTAAAGCTTAAAAACCCACTCAACTCTTCTTCATCACAAACTTTTAATCTACCTAAAAGCCTCCTTTTTTCATCAGAATCTGTGGTCATGTGGCATGCCGGGGACTGAGACCTCTTTCTTCTGGACTGCAGAGTAGGGCTGTCTTTTTTGGGGACCCCATCCTCCTTTAGGATGCGGACACTTCGCATTGGATGTCCCTTTGCAGAGTCTTCACAGGGTTCAGAAGACCAGTGGCAAAATGCTGTCATGATGAGGGAAGGCAAGGAGGAAATAAGACTTGTTGGTTGGGGGGGCACATACTGCAACAGTGAATCACCAGCCTACACTAGTGGAGGACGCCTGGGAAAGGTGCCATGACAGTGCATTCCAGTATGTAAAAACAAGTGTTGGCTGTTTTTTTTTAATTTAAACCTGTACCTATACTGTCCCTATACTGCATGCAGGTTAACTGGGACTGTTGTTAATTACACTGACACTCTTAAAGGGCACCGATGATAGCTGTCAGAAGAACATCTCAAAGGACTGCCCATCTCATAATACTTATCCTGTTTCCCAGCCCCCCTCCACTACCAACTTCCTTTCTTTTTGGACAGTGCCAATCCAGTTGAACTAGGCCTAGCATAGTTCCCATTAAAGCACTTCGGCAGTATAGTTCCCTGTATTCTGTGAATAAAGCTTTAATATTGCCAATGGCTGCACTTTAGGCGACCTTGCTACTGTTTATGCTGATCTGGGCGCCAAGTGTCATCATATGCCTAGTCCTTATTACTAATCCCTCTGTATGCTAAATTGTGTTAATGCTTCTGTTAATCCAATTTCTTGCTTGCATCTTCACCCACCATGTCTAGCCATAATATATATATTTTGCCTTTACTAACTGGTTCAGTGGATGCCGCCAAGGCCTTCGATAGTCTAGAATGGGACTATCTATGGAAGGTGTTAGAGCGATTTGGGTTTGGCCCCTCTTTTATTAGATAGGTGAAACTACTCTATAGCGAAACAAGAGCAAAAATAAAAATTAACAACGAACATTCAGAAGTGCTCCAGTTGGAGAGAGGGACGAGACAGGGTTGCCCCCTGTCTCCCCTATTGTTTGCCCTTGCAATGGAACCCCTAGCAATTATTAGATCAAGGCTAGACATACAGGGGTTCCGGCATCAGTTAGAAGAGGACAGGATAGCACTGTTCGCAGATGACATTCTGTTTTTCCTTGGGGATGTTGAAACCTTGTTAAATACAGTGATACAAATGGTTGATGAGTTCGGGCGACTTTCTTGTCTGGTCATCAATTGGGAGTCGGCTCTGTTACGGGTTGACCCACTTGGTGACTAGATACTGCCGGGAACTCCCCACCTGAAAGTAGTGGCCAAGTTGAAATATCTGGGTGTTTGGATTATGAGTGATATAAACCAGTACGTTAACAATAATTTAGCCCCATTGCTATTGAAATTAAAGCAAAAGGTAGACATTTGGTGCCGATTCCCCCCATCTGTTGCAGGGTGTTGCAATCTAATAAAGATGATATGGCTACCGCAGATATTGTATGTATATTGCTCAATGACTCTCCAACCTGGATAGGTCAGGAGTGTTTTAAGAGAGTAGAATCCCTTTTCAGGAAATTAATTTGAAAGAAGGGCCAATCTAGGATTAGCTTGCAAACTATGCAATTACCGATTAAAGAAGGAGGTATGGCGATCCCGCACCCGAGATTATATTTTTTATCATCCCAGCTGCAACACCTAGTGGGCTGTGGAGCCCTAGGTGGTGGGAACTCCAGCAATAGAATGATGATAATGGGGGCCCCACACAGTACACTAGTGGAGGAGTTAGAGGCAGACTCTTTTATTTATAGAGGCCTGACAATAAAACTAGTTAGTAAAGTGTGGCAGGTAACGCAGGCACTAATGGGGTATAATGGGGTAACAGACTATACCCCTTTATGGCACAATAAAAACCTGGCCGAAATAAGGGGTATAGAAAGACCTAGGGAATGGGAAAGGCAGGGTATTAGCCGTTTAATTCAACTATATGAGGGTAACCTCATGAAGACATTCCTAGACCTAAGACGGGAATTTATTATTTCAAATAAGGCGTTTTATAAATACCTCCAGATTAGGCACGCCATTCAAGTACAGTTCAGGTCTCAAACCATTGAATGGACCCAGATCCCCCTACTCCTAAAAATAATTAAATCAGCCTCAACTAAAGGCCTAATTTCCAATTTATATGCTAGATTAGGGGAAAGAATTATAGGTGGAGTGGGACCTCTTAAGAGCAGAGCAGGGTGGGAGAGAGACGTAGGGACAATAACTATGGAACAATGGGATAAGATTTTAGAACAAGGAGCCCTGGTCTCGATTTCCCCCTCGCAGAAAGTTTCTCACCTGTTCCTAATCCATAGAGTCTACTATACCCCCCAAAAAATGTTTAAACTTGGATGGAAACAAAATGATGAGTGCCCCAGGTGTAAGGCGACAGGAGATCTTATCCACATGGTGTGAAAGTGTCCAAAGCTATTTAGATATTGGGTGGAGATAGTTGATAGGATAAATAAAATCTTTAGGACCACATAGAACTTGAGGCCAAGACATACCTATTAGGGAGCTTGGAGGAAGATAGCGGTACTACTGTAGCAGTGCTGAGATGCCTGTTCCAAGTGAGAAAATTAATAGTACAGAAATGGCAGGCACCAGGGCCGGTACAAGGGGTGGGCGGAAGGGGCAGATGCCCTGGGCGGAGCAATTTTATGTAGGAAGGGGGCGCAGTGCTGGCAGGTAGAGTGCTGTTAAACTTTCTTAGCAACTGCCACCGGCAGCCCCTACAACACTGAGCCTGCTTGCAAAGAATGTGCCGAGTGCAGAGGCGTACTAAGTGGGGGGCGGGCCGCCCCGGGTACCACACACTTGGGGGGGTGTCAGGCCGCCCCCCTCTGGGATTGAAGAGGTGGCAGCGCCGCAGTGACAGGCACAGCAGGCATTGAGATGCGATCTATATTGTGATGCAAGGAGGAGGGGATGTGCGGGGGGGTGCAGGGTGACACCGCTGCACCTACCATCCCCTCCTCTCACGGCCGTGGGCTGTCTGTCTGTCCGATCCCGGATGTCACACAGGCACAGCCGAGCAGAGTGAAGCCGCCTCCCCCTCCTCTCTGTTTATGTGTAAACAGGGGGAGGGGATCTGCTGAGCATGTGCCGCCGCGCTGATCTGAGGTACTGAATGGGGGGGTGTCTGCACACTGCACTGAACAGGGGCTACACTGAAGGGGGGTGTCTGCACTGAGTGAGGGGCTGCACTGAAGGGGGGTGTCTGCACTGAGCGAGGGGCTACACTGAAGGGGGGTGTCTGCACTGAGCGAGGGGCTACACTGAAGGGGGGTGTGTGCACTGAAGGGGGGGTCTGCACTGAACAGGGGGGGCTACACTGAAGGGTTATGTCTGCACTGGAGGGGGGATCTGCACTGAACGGGGGCGTTTGCACTAAACGGGGGTCTGCACTGAGCGAGGGGCTACACTGAAGGAGGCGTCTGTACTGAAGGGGGGGTCTGCACTGAACGGGGGGCTACACTGAAGGGGGGGTCTGCACTGAACAGGGGCATCTGCACTGAACGGGGTCTACACTGAAGGGGGGTCTGCACTGAGTGAAGGGCTACACTGAAGGAGGCGTCTGTACTGAAGGGTGGTCTGCACTGAACGGGGGGCTACACTGAAGGGGGGTCTGCACTGAATGGGGGCGTCTGCACTGAACAGGGGGCTACACTGAAGGGGGGTATGCACTGAACAGTAAATGTTATGGGGCCCAGAGGTGCAGGGTGTTGTTTAATGTAAAGGGATCCAGAGGCACAGGGAGCTGTGTAATGTAAAGGGGCCCAGAGGTACAGGGTGTTGTGTAATGTAAAGGGGCCCTGAGGCACAGGGGGCTGTGTAATGTAAAGGGACCCAGAGGCACAGGGGGCTGTGTAATGTAAAGGGGCCCAGAGGCGCAGGGGGCTGTGTAATGTAAAGGGGTCCAGAGATGCAGGGTGCTGTGTAATGTAAAGTGGTGCAGGGGGCTGTGTAATGTAAATGGGTCAAGAGGTGCAGGGGGTTGTGTAATGTAAAGGGGTGCAGAGGTGCAGGGGACTGTGTAATGTAAAGGGGTCCAGAGGTGCAGGGGGCTGAGTAATGTAAAGGGGTCAGTGCGGGGGATCACTGGACTCAAAGGTTAGCAGGACTAGGGGGGATGGGGAGGGGGTCCAATGTAAGTTCACCTTACAGATTTTCTGTAAAGTGAACTTACAATTTAACCATTTGCAGATCCGCCGCAGTACATATACTGCGACGGGGCTGCAGCTACAGTATTGTATTGCTGTATTGTTTTAAGTGTTTTCTGGTTTTGAAAGGACACTGACTCTTTATACCTGGGGGGGGCGCAGTTTGCCATCTTTGCCCTGGGCACCAGATGGCCTTGTCCCAGCACTGGCAGGCACAGACCCCCCCCCCCCGACTGTGAAGAATTGGACTGAGACTATCAATCAATGGTTTGGAGCGAGAGAGTGGCATATATTAGGCAAGACAACCTCAGAAAGTTTGAGAGAATGTGGAGACCTTGGCTGGAGGAGATGGGGTGTCCCGTATGAGGGGATGGGGAGGAGCTGGGGAGAATACCTCTCCCGCCCCCACCATGTCCCCGTCTCCGCCTTTTCTTCTTTCTGTGGTCTCTTTCCTATATCTTTTCTCTGCCAACAGAGAGGGTTTCTTCTTTTTCTTTGGCTATGTAGATAGACAATAGACAAGTAGACAAGTATAATTAAAGATTGGGTGGTGTGTGGTAGGGGGGTGGGACCAGGTTGGGAGGGAGGGTGGGAGAGGGAATATAAAATAATGATAGTTTTTTGCAAAATGCGATACTATATGGTAATTCATGATGCTGTATTTTTTAAAATTTTGCAATATGAAAAACAATAAAAAGGAAATACATTTTAAAAAAAAACTGGTTCAGTGCCTGTTATCATGGATATAGTACTGTTAATGGTTACCAGATATTATTTTTAGTGATTTTCTGTAGTATTGCATGCTTTGTACACTCAACCTAGTGTGTCAGAGGGGCTGAAGTTCTTATGGAGGTTGAGGTAAAGAACAGAGGACTGTTCTTAACCATCGGGTCCTACTGGGGTAGTGAATAACTGTGTATGGAATACTAGAGAGCTGCATACTGCATAAAAAGATCTCACAAAAAGCTGCTCACCTCCTCACCACTTCTTCCAGGTTTCACGAGACACCGGAAGTGACGTCACCAGCTTCTTCTGACGCGTTGCATCACCGATCACATGACTTCTTCAAGGGAATGGAGCTTAGTGATGAGCGCCTAAATTTATGAGCCTTAGTCTGTTTACAGATTGCCATGGTGACTGGTGAATCATCGGGTCATCCTGCCTATATATTCATACAGATACAGAGATGTCCATATTCATATAAACAAAGATTGGGTAGTGCTGCTTGTGATGCAACTGGCACATAGAAACGCCCACCAAATGCAAACTGCAATATGCATCAAAAGAAAAGCCTACCCCGCAATAACCCTGCTAACATTACTGATTTATGAAGGGAGCATTTAATCTGTAAGGCATAGATACATGTAGCGCGGGGTAAGAAATAAAAATATATATAAAACATACATATAATACATATATAGAGAAACCCCCAGAACTTCCAGAACTTTAAAACTCTCTCTGACCTATATGAAAGTGACCTCTAGTGGTGGAAAGAAAACCAAAAATTAAGCTTCATCTATATAGACAGGAGTCTATAGGCAATAAAAGTAGATGCATGCAAGTGGATATAAAAATATAAAAAATGTATGAAATTTTTTGCTTTTTTAATGTTTTAAAATCCTAGAAGATATATAATACTAAAAAATAGGGTAAATATGAAGTGAATGGAAATTAATAATTAGAGATGAAGCAATTTAAATCAAAATCAATATTTATCCCAAATGGATAAAAATTATTTAATTCAAAAATACATTTTCACTCGCTCTTACTTAATTCTCTGATTTTGTTGCTTCCCCTCTAATGGGGTTTATATTTGCCAATAGCCCAAAATTTTAGAATGGTTGGATCTTTATCGTGACATTGTGCAAAATGTCTAGAGACACTGGGGTTTATTTACTTATTTAAGGCCAATCTACTTTGCACTGCAAATGTACTTGAAAGTGCACTGAAAGTGCACGTGGAAGTAAAGTCACTGTAGATCCAAGGGGGATATGCAAGGAAAGTAAAAAAACAGCATTTTAGCTTGCACTTGATTGGATGATAAAATCAGCAGAGCTTCCACTCATTTCAGATCTACCCCTTAGATTTAGAGCGACTGCACTTTCAAGTGCACTTGCAGTGCAAAGTGGATTTACCTTTTGTAACTAACCCCCACTTTGTTTAGGAAAACCTTTGTGGATCTTTTGAATGTGTTCTCTTATCCTTTTCCACATTGGGCATTTGGTTCTACCCAAATATTGTAACTTGCATGGGCATTCCAAAATATAAACCATGCCTTCTGTTCTGCATGAAATGAACTCTTTAATCAAATATTCTTTATTTGTGGTATTAGAAATACATTTCCCACCTTTTTTGACCATTCATTTTGGTATTTTGACAGGCATAGTATCTCCTGCAGGGAAAAAATCCTTTTCTCTGAAAAATGTATATTGACCAGACTTATTTGGAGGGTCTGGTACATTTATAGAAATTATATCTCGTAACGTTGCTGCTCTTCTGTAAATAAATCTTGGTTGTTCCGGAAGGATTGTACAAAGATGACTATCAGCTCTAAAAATTGACCAGTGTTCCCTAAATAGTTTTTCCACCTGCTTAAACTGTATATTATAATTTAAAATAATGGGTAAAACATATTGCTTTTCTTCATTCCTTGGTTTATCCTTGATCAGGTCTTCTCGTTCTATTCTAGATACCTCTTCTATTTTCTCCCTAATGAAATCTTCATTGTATCCCCTTTGGACAAATTTTGTCCCCATCATCTTGGCCTGCTCGGCATAACCCTCCTTGCTGCTACAATTTCTGCGTATTCCTGATAAATTGTCCTTTAGGAATATTGATGAGCCATGGATCATGGTGACAACTATCAACCCGAATGTAAATAATCTTCTTAACGGGTTTGAAAAATGTCTCTGTGGTTATTTTTTTGCTCATCCAATTGAATGATCAGGTCCAAAAAGTGAATGGCCTTAGTGTGGTATTCCAAATGATAAATGTATGTTCTTCTGATTTTCATTAAGTTTTTGAAAAATCTTTCTTCATCTCAATTCCATATTACTATGAGGTCATCAATAATTCTTCTGTATAACAGTCATTCACTCGGTGGATTTGAAATATCACTTCCTCTTCCCATTTTGACATAAATAAGTTGGCTATGCTGGGTGCGTATTTAGCTCCCATCACGATGCCTTGCAGTTGTTTATAGTAATCAGAATTGTACCAGAAGTAATTGTTTTGGAGTCCGAATTCTAGGCAATTCAGAATGTATTTCTTCTGTTTTGCTACTAAAATTATTGAGGGCCCATTTGGATGCCTGTATCGCTTCATCATCATTGATGATCGTGTATAGTGAGGACACGTCTGCTGTTGCTATTAGATATTTGCGATTGTCTAGCTCAATGGTATCAAGAATCTTAATCAGGTGTTTTGTATCTCTCAGGTATGATCGAGTGTTTTGTACCAATGGTTCCAAGAAGTGATCAATATATTCTTCTAGTCTTGTATTTATAGATTGAATCCCATTTACAATTAGCATTCCAGGTGGGTTAACCTGATCCTTATGTACTTTAGGACTAGTGTAAATAATGGGAACCCTACATGTATCAGGTACCAAATATCTGGCTTCCTTCTCATTCAGGATATTGTTCTTTAATCCTTTCTGGGTTAATAACTCCAGCTCCTTTTTGTATTTCCTCGTCAGATTTCCCATCAGTTTCAAATATGTATTGGGATTATTAGGCTGTCCCATTAGCTCCTTATTGTAATATTCCTTAGAGAGAACCACAATTGCCCCTCTTTTATCTGCTGGTCTGATTACTAGATTCTTCCTATCTTCCAGTGTCTTGATCCCTCTCCTTATATCTTGTAGGTCCTTCATTTTCTTCAGCTTCAATCCTTCCAAATCTTGTAGCACCATATGGTTGAACACCTCTATGTGTTCATTGTTATGCATCGCTGGGGTGAATAATGATTTATCTTTTAGATGTAGGCACAATGTTACTAATTTCATCCGTTCCTCTTCTATTTGTCCCTTATGGTTTGTTCATAATTTATATTTGAATATTAAGTTTCCTAGTATACTTCTTTTTATCAATATAAGTATTGAATTTGCTTAAATTTAGTTTTGAAGCAAATTTGAATCCCTTATCAAGTACTGCAAATTCTGTTCTCGTGAGTTCCACACCACTTGAACTGAATACCCCTTCTCCTAATGGCTTTTTTTTTCTTTTGGACCTTGAATCCTGCTCTGCAGCCCCTCTTGGATTTGGGCTTCTTCTTAATGGTCCCTCAGAGGTTCAGAGGTTCATATCTATTATGTGTGTGGATTGGGCTTCTTCTTGGGTCATCATGGTAATTGTTATAATTACCATATTGATTGTAATATTGATTATCTCTTGACTCTCTAGGTCCTTGATTGTAGTATCCCTGGTTTCCTTGATTATCATAATTATTGTACTGTTGATTTCTAGGTCTAGTATTGTTTCTATTGTTATTCCAATTCTGATTATTCCCATTGTTTTTCCAGTGGGGTCTTCTTTAAAGCGGGGGTCCACCTATCTATCGTTTTTTTTTTTTTTGAGTTCATCCACAAACTTTTCTTCTCAGCATTACATACTCACATATTGTGTGTAATATGTCCGCCTGTGTCAGATTTAGTCGGAAAGAATAACTTATATTATTCACTGCAGGCGGTTTCCATCTTCATTGTGGGCATTTGAAGCCCACAAGCATTTATTTCCTGGATGTGGTGAATGCTGTGCTCCCAGCATTCACCGCTCATTCCCGCACATGCTCAGTGGCATCCTGGGAAGCCTGAGACTAGCTCCCAGGAGTCTGGGAGAGGCTAGAAACACGCCTACTCCCACGGGAGGAGAACCAGGAAGTGCAAAGAAGAATAGAAAAATAAAAGGTAATTACGGCGATTTAAATTTTTTTAAACGGCATGTCAGCATCTAGGCAAGGAAGAGAATACATACAGATATTGTTCAAAATTTGGGTGGAACCCTGCTTTAAACGTTAAAGTTTGTTGTTATCCTTATTTTGCCACCAGGGTTTGGGTGTTCGAGGTCCCGAATATTGCTCATTAGAATGTTGTCTTGAAGGTTCTGGAGCTCTATATTCCTGATCCCTGATTTGGGAAGTAAGCGGTGACAGTTGATGCTGTGTTTTTATACTTGATTTGTTTTTTGTATTGATTTATTACTGTTCAATAAGAGGGCGTCACTACTCACTATATTTTACTATTAGCAGTAACATTTTTCCTACTGGGGTAGTGCTACCTTTACACCACCCAGCTATTTATTCTATGCTGGTCCTACTGTCTTGATATTTTTACTTTCAGCTTTTTATATTACCAACCCTTTATACTATACAGCTCTGTATACTGTGTTGCTCTACATCCTATCCTGAGGTTTTCACTCCCTGCCCTTTATACTACTCTACTCTACTTTATACTACTCAGCCCTTTATGCTACCTGACTCATACTGCCCTGCTCTTATTATTATACAGTTTTTTTTCGGACTACTCTGCACTTTATACTACGTAACTTTTTATACTACTATGCTAATTTTCTGCTCAACTCTTTATACTGTCCTACTCTTTATACTAGTGTTTTTTTTGGACTAACCAACTTTTTATACCACTTAACTGCTTAATGTACACCAACTTATACTGACAGCTCCTAAACTTGTGTTTAGGAGCTTTTGGCATTTTTTTGCCAAAGCTCCTAAACTCAACTAAATAAAAGCCTATTGGGGTTATTTACGAAAGGCAAATCCACTTTGCACTACAAGTGCAAACTACAAGTGCAAAGTGCACTTGGAAGTACAGTCGCTGTAAATCTGAGGGGTAGATCTGAAATGAGAGGAAGCTCTGCTCATTTTTTTATTTATCCAATCATGTGCAAGCTAAAATGCTGTTTTTTATTTTCTTTGCATGTCCCCCTACAATCTACAGCAACTGCACTTCCAAGTGCACTTTCAGTGCAATTTCAAGTGCACTTTGTACTTGTAGTTTGCATTGTAGTGTAAAGTGGATTTGCCTTTAGTAAATAACCCCCAATGTGTCTATGTACACACTGGCATTTAGCAGAGTTTAGGAGCTGCCACATTTAGGTGAGCTTCAATCTCCCTCTCCTGAACAGGGAAGAATTGCGTTCAGGATAGGAATGTTTTGATCGCTGGCCGTGGTAAATGTAGGCCAGTGTACATGAGACCTTATGCTACATTGCTCTTTATAAAACCCTGCTCTTTATCAGTGGCAGCTGGTGCTCAATATTTTGGGGTGGGGGGGAAGGTGGTGGCAAACAAACCTCCCCCCTTACTCGCACCGTCGCCACCCCCCCACGGGTGACGGACGGGAAGGCGACCTTACCTTAGGAGATGACAAAGATCGAGGATGAGGGGTAGGGCTGTCGCTCCCCACTCCAGCCAAGGGAAGAGCTGGGGCTTCTCCTCCCAGCCGAACAGACGTTGTTTCTCCTCCCTAAGACTCCCTGGCCAATTGGGTCTAAGGACTCGCTTCCTGATTGGCTGGGAGGATTATCAAGAAGACAATAGCGAATAATAATTTGCTATTATCACACATCTGCACACCTCCAAGTAGACATATTGCATTGTAGTTTACAGAAAATGACAGAGCTGCAGATTGAAAAGGAAAAGATAATTTTTAATAACATTCATTCACAATATGACTTGTGCCGCAATTGTATATGCTATATTATTTTTTTTTATTTGCTATTTTTTTTCTCATGCAAGTGGAGTTACCTTTTAAAGCTTGTATGAGGAGTGTTTGTTCTTTAACTTTCCTATGAGGCTTCATGACTTTTGACCCTCTGTCTGGACAGTGCTGATCACATGCACCCTCCCAAAAAAAAAAGAAAAACTCTACCAATACACACCAAACTGAGCATGTGCAGAGTGCACCCAAGGCTCTGTTCTATCAGCAGATGGATTGTGCATGAAGGGGAGGATTAGAGAAGACAGGATCAAACAGCCTTTTTTACACAGTGGGGAGGATTAACCCTTTAGGTTCCACAGTGAGTATAACAAGCATGTTTACTGCATATACAGACTGATTTTACTGTTGTGGGTTTAGTAACACTTTAACCCCCTATACTACCTAGCTCTTGATATTATCCTTTTCTTTATAGCACCCTTCTCTTTATAGCATAGCACTTATCCTTTCTAAAAATCTTCCATCATGTCTGCTGCACAGGTGTCCTAATAGTCATACACATTCCCAACACTGATGTTATTAGATTATGTTTATATCTAGCTTCATTTAGAATAGGTTAAGGACTTGAGATTTTACTGATTGTGGTGTCAGCACATTGCACTTGATGTCATTTCATCAGCGTATGAGTCGTAGGCTCGGTGAAGAACAGACAAGCTGCACCTGCACCTACTATGAAATATGAGACTGCAGGGGAAGATGAGACGTGCTATTATCATGAAAATGCAGTAAAGGCGAGTATGGGGAGAGGAAATAATGTCACTTGCCATTCTGGAAAATGGCATCCATAAGGTCACATGGCAGGAGAGGAGAGGGACAGATGGCCTTGCAAAGCTCTGCTCCCATCCCCACTGTGCACAGAAACCGTCACTAATAACAAGCCATGAGCAGGGGGGGCACAGACAGTAATGCAGCACTGTGCTAGCAGCCCAGGTGGATGATTAATGGTTAAGGTGACCACATCTTCTCTCTAATGCAGAATGCTGCAGCACCATACAGGAGATTTCTCTGCATTAAAGCCAGAAGAGCATCCACATATATATAGCAACCATTTCATATTTAGAAGTATAATCTTAGTAAATGGCTTTATGTACTCTCATCGGACATCATGTATGAAGTCTAAAGGAAAAACGTCCTTGATCTGTGTAGTCATTAGAGTTTACTTTTTGCTGGCTGTCATTATGTCTAACACATCTTTTAAACTGATGCAAATGCATGTTAAAATTAAAGTAAATTAAAGCAGAATATTTTTTCATTGCCGAAGGTAAAATTGATGGTTCTTTCATCAGATATTCTGATAAATAGGGTCAATTTTCCTCATTTAGAAAAGTGTCTGAAATGAGAACTGCATGCTTCTGAGCAATCAGATTCACATCTGTGCGGGGAAATTAGACTTAATATAAAATATCAAGTCTAAGTTTTTGCTTTTGGGCAAATGTTTGACTTAAAGTATACCTATCATAAGCTAAAACATTGTGATCTGCATTTTCACATACACTATATTACCAAAAGTATTGGGACACCTGCCTTTACATGCACATGAACTTTAATGGCATCATAGTCTTAGCCTGTAGGGTTCACATTGAGTTGGCCCACCCGTTGCAGCTATAACAGCTTCAACTCTTCTGGGAAGGCTGTCCACAAAGTTTAGGAGTGTGTCTATGGGAATGTTTGACTATTCCTACGGAAGCGCATTTGTGAGGTCAGGCACTGATGTAGTAGATGATAAGGCATGGCTTGCAGGTGTTCTATCAGGTTGAGTTCAGGACTCTATGCAGGCCAGTTAAGTTCCTGGTTACTGGTCTAAATCATTTTGTGGAGGGGGGATTATGGTGGGGGGTTGTTTTTCAGGGGTTGGGCCTGGACCCTTAGTTCCAGTGAAGGGAACTCTTAAGGCGTCAGCATACCAAGACATTTTGGACAGATTCATTTTGACAGATTGACTGGCCTGCACCTCACAGTCCTGACCTCAACTCGACAGAACACCTTTGGAATGATTTAGAGCGAAGACTGTGAGCCAGACCTTCTCGTCCACATCAGTGCCTGACCTCACAAATGCACTTCTGGAAGAATGGTCAAACGTTCCCATAGACACACTCCTAAACCTTGTGGACAGCCTTCCCAGAAGAGTTGAAGCTGTTATAGCTGCAGAGGATGGGCCAACTCAATATTGAACCCTACGGACTAATACTGGGATGCCATTAAAGTTCATGTGCGTGTAAAGGCAGGTGCCCCAATACTTTTGGTAATATAGTGTACCTTCAAATAACAGTCAGCAAGTTGCGGGCACCTAAGTTTGATGTCCCACCACTGCGCTCATGCAAATACGTAATCCTCCCTAAAGCTGCCACTTAGATTGAAATATAATGTATTTTAAGTGAAACTTATTCATGGGATTGGCAATTCCATGAATAAGTCGAAATGACGAAACATGTCGGGGCCTGGCTGTACGGCTACCATTTGTGACGTGTGACTTTCTGCTGTTTCGGGTTGTGACGGTGTTTCCATACAGACGAGTGAGTGAATGGAGGGTGAGAGATAAAAGCTGCATCCCGGGTCCGCCGTGACCACAGTACACCGCTATACTGTAGCTCAGTTACAGAAGTTTTACCTTGAGTGCTTTTACAAGATTGAAGTGATGTGAGTGTAATGGTTGAGGATTTCGTGTGTCTATTTTGATAATAAATGATTTTACGGTATCACACTATTGGATGCACTTTTTTTTTTTACATGTGGAAACATCCTCTTCTGTTGAGCACTGCTGAAAATCGAAAAGTGTGATTAACCCTGGTGGGCTTAAACAGCATTTGTGCCGAGCAAGACATGTACGTAGCCAGAATTGCAAATGTAGGCGCAGGACATACATGACAGGGTGTAAGTAACTTGCAGAGAAAAAAAGGTTAAAGAAAGTAGGTGTGTGTGGAGAAAGTATTAGACTTACTGGATTGGTGGATAAGTCAGTGGGGGAGGAGTGGTATGTGAAGTCCACGAGGGGATTGAGATCAGAGGTCAGCAGTTGGAGGAAGAAGGCAGGTTGAAAAGTTCTGGGCTGCGGAAGAAGACAGATATGAGTGAGTTAGACCAGCTTTTAGGACAGCTTAGGGCTGCAGCAGAGATTCATGGCACTGACTGGCTACAAAGTGGCTACACCGGGGCCTGCTCCCACACGGGCTAGGAGGTCCAGGCCTCCTGAGCGCCATAGTCCTGACAACACCCCCCGGACTCAACGCCGGCTTGGGAGTCCCAGTTGGGCCCCTTCAGGCCTCCCTGCTAAGCAGACCCCCTCGTCAGCTGGCAGGGGGCCTGGGAGGAATCCCCGTCCACGGCAAAGTCCGAGAATGGGGGACACTTACCTGGCACCTCTGCCTGTCCCCTCCGTCATCATCCGAGCGCAGGTACATGCGGCTGCCGCATCTGGCGATGCTCTGGTCAGACCGGCGTGGGAGAACAGTGGCATCGGGTGTCGGCCATTCCTCGTTTGCGGCCGGCGGCTTGCCTCGTGGGGGCGCCATCTTGCCTAGTGGGAGAAGTTATGCTACATGCCACCAGCGTCAGTCGGGAGGCCCCGCCCCCAGGCCCAAGTCAGGGCCTGGGAGGGTTGGCCAAAGAGATGCCTGTGCGCTGGCCGCGTTGTTGGCGCAGCTCGATGATGTCATCGAAGAAGGACACAGCAGCGGTGGATGGAGCCCTCAGGGGGAAGTTAGCTTCACACCGCCGGTCACTCAACCAGCATCAGAGGGGAGGGAGAGAGCGGAAGAGGAGCGGCGTCGGTCACAGGGCCAAGTAACAGCAGCAGTGAAGACGGTGAGCTGACTGAGGAGCCCCAGGAGGCAGCGGTGGTGACGGGACCGTCGGCTGGAGAATCTTCTCGCCCAACGCAGCCTGGTAAGCAATCTGTGTCTTTGTCTTCTCCTGTCTCGTCTGTCCTGTATGCTGTGGGTAGTAGCAAGGGGGTTAGTGATGTACAGGGTTCCGCAGGGGGAAGTAAGGAAGAGGGGCTCTGGGATTCTTTGCGGGAGTTACTTCGCCGCTTTGAAGGCGATGCGTCGCAAGATGCGGCACCAGTTAGGCCCTGGGTGACACCCCCCTCGGGGGTAGTGAATTACCGAGCACAGTTGCCCCCCCCTCGCAGAAGGTAGGTGTGGTGGCTGGGACTCAGATGGAAAAAGAAGTCGCGGGCTCGGCGGCGGTAGTGGCGCAGAAGAACAAGGACGCAGAAAAGGTGCGATTGGCAGATGCGGCGCGGAGTGAAGTGTATGTGTGCTTCGAGGGACCTTTGGGGGCTCATTTGAAACAAGAGGTGAGGGAGAAAATTTGGAAAGACGAGTTTGTGGAAATATTTTCCCTGCTCCCATTGGAGAAGTTTAATCTAGATCAGGTAAAGCCGGATGAAAGTAAAAAAGATGAAGAAGAAAAGAGGAGGTAAAGGCTTATTCTGCGGACGTTTGCAAACTGGTTGCAAGCGTTTGAGATATTTGCGAGCGTGAGTGGGGAGAAAGCCCCTGAGAATTGCTCGGCTTTATTCTGCTATCTGGAAGCCATCAGTGAGGCGCACTGGGTATACGGTGGTTTAGCGTGGCTTTGGTATGACGAACAATTTCGTCAGCGGAAGGCCATTCGTCCTTCTATTAGGTGGGACCATAAAGATATCAGCCTTTGGATGAAGTTGATGACTTCATCCAGGGCTACGAGTCCGTTTTTTCCAGGGAGGGCCGGCGGCGCTTCCTCCGCAGGATCGCCGGCCCTTAGGAAAAAAGGGGTTTGCTGGCAGTTTAATGAAGCAACGTGCCGGTTTGGTAGCTCGTGTCGCTACAAACACGAATGCTCCGGGTGCAGTGGTACACACCCCCTCATGCGCTGTTTCAAGCAAGGAAAAGGTAGGTCTGGGGATGTCGCTGGAAAAAGGGATGACGCCGGTGAGACTGGAAAGGATGCTACCTTTTCTAAGTAGGTATCCGGATAGGGCAGCGGCTAGTTTGTTAAAAGCAGGGTTTAGGGAAGGATTTAGAATTCCGAGTACGGTGCGGGAAGTTCCACCTGTATCAGGAAATTTGAAGTCGGCACTTCTCCATCATGGGGTGGTGTCGGCCAAACTGGGGAAGGAGGTGGCGTTAGGTCGGATGTCTGGCCCATTTCTGCCCCGCCGGTGCCAGACTTGATAGTTTCACCGTTAGGTGTGGTTCCGAAGAAGGAGCCGGGGCAGTTTCGGATGATTCATCATCTGTCTTATCCCAAAGGTAGTTCAGTGAATGATGGTATCGACCCGCAAGTTTGTGCGGTTACCTATACATCATTCGACACGGCTATCTCGTGGGTTAGAAAATATGGAAAAGGGGCCCTCATGGCGAAAATGGACGTGGAATCTGCATTTAGGTTGTTACCAGTTCATCCCCAAAGTTGTCATTTGTTAGGTTGTTGTTGGTAAGGGTCTTACTTTATAGATCGTTGCCTTACAATGGGCTGTTCTATCTCTTGTGCCCTGTTTGAGGCCTTTAGTTGGTTTTTTGAGTGGGCAGTTAGGGAAGTTGCTGGGGTTAACTCAGTCATCCACTATTTGGACGACTTCTTATGTATCGGCCCTCCGGAGTCCCGTTGTTGCGGGGTGTTGCTAGGAACAGTTCAACACCTGGCTGAGCGGTTTGGTATTCCGTTGGCGGCTGACAAAACTGAGGGACCAACTTCAGAGTTGGTTTTTCTGGCAATCACGATCGATTCTGTGGCTATGTAGTGTAGGTTGCCAGTGGACAAATTGGTGGCCCTCAGGAGGGAGGTGAGTATGGCGAGTGTCAGGAATAAGCTTCGATTGAAGGAGCTGCAATTCTTGTTAGGTAAATTGAATTTTTCTTGCAGGATTATTCCTATGGGTCGCATTTTTTTGCCGACGGCTGTCAGCAGCGACATCTGGGGTACGGGTACCCAATCACTTTGTGCGTCTTAACAAGGAACTGCGGGATGACTTGAAGATTTGGGATGTATTTCTGGAATCTTTCAATGGTCGTTCAGTGTGGCAAACGGGGCCAGTCAGCAATGCTGACTTGGTCTTGTTCACGGACGCGGCTGGGTCTGTGGGCTATGGTGCTTACTGTCAGGGGCGATGGAGTGCGGAACTATGGCCGGCGGTTTGGAGGGAGGCTGGGTTCCTGAAGAATTTGGTTTTGTTGGAACTATTTCCCATTGTTTTGTCTGTGGAAATTTGGGGGGAGATATTGCGGAACAAAAAAGTGCGTTTCAATTGTGACAACATGGGGGTGGTATCGGCGATTAATAACATTACAGCTTCTTCCCCACCTGTGATAGGATTGTTGAGGCACTTGGTGCTTTGCTGTTTGAGGTTGAATATTTTTATATATGCAGTACACATTCCCGGGGTGGATAACAAGTTAGCGGATGCTTTATCTCGTTTCCAGTGGGAAGAATTTCGTTCGCTGGCACCAGAGGCGGACCTCAAAGGGGAGCCACGTCCGCCAAGTTTATGGAAACTTGCTCTGGAGTCGCCGCTGGCTTGATCAGGCAATCTCTCAGCGCTGGAACGTGGACAGTGTATTTGAAAGTGTGGCAGGAATGGTTTGCACTTCTGGAGGAGGTAGGCGGGTCGGAGGACTCACAAGATATACAGGCTTGTTTGTTGTATTATATATGTAGTAACTACTCGAATGGTGTTTCTGGGGCTGCGATTGGAAAAAATATGGCGGCCTTGGCCTTTTTATTTCAATTAACAGGTTATGGAGATTTCACAAAACTTTTGTGGTCAGGAGGGCATTGAGGGGCTACCGGAAGGGCAGTTCCAAACCGGATTCCAGATGCCCAGTGTCCTTTGAGGTGCTAGGAATAATTCTGGAGAATCTTAAGAAAGTATGTTCTGAGGCCTATGAGCAGGTTCTTTTTCGGATGGCTTTTGTGCTGGCCTTTTTTGGGGCATTTAGAATTGGTGAGCTGGTTTCACCCTCCAGGTGGGTGGCAGGGGGTCTGCAGCTTGGGGGTATACAGTGCTCAGTAGGGGCGGTACAGATCTGGATCAGGCGGTCAAAAACGGATCAGCTGGGTAAAGGGATCCAGGTAGACTTATTCAGGGGCTGTTGTGCAAAATTTTGCCCAATGGCAGCCTTAGAGCATTTTATGGCTCTTCGACCACAAGGGGAAGGGGCATTGCTAGTACACCGTGACGGATCATGTTTGTCCAGGTTCCAATTTACGGCAGTTTTCCGTAAGTGCCTGCAGGCAGGTGGATTTAGTCCGGAGGAATTTGCAGCTCATTCATTTCGTATCGGGGTGGCCACTGAGGCGTCTCAGTGGGGGCTTCCTTCTGAAGCCATAAAAAAGATTGGCAGGTGGGAATCCACTAGATATCGGTTGTATGTTCGTCCTCATTTGTTATGATGTGTTTGTGTTTTTTCATGTTGATTGTATGTCTTTTATGTTGTGTTGTTTGCCCCTGGCTGGGTATGTCTTTGTTATGTCTTTTCAGATTTCCCCCCGATGTCTCATCTGGATCATGGGACATTCTTATGTTTTTTGGGGGGCAAAGAGGGCAGATGTTAGGCCAGAGGGTAGACAGTTGAGGCTGGCTAGGGATGAGGGCAGGATACGGTGGATTGGGATGCCAGGTATGATGTGGCATAAGGTGGTACCTGAGGTTCATCGCTTCGCACAGCTGGACCAGCCTCCGAATATTTTGGTCCTTCACGTGGGGGGCAATGATTTATCCATTAGACTCACGAGACAGGTTATAAAAGACATAAAATGGGACTTTCTTAGGTTGATGACCTCCTTCCCTGACATGATCATAGTATGGTCGGACATTGTAGCGAGATTGGATTGGAGGGGTGCGAGGTCCATTAAAAAAAATTAATAAGACCCGTATCAAGGTCAACAAGGAGGTGGGTAGGTTCATTGCCCGTAATGGTGGAGTGGTGGTAAGACACCTGGAGTTGGAGGTGGACACTTGGAGGTACTTGCGGGGGGATGGTGTACATCTCAACCCTGTCGGAATTGACCTTTGGGCGTTGGGTTTGGAGGATGGCATTCGCAGAGCACTGCTGGTGTGGCGGCGGGCACAAGTGTAAGGTTTCACACTTGTGCCGCAGTGGCGGTGGGGCCCTTGGCGACAAGCATAAAATACATGAGGTATTGAGAGAATGGGGACCCATTCTCAGGTTTTGAGTCTTCCCGGTCAGTCTGGTTTTAAGTTTAGACTATCGGGTAATAAGTTGTTGGGGGTCTGTGGTCCGTTAGTGGTCCTCGAGGCAATTTCTGGCGGCTGGGGACAGATGCTAACCATAAGTATTACAGACCAAAAAAGTGGAAGAAGGGGTCATCAGGGTCCTGCAACCAAGGAGTGGGATTGGAGCTGGATTAGTTTCAGAATAGTTTTGAATATTTTTGAGTAATGTTTAAATAATAAGTTATTTATTTGGTTTTGATAATAAAAGGCCGAGCAGGCCATTTACATCCAGCAGGTGTCAGTGTCATTAATAATGATAAGTTTGTATACATGTATGGTTTGGGGTAGTGAGTTATCTGACTGCCCTAGTCATGAGAGAGAAAGGCAAATCTATTTGGTGAGTGCGCTTTTCAAAGGGAGTGGATCACAATCACAATCGGTGTGGTGGAAGGAAGTTCAGGAGTGCATAAGAAGATTGTTCACCAAGTTAATTACTTGAAATAGATCACTTTGCATGAACTTTATTTTTTATTTACTGTTGCTTTATGTGTGTTGTTAATACACAATCACTTGATATTTTGGATACACAGTTATATGTAGCAATTTACATTTCCACTATCATGTGGTGTTATTGAAAGTTAGATTTTTTGTCACTTTAATATAGTGTACCTGCAGGAAGAGTTTCTATTCTTTTAGTGCTTGCAGACCCTAAATTTGGGGTGATCTAATATGAACATTACTGGCTTCAAATAGAGTAAAGTATAAGATAAAACAACTATAAACAATGTTATAGATAGCTACGAATAAGAGTCTCACTTTGCAGCTTTGTAAATGAAAAGAAGAATGAGATTGACCTGTATAGCAAAGCAGACAGTTATTTTTCAGTAGGAGAGTCTGAAGGGTTATTGCATGTATTTTTCTTGGCACATATTTGGATTTATTTGCTGTTCTAGTGTTTGAAACTGTGGCAGGTTTTTTCCCTATACAGAATGTGCTAATATTAAGAGACCCCAGAGGATAGGAGGACCATCAGGGCAGTTGGCCGAAACTGGACAGACAGGTAGGGCTGTATCTACCAACATGACACTAGTGGGTCAGAGCCTTGGCCAGCAGGGTTGGAGCAATCAGTGCCAAGCCACAAAATGTACAAATTGTAATCACTTTTTGCTTGAATTGTTTCTTCCGTTTGTCAAATTCTGGGCATTTGTGAACAAATTCAGCTAGGGATGGGCAAATATTTCTGGGTTCCATTCATAGGGGGTTCATTGAATCCCAACAGATTCCCAAAACCCATACTTCATCAAATCCCATTGAAGTGTATGGGGTTAAATCTGGCTGGTAAATTCTGGCCGTTTTTAGGGCTAAAAGGAAAACTATTATAACAAAATGGCATGAAAAGCTGGGCACTGCAATAGTGGACAAAAATGTTTTAAATAGAGTACAGTTCCAGGAGGGTCCTTTTTAAATTGGGAGTACTATATATTTGCTTTCACTCCAGTGCTGTAGTGTTCTGGTGCTCCCTGCTGAATGCTGACAGCTTTGGCTGGTCCGCTTCCAGGTACAGATCTTTGGCTAGTTTCATTGGCTGGGCTGCAATGACATCATTTCTGCACATGTGCAGGAGTTCATTGATCTCAGCATTGCAAGAAAATTGGAAAGGCAGGCAGGTAAAAAACATTATTACAGAAGGGGTGTATACTGTAGAGTATACTTAGTGACTTTCTGCATTAAAAATCGTTGCTGTTTACCAATTTTGTTTGTTTGATTCCCAAAGTTCCACTTTAATTTGACTTCAAGGGCAATATGGAAAAAATACCAGTCCTATAACCACTTCAGCTCTGAAAAACTTTACCCCCTTCATGACCAGGCCATTTTTTTGCTATTTGGCACTGCTCTACTTTAACTGGCGATTGCACGGTCATGCAACGCTGTACCCAAATGAAATTTGTATCATTTTTTCACACCAATAGAGCTTTCTTTTCGTGGTATTTGATCACCACTGGGTTCTTTTTAATTTTTTGCAATATAAATGAAGATGAAGAAAAAATAAAGAAAAAAGATTGAAAATTTTGAAAAAAATCAAAAATTAAAGAAATCTAATTTCTTCATAAATGTTGAAAATGTTGAAAAAAAAATCAAAAATGAAAGAAATCTAATTTTTTCATAAATGTTGGCCAAAATGTATTCTGCTGCCTGTTTTTCATTAGAAAAAAAAATCCTAAAAAGTGTATATTGATTGGTTTGCATGAAAGTTATAGCATCTACAAACTATGGAATATATACTGAACTTTACATTTTTAAATTTTATTTTTACTACTAATGGTGACGTTTAACAACTTATACTGCGATATTGCAGCAGGACAATCTGACGCTAACTGATGCGGGGGGGAACTGACTAACTGCCACTGACATCACCAGTGACATTATTACAGTGATCAGTAATAATGCTATACACTGTCACTGTACTAATAACACTGGCTGGGAAGGGGTTAACATCTAGGGTGATCAAGGGGTTAAATATATGCCTAACAATGTGTAATGTGTGTACAGTGTGTTGCTTTTACTAACTAATCTATCAGTTTCTCATCCCTGATTTGCAGATCACTCCCTTCGTACAGAGCTCTGTGTTGTTCACCAACACAGAGCTCTGGGATGTAATTGCACACAGCTAATCAGCAGGTCCTGGCCATGAATCGTTGGCTGGGACTTGCTGACAGGCTCCCACCATGTACAATCAAACTTAAACCTGGAAGTAGGCAGTGACGTATGGGTACTTTGCTTTGCCTACAGCGACCACTTATCAGTACATTGCGGGCGGTCGCTAAGTAGTTAAATTATGCTTGGGTGATGCCTTTTGGCTGTATGTGGTGTTATGGCACAGTACCATTTTCACAGATAGCATCAATGACTCCAACACCTGTCTTCATATATTTTGGATGTGTAATTGATTTTTTATCTTGTACATTTGCTTAGCCTAACCACTTGCCGACCATGTTATAGCGAAGAGACGGCTACAGCGCGGTTGTCCAGTTCTGGAAGGGCGTTTATTAATGTCCTCCCAGAACCTGACCCCCCTGCACGCCCTCGGAGCACGCACGCATCTGATGCACTCTGATCATTGTGTCCTTCATACACAGCTAATCACAGATTGAGGTAAAGGGACAATCAAAGCAGCCCTTTACCAAGTGATTAGCTGTGTCCAATCACAGCTGATCCCATGTAAACAAATGCCTGGTTATCTGCATTTCCTTTCCTCAGCGTTGTCACTGTGTGAGGAAAGGAAAGCCGATAACTGGCTATCCTGTGAGAGCACACATTTACACTGATTATCAGTGCAGTCCCATCAGTGGCCATCAGTTCAGCATATTAGTGCCCATCAGTTCAGCATATTAGTGCCCATCAGTGCATTCTCATCAGTTCCCATCAGTGCAGCCTCATCATCACACATCAGTGAAGAAGAAAAAAGTACTTATTTGCAAAACTTTATAACAGAAACAAAGAAAAAGGTTTTTTTTTTTTTCGGTCTTTTTTCATTTGTTTAGCAAAAAATAGAAAACCCAGTGGTGATTAACCACTGGACGACCAGCCGCTGCAGTTATACTGCAGCAGGTTGGCTTGCCTGGGCAAATAGCCGTTGGTATATGTCGGCCGCTTTAAGACCACTAGGGGGCGGCACGACGACGGAGCCAATGCACGTGCCCTGTAGCCGCGATGTTCTCCGGGCACCAGCAATCGCTCCTGAGAGACACAGAACGGAGATCTGTCAATGTAAACAGACAGATCTCCGTTCTGTCAGAGGTGAAGAGACACATCTGTTGTTCACACTAAGTATGAACAGCGATATGTCTACTTCAGGAAGTCCCATCCCCCCCACAGTTAGAATCACTCCATAGGACACACATTTAACCCCTTGATCACCCCCTAGTGTTAACCCCTTCCCTGCCAGTCACATTTATACAATAATCAGTGCCTATTTTTAGCTCTGATCGCTGTATAAATGTCAGTGGTCCCAAAAATGTGTCAAATGTGTCTGATCTGTCCGCTGCAATGTCGCAGTCCCAATAAAAATTGCAGATCGCTGCCATTACTAGTAAAAAAAAAATAATAATAAAAGTTCCATAAATATATCCCCTTTTTTGTAGATGCTATAACTTTTGCGCAAGCCAATCAATATATGCTTATTGCATTTTTTTTTTTACCAAAAATATGTAGAAGAATACATATCGGCCTAAACTGCAGAAAAAAAAAAAAATTTTTTTATATTTTTGAGGGGGATATTTATTATAGCAAAAAGTAAAAAATATTGCTTTTTTTTCAAAATTGTCGCTCTTTTTTTGTATGGCGCAAAAAATAAAAACCGCAGAGGTGATCAAATACCACCAAAAGAAAGCTCTATTTTTTGGGAAAAAAAGGACGTCAATTTTCTGTGGGTACAATGTCGCAGGACCGTGCAATTGTCAGTTAAAGCAACGCAGTGCTGTATCGCAAAAAATGGTCTGGTCATTAAGGGGGCAAATCCTTCCGGGGCTGAAGTGGGTAAATACCACCAAAAGAAAGCTCTGTATTTGTCATTCAAATTGCGATAGCACTGAAAGCTGAAAATTGGCCTGATCAGGAAGGGGGTGAAAGTGCCCAGTAGACAAGAGGTTAAGTACAGCACCACAATCTGATTAATTTCAACTTGAAAACAAGGATTTTTTGGGTAGATTTGATTGCCACTCCTGATTAGTTTTATAAAGTTTTTGAGCTTCTTTTTTTGCTGTAGTGTCAAAACAGTGTGCAAAAAAAATTCATAACCACAAACTCACATTATCAGAACTTTTTCAACCCCTGTATCCAATTATTCCCAAAATATTTAAAATATAGACAGCAAGTACAGTACATGTTCAGTAGAAATTAGCTAGTGTCAGAGCCAGGGCCTTTTTTGTCAGAGAATATGTACAAGAACTCACCCCCCCCCCCCCCCAGGGGCGTACCTAGAGCATTTGGCACGCTAGGTGGATCCTATATCTGGTGTTTGGTGGAAAATCTGCGCTGCCTCTTACGCTTGAAAAAACATCAGCAATTAAAGTGCAGAATCAGGGGAAAAGAGATAGGGTTAATTCCTTAACCGTGAAAAATGATGTGATTGAGTGTAGGTGCTGCAACTTAATTAGCCTGAATATATAGCTCATAAGTAATGGAAACAAGAGATTAAGTTTGCACAAACCTATATAACTAAAAAACTGATACAATCCACCTGTGTGTAATAAAAAATCCGAATACATTCAAATTGTGTTGACATTCAAGTCCTTATACTGTGTCAAAAATGGTGCTTTTCAAAAATGAAACAAAACTAGTGATATGTGTTGACATTCAAGTCCATATAGTGTTTCAAAAAAATATATGTAATAAAAATAGTGATGTCAAACATTCATGTTGAGATTTGAAACTTCCAATTCAGTGTTGAATCATAAGGGGGGGGGGGGGGGGCGCTTACCGGATAAGGTGGATCTTCAATTACAGAGATCAAACAGGCTCAGTAATATAGATATTCCTTCCAAGGTACTTCCGGAACCGATATGACACTCACTCAGGGGTGGGTCAATCCGACCATGGGTATTTCTCCTAATATACCTCCCGAATCAGTGTTCCTCTCGATACAGCGGACTGCTGTTGCATGCAATGTTTCTACACAGCATTAAACAAACCTTATTTGTCTTCCAAACCCAAATTCGTTTACCAGGTAAAAAGAAGAAGAAGAGGCTTCATGATGTAGTATTTCCGTTAAAAGAATTTATTGCAAAGACTTCCATAAACACTGACATCTACAAGCAATGAAACGATTTTTCAAAACAGCCATGGCTCAAGCCAGCTGGCTGATACGTAGTGACGTCAGAGACTAGTGCTCCACCAACGCGTTTCCCGTACAAGGCTTCAACTGGGAACGGAGGCTGGATCCTATATCTGCCCCCCCATCTGGCACCCTCACTCACTGATCATTCCTGTATGCACACAGCCCCCTTCATACCTATACGCACTCAGCCCACCCACACAACTGTACGCACTCAGCTCCCCCCTCATACCTGTACGCACTCAGCTCCCCCCTCATACCTGTACGCACTTAGCCCCCCTCATACCTTTACGCACTTAGCCCCCCTCATACCTGTACGCACTCAGCCCTCCTCATACCTGTACGCACTCAGCCCCCCTCATACTTGTATGCATTCAGCCCACCCACACACCTATACGCATTCAGCCCCCCTCATACCTTTATGCACTAAGCCCACCCACACACCTGTACGCACTCAGCCCACCCACACACCTGTATGCACTCAGCCCACCCACACACCTGTACGTACTAAGCCCCCCTCATACCTGTACGCATTCACCCCAGCCACACACCTGTATGCAGTCAGCCCCCTCATACCTGTACGCACTCAGCCCCTCTCATACCTGTAAGCACTCAGCCCACCCACACACCTGTATGCACTCAGCCCCCACACACCTGTACGCACTCAGCCCCCCTCATACCTGTATGCACTCAGCCCCCACACACCTGTACGCACTCAGCCCCCCCTCATACCTGTACACACTCAGCTGCCCCCCCCCCACATACACACCTGTACACACACACAGCTCTGCCCCCCTGTACACAAACAACCTCCTCCCTTGTACTCACAGCCCCCACTTGTAAGGTGGTCTTCCTTGTCCTAGATCTTGATTCCACATGTCCACATGTCCCTGTAAAAATACATTACTGTACAGCACACACGAGGGGAGCACATACATGAAGCAACCAGAGGTGGCAGTATAGAGCTCGATGTGAGCACAATGACAGAACAGCCAACTCGCACGAAAGAGAGCCAGCCCATCTACAGAGCAGAGACCACCTCTTGTACCCGCCACTGCCTTGTCCTGGCTCTGATAGCCAGCCTGACACCACCTCAATGTATAGCACCTGGGGCGGACCGCCCCCCTGCAGGTATGCCACTGCATCCCCCTCCTCTAAGTCACACTTTCTGCCCTTCCCACACCTTGCACTGCCCCTTGTTTTCACCCCTACCCACCCCTTGCATCACCTCTCTTTAGGGAACACAGATCCCACCTGAGGGATGATCCCATGCATGCTCGAATACAAGTCTGAAGCCTCCTGAACTACCCTGCCAGGAAGCACTGTAGACAGCCAAGCAGTCCATGCCTTGCTGCTGCAAGTATACATGTCCCTTGTAAACATGCAGGGCAGGTGTCTACAGTGACTTCTTCCTGGCAGGATAGTTCGGGAGGGTTCAGATTTGTATCTAAACACACATGAGCTCATCCCTACTGTAGAGCTCTGAGTGCCCTTCGATTGTAGCAGCAGCAATAACTCCTAGCAGCAATACAAGCAAGGAAATGTAATTTTACTAACATTCAACTACAATATGACTTGTGTCACAATTGTATATGCTATATTATTTTTTTATTTATTTTTTTTATTTGCTACTTTTTTTTCCCCATGAAAGTGGGGTTACCCTTTGAAAACACAATAACTGCCATTCAGTAATGAGCACATGATGGGAAGTATATCCACCATGATCTGGAAACATGTAGCCACCACAAATAAGTGACTGAAGGGATGCTGTAGAGCAGGGGTAGGCAACCTTAAAGGAGGTGGAGATCTACCTAAACAAGATAGGAGTAGTCAAAGATTACCGGGCACAGTGTCTCCTCCTCACACCTGATTTAAATCTCTAAATGCTGTACTACCGCGTTGCAATTGTGTGCACTGCATGGCAATTATGGGTTTAAATCAGGTGGTGAGGAGACAACATATCACCTCCTCACCATCTGTCAAACACACTTGGATCACTTTTCAGAGGAGCAGCAGTTCATGCTGCACTTGTGAATGAGCTCTCAGTTGCATTTGGCAGTGGAACCCTTGGGGCTCATTCACAGATAAAGTTGGGTGATGGTAAAACCCTGTGGTTGGTCGTGGTTTTACCACCCCCAATCCCTACCCCTTTTAGCTGCTGAGGCAGCAGTCAAAAGGTGTACACATGCCGCAGCAGGAAAAAACCCCCCTGTTGCTTTTGGTGGTTGCTACCGCCTGCTAATCATGACCCATTCAAGTAAATGGGGCCACTCTGGAAGCGCCCCGCAATTGCATGCTTCTGCGGAGTCCAGGGGGTTCAGGAGATATGGTGCGCTTTCAAAAAGTGCACCAAACCCGCAGGATATAATAGAAGTCTATGGCTAAGCGCAGGAAAGCTGCAGGTACATGGCACTTCACCTGCGGTGTGGGTAAACTGCAGCACATCAGTGTGAAAGAAGCCCTATACTATTATGCCCCGTGTTTTGCTCCACACTGACCTGAAGGTCTCTTCTTTCCTGGTGCTGGCACCACTCTGGAAACCACTAGCCAGGATAAGTTGGAGTGCGGCTGGTATCACTCCGAATGGGACAGGAGCCAGCACAACAGAGAAGGCATCGGCTTATGTGGCTCTTGCTCCTTACTACAGCTCCAACTTTACAAGTAGTGCCTCTGTATTGCACTCTGATGTTCTGGGATGGTGGGTCAGCAAGCCCAGACCGCGATCTACCAGTCACTTGGTTGGGATCTACTGGTAGATCGCGATCTACAGGTTGCTGACCCCCGCTGTAGAGAGTTTAGAGAGAGCCAAACAATAGAAAGTATGTAGATGTAGATGTATTGATGGAGGGAGAAGAGATGATAGAGTGTGAAGGGTGCAGATGTATTAAAGGGTGCAGATGTATTGAGCAAACACAATGTGGAGATGGCGTGAGCCAGATGGGGCATCCTGGGTGCATATGTACAGGGTAGTGATATGTGTTGTAAGGGAGCCCAGACGATAAATCTGCAAAGAGGCCGAATGCAGCCCTTAGCCATCACTGGACAAGACAGAATGTTCATATGTTAAGCAAATTTAGACATCAAGTAGTTAAATAGAGCTGATAGAGTGTGAGAATGCATTAGCAATTCACATTTGCCCTGTGTTATGATTAAACAAATCAAACCCCGTGGTTAACCCCAAAATTGCCTGGTTGCCAGTTCGGGCATTAATTTAGGTAATTAAATCACTAGGCATTTCTCAGCCTACGCATAGCTTAGCACTACACAAATAGCTAAAACAATGTGAAGTTCTTTTTTAAAAGTGCTTAATCAGAGCTCTTCAGCCAGCAAGTTCTCAGTAGAAGACATCCCACTCTTATTAATATTTTGGGAGAGTGCTCAGGTCTCTAAATCAGCCTAAAATACAATAATCGCATTAACGCTGACGTCAGCAAAATATGGCAGGCCGAAGAGAAAGAACTTGCTTATTTATCATGCTAATTGAGTGTTGGCGCAGGAGAAATTCTATTACCAGAGTTACGGGGTGAAAGTTCTCCCGTACCTGAAAGGATATCTGAGGGAAGAAAACTTGCTCTGTATTCTTAATGTCAAGAGTAAAATTCTCTTATATTCTCTCTTGCCGCACAAAACTGATGAGAATAAAAAATCTTTTATACACAATGACCAAGTTCTTTAAAAGGCCAGTAAACATGAATTACATGTTGGCTTTTCGAGATTAACTCAGGAACTAGGAGAAACATACCATATATATTGTGTGGTAAGTTTTAATTCGGAATGATGGGACATGGGATCACTGTAGGTTCAGATGTATACATTGTATAGAACATTCTGGTATTTACAAAATAGACAGTATAGGTATGTAAGGAATTATTAGAGTTCCCCTTTATCCTGCATTAAGTTGTGGTGGCTGTGTAACAGTATTCTCTGCATCCAATATTCTGGTGCTCAGGAAATCTACAGTATAAGGCTCCATGCACACTAGCTCTTTTTTAAGCTCCTAGAAGCTGTCATTAGCATTTTTTCTACTTCTAGAAGCTAAATAGTGTTTTCCTATGTGTCGATGCAAACTACTTTAGGCTATTAGCGTTTTTTGAGCTTCAGCGTCTAGGAGCAGATAAAAAAATTGTTTTTGTATAGTTTCTTGGAGCATTTTCCGGAATTTCCGACACACAAAGTTTGAGAGCTTGCTATAAAATTTTCCAACAACAAAATCCGTTGTCGGAAATTCCGATCATGTGTACACAAATCCGACGGACAAAGTGCCACACATGCTCAGAATAAATTAAGAGACGAAAGCTATTGGCTACTGCCCAGTTTATAGTCCCGACGTACGTGTTTTACGTCACCGCGTTCAGAATGATCGGATTTTCCGACAACTTTGTGTGACCGTGTGTATGCAAGACAAGTTTGAACCAACATCCGTCGGAAAAAATCCATGGATTTTGTTGTCGGAATGTCCGATCAATGTCCGACCATGTGTACAGGGCATTAGAATATAAAGATTGTTAAAGTTTTCCCTTATCCTTTGGCATGCCATTGTGTATAGAAACAGTACTAACATCCAGCACTAAATATTGCAACTTTAACAGGAATGCTCTCTTACATGCTAGGTAGTTTGCAATAATTAGTGTGAGATAGAAACATGGGGCCAGTTTAAAGTGCTCCATAGGCTGGCACATTTGCAATCCATCTATGGCTGTTATGAAATAGGACGCAATAGGTTAGTTGGCATTTTTGCAATATAATTTGTGTTTCCAAATAAATAATCAGCTTTAATCTATATGTAAATCTTGACCATGGCTGAGAAGTATCTTCATCTTACCATGTTTTAGCTGTTCCGCTTAACACTGATATGGTCAGAAGTGGGAGAAGGTGCATATGCAGGGCCTTGAGGAAGCAGGGGCAGTGGAAAGACTGATCTGTCTTAATTCAATCATCCAGTACAGTCAAGATACAAGTCAATAAATTCCTCCTGTTGTGTCAGACCTCTCCACATGTGAACAGTATAGTTGTCAAAAGGAAAGTATTGTAACAGTTTGCCATACTGTCAATTTGTGTTTGAAGGTTAAGTTAGAGCTCCTAGCATAGAAAAGGCTTTAAAGCCACTGTCAGGTTTTATCTGTGTCCACAATGGAGAGTTTACTCTAACTTTTTCTGTAGTCACTGGAACAAGAAGATAGGAAAACCTTCCCAATGGGTCCAACAATAAGACAAGCAGAGTCCGGCCTACATTTGTCATCTTTCTCTGAAAAAATACAAGCCTTATGATGTCTTTCTTATGAGTAACAATGGCCACAAGTGTAATTTTTACCAGGTGGAAACCCAACCCTCACTGCTCTGTTCAGCTGCCCGTAGATAAGAAATTGTTGCTTCCAGACTGAAGTATGGAGGAACATATGAAAAACTCAGTGTGACAACACTGAAGGTTGGTGATTGTCCCAGCACTGTCACATGGGAGAGCCATGTGTAATCTCTGACTGAAAACCCAACTAGTACTTACAAAGAGTTCTCCTCATACTCAGCAGTTAAGAGAAGTAGTGAGGGAGCAAAAAGACAATATTTACTGCTGAATTTGGGACAATAAAATGAACCCGCAGTTTTGCAACAGCAGGTTCACTTTTAAACTGACTTTGCATGTACAGTGCATCCTGGAAAGTATTCACAGCGCTTCACTTTTTATACATTTTGTTATGTTACAGCCTTATTCGAAAATGGATTAAATTCATTATTTTCCTCAACATTCTACAAACAATACCCCATGACAACGTGAAAGTAGTTTGCGTGACATCTTTGCAATTAAAAAAAATAAATAAATCACATGTACATAAGTATGCATAGCCTTTGCCAGGACACTCAAAATTGAGCTCAGGTGCATCCTGTTTCCACTGATCATCCCTGTGATGTTTCTACAATTTGATTGGAGTCCACCTGTGGTAAATTCAGTTGATTGGACATGATTTGGAAAGGCACACACCTGTCTATATAAGGCCCCAGAGTTAACAGTGCATGTCAGAGCACAAACCAAGCCATGAAGTCTAAGAATTGTCTGTAGACCTCTGAGACAGGATTGTATCAAGGCACAGATCTGGGGAAGGGTACAGAAATATTTCTGCAGCATTGAAGATCCCAATAAGCACAGTGGCCTCCATAATCCATAAATAGAAGAAGTTTGGAACCACTAGGATTCTTCCTAGAGCAGGCTGCCCAGCCAAACTGAGCGATTGGGGGAGAAGGGCCTTAGTCAGGGAGGTAACCAAGAACCCAATGGTCACTCCGAAATAGCTCCAGCATTTCTCTGTGGAGAGATGAGAATCTTCCAGAAGAACAACCATCTCTGCAGCACTCTACCAGTCAGGCTTGTATGGCATAGTGGCCAGACGGAAGCCACTCCTCAGTAAAAGGCACATGACAGCCCACCTGGAGTTTGCCAAAAGGCACCTGAAGGACTCTCATACTATGAGAAACAAAATTCTCTGGTCTGATGAAACAAAGATTGAACTCTTTAGCCTGAATGGTAAGCATCATGTCTGGAGGAAACCAGGCACCGCTCATCACCTGGCCAATACCATCCCTACAGTGAAGTATGGTGGTGGCAGCATCATGCTGTGGGGATGTTTTTCAGCTGCAGGAACTGGGAAACTAGTGAGGATCGAGGAAAAGATGAATGCAGCAATGTATAGAGACATCCTTGATGAAAACCTACTCCAGAGCGCTGTGGACCTTAGACCGGGGCGAAAAATTCATCTTCCAACAGGACAGCGACCCTAAGCACACAGCCAAGATAGCAAAGGAGTGGCTACGGGACAACCCTGTGAATGTCCTTGGGTGGCCCAGTGAGAGCCCAGATTTGAACACGATTGAACATTTCTGAGAGATCTGAAAATGGCTGTGCACCGGCGCTCCCCAAACTGATGGAGCTTGAGAGGTCCTGCAGAGAAGAATGGGAGAAACTGCCCAAAAATAGTTGTGCCAAGCTTGTAGCATCATACTCAAAAAGTCTTGAGGCTGTAATTGGTGCCAAAGGTGCTTCAACAAAATATTCAGCAAAGACTGTGAATACTTGCATGTGATCTTTATTTAATTCATTTTTTAAATACATTTGAAAAGACTTCAAAGAAACTTCTTTCATGTTGTCATTATTGGTTATTGTTTGTAGAATTCCGAGGAAAATAGTGAATTTAATCTATTTTGGAATAAGGCTGTAACATAACAAAATGTGGAAAAAGTGAAGCGCTGTGAATACTTTCTAGATGCACTGTATATGCATTGTCTGATTATTGACTAGCCCACCCATCACCACCTCTGCTCCTCTGTAGAAGAAAGGCAACCTTAAAGCCATATCAAGCGCAAAAGCTCAGTAAGCAGTGGCGTAATTACCAGGGTTGCAACAGTCGCACTTGCAATGGGGCCTGGCATTCCGCCACTGTTGGGGGGGCCCAGCGGGGTTGCTATTCACACACGGCTCTGAGCGGAGCTCGTGTCTGTCATGGAACAGTAGCACACTGACACCGGCATTAACGTTCTATTTGCCCGTCCGTCCTCTCTGGCAGGGAATGAGAGACGACACACAGCTGATCTCACTGCTCCCCCTTCTCCCCCCTCCCCTCTCCTGTGTGCTCCGCGGGCAGTCAAGTGTGAAGCTAAAGAGCTCACATTTCCCATGGAGCACACAGGAGAGGGGAGGGGGGAGAAGGGGGAGCAGTGAGATCAGCTGTGTGTCCTCGCTCATCCCCTGCCAGAGAGGATGGACAGGCAAATAGAACGTTAATGCCGGTGTTTCTGTGTTCTACTGTTCCATGACAGACACGATCTCCGCTCAGAGCCGTGCTGTCCTGAGAAGGCAGACAGCACTGATGTAAATTAATAGCATTCACTGATGAGCACTGATAGAAGGCACTGATGAGCAAAGATAGAAGGCACTGATGAGCACTGATAGAAGGCACTGATGGGCACTGATAGAAGGCACTGATGAGCACTGATAGAAGGCACCGATGAGCACTGATAGAAGGCACCGATGGGCACTGATAGAAGGCACTGATGAGCACTGATAGAAGGCACTGATGGGCACTGATAGAAGGCACTGATAAAAGGCACTGATGGACACTGATAGGAGGCACTAATGGTCACTGATAGAAGGCACTGATGGGCACTGACAGGAGACACTAATGGGCACTGATAGGAGGCATTTATGGGCACTGATCGGAGGCACTGATGAGCACTGATAGGCCACATTGATGAGCACTGATAGGCAGCACTGATAGGAGGCACTAATGTGCACTGATAGGCTGCACTGATAGGTGGCATTGATGGGTACTGATAGGTGGTACTGATGGGCACTGAGGAACACTGATAGGCAGAACTCAGGCAGTATTGATGGGCTTTGATGGGCAGAATTGAAGAGTACTGATAGGTGGCACTGATGGACGCTGTTAGGCGGCATTAATGAGCACTGATAGGTAACACTTGTAGGTGGAAGTGATGGGCACTGATAGGCGCCATTGATGAGCACTGATAGGCAGCATTGATGAGCACTGATAGGCAGCATTGATGGGCACTGATAGATGGCACTGATGATTGGGGCACTGATTATCAGTGTAAACAATTTACTGACATTCTTGACAGTTCACGGCAGTCCTTTCCTAACACAGACACAGTGTAGGAGGAAAGGGCTGCGGATAACCGGCAAGTCTGTTTACATGTGATCAGCTGATCACATGGTAAAGGGCCACTGTGTTTGCGCTGGATGCATGTCTCAGGGGTCATGCGGGAAGCACGGTTTTGGGAGGATGTCCATGGACACCCTCCCAAAATTAGAAGCCCGGGGCTCGGATGGCAGGGGGGCCCATCATGGTTTCTTGCACCGGGCCCCTGAAGGTTCTAGTTACGCCACTGACAGTAAGAACTATGAAAATGTGGAATAGAAGCCCGCCAGAGGTGGTTCTGGCTCAGTAGATTGCTTTAAGAAATGCCTTGATTCTTTTCTAAATGTACATAATATAACTAGGTACTAAAATGTATAGGTAAAGTTGATCCAGGGAAAATCTGATTGCCTCTCGGGGGATCAGGAAGGAATTTTTTCCCCAGCTGTAGCAAATTGGATCATGCTTTGCTGGGGTTTTTCACCTTCCTTTGGATCAACTGTGGGTGAAGGATTTTGTATATGGGATTGATTTTTTTTTTTGGTTGAACTAGATGGACTTGTGTCTTTTTTTAACCTGACTAACTATGTAACTATGCATTAGCTGTAATTTGATTTCAGTTTGTTAGTGATGTTAAATCTGCTAGTCCATCTAGCACTCCCCTCCCCCCCGACCGACAATGCAGCTACCCAAAGGTGCCCCTGTGCTCCATCATTCAGAGTAGGGGTACTCTAATACAGAAGGTGTGTTACTGGCCAGATCACCAGGTGAAGCCAGAGGGGAAAACAGCCTAAAAAAAAAATGATTGCAGCCACCACATCTTGATCATAATTTGTAAGCTGCAATCTATTACATTTTCAGCTTTGGTTTAGTAAGACTTTAAAGCAAAATAAATAAATAGATAAAATTGTAAGCAAAAAGTACAAATGACATATTTTACATGATGCAAGGACAACAGAGATTCACACCTACGCAGGTTGCAGTTTGCATATTTTGGGTGCATTTTGTATTTTTCAATACATATTTTTGATCCATTGAAGTCTATGGAACCAAAAACCAGAGAAACGTCCCTGGCCCTTTCCATAAAATGCACAGATGTGAACTAGACCCATAGGAAACCCTGTTAAATGGACTGTAGTGTGTTTCGGCAAAAATGAAAATGCACTAAAAAAATGCATAGGTGTGAACCAGGCCTTAAACTGGAGCACTCAGAATCTGGTGCAACTGTGTATGGTAGCCAATCAGCTTTTAATTTCAGCTTGTTCAGTTAAGCTGTGATAGTAAAACCTGAAAGCTGATTGGTTTCTATGCAGAGCTGCACCAGATTTTGCACTCTCCAGTAAAAAAAAAAAAAAACCTCCATAGTCTGTGCAGCTTTCCATAATCCTATTGGAAGGCCCAGTGATGTCACCCTCGTCTGTGCTGGAAGCCGGGTGGCCGTGTGTGAGTCTTTTTTTTGGTTTTACTTTTTTCTCCTAATGTTTTATTTTAGATTAAACTTAGCCTTTTTATTTGGAGGGGGTATCTAATAAATGGAGATTAAATTTGGGCACTAGAGCAGTATGCCTGTCACCACATGCGATAAAGTATGTGTACTGCGGCCTCTTACTTTGTTGCTGTATTCCTGGTGCATTCATGTGTTGGGACAGCAGATATCAAAACACTAGTTTCAGATCAGTGACTTTGTAAATAGTAAAAGATAAGGATGACAACTTCCAAGCATGTACCTTCAAAATCAAATCAGCTATAGCAGCTTATTCGTTTTGAAGCGACATAAAGATTTTCTCACTATTTAGATGAGGCCTCTGCCCCAGCTTTCTGCTCAATGCATTAACATCTATGGAACCATGCATATTTATGGAATATCAGTTGGGTGTTCTGAACACCATTTCATATATACATTCTTTAACAGAGACTCTAGAGAATAAAATGGTGGTAATTGCAATTTTTTATGTCACGCGGTATGCATTTTAATGCAAAAAAGCACAATATATAAACCAATTTTGTGGTAAAATATAAAAGGTGATGTTACGCTGAGTAAATGGATACCAAACACGTCACGCTTTAAAATTGCACAATTTGAATGCCAAACTACTATAGTTAAATATCTCTATAGGCAAAGCTTTAAAAATGTTTACAGGTTACCAGTGTTGAGTTACAGAGGGGTGCTAGAATGATTGCTCTTGCTATAATGATCACAGAGATACCTCACATGTATGATTCGAACACCGTTTACATATGCGGGCGCGACCTACGTATGCATTCACTTCTGCGGCGTGCACAAAGAGATGGGGGCGCTTTAACGTTATTATTTATTTTATTAAGTTTTTTTTTATTTTACACTTTTCCTTAAATTTTTTATTTTTTGATCACTTTATTCCTATTGCAAGGAATGTAAACATCCCTTGTAATAAGAATAAGACATGGCAGGTCCTCTTTATGAGAGATCACGGGTTCTGTAAGACCCCATATCTCTCCTCTATACTGGAAAGCATGATATTAAAAAAAAAAAATTGATCTCAGGCTTTTCAGCTAAAAAAAATGGCAGTGTTTACATCTGCCAGAGCCGGAAGCAATGTCATGGAGTTGCTTCTGGCCTCCCAGGGTCATAGAGATGGCCAGGGACCATTTTGTCTATGACCAGCTCTATGGTAAACCAGCGCTGCCACCGCATGGGATCTCCGGTTACCTGATAGTAGAGCTGCACAATCGTGATCTCGAATTAACCCCCTGACGATCTCTATTGCAGAGTTTGCCGATTCTTTCATAGAATAAGTGGAGAGACTTATCTGCTCACTCAGCTGTCAAAAGAAAACATCCCCAGTCTGCCAAGTTTTTAACACAAAACATTGAAACTAACTCTTCCTTCTTAGATCAAAGGGATAAACTTCTGTGTGTAAAGAAAAAATCCAGGCAGTCTGCCAAGTTTTTAACAATGTGCAAATGCAGGAAGTTTAACCACTGAAAGTCTAAATCTTTTTCTGACACTTGTTTCTTAAGTTAAAATCAATATTTTTTGCTAGAAAATTACTTGGAACCCCCAAACATTATATATATTTTAGCAGAGACCCTAGGCAATTGCTGCAATATTTTATGTCACACTGTATTTGGCCAGCGGTCTTTCAAATGCAATTTTTTGGGAAAAAAGAGAGGGGGGGGGGGGGCAGAGAGAGATAGAGAGAGGGGAACAGAAAGAGAGAGAGGGGGAAGAGAGAGAGAGAGAAAGGGGGAACAGAGAGAGAGGGAGAGAAGGGGTCTTGCTGAGAGAGAGAGGGAGTGAGAGAGAGGGGGGAGGGAGGGAAGGAGGGGGCTGAGAGGAGAGTGAGGGGGGAGATTGGAGAGAGACCTCTTCAAATCCTTGGCACTGGCTGTGTGGGCAATGACAGTTAATCACCCTCAGGGCAAGTGCAGGGGGTGTAAGGAGGGCAGGCGGGGTGAGATCATAGGGCATTAGTTTACATTTTAAATTTCATTCTGAAAGCAGCAGCAGCTCCCAAGTGAGCACTCCAGACCAGACTACAAAAATGTAGTCACAAACTCAAATTATACCAGCAAAACACACACCTTTATCTAATACTGTATATACTCGAGTATAAGTCGATCCGAGTATAAGTCGAGGCCCTAATTTACCACAAAAAAATGGGAAAAATGTATTGCCCCGAGTATAAGACGAGGGTGAGAAATGCAGCATCTACTGTAAGTGGAAAAAGAGGGTCAACAATGCCCATCTGCAGCTGTATACCTCCCTGTGTCCTGTGCATGTGTCCTGTGCATGTGTCATGTGTCCTGTGTATATGTGCATGTGTCATGTGTCCTGTGTATATGTGCATGTGTCCTGTGTATATGTGCATGTGTAATGTGTCATGTGTCCTGTGCATATGTGCATGTGTCCTGTGTATATGTGCATGTGTCATGTGTATATGTGCATGTGTCATGTGTATATGTGTATATGTGCATGTGTATATGTGTATATGTGCATGAGTCATGTACCTGTGTCCTGTGTATATGTGCATGTGTCATGTACCTGTGTCCTGTGTATATGTGCATGTGTCCTGTACCTGTGTCCTGTGTATATGTGCATGTGTCCTGTACCTGTGTCCCATGTATATGTGCATGTATCCTGTACCTGTGTCCCGTGTATATGTGCATGTGTCCTGTACCTGTGTCCTGTGTATATGTGCATGTGTCCTGTACCTGTGTCCTGTGTATATGTGCATGTGTCATGTACCTGTGTCCTGTGTATATGTGCATGTGTCATGTACCTGTGTCCTGTGTATATGTGCATGTGTCCTGTACCTGTGTCATGTGTATATGTGCATGTGTCCTGTACCTGTGTCCTGTGTATATGTGCATGTGTCCTGTACCTGTGTCCTGTGTATATGTGCATGTGTCATATACCTGTGTCCTGTGTATATGTGCATGTGTCATGTACCTGTGTCCTGTGTATATGTGCATGTGTCCTGTACCTGTGTCCTGTGTATGTGTGTATGTGTCATGTGTATATGTACCTGTGTCCTGTGTATGTGTCATGTGTATATGTACCTGTGTCCTGTGTATGTGTCATGTGTGCATGTGTATGTGTGCATCCTACTTGTGTCCTGTGCATGCCTCCGTGTGCCGCCCTGCACCGATCAGCGTGTGCTATTACTATTCGGCGGCCATTCACTGTTCAAAAGCCGCACCTCCTCCTCGTCCATGATAGGTAGAAAACTCCATTTCCCAGCAGTCAGTGGTCAGCCTATCACGGACATTCTCTCATCCTCATACCACGGACGGGGACGAGAGAATGTCCGTGATAGGCTGTACACTGACTGCCTATCAAAGAGGAGGAGGAGGCGCGGCTTTGGAACAGTGAGAGGCTGCCGAGTGCTATGTAGCACACGCTGGCCGCTGTCTGCCTGCATGACACGCTGATCATATAGGCAGACGGCAGTGACTCGAGTATAAGTCGAGGGGGGCACTTTCAGCCCCAAAAAAGGGGCTGAAAATTTCAACTTATACTCGAGTATATACGGTATATAAAATGACAACCTTGTCAGAAAAAATGAAGAGGTAAATGAACACCCAGTACCCTCCCCGCTGTACTTACCTCCATGGGTGATGGGCTGATAGTGCTCACTCAGCAAGTGTAGCAGTCTGGGGGGGTTTGATATCCTCTGTCTCCTTCACCTTTTTTTTTAAGTACTTCTGGGACAGATCAGAGAAGTGTCAATTTCTCAGTGCTGTACTAAGCAGTGCTAAGAAGCACAACAGAATGACAATGACAGCTAATCATCCATGGAGGAGCAGAGTACAAAATAGCCACAAACTCAAAATATAACAGTAAAATAAACATATATGCAAGTTGTGTGCTGCCACCTAATGGTATGTGATATATCTGTATTTATCAACAAAAACAAATGAATATAATAAAATGTAAACATAAAAGAGGAAAGTGAACAGAGAGTTGCTGCTATCACCTATGTGTTCTCACATCAACAACAGAAATGTTATGAATATGTAATATGTGATAGCGCTGCTTAACCACTTCCGGACCGGCTCACGCCGATATACGTCGGCATTTTGAAGAGGCATATCCTTGTTATGGCAGCAGCTAGCTGCCATAAACCCGGTATCCTCTTCTTCAGTGAGTGGTCCGGTTTCCGATGATAGTGGTCTCTATGGGCGGATTCGCCGCTATCCGGTGCCCTCCGACGCTTACTGGAGCCATTGGTAGCGGCAGAGATGATCGGGTCCTCTTCCTGGCTTGGTATGGAGACGAGTGAGGGGAAGATGGCTCCCAACCGTCTCCATAACATTGCAGGGCAGAAGCTGCATAAAAACGTCACTTCCGCCCATAGCTCTTAAAGCAACATTTTTTAATTTTTTTTAAATTAATTTCATATTTTTTTTCTTTATTGCATTTAGTGTAAAGTCTTTTTGACCCCAGATCTCATATTTAAGAGGTCCTGTCATGCTTTTTTTCTATTACAAGGGATGTTTACATTCCTTGTAATAGGAAAAAAAGGTGACACAATTTTTTTTTAAAAGAACAGTGTAAAAATAAAAAATAAAATAAATAAGAGAAAAAAATTTTAAACGCTCCCCGTTACGCCGAGCCCGCGTGCAGAAGCGAACACATACGTGAGCAGCGCCCACATATGAAAACGGTGTTCAAACCACACATGTGAGGTATCGCCGTGATCGGTAGGGTGAGAGCAATAATTCTAGCCCTAGACCTCCTCTGTAACTAAAAACATGCAACCTGTAGAATTTTTAAAATGTTGCCTATGGAGATTTTTAGGGGTAAAAGTTTGTCGCCATTCCACGAGTGGGCACAATTTTGAAGCATGACATGTTGGGTATCAATTTACTCGGTGTAACATTATCTTTCACAATATTAAAAAAAATGGCTATGAGTAAGCGCTCCGCAGAGCGTGAAATGCATTAGCTGATTATCTGTACATTCTATCCATGGTGCTTTGTACATGATTTGTTCCTGATTTTACAATAAAGAAATTTCGTTGGATTATATTCTCCTGGTGTGCGGCTGTCCGGACTTTTTTCTTCCCTCACAACAAAAAAAAAATGGGCTAACTTTACTGTTGTCTTATTTTTAAATTAAAAAAAGTGTATTTTTTCTAAAAAATGTGCACTTGTAAGAACGCTGCGCAAAAACGGTGTGACAGAAAGTATTGCAACAACCGCCATTTTATTCTCTGGGGCGAACTGCGATTTTTAGCAGGACTGCGACATTGCGGCGGACTGATCGGACACTTTTGACACTATTTTGGGGTAACAAACGCTTTAAGAACACATACCTGAACAGAACATTTATTTTTTTTAAATGTCACTTTAACATTTTGCAAGAAAGAAGCATGATTGGCTGGCTATAAGGGGAGGAGGAGGCCAGATTTTTTTTATAACATCTTGCAAAAAAGAGTGTGATTGGCCAACTACAGTGCCTTGAAAAAGTATTCATACCCCTTGAAATTCTCCACATTTAGTCATGTTACAACCAAAAACGTAAATGTATTTTATTGGGATTTTATCTGATAGACCAACACAAAGTGGAACATAATTGTGAAGTGGAAGGAAAATGATAAATGGTTTTCAACACTTTTTACAAATAAATATGTGAAAAGTATGGCGTGCATTTGTATTCAGCCCCCTGAGTCAATACTATGTAGAACCACCTTTCACTGCAATTGCAGTCTTTTTGGGTATGTCTCTACCAGCTTTGTTCATCTAGAGAGTGATATTTTTGCCCATTCTTCTTTGCAAAATCGCTAAAGCTGTGTCAGATTGGATGGAGAACATCTGTGAACAGCAATTTTCAAGTCTTGCCATAGATTCTCAATTGGATTTCGGTCTGGACTCTGACTGGGCCATTCTAACACATGAATATGCTTTGATCTAAATCAGCCTTTTTCAACCACGATGCCCAGGCTCCCTGGGGTGCCTTGAGGTTTCTTCAGGGGTGCCTTGGTAAAATGCCTAAAATTTGTCTAAAAATTGTATACAAGCCGGTGTGTGGATGAAGGCTGCCTTTTTAGTTATACCATGTCACAGGTTTTCATGTGCACTATTACAACCGGAACCCTAACAATCAATGACATCATCAGTTGATAATGAGGATGTCAGTTTCTTGCACAGCAACCTTGTTTGACCCTCCTCTGCTCCTCCCCATTAGAGTTGGGGTCACATTAGCTGAGTGATAGAGAAAAACTGAGGGAGAAGAGAAACATTGGAATACTAGTCAGTAGCAGTTTACAAAAGTGTATTTGCTTTGGAAAAATAAATCACCACTAATACTAGGTGTCCTACTTGGATTTGTGGATGTTGCTGCATTAGAATAGCACTAGAATTAGAATTCAGTATTAAAATAGCTATTACATTTTAGAAAGGGTGCCTTGACTGAAAATACGGTTGAGAAACACTGATCTAAACCATACCATTGTAGTTCTGGCTGTATGTTTAGGGTCATTGTCCTGCTGGAAGGTGAACCTCTGCCCCAGTCTCAAGTCTTTTGCAGACTCTAACAGGCTTTCTTCTAAGATTGCCCTGTATTTGGCTCCATCCATCTTCCCATCAACTCTGATCAGCGTCCCTGTCCCTGCTGAAGAAAAGCATCCCCACAACATGATGCTGCCACCACCATGTTTCACGGTGGGGATGGTGTCTTCAGGGTGATGTGCAGTGTTAGTTTTCCACCACACATAGTGTAGTGTTTTTCTTTTAGGCCAAAAAGTTCAATTTTTATCTCACCTGGCTAGAGCACCTTCTTCCACATGTTTGCTGTGTCCCCCACATGGCTTCTCACAAACTGCAAATGGGACTTCTTGTGGCTTTCTTTCAAAAATTGCTTTTTTCTTGCCACTCTTCCAGTTGTGCCATACTCTTTCTATTACTATTTTCGAATGATGGTTTGAACAGTGCTCCGTGAAATATTCAAAGCTTGGGATATTTTTTTTTATTATAACCTAACCCTGCTTTAGACTTCTCCACAACATTATCCCTGACCTGTCTGGTGTGTTCCTTGGCCTTCATGATGCTGTTTTTTCAGTAAGGTTCTCTAACAAACCTCTGAGGGCTTCACAGAACAGCTGCATTTATACTGAGCTTAAATTACACACAGGTGAACTCTATTTACTAATTTGGTGACTTCTGAAGGCAATTGATTCCACTAGATTATAATTAGGGGTATCAGAGTAAAGGGGGCTGAATAAAATTGCATGCCAAACTTTTCAGATATTTATTTATTTTTTAAATAATTTTTCTTCCACTTCACAATTATGGGCCACTTTGTGTTGGTCTATCACATAAAATCCCAATAAAATACATTTACATTTTTGATTGTAACATGACAAAATGTGAAAAATTTCAAGGGGTATGAATATGTCATGTGAAACCCCTTCAGTATAATAGAAGGACTGCCCACTGCAACTGCTGGAAGAATGAGGATATGCAACTTTCTTAAAGTGATTGTAAAGTCTCACTTTAAAAAAATAAATAAACATGTTATACTTACCTCCTCTGTGCAGTGGTTTTGCACAGAGCAGCCAGGATCCTCCCCTTCTTGGGTCCCTTTTCACTGCTCCTGGCACCTCCCTCCTGCCCCCACAGCAAGTGGCTTGCTATGAGGGCATCCAAGCCGAGCGGCTACTCTGTGTGTCAATTCAGACACAGAGCCTTGATTCAGTACCACCCCATCTCTCTCTTCATTGGCGCACTGACTGACTGATTGACAGCAGTGGGAGCAAATGGTGCCTGCTGTTGTCTCAGCCAATGAGGGAGAATCCCGGACTCCCGCCCCCTCCAGCCCAGCACACTAGTGAGCAGGGTGGGGGGGGGGGCAGAGCAGAGAGAAGTAACTGACAGTCACCAGCTCTCTGCTCGGAGATCTTTGAGAATGGAGTGATCAGCATTGTTTGATCGCTCGATTCTCAGTCTTAGAGCCGATGGGGGACCTATGCTACATCAGACCAGTTTCCCTTACCTAAGATGCTGGCGCCTGCATCTGAAGCCAATTGAAGAATCAGCTCAGCTGCCAAACCTTTTGTTCTAGTTTTGAATAAAGTGGGAAGTAGTTAGGATCTCTGTCTGTGCCCCCTGCTGGGGAGATTCTTCCTGGTAGTGTGGTCAGAGGAACAGGAAGTGAGTGGAATCTCTCTAGAGGAGCACCAGAAAATAAAACCACTTTATTTATAGAAGAAAAAAGTGTTAGAAGCCCTATGAGTCCATATGGTGGAAACTCACCCTACTCACTTCCTATGTGGTTAGGAGAACAGGATGAGAAATTTCCTCAACAAATATTAATAGAAACTCAATAGATGTTAAAGGGGAAGGAGCAAAGGGAAGAGCGCACGGAGGAGGACACAAGGTAACCAGAGAAGCAAAGGGAGGAGCGCACGGAGGAGGACACGAGGTAACCGGAGAAGCAAAGGGAGGAGCGCATGGAGGAGGACACGAGGTAACCGGCGAAGCAAAGGGAGGAGCGCACGGAGGAGGACACGAGGTAACCGGAGAAGCAAAGGGAAGAGCGCATGGAGGAGGACATAGAGGGGGACTGGACTGGAGCACACAGAGTAGGACATGGAGGGGGACCGGAGGAGGATACAGGGGACAGTCAGGGGCGATCGGTGCAGCGGTGGGGAAGTTACAATGACAATCTCTCTGTGTGGCTTTCAATAAAGCAGCTGAAAACCTCAGGTGGGGGGAGATGAGGAGAAGTGTCTGTCAGATGTTTTATTAAAAGCCATACAGGGAGATTGGTGACTGTAACTCCCCCACCAGTATTATGCTGCCTCCTTGGCACCTGTTTTAATCCCCAAAAAACACCATACCACTGTGCTGCAACCACATGCGTAGCACACACTGATCCCACTCAGTTGAATTGGTCACATTCAGTGGGTGGCAATGCCTGCCAAATATGATGGCAGGGATAACTTTTGCCACCCCCCCCCCCCACTGCCTTTGCAGCCTAATGCCGCGTACACACGAGCGGACATTACGGCGGACTTTGCCCGGCGGACTTTTCGATGTACTTTCCGACGGACTTTCTGAATGAACGGACTTGCCTACACACAATCCACCAAAGTCCGTCGAATTCGTACATGATGACGTACGACCGGACTAAAACAAGGAAGTTCATAGCCAGTAGCCAATAGCTGCCCTAGCATGGCTTTTTGTCCGTCGAACTAGCATACAGACGGCGGACTTTTCGACCGGACTCGATTTCAACGGATAAATTTTAAACAAGTTTCAAATCTAAGTCCGTCCAACTTTTGAGAAAACAAAGTCCGCTGGAGCCCACACACATTGAATTGTCCGTCGAAATCCAGTCCGCCGGGCAAAGTCCGCCGTAATGTCCGCTCGTGTGTACGCGGCATAAGGCTCCATTCACACCTGAGCGTTCTGGAATCGTGTGATTCTGCCTGTGATTCTAGAATCACAGCAAAACACGGGACGCATTTGGCATGCTATTATTTCTTAACGGGAACCCCAAACGCAGTGCGATGTTGCCGCGTTTGTCGAGCGAGAAAACGTGCTAACATTGTGACCAAAATCGCCATGCCAAACGCGCCTGGCTCTGTGCCAAAATTTGCTACATGAGCTTCTTTGGAGCAGAGGGAGGCCCATTCAAATGAATGGTGCCGCCCCTAAAAACACGCCACAAAAACACACAAAAAAGCTTTAAAAAAAACACGGTGCAGCAGGTGTCACTGCAGTACGCTTAGGTGTCAATAGAACCTAAAGTTCCGTACACACGGTCAGAAGATGTGAAGATAAATTTCGTTCGATGAACGATCTGCCGATTTTCTGATCGTTAGTATGCTGCTTTTGACAGCCGATTACAAATTTTCGGCAGACAAAAACTGGAATTGCAGGCTTGAAAATCTTTGTCTGATGTGACCACAACGTCCGATTTTTCTTTTCATTAGTACAGTTTTCTGACAAAAAAAAAATCTGAAGAGCAAGGCTAGGCATGCTCAGAAAGCAGAGAACACATACAAAACAATTCAACACATTACGTCACTCCTGATGTTGAATTCTGTCGTCAGAAAATTTTCTGATGATGCGTACCCTCTTCACTTTTCACTTTTGATTTGAGACTAGCATCAAAGAAAAAACTGATGAAAATTCGTCCAATAATCTGATCGTGTGTACAAGGCTTTACTGCCCCCAGCTGCAAGTATACACAAGACCTAGCTGGGGGAAGAGTCTGCAGGAGCCTTTGCAATACGGTTTTAATGCTTTTCAGGCATATTTGCAAGTCAACCACATCAGCTCAGAATTGTCCAAGTTTCCTTTTTTTTTTTAAATGTATTTATTTATTTCTATATTTTCTTGCCCCCCCAATGATTTTTTTTTTACTCACCTGTTACCAACCTGTTCACTTGAACCCGCCTGGACACCTGCTGTCTGTACATCTGCATGCCAAACGGGATCTGTGACACGCTACAGATTTGCTACAATCTATGGCTGACGCTCCCTGTGATCTAATTCACGCTTCACTCACAAGTGCTTATCTGGTAATGTGATTGGTGGGAGTGATGCAATCAGTAAAATATAAATCCATTAGGCCCCTTTCACACGTGCGGACAGTATGTCCGTATTTCATCCATCCATTTTCAGATGAAATACGGACATACATGCATCCCTATGGGATAGCGGGTGTCAGTGGATGAACATCCACTGACACCCGATATCATCCGTCCCCGCTATGGTCCGATTCTGCAGACGGAGGAAAATCCTATTTTTCTATCCGTCTGCAGAGCGGATTGGATGAACACGGACAGGCGGTCCGTGTTCATCCGATCCCCCATAGGGGAGAGCGAAGATCTGACAGGGCGGTCCCTGCACAGTGTGCAAGGACTGCCCTGTCATCCACCGGCTCAGCGGGGATCAACGGAGCAATCCCCGCTGAGCAAGCGGATGTTCATGGGGCGGATCATCACGGATCCGTCCCATGTGAAAGGACCCTTAGGGTCCATTCACAGCATCATGTTTTAACACATGTATTCTGAAGTGCTAAAGCGCAGGTACCATGGTTTTCCCTTCCTATAGATAGTTTTTGTTCCCAGCTCAGCGTGTTTTTAAAAATATAAGTCAGATTTTTACCCCTGTTTTAGTGTGCTGGGACATCCAAAGAAATCTACCACAACACTTAAGAAACACACGATCAGAAAATCATATGAAAAATGCCAATTTCAGAGCGATCGTACGATAATCTGATTGGACATGCACTAAAAAACTTTTCGTACGATGCCAGATCTTCGTACGATTTTCGCTTAATCAGTGCAGCTGTTGTTCGAAAATGCAATACAAATGCATTACAACATATGACATCACTCCCAAATTTTTATTCTGTTGTACGAGAATTGTCGTGACTTTAGTAAACTCTTCAGATTCAATCTGAGATTATCATACAAAAATAAAAAACAGAAGATCATTCGTCCGATAATCTCATTGTGTGTACTGGGCATTAAAACACGTTTTGATGAATTTGCAACAGGTATTAACCCTTTCACTGACACCAACATATGACACATGTCTGGGCAGCGAGGGGTTTTACACACACTTCCAGCTGCTGTAATCTGCGCATATCTGACAAGCTGACTATTGGCTGTCAGGTGGAAGTGATCAAACTGCCTGATTGTTTCTATGAACCCAAGGAATATTCCACCCCCCACCACCACCATGTTTCCTGGGCTTCGTACTCCCATCAGTGGAACCAGCACCACCATAGCAGGTGTCGCCGGGTAGAAGGGATAGAGACCAGTGAATGTCCATTCTTCCTAGCTGCAAAGAACCTGGAAGCAACGTGTCATTTCCTGTTTCTGCTGTCACTTTCCTCGGCTGCTGTGGCACAAACTGCACTTCGTTAATCTCAGCCGGTTCAGTAGGGACGGGCCAAGATTTGAATCATGTATGGGCAGGCTGAATGTACCCAAGGTGATCGGTCAACTTGGGTACAACCAGCCTGTTGGAATTTAAATGCGATTATTGCTAGCAGCTATTATGGCTGGGCTGGGAGAACACAATGGGTCCGTGGGATGGATTCCCCCATCAACACTGACTGTGTTAATGGGGCAATCAAGCGATTTTTGTTTGGAAAGAAGATCGCTCCATCTATGGCTGGCTTGGAGGACAATTGAGACATTAGGAGTCTGAAAGACTCCTGATCTCATTAAAGAGAACCTGTCATGCCAAAATAGTATCACATTGGGCAGGGCTGTTTTTAAGGCAGGGCAAAAGGGGCAGCTGCCACGGGCCCTGTCATTGTTGTGGGGCCCAAAGCAGCTGCCCCATACTTGCCAACTATCCCAGTTTAAATTCCCTCGTCCCTTGAGGTTCTAGTCCAGTGCTGTGTCCCAATATCTCAGTGTGAAGTGCTGTTACTAATGCTGCCCAGCTCTGCCCTTTTGTTGTCTACAGATGACTCACCTGCAAACCCCGTGTTTACATGTAAATTACCGGCATTCATATGTAAATAGTGGCGGCATTCATATGCAAATAACAGCGGCCGGCGGCATTAATATGTATATCATGCCCCCCTGAGGGTATATCCACGGTAATCTCTAGCAGCCAATAAACAAGCAGAAATCATGTGCTGTAACCTTTAGCAACTAATCAGTGAGCTGTAATGTGTGCTGTAACCTCTAGCAACCAGTCAGTGAGCGGTAATGATACACTGTAACCTTTGGCAACCAATCGCAATAGCTGCCTGATCTGATTCAGTAAACTGATTTATAGTCTAGTTGCTATTTGCCAGAGCAGGTGGAGAGTGAAACTGCATGGGGGGGGCCCCAAGAAAAGTTTTGCCCAGGGTCCAATCAATATTAAAGACGGCCCTGACATTGGGGACTTTTTGTCCCCTGTGTGATAAAAAATGGAGTTTAGAGCACTTAAAATTCTCTACAAAGTTTTTTTATCCCACGGCCAGATACACGCACAGATGAAAACATGCATAACATGTGCACTACACGTTACATATCACTGCAATAATTTTAGACCCATTATTCACAGTTACAGTGCCTTGAAAAAGTATTCATACCCCTTGAAATTTTCCCCATTTTGTAATTTTACAACCAAAAATGTAAATGTATTTTATTGGGATTTTATGTGATAGAACAACACAAAGTGGCACATAATTGTGAAGTGGAAAGAAAATGATAAATTGTTTTACAATTTTTTCTATAAATAAATATCTGAAAAGTGTGGCGTGCATTTGTATTCAGCCCCCTTTACTCTGTTACCCCTTAGAGCCCTTTCACACTGCCAGTGCGGGGGCATGGGCGGTAAAGCAGCGCTTTACCGTCATTTTTGCGACGCTTTGGGGTGCTAGCGGGCACTTTTAACCACCACTAGTGACCGAATAAAGGCTTAAAAGCGCCCGCAAAGCGATGCTGCCGAGGCGCTTTGCAGATGATTCGGCGGTGGTGCCCATTGATTTCAATGGGCAGGGGAGCTTTAGGAGCGGTGTATACACCGCTCCTAAAGCACCTCAAAGCTGTTTGCAGGACTTTCTTTAATGTCCTGCCAGCGCAGCGCCCAGTGTAAAAGCATTCTGACTTTCACACTGGGATTGCAGATGAGGCTTTTTTCAGGCGCTTTCCAGGCGCTATGCTTAATGCTAAAGCGCCTTAAAAACGCCTCCAGTGTGAAAGTGGTCTAACTAAAGTCTAGTGGAGCCAATTGCCCTCAGAAGTCACCTAATTAGTAAACAGAGTCCGCCTGTGTGTCATTTAATCTCAGTATAAATACAGCTGTTCTAAGAGACCATCAGAGGTTTTTTTTTCTTTTTTTTTTTTTTAAAGAGAACCTTAGTGAACAAACAGCATCATGAAGGTCAAGGAACACACCAGACAGGTCAGGGATAAAGTTGTGGAGAAGTTTAAAGCAGGGTTAGGTTATAAAAAAAAATATCCCAAGCTTTGAACATCTCACAGAGCACTGTTCAATCCATCATCCGAAAATGGAAAGAGTATGGCACAACTGTAAACCTACCAAGACATGGCCATCCACCTAAACTGGCAGGAAGCAGCCAAGAGGCCCATGGTAACTCTGGAGGAGCTGCAAAGATCCACAGCTCAGGTGGGAGAATCTGTCCACAGGACAACTATTAGTCGTGCACTCCACAAATCCGACTTTTATGGAAGAATGGTAAGAAGGCCACTGTTGAAAGAAAGTCCTGTTTGCAGTTTGAGAGAAGCCATGTGGGGCACACAGCAAACATGTGGAAGAAGGTGCTCTGGTCAGATGAGACCAAAATTTAACTTTTTGGCCTAAAAGCAAAACCCTATGTGTGGCGGAAAACTAACACTGCACATCACCCTGAACATACCATCCCCACATGGGGATGGTGGTAGCAGAATCATGTTGTCGGATGCTTTTCTTCAGCAGGGAAAGGGAAGCTGGTCAGAATTGATGGGAAGATGGATGGAGCCAAATACAGGGCAATCTTAGAAGAAAACCTGTTAAAGTCTGCAAAAGACTTGAGACTGGGGCGGAGGTTCACTTTCCAGCAGGAAAACGACCCTGAACATACAGCCAGAGCTACAATGGGATGGTTTAGATCAAAGCATATTCATGTGTTAGAATGGCCCAGTCGAAGTCCAGACCTAAATCCAATTGAGAATCTGTGGCAAGACTTAAAAATTGCTGTTCAGACGTCCTCCATCCAATCTGACAGAGCTTGAGCTATTTTGCAAAGAAGAATGGGCAAAAATTTCACTCTCTAGATGTGCAAAGCTGGTAGAGACATACGCAAAAAGTCTTGCAGCTGTATTTGCAGTGAAAGGTGGTTCTACAAAGTATTTACTCAGGGGGGCTGAATACAAATGTTCACCAAACTTTTCACATGTTTATTTGTAAAATATGATGGGAGAGTCATCTCTATATTTGCCCTGGTGACCGTCATCACCGAAACAGAAAGCTACTGGAAACCCCAAATTTTACAGTTGTCACCAGAACAGGAGATGTGGAGACATGTTCCAATGGGGGCTCCTGTGTCGCTGAGGATTTACTTCATTTTTTAAGGGACTTTCCTTGACTCTTAATTAGTCAGGGATGTCCATTTTTTGAATAGACACATAGGTGTGTGCAGCCTATTGTATTAGGGTGTGCACCCCAAAGCTCAAACATACATGCCTTTCTACAGCCTCTGCTACACTGGACAATGAATGAATGAATGGAAAGTGCTCTGTGCTGAACATCTTCCTGTTCATTCACAACCTGAAGCATAATAAACACAGTTTAGTATATTTCAGTTATGAATGAACATAGTGAGTGAGTGTGTTCATTTAGAAAAGGAAGGATCCGGTAAATGACATATTTTCTACCCCCTTCCCCCACTCTCCATTCTGAAACATCTATCGCAGCAGCTGGGGGAGAGGAGGGAAACCAGCAGCACTTTGGGGTGAGGAGCCAACACTGGGAAAGCCTGGGCAGTAGGGGAAATCAGCGCCGCATGCAGTGGCACACCCCCTGCACATGCCTATGGATTAGAGCTGCACGATTAATCGTCAAGAATCGTTATTGTGATTTTTCCCCCATTGCGATCTTGATAAAAGTGTTTCACAATTCTTACTATGCAAAGAATTCTCTCTCTCTTCTGAAGCCACAGCTGCCAAAAATCGTGTGTAAGTGAAAAAAGTTTAACCACTTAAACACTAAACCTTTTTCTGACATTTGTTTCAAGTTAAAATATTTTTTTTTGCTGGAAAATTACTTAGAACCCCCAAACATTATATTTTTTAGTAGAGACCCTAGAGAATACAATGGTGGTTGTTGCAATATTTTATGTCACACTGTATTTGTGCAGCGGTCTTTCAAATGCAATTTTTTTGGAAAATGAATTTACAAAAAAAGAAACTAACCAGTAAAGTTAGCCCATTTTTTTTTGTATAATGTGAAAGATTTTACGTCATGAGAATCGTGAGAGAATTGTGATCTTTTTATTCTAAGCAAAAAAATTGTGATTCTCATTTTGGCCAGAATCGTGCAGCTCTACCTGATAGCTGCCTGTAAAAGCAATCCAGCCGCTAAACAGCTGCTAGGATGGCTTTTACTACAGAGGCAATCACCGGCTGAAAAAAAAGATATCTGGATGATGCCTGTAGCTGCAGGCATCATCCAGATATCTTCGCTATGATGTAAACCTAGGTGAAAGTGGTCAAAATCGTATATTCATTTTCAATTTGGATTTCAATCATTTCTAGCCTACTCCTATTCATTTGAACGATTGTGAAGTTAGTAAACTTACTTTGTAAACCCCCAACCGCACATTCCTTGAATTTTGTAACATAATGTCTTGTGAGTAGGTGCCACTGAGTCTGCCTTCTGATCTATAGAGGTGCTGAGAGGAAGAGTTTCGGGGCAGCACAGTACTACAGAATATTTAGTCTTTAGAAATAGAAAGTAAACCAAAGAAATTAACAGAGGAGAAGGTGCAAAGCATGCAGGGAATTCAGGAAGTTGTGGAAAGAGATGACCAGCAGACAGGCAGAACTCACAGCATGTAAGGAAGTTTTCCTTTAGGCTTATTTGGGATTGTCAATGTTTAGCTATTGTTTTTATTGTTATTACAATTCTGATAATATAAAATTATTGTGTATGTCGTGACCATAGAACTCCTTTAATGTCTGTACGTATCTTTTGCTATAATACTTTAGCGATATATTTGAAACACTGTATGTCTTCATATTTTAGTGTCACTAAACTCTCATCATAAAAAACGATCAACAAGTACTGTATTACACCCTCACTCAGGTACTATGAGATTTGATTTCTGTATTCTGAAAAAAAACTGGTTGATCCTGCTGCTCTCTATCTCCACCTCCTGTTCATTTCCCCAGTTCAACTAGGGATTTTGCCACTGTGGTGGCAACTCTGCACATGCTCAATTTTCAGTGAATTTGTATGCTGAGCATTTCCTCCCTATCACATCTGAGCAACCCATGTGACTATAGAGTCACACGTGTGGGTGTATACACAGTGGTAAATGACAACCCACTCCCTCCCTCCTCAATGTCCACTAACCAGCTAAACACAATTAGGGCTGGATTTTTCATGTAGATTGATGAAGACTTCACCTACCTCTTATTCTAGGACATAAGCTGGAGGGGCGTGACACACCCTGTGACTGGCAGAAATCCACCCACACTATGGTATTGCCACAAAATAATAAAGATTTAATTTTAAATATATATTTATATGACAATTTAAAAGAGACTATTGATATTATGTATTATTTATTTATTTTTACTCTGTATTCCTAAGGGTCCTTTCACACGGGACGGATCCGTGATGATCTGACCCGTGAACATCCGCTTGCTCAGCGGGGATCGCTGCGTTGATCCCCGCTGAGCCGGCAGATGACAGGGCAGTCCTTGCACACTGTGCAGGGACTGCCCTGTCAGATCTCCGCTCTCCCCTATGGGGGATCGGATGAACACGGACCGCCTGTCCGTGTTCATCCAATCCGCTCTGCAGATGGATAGAAAAATAGGATTTTCCTCCGTCTGCAGAATCGGACCAAAGCGGGAACGGATGATATCAGGTGTCAGCGGATGTTCATCGGCTGACACCCTCTATCCAATAGGGATGCATGTATGTCCGTATTTCATCCGAAAATGGATGGATGAAATACGGACATACTGTCCGCACGTGTGAAAGGGGCCTTGGGTTGTTTTTTTTATTTTGTGATGTGACAAGAAGCAGAGCACTAGAAGCTCCCCTGCTTATGTTTCCCTGCAGAAAGGCTGGGAAAGAGCTGGGTCATGTAACAGCTGTATACTGCTTAGGAAAAAGGTACTTAGATATCTGTTTTTATTAAAATAATTACAGTGGCATCATCCACATAGAGAAATAGAAGGGACAATGTAAATGAAACAGTGTGTGTTGAGTATCACTTTAACAAAGTATTTGATTTAATGTACTCTCATGAAACAAAACACAGGAAACCCATGTCACTGACATTACTGGATACTTAAACTGTAGATTGCGTTGGTATGCATAGCCTTTTTAGTATAGGAGCTGTCTATGGTTCAGGACTCTGCCATTGGAGACAAACTGCTGCTGCTGCGTGAACAGACGCTGGAAGAGTGTCTTCTGGTCTCAAGGTGAGGACATCTGTGCCGGACCAAATTGGGCAATTTGTCAAAAGGCTGAATGAGTCTGGGTGGAGACAGGGTCAGGGACTATGTAGTTTTGGTAGACAGGAGGCTGGAAAATTTATTTTTGTCATTGTGATGCTGAAACCCCTGTACTGGTAATCTTTTGTGTGGATTTGTGAACACTCTGAATTGTACCTCATTGGCTGGACTTAAGTTCATGGAAGGTGCTACACCTGAGCTGAGTCCCCACAGAGAGACAACAAAAGACAATGGGGTAGGAACCTGGAACTGCCAAAACACAAACAGAAAGAAAGCCATCAACATTTGACCTCAAATCATATACTCCTTACATGTATGATTTTGGTTTGTGTAGTGCTTAGTGTAAACCTGTGATGTGATCTGGCTTCTTAGGCACCAGTGCTGTCACTGGTGGGAAGAAAGTCCACAGCCATGTGTAATCTTCAACTAGGATTGATGTGGAGTTTACACAGGGCTTCTTCTCATCAGCGGAACAAAAGGAAGCGTACAGGGGAGCGACAGGGGAACAAAGGAGAGGGTGGTATAAGCTGCTATGGGAGCCCACCTTAAAGCAAACAGGCAAAGCATAAATTCACCTTTCCCACTTCCAACAATGAAAATTCCACCACAAGTGGACTAGTGCAGATTGACATCGATAAGCTGTTTTGTCGCAGTGCATAACCAATTATGCTGCTGCTGGAACACGCATAGCTACTTTGTTCCTCTCAGCCTAACATAACTGAAAACAGCTTGGGAAATACTTGGAATTAAATTTTCCTCCGATGCTTGATTGTGTTCTAAGTAGTGCAGGGACCTTTTTTCAGAGTCGCTATGACTTGAGTCGCAACAATTTGAATGGTTCTATTTCCGGCAATGGGGTGGCATGACAAATTGCACCAGTGTGAACCAGGGCTTACTGTCCAAGCTGGGGCAGGCACAGTAGGTTGAATCATGCTAGCCATCAGACTGAAGACATATACCAACAGAAAAATGAAAACTCTAGCTTTAAACTGAATGATGCAGCAAAAGCTGTTTTTCTTTTTTTAATGGGCTTTTCATTTTTGTTTTTGTTATTATTGGCTCAAGTTCTGCTCTACACTTGTGAAAGATTTTCCATGCAGGTCCCTAGCTAATTTAAAAGAGTGTTGTTGCTAGGCCTGAGCTGTTGTATACCTTTTTCTAGGCACAGTGTATCTCAACTGAGAAGTGATCACCTGAACGTTGTAAGAATGATTCATCACCCATAAGGTCAAGAACTATATTGCTTAAAGAGAGATACACTGCAACTTACAGCATTATAGATCTGTCTTGCTGCTCTTGCAGTCCAAGCAATTGCTAAAACTGCTCTTGAAGGGTCTTTTAATACTTCAGAAAACATTTCCTATTTCTTTGCTTTTTGAGTACCCTACAACACTAAACCATCTCTCCTAAAATTGTGTTTAGCAATAAAAAATAAAGCGACTAAAGTTACTAGAGCCCAACATTTTTTAACCCCTCCATATACCAAATACCAGGGATGAAGATGTTAGTCTGTCACACTACTTAAGGCACTTTCACACAGGCTTTGTCAGCTCCGTTCAGCAGGGGATCTGTGAGCAAATCCCCTGTTTAATCAGAGCTGACCGGAATGATTGTCAGTTTTTTTACATCCTATCCTGTTCAGTTTGTGTCTGCATTTACTTAGCGGACAGGAGAGGACCTGTGATGGCTCTAGGGGCAGACAGATGTTAACAGACCTATGTCCGTTTACATCAGGCTACCTTTGATGCGCCACGTTAAGGTCCAGACGCAGAGACCTGGATGGACTCAGAAGTAGGCGGGTGTAAATGAACACCAATCAGTTTACATAGACCCACATGGAGCGTCTGATCATGTCCACCTGAAAAACCAAGGAGTGGACCTGTTCAGAAAGCTGGTGTGAAAGGGCGCTTAGGTGGTCATACTACACCACCCCAATAGGAGGAGTGCTATACATATCTATTGCTGGCACACCCTAAAAAAACACCCACAGTGCCCATATTCACATTTCACAATGCAGTGCTTTAGGCAATTTAATATCCACATTAGTCCCCCTATTTAGTTTTGGACATCGTGTCTTTTACTAGCTTGCATTGTGTCAGAAGTTCATGTCTACAAGATGAGACTGTGGTGAGGTTTAATGCTGAGGTGAATGCAGGGGCAAGTTTCGAGAAACCCTAATGTATTCTCTTCAATCCTCAAGGAGTAATTACGTGGACATTATGTACTCTGTGTGGGATAATAAGCACCATATTTATTCCTTAGATATGAAAAACTCCCTAATTAACATCAAAGCTGCAGAGACTTTGAATAGTTGCTCTCAGATTACTCTAAAAAACCCTCTACTCTTTATCCAGCCTTCCCCCAGCAGCTTGTTCACAAATCCCAGTACATAACAGTACATAACAGTGGAGATCCATAATTACCCTTTAATTTACTTCTTCCAAAAGTAAAGGGAGTAAACAGTGTTTAATTATAAATTTTCCACTCTGGGCAGTTGTAATTAATGAGCTGAGGAATCCTGGTTTCTGCCTACATCAACCTTTCATTACTGCAGAGGTACCTGGAGAACACTAACACTGGAGAGGCAGTCATTTTCTATTAGCTGCCGAGATGAAACTTCCGACCTCCCACATTAATCATGCAGTTGTTGGAGCTCTGGAATCATTCATTAAATGTAGGGTAGGCCATGCACAAGGAAGACTTCTACAGCTGAACAATCTTAGGTTTAGATTGCAAGTTCTGCTGGAGAGACATTATTTATTCATTTAAGATCCAGCTTACATTGTTGGTACTGCTTCTACTACTTCACTACTTCCACAACGATGCCTGCAAAATTTCAATAGTAACTGAGCATTGATTGGTATATACCTTTTACAATGCTTACTTTTAAATAAAATGAGTGTCAAGGACATTCCAGGCTAAACTAGTGCTAAAAATGCTCACCCACCTCCCCAACACCTATGCTGAATAGCCTGTATAAGAAAGATGTACTTATACAGCCTGCTCTGGTCCGATCACACGATCTCTGTGTCAGTCAGCAGCAGCTTCAAAGTAGAAGAGAGAGGGATCGACATTGCCTGGGAATGCCTGGAAGCGGTGATATCACCTATAGACTCCCATGGATCACCATTGTGGGTGTTCCCTCCTATCTCATGCAGCCATCGCTGACTGACATAGGGAAGCCGGATCATATGACCAAACCAGAGCGGGCTGAAAAGTAAGTATATACGTCTTTCTTACACAGGTTAATCAGCATAGGTGTTAGGAGGTGGGGGAGCATTTTTAAGACTAGTTAGGTTTAGCCTGGAATTCTACTTTAACTGTAAAGCCTCATTCACACCTGCACTTGTAATTACCCGCGGGATACTCAACGGGAATCCATGCGTATAGGTGTGGATGAGAAGCCCCAATGAAAGAAATGGGAGCCTGATAGTGATCACAGCTATTCATGGCCATTAACATGCAATCACTCATCACAACGATTACCTGTGAATGATCAGCCTTGGATGCAGACTGTTTGCATCCATGGACAATGATCCAAAAATAATTGCAGCTTAAGTGATTACATGAGAATGGCCGCAATAGCTATGCGTGCTGCCAGGCTTCTGTTGCTTTCAATGGGACTTGCCACCCGCACCTAGGTACGGGTCCAAATGGATCCCCATTGAGTCTCTTACTGGTAATCACAAATGGTTCCATTTGCACGTGTTATATGGGCCTAAAACAGAAAAAGAGCTGCTTTGGTTATAGTGGACTTCAATTTAAAATGTTATGCTTACCAACTTATAGGGAACTTCTAGAAATCTTAATTGTACTTAAACAGTAACCTTAAGGATTTAATATTTTGTTTTAAATTTCTCATGAAAAATAGCAGTGCACTTCATGTGCCTTGAATCTGATATCAGCAGTGTGGGATCATCTAAAGCACAGCTACGTCTGACAGTTTTGCAAATACTGAGATTTGGTGATATCCCTTCTGTGCAAATCTCTGTTTTTCTGCCAGAGAGAAAGCGTAGTGTAAAAACCTCCTTGTTCCTACTTCATTCTATGGGTATTTGCTTCCTTCAGCTTTCCTGCTACTTTTTGAATATTCCACCACAAGTCATCAGATAAAGTGGGCAGCACTAACATAAGGAAGCCCTGTGCCTCTATTATGAAGAACACCTCTACACAGAGAAGAACAAGGCATGGTAAATCAGTAATGGTGGAAAGATCAGTTGAACTCTTGTCTTGTGCTTGCCTCTTTTGGGTACAGATTCCACATCTGAGTTCCTCTTACCATGGCAAAATTATACAGTACATCATGTCATTGTGAAGCTCTGTTAAAAATTCTAGTACAGTATCCTGATTTACATGCTGACCCTTTTTCTTCAATCTTTTATGCTGACCTTCATCCTTGTTTCATGCCTGTTCCAGGTCCTGAGTTTCAATAAATATTGAGGCAAATGAACTTGCATAACAGAAAGTATAATTTTCCACAAGGAGGTCTGCAAAGCCAGTGTAAGTATTACCTTCTTGTCCAGTGATTTTTATTGGATTAATAGAATTAAGATGACACAAATTAGGACAATTGAAGCCGATGTAGAAAATATGCAACAACAAATCCGTGAACACCAGAGAGGAAAACATACAGAAAAAACAAAACAAAAAACTACATTATTAGTACATTGGTATACAGAAAAACCCAACCCAGTGAAGTAAAAAACAAAAACAAAAAAACTTTAGAGGATAAGGTCTTAGAACCTCTAGTATAAGAATAGTATACAAGAATCCCTGGGATATATAAGCAGGTGGCCAAATCATAAAAAGATACTCAAGACCAACAAGTGGGGTTGAGAAGCAAAATGGCATTCAAGCAGAGAAATAAGAAAGAGAAAAACAAGGAAACTCAAATTAAGTAGAAGAGAATAGTAGGGGGGAGGGGTCAAGAGAGGTTTTGTGTACTGGGAGTAACCTGAGATTGTGGGCTGTTGAGCAGTGTACCTATGGTGTTCGGAGAAAGGCCATTTCAAAATGAGGGGGGTATGTAGTGAATTACCCAAGGTCACCAATCAACATAAGCATTCAAACTTCTGGACCTTATCAAGAAGGACTGCTTCAACTTTAGCATGGATCATAGACTGAGTGAGCCTGTTTTTGGTTTGTGTGAGTATTACCATCATGACAGGTTTGCTAGAAATAAATGGTTAGAATGAGCTGTTTATAAATTCTACATGCTCTTTTACATTTCATGTTATGATGTTTTGCTTGGTAATCATGAAAATAATGCACTGTCAGCCAATCAGATAACATTTTTAATTAATATGCTTCAGAAATCTATTTACTGAAATTTGAGTTCTTCTTATAGAACATAAAATTGATCTCTTAAAGAGGAATTCCAGGTATGGATATTTTATACATGGTTACACTGGCCAGCTTGGACCAATGTAACACTGCATATACTATACCTGGCTGATGCCCCTGGTAGCTGAAAATCACTAAAGTAGACATAGCTACTACAGTGATCTCCACTTGCTTCCAGATCCCGTGCCAAGTGGCTGCCCTGCTGCATTCTGAACAGAGGAGGTTGGCTGCTCGGCATGGGTGCTGTCACTTACCCGATGGCTGAGCCTGATGTGCAGAGGCAAGGCCGCTCGTACAACCCTGGCTCAGAGACCACCAATGTTGTAAAAGTGAAAAAATAGGTCACCTCTTAATAAGAGCAGCGCCATACCTATCCCCTCTTTTTCACAATGTTGTAAAAGTGGCCTCGAGAGCGCAGTGGTGTACGGGTGCCTGAACCGTCTTCCGTCTGATAGGTGCATCACCAGGGTGGACCAGAAAGCCAGACAGCAGGCATTGGTAGATGAGCAGACTCTGGGCTGGTAGCAGCAGGTGACTGAAGACAAGCAGGTGTATGCTTGGCAGAAGAGACACTAGATGCGTGGTCAGACAAGCTGGGTTGGTAACAGACAGTCAGATGCAGGCATAAATGGCAGGCAAAGAATGGTCAAAGTACAGGAAGAGATCGGCAATGGGAGTTCAGGCAGATAAGCAAGAGGCAAAGTCCAGATACAGGCCAAGGTCAAGATAGGAGAAGTTCAACAAAGTCAGAGGCAAGCCGGGTCAAATACAGGAATCAACAGGTTAAGGTTTCAGGAACACAGATACAGCTGCCGATCAGACAGAAAAGTACTAATGAACCTGCTGCACTTATATATGGTGCCAACATCATTGGTGTGTGTGCATGCATATTCGTGTGCAGTTGCACATTTGTGTGCCTTGATGGATTGCGCATTTGCATCAACTGCGCTATGGCCAGCATGTCCCTGACAGGTTCTGAATGAATGCAAAACCTTTTGGGATTGGACTCTCCACCTTGTTCAATTCAGAAGGGCAGCTCGGCATGGGACCCAGAAACAAGTTGAGATCACTGGAGTAGTGTTGTCTACAGTGATTTCCAGCTTCCATTGGCCAGATATGGTATATACATAGTTACATTGGCCCAAGCTGAACGTAAGAATGTAACCATGTAACTATGTATAAAATATGGAAATCTGGAATTCATCTTAAAAAATGCCATGTACCTTTGAATTCCACCAATTGTATTAAGAAATTAGTTGGAAAATAATGGACTCTAGGTATAGTGCGGTGCCTGTAATATGGTAAAAATGCCTTTATGGTTCAGCTGAAACTCCTTTTACTTCTAGTGAGGAAAATTTTGCTGCCTTCAGAGAGTGGTGCTGTGCTAATTATAAACTCTAATACCGCGTACACATGCTCGGAATTTCCGACAACAAATAGTCAATGGGAGCTTGTTGTTGGAAATTCCGACCGTGTGTAGGCTCCCTCGGACATTTGTTGTCGGAATTTCCGACAACAAAAATTTGAGAGCTGGATCTCAAATTTTCCGACAACAGAATCCATTGTCGGAAATTCTGAGCGTGTGTAGACAATTTCAACGCACAAAATTCCACGTATGCTCTGAATCAAGCAGAAGAGCCGCACTGGCTATTGAACTTAATTTTTCTCAGCTCGTCATAAGTCACCGCGTTCTTGACATTCGGAATTCCGATTTGTGCGACCGCGTGCATGCAAGACAAGTTTGAGCCAACATCCGTCGGAAAAAAATCCAGGATTTTGTTGCTTGAATGTCCGAGCGTGTGTACGCGGCATAATTGCCCTTACGACTCCTCTCTTTAGGAGTAGGGATGGGCGAACAGTTCGGCCTGAGCATAAGTTCGGGCTGAACCTTGGTTGTTCAGACGTTTGGCGAACATGTGGCATTAGAGGAAGGCGGGGTCACCCATTTATGTCACCAAGTGGCCCCGCCCTCAGCTGTATAACAGCTGTCATCGAGAAGAAGTGTCACTTGGTGGGAGCCTCCCTTGGAGGCGGAGGTGTTGCTGCTTTTCTTTTTTCGGATCGACGGCAGTGTGAGATGGACCTACATCGTGGGACATTTTAATTTTTTTATTGTTTAATAAAGAACTTGTCCTTAAGTGTCTCCTGTCTTTTTTACAATTGTTGACACTTTTTTTGTGAAATGGTAGGGGTACAATGTACTCGTTACCAATTCACATGGGAGGGACGTCGGGATCTGAGGGTCCTTTTGTTAAAGGGGGCTTCCAGATTCCAATAAGCCTCCCACCGGCATACCCCCACAACCACCGGGCAAGGGTTTTGGGGATGAGGCCCTTGTCTCCATCAACATGGGGACAAGATGCTTTGGGGGGCTACTCCAAAACACCCACCCCATGTTGAGAGCATGTGGCCTGGTACGGTTCAGGAGGGTTGGCGCTCTCTCGTCCCCCCTCTCTTTTTCTGCGGCCTCCCAGTTTCTGTGCTCTGATAAGGGTCTGGTATGGATTTTGGGGGGACCCCATGTTTTTTTTCAATTTGGCGCAGGGTTCCCCTTAATTTCCATATCAGACCTGAAGGGCCTGGTATGGATTTTGGGGGGACCCCCACGCATTTTTTTTTTATTTTTGGTTCGGGGCTCCCCTTAATAGTCATACCAGACCCAAAGGGTCTGGTAATGGACTGGGAAGGGAACCCATGCCATTTTTTTCAATTAGTTTTATCTATATTGCAGAGACCCAACAATTCATTACAGCCGCGATCAGTTTTAAATTACTTTTTTCCTTAAGAAATGTCATTTTGCTGCGGTACTGTTCTAAACACGGCAAAACTGCGCCACTTTACAGGCATACTAAGGACACCCCCAGGCACGCTATTTAAAGGAATATTTCATTTTTATTGTTTCATTTTAAGCATTATTAAAATCACTGCTCCCGAAAAAACAGCCGTTTTTTAAAACTTTTTTTTGCATTGATGCATGTCTCCTGGGGTAGGACCCAGGGCCCCAAACACTTTTTATGACAATAACTTGCATATAAGCCTTTAAAATTTGCACTTTTGATTTTTCATGTTCGTGTCCCATAGACTTTAACGGTGTTTGTTTGTTCGTCGAAATTTTTTACCTGTTCGGATGTTCTGGTGCGAACCGAACCGGGGGGTGGTCGGCTCATCCTTATTTAGGAGTAGGTTAGAAAGTCTATAAAGTTTAAAGAAGTCTAAAGAGAACATATGCAAATTGTTGTATGCTCAGCACAGGACTTATATTAACATTCATATATAACTATTAACATATTAATTGGAAAAAAAATGAAATAAATATGTTGAAAAAATGAAAATAGATGCAGCCCTTGCTTTTAGGGCTTAAAGATGAAATTCATAAGAATTCAGAACTAAAGCAAATGTATAATCATATCATATCATATTTTTAAAAGCACCATTGCCATGTAATTTGAAATGCAACAATTGATTCGCAAGTCAGGCACATTAAGCTAATCTCATCTATTCCAGCAATCAAGGCGTTTAGGTAGAATGTAAAGATGGCAAGTCTACACATAAAATTACGCTTATCTGAAGCCCCCAACCTTGAAATTAATTGTATAAAGTTCTTCTGGTGACATGTTATTCATGCTTGCAATGTGTGCTGATTAGATGTTGATCTTCAAAGTGGAATTTTTGGACTGGCAGGTAGAGTTCAACAAGGAGCCACTTTGGTTTTGTGCTGCCCCCTTTTATATTGCTGCCCTAGGCAGTTGCCCAGTTAAGATAAATATAGCCCTGGTTGTGCAGGATTGAAATGCATACTATGATTATGTATTTCAAGAAAATATCAGCTATAACAATCCAGGCTGCTTTTTCACATTTAATGGCTTAGCCCAGCCAAGCTGTCAGGTTTGTTGCAACTTAATTGTCACTTTCTATACTACTGACTTCTTATGCTACTTTGAATTTCTCATTTTTTATTATTCTATATTTTCATGTTTTAGTGCAGATATTTATAGATTCAGTGGCTCAACATCTCCAGGTTAATTATGCTGTCAAGGGCAGATCAGTATTTTGCCAGTGAAATTATGGTTCTCATTATAAAAAAAAAATCTAATCAATATCGTGTGTTATTCCTGATCCAAACTGCTGTACCTAGATAATTTACACTGTGTGCATATGTATATATATTGCTGCAGACACCTTAGGAAGAGAAGAGGTGAGCTGAAATTTGAAGCTTCTCTCCTTTAACTTTCTGCTTTCTCGGATAGAAGGCGAAGAAAACAAATGTACCTGTATTTACTGTTTGATGGCCCTCGAAAAAAGGAGCTTAAGGGTAGTATATGGTGTTTTATATATATTTTCTTTATTTATTACTTGAAGGGCTAAAAGTAAAAATGATCCCCTTCCATCAGAGATGGGCTTGTAATGCCTCAGCAAAATAGTGGACATGGAGGAACTAATTGCAATAGCGCAAGACCATCCCTCTAAGTTCATGAACCTGTTGGCTTCACTTCCAAACAACGCCCGAATACAGCAGACTTATGGGAGACCTCCCCTTATTAACTGCTTAGTTGAAAGAGTCTTGACTGCACACTCTACCACTGCCTTACCTCTGCTGAGTGCATTCAGGCACCATCTGTTCCATCACCGAGAGGCAGAGGCTCGGGGGTGGAAGGGGAAGCCAGGGTAAAATGTACCTTGCTTCCTTTTTCCTTTCACTTGTGATGTTGTTCATGACCCACTGGGTCTTTGTTTCTGTATTTGTATTTCAATAAAGTTTTTGTGGAACTAAAAACCAAAATGAAACAATTTTTTTATACAAACAAATATTAGTATTGTATATTGTATACAAATATTAGTATAATAGTATTGTGTATGGATACTTCATACTTTTGCAGTCAACAGGTTGAGCTACAGGCCCCACCTTTATGTACAGTATCTCACAAAAGTGAGTACACCCCTCACATTTTTGTAAATATTTTATTATATCTTTTCATGTGACAACACTGAAGAAATGACACTTTGCTACAATGTAAAGTAGTGAGTGTATGGCTTGTATAACAGTGTACATTTGCTATCCCCTCAAAATTACTCAACACACAGCCATTAATGTCTAAACAGCTGGCAACAAAAGTGAGTACACCCATAAGTGAAAATGTCCAAATAGGGACCAATTAGCAATTTTCCCTTCCCGGTGTCATGTGACTCATTAGTGTTACAAGGTCTCAGGTGTGAATGGGAACAGGTGCGTTAAATTTGGTGTTATGGCTCTCACTCTCTCATACTGGTCACTGGACATTCAACATGGTACCGCATGGCAAAAAACTCTCTGAGGTTCTGAAAAAAAAAATTGTTGCTCTACATAAAGATGGCCTAGGCTATAAGAAGATTACCAAGACCCGGAAACTGAGCTGCAGCATGGTGGCTAAGACCATACAGCGGTTTAACAGGATAGGTTCCACTCAGAACAGGCCTCGCCATGGTTGACCAAAGAAGTTGAGTGCACGTGCTTAGCATCATATCCAGAGGTTGTCTTTGGGAAAAAGATGTATGAGTGCTGCCAGCATTGCTGCAGAGGTTGAAAGGGTGGGGGGGCAGCCTGTCAGTGCTCAGACCATACACCGCACACTGCATCAAATTGGTCTGCATGGATGGCATCCCAGAATGAAGCCCCTTCTAAAGATGATGCACAAGAAAGCCCTCAAACTGTTTTCTGAAGACAAACAGACTAAGGACATGGATTACTGGAACCATGTCCTGTGATCTGATGAGACCAAGATAAAGTTATGTGGTTCAGATGGTGTCAAGCGTGTGTGGCGGCAACCAGGTGAGGAGTACAAAGACAAGTGTGTCTTGCCTACAGTCAAGCATGGTGGTGGGAGTGTCATGTTCTGGGGCTGCATGAGTGCTACCAGCACTGGGGAGCTACAGTTCATTAAGGGAACCATGAATGCCAACATGTACTGTGACATACTGAAGCCCAGCATGATCCCCTCCCTTTGGAGACTGGGCCGCAGGGCAGTATTCCAACATGATAACGACCCCAAACACACCTACAAGACGACCACTACCTTGCTAAAGAAGTTGAGGGTAAAGGTGATGGACTGATCAAGCATGTCTCCAGACCTAAACCCTATTGAGCATCTGTGGGGCATCCTCAAATGGAAGGTGGAGGAGCGCAAGGTCTCTAACATCCACCAGCTCTGTAATGTCATCATGGAGGAGTGGAAGAGGACTTCAGTGGCAACCTGTGAAGCTCTGGTGAACTCCATGCCCAAGAGGATAAAAGCAGTGCTGGAAAATAATGGTGGCCACACAAAATATTGACACTTTGGGCCCAATTTGGACATTTCCACTTAGGGGTGTACTCACTTTTGTTATCAGTGGTGTAGACATTAATGGCTGTGTGTTGAGTTATTCTGAGGGGACAGCAAATGTACACTGTTATAATAAAATATTTACAAAAATGTGAGGGGTGTACTCACTTTTGTGAGATACTATATATGTTTACCTGTCTGCCTGTTATTTACAGAGTTTGATAGCTCAGGCTCCAATTTACACACACAATTTAAAAAGTCAAAGGAGTGAATCAAAGTTTGCCCATGGGAGAATGTACAGAATTTAGTTTCAAACAGAAAGATGGAGTCTAAAGGCATACAGCTGCTGCTAGAAAATTCATAATGCTCTGGAAATCCTATGTCATGCACCTTTGACCCTTTTGCCATCCAAACTGATTTTGTGTTTTTTTTTTTCACATGTTAAAATAATCATTTTAGAGGGCAGGAGGCGGAGCCTAGCAGAGCAGACATGCATTGTTAGAGCTCCACACCGCTGAGGAGAGAAGAGAAGGACAAAGCGGAGCCTGCAGGCTCAAAAGGTATCCATTTGAACCTTTTTGCCCCAGGAAACAAACTGTGAAAGTTTGGGCAGGAAATATGGTACTGGGAGGAAACCGTGGCAGAAATAAAAATCACCTCACAAAGAGCTCACAGGCACTCACTGCAGCTGAAGCAGCTCCAGTCACCTCACAAGATACAGCATCAGGGCGCTCTCACAGACAGAAAATGTCACAGCAAGACTCTCCATTTGAGTCAGATACAGAACAAATCCTCTCACAAACTTCTCCACAAGCCTCCTCAGTATCCCCAGTAATATTATTACAATTTGAAAAGATGCTTCATAAGGCTTTAAAACAAACCTCAGACCAAATAACAAAAAGCCTAACCAAAGAAATAAGAGAGCTGGGAAACCGCACCGCAGCCTTAGAAATAAAAATGGATGAAATTGAAATTACAACCCAAGAAAATATAACAGAATTGGAACAATTAAAAAAAGAGAATTTAATACTTCAAACTAAGCTCGAAGATTACGAAAATAGAGCCAGACGTTCAAACTTGCGCATAAGGGGAATACCTGAAACTGTGACAGACCTGCAATCTACTATTACTGCTCTATTACAAGAACTAAAGCCAGATATCCCTATTGAACGTTTAGAACTGGACAGAGTACACAGAGCCCTCACAGCCAAAAAGAAAGATGGACCCCCACGTGATATAATCACAAAATTTAATTATTACAGAACGAAAGAACAAATACTAATTGCTGCAAGAGAAAAAAAGGAACTTAATTTTCAAGGACACAATTATCAAATTTTTGCTGACCTATCCCAACTTACTATTACTAAAAGACGATCCATGAAACCCCAACTAATGGAACTGCAATGCCACAACATTATGTATCAATGGGGCTTCCCCTTTTCAGTCAGATTTAACTACCAAGGTACAATTTACAGAAGCAGATCAGCAGATGAACTACAACAAACCCTTTTAAAATTAAATCTGACAGAACCCACAAGCAGCAACACTCCCACACGCAGAAGAATAGCGTCATCTTCACCTTCAGGCAGCACCCAGAAAATTTCAGAACAAAATGGGAATCATCATTCTCACAAAAGAGGCCGTTATGCCACATCATCCATGGACCAAGAAGATTCAATGGACTGACATCCTAATTCCTGATATCTCTTCATATATTATACTAAGAGATGGTTCTCTATAAAAAACCTATATTTATAACTGAATGGTACTGCATTCTGATAGTCACACACTGTGTGGGATCATGTTACATTCCAGTTATATTTCTTATTACTTCTGATTCATATGGCCTTAGAATATATAAGTGAAATAAGGAAATTCTTGTTCAGTTATATATTATCAGGTAATAACAATAGATTTATTACTTTTTAGGACAAATATGTTCAATAATCCAGAAGTAATGGAAGCTTTTTCTTTCTTTTCTTAAAACAAATATATTATTACCTAACTAGTTCCTAGAATTATGTTTTTGTTTATTCTAATCTGAAGCAATACAACCTCAATTTTATGAGTTAACATATCTAAACAGTTACATATGAATAAAATATGTAATTGTTTACTCTAAAAAGGTTAAAATCCCAAAATAATTCAAACTATCTTCATCAATACCAAAGTTATTAGCAGTACCTTTCTAACTGAATTATTTAGCCTAGGGCAAGACTAACCATATACAACCACCCTGGAATAAATAATTTCAACAAAAACTATATTCTGCACTCCAATTAATGAAACATCATTTTGATGTCTTTTGACATAGCACTTCTCTCCTGTAAGCGGAAGATCCGTGTACCCCCATTAGCCCTCCTCATTCTCCCAACCATATTATGTGGGAGTGTGACGAAGGCACTTATTCCCCTGAGAGAGATATTTATTCTCTTTCACGGGTAAATTGTGATTACTTGCAAAAAATAATTTATACAATGTATCATCTAATCTCATATGTTTTTTGTTTACTCTTTACTCCAGAATTCACTGGTTTCTTTTCTATCTATTCATCTCTTCAGTCCACACAGGTTGATCTGCGCAGTCAGCTCTGCATAACAAAAAGTAAGTCAAAACTATTTGATCTATTGCCATGGCACCACTGAATATACTTTCCCTGAATGTTCAGGGAATAAATGTCCCTCAAAAAAGGACCAAAGCCTTCCGTACTTTCCATAACAAGAAGGCTCACATAGTATGCCTCCAAGAAACACACTTCACCAAAGATTCTACTCCAAAATATATTTCTCCTTTTTATCAACAAATTTACACGGCTTCTGCCTGTACCAAGCAAAGGGGAACTCTAATTGCATTTCACCGATCCACACCATTCACCTTATCATCAGAAATTAAAGACCCAGAAGGTAGATACCTGATACTCATGGGTTATATAATGGATACAGCAATCACGGTGATTTCCTACTACGCTCCTAACAAACAACCTACACCATTCCTCTCACATATATTACAAGTGATTAATACACACAAAATAGGAACAGTGATAATGTGTGGGGATTCGAACCAGGTCCTCCTCCCATTTCTAGATAAATCACCTTTTACACCATCCAAAATAACCTCTAGATTACCTTTTTCTCAACTTCTTTCCAAATACAATCTGGTAGATTCATGGAGAGAAAGTAACCCAATGAAAAAGAAATTCACTTATTTCTCGCACCCTCATCAAACCTTCACCAGAATAGATCATATTTTTCTAACAATAGGAATGATACCAGAAATTATTGCATCAGATATAATTCCGATTCCGTGGTCTGACCATAATGCAGTATACACTACTATAGCCTCAGCCATACCAAAAGCGCATGACCCAACGTGGTACTTACCGGACATAATGCTCAAACACCCACTACATCAGATGGCCATTGAACAAGCTTTAAAGGAATACATATCAATTAATAATACAACAGACATCTCCCCAATAACACTGTGGGAAGCTCATAAGCCTGTCTTGCGTGGTACAATACAAAGACAAATGGCACTATTTAAACGGGAACGCAAAAATCTAGCAAAAAAACTAGAGCTCAATTTTAATGCAGCCTACATATCATTTCAAGATAATCCATCTCAGAGTACAAAATCTCATCTGGAAAAATCTAGATTGGAATACGATCTATTTCTCACTGAGTCAGTTGATAAATCCCTCAAACGCTCCAAACACAATTTCTACATGAATACAAACAAACCAGGTACATATTTGGCTCGGGCATTAAATTCAACTAACAAATCTTTCAAACCAATACGTTTGAAATTATCAAAAAATGTTTACACTTGTAATCCAGTTAAAATAGTCCATAAATTTCACTCACATCTCGCAACTTTATACAAGACAAACAATGAATTTAATCCTACAGAAGCTGAATCCTTCTTCTCAAAAATAACCTTACCTGAGTTATCTCAGAATCAAAAAAGCAGTTTGGATGAGCCTATAACTATAGATGAAGTTGCTAATGCCATAAAAGACCTAAAACTTAACAAAAGACCAGGCCCAGACGGCTACTCGGCTTTATACTATAAAACATTCTCAGAAATACTCTCTCCCATTCTCACTGAAACTTTTAACAAACTTCTAGATGGACATTCTTTTCGGCAAGAAACACTAATGGCAATTGTTTGTATGATCCCAAAACCCCTTTCTGATGATACTTCCTGTGTGAATTATCGGCCTATCTCTCTGTTAAACCTTGATATTAAATTATTAGCAAAAATAATAGCAAAACGCCTCAATAGCATTATAGGAAAATTAATACATAGAGATCAAGTAGGCTTCATGCCAAATAGACAGGCAGGCGATAATATACGCAGGGCAGTGTTATTGGCACATATTGCTAAAAAACGGAAAATCCCTTTATGTTTTCTATCTCTCGATATTAAGAGGGCATTTGACACAGTATCCTGGCAATATATGCAATATTCATTACAAAAATGGGGTTTTGGACCCCACTTTTTAACATGGATCAAAGCATTATATAATAAACCCAAAGCCTATATAAAATATGCTGGATACAAATCTGAAGCCTTTAATATCGAAAGAGGTACCCGACAGGGTTGCCCATTATCTCCCTTATTATTTGCCCTTATACTCGAACCCATGGCCCAATACATCAGAACAAACCAAACTATAACTGGCATTGAAGTAGGAGGTATTACACACAAATTATGTATATTTGCAGACGATATATTACTTTTTCTATCATCACCACAGGTCTCTGGTCCTAACTTAATACCAGCTCTTGATGGATTTGCAGCCCTATCTGGCCTTATGATTAATCCTAAGAAATGCCTAGTGCTTAATATTTCACTCACAAACATGGAATTGATCCCGGCTAGGGCTGCACTCCCATTCACATGGGCAGAAAAATCAATCCCATATCTTGGAATTCATTTAACAGCATCTCATTCTGACTTATTCTCAACCAATTATCCTCCTGTATTAAGACAGATCACAAATCTAATAAAACAATGGTCGCAACTTCCTTTATCCTGGATAGGGAAGATTAATGCAATCAAAATGACTATTCTACCCAAATTGCTTTATCTATTCAGAGTCCTCCCTATTTCAATTCCTTCCTATTTTTTGAGAATAGTACAAAAAAGAGCAACTTCGTTTATATGGGGATCTTCTAAACCACGTATACCTATACACACACTACATCTTCCCAAAAATAAAGGAGGCCTGGGATACCCTAATTTTACTAACTACTACAGAGCAGCACATTTGGCCAGTCTGTCCAAATACCATGCAAAACAGGAAATCCCATTATGGGTATTTATAGAGGCTTCAGAAAATGACCCTCTATTAATATCAAATTTATTATGGCTTGATCCTAAAGACCGCTTTAAAATTCATAATCCCATAACTAAACACTTCTTATCTCTCTGGGATAAACTAAAAACCAAATATCAGTTACAATCTCCACACAATCCTCTCCTTTCTTTTATCAGAAATCCGGCCTTTTATCCGGCATGGATCTACCCAAATTCTTTTAAAGCTTGGACAACATCAGGCATTCAGACACTAAATGACTTCATAGCATCTAAATCATTCCTTTCATTCCCATCGCTTAGAGAAAAATATGATCTACCAAACTCTGAGATATTTAGATATCTCCAAATCAAAAATTTCTATACACCATTCCTAAAGGGGGATACACCATTATCCCAATTATCCATTTTTGAATCAATCTGTACAAAAGATCCATTTGCTAAAGGTACAATTTCATCACTTTATAATCAATTATATGGAGTAGCAAATCTTAATAGACCCTCTTACGTTCAGAGGTGGGAGGAGGACCTGGGACAAACTTTAGAAGACACGGACTGGTCTAATATATGGCTCACATCTAAGTCATCTTCACCCAACATCTTGGCACTGGAGACAAATTATAAAGTCCTAACTCGCTGGTACCTTGTACCCGCTAGAGTGGCAAAATATTCACCTAATACCTCAGCTCTTTGTTTTCGAGGATGCCCAGAAATAGGTACATATTTACGCATATGGTGGACGTGCCCAGTAATCCAAACCTTCTGGAAGGAAGTCTTCGTGATTGCATCTAAAATATTTAAAAAAATAATACAACCAGATCCATATTTAACTTTACTTAATCTAAAACCGGAATGGTTAACACTCTCTCAATTCAAACTTATGATCCAACTAATAACGGCTGCAAAACAAACAGTGGCCAAGGCATGGAAATCTCCTACATTGGTACTAGCAGAAACAATTCACAGAATGAATAATACAATGTCCCATGCTAAGATGGTAGCCATCGATCAAAATCAAATTCCAAAATTTGAAAAACTTTGGCATCCTTGGATAAAACAACAGTTCCTGTCAAATTTCAATGACTCTGTCCTGTTGCCATGGTAACAGATTAAATGACTTACAGAGACACCCATTCTAAGGCTTCAAAGAGAACTAAAAAGAATAATAAACTGACGAGCGGGACAACCTTGTGGACCATACCTCTACCTTTCAACCCTTTTTCTTCTTTCTCTTTCCTTTTCTCCACCTTACGATTAAAGCTCATTATCAGAATTTATTTGACCTATATACACTCTACTTGTAAACAATATGTATAGTAGGTATAAATCATTTAAATACCTACAAAAGTAACCAAGGAAATGATATATATCTTTAATTTAGGTTTCCGTGAACCCAATGTTTAATATTTGAAATTTCATGATATTTACCTATATAAACCCTACTGTAAAACAATGAGCTTACTTTATAGATCCTTGTAAACTTACTTTATGTATCTTTATGTATCTTTATAACATTGTATACTCAATAAACTTCTTTTGACAAGGAAAAATAATCATTTTAGATCTGAAAGGTAGTTAAAGCCCTAAACATTATATATTTTCTGAAATCAGTGACCTTAGAAAATAAAATTCAATTTTGCATGTCATATGATATTAGCACATCGGTATATCAAGTGGAAATTGTCAATGTAGCATCTCTAGTGTGCTACTAGTGTGAGAGTAGTAAACCCTATCTTGACTTTTGAATATTTATTCAGTGAGTCTGTAGTTGGTCAGGTTTATTAGAGTTCAGGGCAGCATGACTCATACAGGCAGCTCTCTGGTGGCTCCCCCAGGTTCTAGAAAATTGGAGAACATTCTAGAGACTAGTGGGCAGAGGCTAGGAGGGTTGCTCTGCATATTTAGGGGAACTTAGCCAATCCCCAAGCAGTGGGCCTGGCAGGGGACTAAGCGGGCACTTAAATACAGATAAGTCCAAATCAAACATGGGCTAGAACTAAATGATCAGTACACCTACATACAAGTATCACACCTATTAGCATCCATCCTAATCCCTCCATTACACTACCTTGGAGGGTATTTCTATATCCCACAAACCCTAATACCTCAATCAAGGGCATCTCCCTATTTTATAATTTTTTAAATCAAAAACCAATATTTACCAAAACCCCCTCTCTGAAAATGTGGATAATAGACCTAATGACTTCCTACATGCCTGATCAATGGCAAAACATCACTCACATCTACATACGCAGCCACCAAGAGCAGTAATTTATGGGAGCTCTCCCAGAAAATACTCCTAAGGTGGTACTTAGCACCAACAAGACTACCTGGTTTCAACCCTCAATCATCCCCAGTATGCTGGAGACAATGTAGTAATAGCGGCTTGATGTTCCACATATTGTGGGCATGCCCGTTACTGCAAACCTTTTGGTCTGTTATTTTTAAGATGGTAGAACGAATCACTGGATCCCAGCTTCCCCAAAATCCAGGGCTGGCCATATTGTCTCTAGGTATAGAAATAGTTCCACCTTCACTTAGGAACATAGTTTCTCACATTTTCCTAAGTGCTAGACTAGAACTAGTTAAACGTTGGCAACACATTGAAGTTCCAACTCTTGTGGAAGTAATTTAAACCTCTAACTTACATATCACATATGAAGTAATGTTTGCAGCCTCTCAGGGTAATTACCAATCAAAATACCCATGCTGGAGACCTTGGTTATTCAAAACCATAGCCAACTGAACTATAAAGCCTTAATATAAATCTTATATCCACTTCTAGTTCCTACGCCACATTCAGTTTCTGTGTTACTCTTAATGTTTAACTTGTTTTATGCTTCTAACAGTTTAACACTATTGTGAACCATCACATTAAATTAATAGAATTGCAACAAGTGTGATTTACCGTATACTAGAGATATCACACTGAAACATCTTGCAAGAATGTGCGCAATAGTCTTGCTGACTCTGACCTTAAGATGCAGTGTGATTCCTATGGGGCGTGTGGAGGATGAAGTAAAGCAATGCTAGACCACACAACTGTAGTAACCGATGCTACATTTCACATTAAAATAGACAGGTTACTGGTAAAGTTACAATGTTTCCAACCTAAATATGCATTGACGTTACATCAGCCTACCCATTTATCTCTATGCGGTACTAAGAAGTTGTATGTATACACTCACTTGATCTGCAGTATATTGTTCACTTATACAATATTGTTTTTCATTTTCTGTTATTAATGAAAACATTTCAATAAAAACAACTTAAATACAGATAAGTCATGCTTGAAGGGGAGTCGGGTGGAAGATGGAAATGTAGTGCTGAGGAGACTATCGGTGGCCCTTGAGGGACCCCTGCAAGGAGGGGGGGGGGCTCTACCTTGGGCCAGGGCTCAGGTGTTGACCTGGAAGAATCCTACCACAGGTGAAGTTGGAAGGAGGCATTCCTGAGAGGTAATGGGAGCAAGGAGAGGACAGTGTGAGTACTACAGCATAGTGTAGAGACTTACAAGGGGAAAGACTGCCACATGTAGCAGGTCTCTCTGGAAGATAGTGGTGTGCTTAAATCTTCCCTATCTTGCCCTGGGAGAACCTCCAGAGAGTCAGTCAGGCAGACTGGTGAAGAATCAGCCAGGTGGGCTGGTGAGGAGGCAGCCGGGTGGGCTAGTGTAGTGCTCTCCCCGACCTCCAGAGGTCTGGTGGTGACCCCAAGAGTCAGGGAGGGCTGACATTCCTCCTCAGGGTGCAACTTACTAGGCATGGTGGGTGTTGTGCAAGGTGGAAAGATGGGGCCAGTCACTTTTAAAAATGAACAAAGAGAGTTTTATTTCTCTTAACAGGAGAGAGGGGTAGGGCAGAGAACACCCTTAAGCAATAGCAACTTGGCAGACTCTTTAGACAAAAATGAAACTAGGCAGACAGCAATACAGAAACCAATCACCGATCACCGATCACCTGACTCTCTCCGCATAAATACCTTTACCCAGCAGTCTCAGCGGCCAAAGAAACTCCTGCTGATTGGCTAAGAAAAGTAATTCTATTATTACTAATGCCAAAGGTAACAGTGCCACCTATTAACAAAAGGAAGAAACCACAGTTAAACCCAAGCTTAGGAGAGACTAATTTGATCAAACACTACAAATTAGCCAGGCTAGTTATCACCTAGCACAACTAAATTTACTAGCAGCCCTGTTTAGGACAAGGGTGCTACACTAGCATTTGACTACACTAGCATTTCATGCAGTGGTAGAGGTGGGACCCGTGTCTACAGGGGAGTGGAGGTTCTCCAGGCTGCAGTTCACACCACATTGTGCTGTTTTCTAAAGGGACTGAGAGTTTCTAGCCTGTAAGGGACTGTTGCTGACCTAACAAAGGCTGCTAGCTAAACAATCAAAGCTGTACAATCCAAGGAGGAGGAATTCATTTGAATTGTACAAAATAAAGAAGAAGAATAAAGTTAAGCTTTGTACCGAAAGAGGAAGTTGTCCCTGATTTTGTTGCTAAGTTGGATATCCCATAATTCCAATCCCCCCCAACAAAACATAAAAAACAAAGCTCAAGGACTGGTCAATGTGTTCGGATGCAAGCTAAAGTTGTTGTGTGCCTTGCTGTGCAGCAGTGGGGAACCCTGTCATTTGCAACCCCTACGGGGTAGTGCTACATCAATAAAAATATATTAAGGTAAATTTAAGCGCACACAAATGCAATATACAGTATTACACAATTTTTAATGTAACTATTAAAGTGGTTTTAAACCCTCCACTACAACTTCAGCTCTTTGTTATCTATATAGCACAGGCAGCTGATCGCTGCCTATGAAAGTTCACTCACTGTTTCAGTTGCCATAGAAATCATCCTGCAATGTTGAGTGATGTCAGCCACGCTTGCGCATTCCAAATATTGTTTAACTGCACACTGAGTGTGCCGTTTCTGTATCCTCTGCATCCTGGGTCATTATCTTCCACTGAGAACGGCACAGAGGGAAGCCTCGCGATGCTGTACTCTGATCCTCTCCTTCCTGGTTCTCCCACCTTGTGACAGTATAAGACGTCATGCACATGCATCAGATTTGGACAGGGAAACAAAGTAAGGGCGGAAATGATGTCCACAAATGATTCAGCAAACAGGAGTAACAATGGTGCGGCCAATACCTGGAAGAGACAAGATACTAAAAAAAGCTAAATAAGGTATTTTCAAACCTTGTTTTTGGCCTATTTTAATGTGTGTGGCTTTGCAATACTTTACAGCATCTATATATTTAAAAAAAAAAGAAAAATTGGAAAGGGGTTTACTTCCTCTTTAAAAGATGAGGTTATGCCAAATAAATAACCAATATGTCAAGCCTTGAAATTGCGCATTCCCATAAAGCAAACATCAAACTAAAAATTGTCCATAGCTGACACTTTGAAAACTCTTATGCCGCATACACACGGTCGGATTTTCCAATGGGAAATGTTCGATGGGAGCTTGTTTTCGGAAATTCCGACCGTGTGTAGGCTTCATAGGACATTTTCCGTTGGAATCTGGATCTCGAATTTATGCAACAACAAAATCTGTTGTCGTAAATTCCAATCGTGTGTACACAATTCCGACGCACAAAGTTCCATGCATGCTCGGAATCAAGCAGAAGAGCCACACTGGCTATTTAACTTAATTTTTCTCAGCTTGTCATACGTGTTGTATATCACCGCGTTCATGACGTTTGGAATTTCCGACAAGATTTGTGTGACCGTGTGTATGCAAGACAAGTTTGAGCCAACATCCGTTGGAAAAAAAACATGGATTTTGTTGACGGAAAGTGCGATCGTGTGTACGCGGCATTACAGATCATCAGTTTAGAGTAAACCATGAATAATGACCCTGGAATTATTGCTGTAACTGCTATGTGCACTGCAATATGTATAACATAACATATATAATGTAGCATATACAGTGGGGACGGAAAGTATTCAGACCCTCTTAAATTTTTCACTCTTTGTTATATTGCAGCCATTTGCTAAAATCATTTAAATTCATTTTTCTCCTCTTTAATGTACACACAGCACCCCATATTGACAGAAAAACACAGAATTGTTGACATTTTTGCAGATTTATTAAAAAAGAAAAACTGAAATATCACATGGTCCTAAGTATTCAGACCCTTTGCTCAGTATTTAGTAGAAGCACCCTTTTGATCGAATGCAGCCATGAGTCTTTTTGGGAAAGATGCAACAAGTTTTTCACACCTGGATTTGGGGATCCTCTGCCATTCCTCCTTGCAGATCCTCTCCATTTCTGTCAGGTTGGATGGTAAACGTTGGTGGACAGCCATTTTTAGGTCTCTCCAGAGATGCTCAATTGGGTTTAAGTCAGGGCTCTGGCTAGGCCATTCAAGAACAGTCACGGAGTTGTTGTGAAGCCACTCCTTCATTATTTTAGCTGTGTGTTTAGGGTCATTGTCTTGTTGGAAGGTAAACCTTCGGCCCAGTCTGAGGTCCTGAGTACTCTGGAGAAGGTTTTCGTCCAGGATATGCCTGTGCTTGGCCGCATTCATCTTTCCCTCGATTGCAACCAGTCGTCCTGTCCCTGCAGCTGAAAAACACCCCCACAGCATGATGCTGCCACCTCCATTCTTCACTGTTGGGACTGTATTGGACAGGTGATGAGCAGTACCTGTTTTTTTCCACACATATCGCTTAGAATTAAGGCCAAAAAGTTCTATCTTGGTCCCATCAGACCAGAGAATCTTATTTCTCACCATCTTTGAGTCCTTCAGGTGTTTTTTAGTAAACTCCATGCGGGCTTTCATGTGTCTTGCACTGAGGAGAGGCTTCTGTCAGGCCACTCTGCCATAAAGCCCCGACTGGTGGAGGGCTGCAGTGATGGTTGACTTTCTACAACTTTCTCCCATCTCCCGACTGCATCTCTGGAGCTCAACCACAGTGATCTTTGGGTTCTTCTTTACCTCTCTCACCAAGGCTCTTCTCCCCCCAATAGCTCAGTTTGGCTGGACGGCCAGCTCTAGGAAGGGTTCTGGTTGTCCCAAAGTCTTCCATTTAAGGATTATGGAGGCCACTGTGCTCTTTTAGGAACCTTAAGTGCAGCAGAATTTTTTTTGTAACCTTGGCCAGATCTGTGCCTTGCCACAATTCTGTCTCTAAGGTCTTCAGGCAGTTCCTTTGACCTTATGATTCCCATTTGCTATGAAATGCACTGTGAGCTGTAAGGTCTTATATAGACAGGTGTGTGGCTTTCCTAATCAAGTCCAATCAGTATAATCAAACACAGCTGGACTCAAATGAAAGTGTAGAACCATCTCAAGGATGATCAGAAGAAATGGACAGCACCTGAGTTAAATATATGAGTGTCACGGCAAAGGGTCTGAATACTTAGGACCATGTGATATTTCAGTTTTTCTTTTTTAATAAATCTGCAAAAATGTCAACAATTCTGTGTTTTTCTGTCAATATGTTCTGCTGTGTGTACATTAATGAGGAAAAAAAAATAAACTCAAATGATTTTAGCAAATGGCTGCAATATAACAAAGAGTGAAAAATTTAAGGGGGTCTGAACACTTTCCGTCCCCACTGTATAGCACATTTGTCATTTACATGCATTTACATGCAGTATGTGCTATTAGCTACTTCCCAGGGCCACAGAGGTAGGGAAAAGTGACAGCCAAATCTGAAAGTGATGTAATACAATACACATTGCTTCCAGGTTCTTACTAGCTAGACAAAATCAGCGAATAGACATTCGCTGGTCTGCCTCCTTTCTACTCAGTGACACCTGCCATGCCAGTCCCAGCCACAGCAGGGGGATCATGGAGCCTGGTGTGTAAGGTGGAGGGGGGGAGCGCACGTTCGGGGGGGGGGGGTCCATGTAAGTTATCCATATAGCCAACAGTCGGCTTGTGATTTTTACAGGTGTATATAAACCCCCCTTTTGTTGCCAATGTATGGCATACGCCGGTGGCAGTGAAATAGTTAAAGTAGATGTCCATTCCCTGCCACCGTCCTTTCACCATGTTTTTGCTACACCCCAGCTGAGCCAGTTTTTAACAGTTTTAAATCTTCTGTTTCTGTTTTGAATGTCATATTACTCATAACAGTGACAATTACAGTAAAAAAAAAAACTATTAAATTAGGAGTCTTTTATTTATTTTTAATGTTAATGTTAACTAATGTTGTTCATCTATTTTTATTGTCATTGTATTGCATGCCCAATTTCTGTGTACCCCCGGTAGCTGTTTCCCTTCATCTTACCTCTGATACTGTGTGTATTAGCTTTAGCCCCTTTTCATGTAACTAACAGCAAGCTTCTAGATGCTGCAATTCTGTAAATGAGTGAATTTCATAAACTATATGGATTTGCAAAAATATGCAGGCAGCCACTGGAAACTTATAAAAATTATCATTGCCTGGCCTACTCAGGCTTTTATACTCTGATAACCAGCCTAGAATAAGCATGCCACAAGTAAAACCTCCAAGCAGTTTCTTCTTGTACTAGGATCTCATTGCTACATGATTTGGGGCAGATCAGCATATTCTCAGCACAGATGGTATATTCGAGCCTGCATTGCAAATTACACTGCCCCAGGTTCAGGGTTCCTGGGGTGATTCCAAGCATTTCGAAAGTCTCACAGAGCCTGCAGTTTTTTTTATAAAAACATAAATTAATTGAAAAGTTAGAGTTTTGCAACAACCTATAAAGAGACCCTGTCAGGTCACTAAAATGATTATAATGTGATGCTTTCTAAGAGAAGCTGGCAGCCTGTGACTACTATCTCCCCTTTATTCTAGCATTGCAGCCTCCGTTACTGTCTTTGCCATTTGGGTTTGATTATTGGATGCCACTGTTCCTTCTACTGACCACTACATTCTTTCTATTGACCTTTGTAGGGACAGGAATTAACAGTGATGGGTTCAGAGGGTGTATGTAAGCAGGGGTTAGTACTCCTTTTAGTGATCTCAGCTCACTAAAAGGAATACTAACTAAAAGGGAGCTCAGCTGTCTCAGGTGGGTAAGGAGAGGTTTCACAATTGTAAGGTGCCCAATCCATATACAGATATGTGTGCAGAGCTATTAGTGGTTTAACAGACATGGTTCAGTTTAACAGACACAGGGAGATTTTCTAACCAGACTGGAGTATCCTGCAAATAGGTAAGTATATGCTTCTTTCTTCTACAGGTTAGTTAGTATGGGTGGTAGAAGGGAGGTGGGAGCAGTAGTTAGTAATAGTCCGGAATTCTACTTTAAGTAATCAACCAGGTATAATATTTCTATACCATGATGTTATTGTGTATATGACATGTTCATTTGCATATGCTTTTATATTTATGGTTAAGTTTGAGCCATGCCATTCTCTTCTAGTGTTGTGATAGCCCCAGTCCCAGGGACATGCCAGTGTTAACACCTTGGAGTGCACTCAGGGGTTAGTACCACTTTTAGTGATGTCCCTCTCCTGGGTAGAGCTGGTAGGTGGAGTTGTGCATCCCTATATTTTCTGGAGTGGGAGGAGTCTGGGTCAAGTGAGTAACAGGAATAGGCTACCCCCGGTATACAACATGTAAGCCTGTAACCTGAGTAAGAGAACCCCTTGTGATAGGCCTATGTAGACTCAGGAGGAGAACTCACCTATGAGTTACCTGATTTGAGGAGTACGGAAGAAATGGTTGGACAAGCTGTGATCATATGCATTTATACTGTGCTGAAGATTGAGACTGGACCTAAAGCTGTAAGGGTGTAGGTTGAATGTAGAGAACCGTTATCTTGCTGCTGCCTGTAAAATTGTGTTAAAAGATTATATGTGCGGACTTTCTTTTATTACCAGAGGTGGCACTCAGGCCAGGAGAATGCGAGTAACTAAGATGGTGGAGGTTCTCCCTATTACATGTGGGTGTGTACCCTATTTCATCCCCAGTAGATGGGATGTGTCCCTGGCAAGCCTGGTGGAAGCTGGCGGTGAATCAGGGCTGCTAACACACAGGCATCTGAAATTTCCAGAAGTGTTGAAGACACAAGTACAAGCTGCAGCCCTGGTATAAAGGGGAGTTAGGTGAGCCACCAATGAGGTGAAGATACTAACCCTTGTCTCTTAGAAGCAGCTGTTATTTTTATATATTAGGAGTCCTGACAGGGTCTCTTTAAGTGTAATGGGTAATTGGTGTTTGAGACTCAGAATGTAGCCATAGGCTTCATTTTGTTACACGTCAGAAAATGTGGGCTGCATATTTTTTCTTCAAAAGTTACATTAAAATATAAAAAGCAAGAACATTATTTAATTTTCTGGATTTCTCCTTTATGTCAGCCCCCACCCTCCAGCACAGCCACAATCACTTTACAGTGTGGAAGTATGTGTTGGCTTTAAACTACAAATGGCCACATAATACTATGTTTGTAATACACTGAATAAAATGCAAAGGAAATATAAATATATATATCATAATATGTAAATTGCCTTCAAAACACTCATTAAAAAGAGACATTAGCGTGCTTGAGACTTCCATAGTAACCTTAATGAATCCAGTTTCAGTGCTATGGAGATTTTGACTACAATAAAGATTCCACATTGGGAATGCACAAATGTTACTATGGTAGTAGCAGCATCGACACTGTGATTCAGAAATGACTCTCATACGTCAGTACCGTAAGTGTATTAAGAACTTCATTACAGCATTGACACAATATATACCCAGTCTTATGCATGCTCCACTGCAGCTCTCTTGCCATAGCAAGCAGCCTAAAGCTGAAGCTTACATTCACACTTTTAATTGCAAATAGACTCTTAAGAAAAGAGGAACAAACTAGTATCTGCCAGCCTTAGAAACACAACAGCTTGCTAATAGCCGATGACAGGAATAAAAAAAAGATTTACCAACTCAACTTATAGGCTTTTTCTACTTTACCAACTGATTTATCCCCCATTTAAGACTCTTGGAGGAAAACCCTTCCAGTATTAGTTTTCATGGTAGTTCTTACTTTGTATGAACCCCTCCATCCTAGATGAATCCAACACAAGCTGTTGAAATACGCAGTGGCTGGACACTGTATCAAGTGGTACTCATCTTTAGGGCTGTTTGTTTTAAGGGATATACTGTATGCCTGGAGTGCAGAGTACCTGTGTACCAAGGATCACATATGACCTGAAATGTGAGTACCATTTAGTTACAATGTTCAGCCACCATGTGTTCCAGCCTGTCATAGAATTTGACAGGTTGATGGCAGCAGGGCTGGATGCTGTACCTGTGCTCCTGAGCACACAAAAATGCATACAGTATGTATGTTCTAACTGAACAACTGAACTTGCAAGGTGCACAGTATATTTATGTAGCACCCTCATCCTAGAGTAGGGCTGCAGGTAAATTTAGTTGTGCTGGGTGGTAGCCAGCCTGGCTAATTTGTAGTGTTTAATGATCAAATGACTTCTGTTCTAAATCCTATTCCGTGTGGCTTCTCCCTTTTGACAGTAGGTGGCACTGTTGTCTTTGACATTAGTATTAATATCTACAGAACATTCAAGGACTTTTCTCAGCCAATCAGATTTGCCGCTATGAATGCTGGGAGAAGCTATTTCATGAAAAGAAGTCAGGTGATCATCAGTCTTCCCGCCCAGGGCTTCGGCCTGGGTGGATGTGTGTACAGTTCCTGGCTGCTAGGCCTGAAGCCTGAAGCCCATCCAGGTGGTTGCCGGATGCTATGCCTGTCCGAGGCCTGTCCGGGTGTTCAAGTTTATGCAGAGAAAAGCCTGCCAAAGATCCGGAAATGATTCTAGAGGGATGGAGTTCTAAGGAAACACCAGAGGGGACTCTTAATGAACTGGAGGCTGATGGGAGGACTTCAAGAGAGAACTCATCCAAGGGAATCTGAGCATGAAGCTGTGGAAACTGAGCAGAGTAACCTACTCTGCTCAGTTTATGAATGGACAGGTGCCGCTGTCTCTTGTCCATTCATCTTCAATGCTGAGAAAGGGACTGGGGAATCTCTGTCCTCGGCCTCTTTCTCTGTCTCAAAGGGGAGATGTCAGAGGTCTGTTTAGACCCCTGATATCTCACCAACCCCCCCCCCCCCCCCCCCCCAACAGGGTTGAATAAAAAAAATGCCAAAAATATAAAAAAATGAAATTGTAAACAAAAATTATAAAAAATGTAATTATAAAAAAAATGATAAAATAAAAAACTACTGACACCACCCCCCTGCCCTACAAACACTGTCCATTGCCCTAACCCCCTCCCCCCAAAAAGCATTACAAAAAAATAATTGTAAAAAAAAACAATATGTAAAAATAAAAACTATTGACACTATCCACTGCCCTACTGACACCATCACCGCCACATACTCCCCACCCCTTCCCCAGAAGCACTATGAAAAAAAAATTTTTTTTAATTATTTAAAGAAAATAATAAACAACAAAATTTTAAAAAATAATAGAGAAAATAATAAAAACAAAAAACAACTGACACACTGCTCTACTGACACTATCCACTACCCCACCCCCAATCATTGTGAAAAACAAAAAATAAAAAAATTGTAAAAAATAATAAAAAAAATAAAATTGTAAAAAAATAATAATAAAAATTACTGACACTGTCCATTGCCCTACTGACACCATCCTGCACATACTACTCACCGCTGTACACTCCTCACTCCTCACATGCACATTATACCCACCTACATACACTCTGCACTCCTCTCCTGCACATACTACCCACCGCTGTACACTCCACACTCCTCACATGCACATTATACGCACCTACATAAACTCTGCACTCCTCTCCTGCACATACTACCCACCGCCATACACTCCGCACTGCACATTCCCTATTCAACATTACTACATTTTGCACTATGTAAGTCATCTCAGACTCTATAAAACCACGCCCCATTTAAGCCACGCCCGATATGTAGCATGGTTTAAGCCATGCCCAGCTCCCTGAAATGAGTTTACCACCTCCCCAAAATGAGTTTTTGCAGGTTGGGATGTCTGCGAATTTACAGGGGGTTTGATGCGTTTAGGAACACACAGATTCCCAGGTCATAAAAAAAAAGAATAGTATTCCATGTCTTTGGTTCACATTTATGCATTGCGAATTTGGTACGAGAAAAAAAAAGGTCCTGTGCGTGTTGACTGCAGGTGCGATGCAAATTCCTATGGTGCAGTGTGAATTTTATCTTCATAGGCTTTAATTGAACTTTCAGTAAACTCGCAGCACACCGCTCACATCTCTGCGAATGGTTCACTGCCTCCTGAAGTTCGCAGTAAAACTGTGGTAAATTCGCACCTGTCCACCTCAAAACGCAAGGCAAATTCGCACCTCACACAGGACAAAAAAATGGATCAAATTTGCAGTACATCGCATTGCAGTAGTGTGAACCTAGGCTAAAGTGATACCAAACACACATTGTTAAATTTACTTTGATCCTTCTATTTCTGTATGTGGATGATGGTACTGTAATTATTTTAAATAATAAAAAAATCAAAGTACCTTTTTTCTAATTGATATACGGCTGTCACATGACCCGGATCTTTCCCAAACTGTCTGCAGGGAAGCATAAGCAGGAGGAGCTTCCAGTCCTCTGCTGCTGGTCACATGTTTAAAAAAAAAAAAACTTAATTTGGTAAACAGATTAAAAATAATTAATATCAATAAACTGTTTTAAATTGTCATACAAATATATATTTGTATGATTTGATATCACATCTTTATTATTTTGTGGAAATAACACGGTGTGGGTGGATTTCTGCCAGTCACAGGCTGTGTCACGCCCCTCCAGCTTGTGTCTTAGAATAAGAGGGAGGTGAAGTCTCCATCAGTTTACATAAAATATCCCGCCCCCATTGTGTTTAGCTGGTCAATGGGCATTAAGGAGGAGGGAGGGAGTGGGCTGTCATTTACCACTGTGCATACAACCACATGAGTGACTCTAGTCAAAAGGGCTGCTCAGGGAGGAAATTTTGAGCATAGAACTCACTAAAAACTGAGCATGTGCAGAGTTGCCACCACAGCTGCAAAATCCCTAGCTGAATTGGGGACATGGACAGAAGGTGGAGATAAAGAGCAACAGGATCAACCAAGTTTTTTGCAAAATACAGAGACTAATTTCATAGTGACTGAGTATGGACAGAATGCAATACACCATTTATTGATTGTTTTTTATGATGTGGTTTCAATGACACTTTAACCACTTAAGCCCCGGAAGGATTTGCCCCCTTAATGACCAGGCCATTTTTTGCGATACGGCACTGCATCACTTTAACTGACAATTGCGTGATCGTGTGACGCTGTACCCAAACAAAATTGAGGTCCTTTTTTTCCCATAAATAGAGCTTTCTTTTGGTAGTATTTGATCACCTCTGCAGTTTTTATTTTTTGCGCTATAAACAAAGAGAGCGACAATTTTGAAAAAAAAGGAATATTTTTTTACATTTTGCCATAATAAATATCCCCCCCAAAAATATAAAAAAGCAAATTTCTCCCTCAGTTTAGGCCAATATGTATTCTTCTACATATTTTTGGTAAAAAAAATCGCAATAAGCATATATTGATTGGTTTGCGCAAAAGTTATAGCGTCTAGAAAATAGGGGATATATTTACTGCATTTTCATTATACTTTTTTTTTTTACTAGTAATGGTGGGGATCTGCGATTTTTATTGGGACTGCGACATTGCGGCGGACAAATTGGACACTTTTGACACTTTTTTGGCCCCATTGACATTTATACAGTGATCAGAGCTGAAAATAGCCACTGCTTACTGTATAAATGTCATTGGCAGGGAAGGGGTTAACACTAGGGGGCGATCAAGGGGTTAAATGTGTGTCCTAGGGAGTGATTCTAACTGTGCTTAGGGGGGTGGGACTGCCTGAAGGAGGAGACCGATTGTTGTTCATACTTAGTATGAACAACAGATCTGTCTCCTCTCCCCTGATAGAACGGAGATCTGTCTGTTTACATTGACAGATCTCCGTTCTGTCTCTCTCAGGAGCGATCGCGGGTGCCCGGCGGACATCGTGGCCGCTGGGCACGCGCATCGGCTCCGTCATGACGCTGCGCGCATGCCTCCTTTTGGTCTTAAAGCGGCCGACGTATAGCTACAGTGATTTGCCCAGGAGAGCCAAACTGCCGCAGTATACTGTAACTGCGACGGCTGGTCCTCTAGTGGCTAAGATTGAATTCCAGCCTTACCTTCAGTTTCCTACAGCTGTATAGAATCCTTTTCTGTGCTGAAAATTGCTCATTCTGATCTCACTGTACACTGTTGGCCCCTCTCACCATCTATTATCTGCCTGCATTGCATAGAGAACCACAGAAACCATGTAATGATGTCCCTGGGACTAAAACAGGCATGTAATAAAAACAGAAAGGTTTTTATTTAACCACTTCAGCCCCGGATGATTTGGCTGCCCAATGACTTTGATTTTTTTGCGATACGGCACTGCATCGCTTTAACTGACAATTGCGCAATCATGTGACGCTGTACCCAAACAAAATTGATGTCCTTTTTTTTTCCCACAAATAGAGCTTTCTTGTGGTGGGATTTGATCATCTCTGCGGTTTTTATTTTTTGCGCTATAAACAAAAAAAGAGCAACAATTTTGAAAAAAAAACCCACAATATTTTGTACTTTTTGCTCTAATAAATATCCCCATTTTTTTTTAAAAAAAAAGCACATTTTTTTCTCAGTTTAGGCCGATATGTATTCTTCTACATATTTTTGGTAATAAAAATCGCAATAAGTGTATATTGATTGCTTTGCGCAAAAGTTATAGCGTCTACAAAATAGGGGATAGATTTATGGCATTTTTTTATTATTATTATTTTTTTGACTAGTAATGGCGGCAATCTGCGATTTTTATCATGACTTCGACATTATAGCAGACACATCGGACTCTTTTGATACATTTCTGGGACGATTGACAATTATACAGCGATCAGTTCTATAAAAATGCACTGATTACTGTATAAATGTCACTGGCGCTAAGGGGTTAACACTGGGGGGCGATCAAGGGGTTAACTGGGTTCCCTGTGTGTTCTAACTGTAGGGGGATGGGACTGACTAGAGGGGATGACAGATCGTGGTTCCTAGCTATTAGGAACTTACAATCTGTCTCTCTTCACAGAACAGAATAGGGATTTGTGTGTTTACACACACACGTGTCCCTTTTCTGCCTCTCATGCTCGTGGCCGGCGGTCATCGCGACTGTAGGCCACGAGCATCGGCACCCCCGCAGTGCAGCAGGCACGTGCGTGCGCCTGCTATCCAACTTAAAGCAGCCGATGTATAGCTAGGACGACTCGCGGGGTCGTGCCGACCTGCCGCAGTATAATGGCGGCGGGCCTTCGGCTAGCGGTTAAATATGCAACTAGCATGATGATAAGGAGGGAAAGTAGGACCAAGGAAGGTAAAATATGAGCAGATTAAATGTCTCTGACTTTGACCTGTGAGCTGCTGTGTGGGACAGGGACTGGTCTGACTAGATCTATGTATATGTCATCCATTGCAGGGGTGTTTTAATGGAGTGCAAGGGACACCCCCTAGTTACTTCGGTCTCCAACAGGTTTGTGACACTTACAAGTAGCAGTTGTCTCTTACTGCAAAAGGTTAATGAAGTCCAGTGTGTATATAAGAATATCTCCACCCATTGTATTACCTTTAGCCTAAATATTTTCAGCCCTAATAAGCCCTTTTACATATGTACAGTATCTGTGAACGTCATTGAAGGTTTTCAATTTATAATATTATTCCTGAGTCATGTCTTCTACACATTTATGCTAGGAGGAAACCTATCTTTACAAACAGTCGTCAATTATTATGCAGAGTCTATATATTATATATAATCTCCTGTCAGACACTGCAGACCTGTGCGTTTACAACGATGTGCCAGGAGGCGTTTGTGTGAAGGATGTCTGTTGGAATGTATAGTATGTCTGAAGTGCTGACATGCTGGCAACAACATCCCTCTCCGAATTCCATCCCATGCATTATTTACAGCAGTATAGTGAATGTATATTAAGTTTAACAGGTGCCATTTTCAGGATGATACACTTGTGTACAGAAAAAGACCCCACGTCTTAAATGATTAATGGTGTGTACTGAAGAAGCTGTTCAAATTGACGTATTTTATTTCTACAAAATATATACGCATGTATTTGTAGAGGTATTCATATTGAATGCTATTGTGTAAACAAGGTCTGTAAGGTTTTCTATTTTTTATTACACTTTTAGGTGTAATTTTAGATTTAGATTATTTCACTCGTCTCCTTCTTGGTGTAATTTGCTTCTTGTTTGCTTGAAAAGCCATAAAGCTCAATTAAATAATCTGTATTTTAGTTACTTTAGGACCACCAAAGTGTGGGATGTGTGGTAGGATCCCATTCACCACTTGGTTCATTGGCTTAATAAGCCTATAAAACTTTGTAGTAGCTGGATGTTTTACATTTCCTTTGGGCTCCAGATTCAGAAGAGTTCAGTGGTCCTCAGTGTTAGGTTGATAATTTTGAAGGAGCAGAGGGATTCCCCCCCCCACACTTTTCCTTTAAAATGATAGTCCAGATCTGATAGTCATACAAAATGGTACTAGCATATGAAGAGACCTGCATACCCACAGCCTCCTAGATGTAGGGATACTAGCCATATCGCTGGCCCCACAAGCCTGCAGTACTTTGTGGTGGAATTTATTCATGGCTATGTTTTAGGATTATCATGCAATGTTGCTGTTTTATGAACCTTTTTCACCCATGCCTATACCCTATTATGGATTATGCTGCTGTATTCAATAAATACTTGTACCTTTATATTTGTCTACCCTTTGATCACCATTTACACCTCATTTAAAGTCCCGTGGGCGACTTTCATTTGCTTTTTTCTGATATTAGGGATGGAGGTGTTTTATGTTAGGGGTCAGTTCCCAGACTTTCCTTGTAAATTTGTACCCAGGTGGAAAACACCATAATGCCCTGGTCTGATGCTGACCCTAGATCCTAGGGGCTACATGGGTTCGGCTACTACTGAACCTCCATGACCCTTACTAGCATATCTTTATATTATTGTTTATATAATCTATCATGTACTTGTAGACCTAGCTCCTCCACTGCGCCCGTGTTCGGGTTGGGCGGTCTGTTTTACCCCCCGGGAGCTGCGATGCACAAATGGGGATTCATTTCCCCAGCTGTCCCCGTCTCTCTGGTTTTTCCGGAGGGGCGGGGCCACCAGTGCATCGGCGTCATGCCTTTCCACGCCCACCTGGGGATGTCTGCATCACAGCGGCCCCCCCTTTTTGATGGGCGGGATGTGTCATCCTGAAGGGGGCTGGGGATCGCGAGTGCCTGCCTCGTTGCGGCGGGTGCGTTGCGATCCCCTTTGCCCCACCTGACGCATGACGTTAGGGGCGGTGAGCCCGGCGGATGTCCGGATATAAGGCTGGGGGTGTCAGCATGGCAACTTCCCTCTCACTATTTCTCCTACACTCAGTCCGGACGCTGCATATTTTGGTAAGCACTCTACTCATTTACTCTTGCATAATTACCGGCACTCCACAGCGGACCTATCCCCACTTGCTGCTTTTGATTGATTCCCTTTATTACACTGTTTTTCTTTCCACACGGAAATACTTCTCTAGTTCATTACACCATCAACTAATTTGTCCTCCTCTTCACTCTGTTTCATCTCCCCCCCCCCCCCCCCCCTTTCACTTTCTCTTCCTCTCTCCCCTGGCCCTGTTCTTCCCTTCTTTTTTCTTTTTTCTTTCTTCTCCTGTTTGTCTTTTCCTATCATCATCCACCTCACCTCCCCCTGCTTTCCCCTCCTCCCCCTCCACTCTCTCCCCTCTTTCATTCACTCTTCTACCTTGTACCCTCCTTTTTCCCTCTGCTCTGCGGGACACCTTATGCATATCATGCAAGCAGTACATATGTATATCTCTATGACAATACCAATGTCACTACTTTAGATCTTGTCTATCAACATATCTTGTATTTCATGTCACGATATACATTTCATACTTATTTACTTTTTAACTATATATTACCACATGTTTACATTCCATACAGAGAGCTGCTCTGCAGTACATTTGGGAACAATCTGGGTTCACGCCCTCTTCTCTTCTCTTCACTCTGCCATGCTGCCCCCCCCACGCCTGGCCCCGGTCCTCTGGTTGGTTCCTCGGCCCCTTCAGCTCCCGGGGGAGATGCTCTCCGCCGACCTGTGCTTGGGTTATGTGTTTGTAGCCTTGGCTTTACTAGTAAGTATGGGATGACCGGTTCTGGCTTCTTGCTGTATCCCTTCATAACCGCTACTCTAATTACTTTATCTGTATTTACAGACAGCAGCTATGCACATCAGCCCCTGATGAAGCGAGGAAAGCTCGCGAAACGCGTCGGGTTAGAGATGTACTATGCATACCTGTATTATATGTATTACTATTTATTCATGGCTATGTTTTAGGATTATCATGCAATGTTGCTGTTTTATGAACCTTTTTCACCCATGCCTATACCCTATTATGGATTATGCTGCTGTATTCAATAAATACTTGTACCTTTATATTTGTCTACCCTTTGATCACCATTTACACCTCATTTAAAGTCCCGTGGGCGACTTTCATTTGCTTTTTTCTGATATTAGGGATGGAGGTGTTTTATGTTAGGGGTCAGTTCCCAGACTTTCCTTGTACTTTGTGGTGGAAGGGTATATTTTCCCTTTAGGCTCCATTCACACCTAAGTGTACTAGAATCGCACACGAAATCACGGGATACGTTTGTGATGCCATTATTTCTTAAAGTGTTTGTAAAGGCAGAAGGTTTTTTATCTTAGACCCCTTTCACACTGAGCTGCCCTGGGCGTTACCAGGGTTTTAGTGGCGCTATTTGGCCACTAGTGGGGCGGTTTTAAGCGGTTAAATCTGCCCGCAAAATGCTGCTGCCACGGCGCTTTGCAGGCGGTATCACAGTGCTGCCCCATTGTTTTCAATGGGCAGGAGCAGTGGAGGAAGGGTGGAGGAGAGGTGTATTCACTACTCCTACACTGCTGCAAAGAAGCTGCTGGCAGGACTTTTTGTGGCGCCCAGCCAGCGCAGCGCCCCATTGTGAAAGCACTCAGGCTTTCACACTGGGTTTGTAGCTGAGGCTTTTTTCAGGCACTATGCAGGCGCTATTTTTAGCGCTGTAGAGCCTGAAAAACGCCTAAGTGTGAAAGGGGTCTTAATGCATTCTATGCATTAAGTTAAAAAATCTTCTGTATGCAGCAGCCCCCCTCGGCTCCCCTAACACTTACCTGAGCCCCATCTCGTTTTTGGCAATGTGCACGAGTTCCTCAGCCATCTGGGACTCTTCCTCCTGATTGGCTAAGACACAGCAGAAGCGCCATTGGCTCCTGCTACTGTCAAAGTCGGTTAGCCAATGGGGCGGGAGAGGGTACAGGGCTGAATCACGGCTCCGTGTCTGAATGGACACAGGGAGCTGTGGATCGGCTTGGGTGCCCCCATAGCTAGCTGTGGGGGAACTTAACAGGAGGGAGGGGCCAGGAGAGCCGAAGAGGGACCCGAGAAGATGAGGTTTGCAAAATCAACTGCACAGAGCAGGTAAGTATAACATGTTTGTCATTTTTAAAGAAAAAAAAAACGAGACTTTAGTATCACTTTAACCACTTCCCTACCCGGCTATTGTCAAATGACATCCACAGATGGGATCTCCCATCCTGGGTGGATGTCATATGACGGCCTGGGTTTCCCGGCCGCCTAGGGGGCGCGCGCGCGCGCCCGCCGCGTTGCTCGGGACCCGGTGCGTGTGCACACAGATCCACGTTCTGTCAGTTGAGAGGAGACCTATCTGTGTTCCCAGTACAGAGGAACACTGATCAGTCTCCTCCCCTTGTACATCCCCGCCCCCCTACAGTTAGAATCATTCCCTAGGAAAAAGATTTAACCCCTTGTGTCCCCCTAGTGGTTAACCCCTTCACTGCCTGTCACATTTACACAGTAATCAATGCAATTTTATAGCATTGATCGCTGTATAAATGTGAATGGTCCCAAAAATGTGTCAAAAGTGTCCGATGTATCCGCCATAATGTCACAGTCATGAAAAAAAATAGCGATCGCCGCTATTACTAGTAAAAAAAAATAAATAAATATTTTTTTTAAAAAAATGCCATAAATCTATCCCGTATTTTGTAGACGCTATAACTTTTGTGTAAACCAATCAATATACGCTTATTGCGATTTTTTTTTTTTTTACCAAAAATATGTAGAAGAATACGTATCGGCCGAAACTGAGGAAAAAATTAGTTTTTTAAAAAAAAAATTGGGATATTTATTATAGCAAAAAGTAAAAAATATTGTGTTTTTTTTTCAAAATTGTCGCTCTTCTTTTGTTTATAGCGCAAAAAATAAAAACCGCAGAGGTGATCAAATACCACCAAAAGAAAGCTCTATTTGTGGGGAAAAAAGGACGTCAATTTATTTGGGTACAACGTCGCACGACCGTGCAATTGTCGTTTAAAGTGCGACAGCGCTGAAAACTAAAAATTGGCCTGGGAAGGAAGGGGGTGAAAATGCCCTGTATTGTACCGGTTAATGACACCCCAAGCGTGGTGCGATTTTGCAGTGATTGTCATGCGACAAAACATGCTAAAATCGCTGCAAAAATTGCACTGCCAAACGCTCCTGGCTCTGTGCCACAATTTGGTACATGAACTTCGTTGGAGCATTTTTGAAGCGGAGGGAGGCCCATTCAAATGGTGCCACTCTAAAAACGCGCCCCAAAAACACACAAGAATGCTAAAAGAATTGTGGTGCAGCAGGAATTGCTGCACTAAGCTTAGCTGTGAATGGAGGCTTATGTGTACTAAAAATATTTAATAAAACGTTAAAGTAGAACTATAGGCAAAGCTTTTTTTTTTTCCATTTTGGATACAGTAAGAGCGGGTTATAGTCCCTGCCAATTTATTTTTTGGCATTTGTGTTCCATTGTGGAGATTTCCCTTCACTTCCTGTCCCATAGCTTAAACAGGAAGTGCAAGGAAATCCCTGCAAATTAAGGGAATCCCTTTGGGCCACCCAGGTCACCAGAACTAGTTTCCCCATTGTAAGATTTCCCCTTTAATACTTTTCTGGGGACAACCCAAAGTTTGGGATTTTATTTTTTATTTTCACTTTCAATGATATTGGCAAACAGGACAAATAAAGAGGGTGACTCTCGCTAATGGGGGCACAGACAGCAATAAAAACTGACAAAAACTGACAAGTGTTCTAATCCCTCTCCACTCTAAAACTCTGTTGTTGTACTAAACATCCAGTCGTGCCTATACCACATTTCAGGATCAGCACTGGACAGCTCCTTAACCACACTTGCTCTGTATGGTAAAGCTGAATTCCAACGATTATGCCGTTCGTAACATCGATGCCGCATCGTGGACACCCGAATCACGATGCATACTTGGCCGGGGCTCCTTTTGCATGAATTACTGCATCGATGCAGCGTGGCTTGGAGGCGACCAGCCTGTGGCACTGCTGAGGTGTTATGGAGGCCCAGGCGTCTTTGATAGCGGCCTTCAGCTTGTCTGCATTGTTGGGTCTAGTGTCTCTCATCTTCCTCTTGGCAATACCCCACAGATTCTCTATGGGGTTTAGGTCAGGCAAGTTTGCTGGCCAATCAAGCACCATGATCATTAAACCAGGTATTGGTATTATTGGCAGTGTGGGCAGGTACCAAGTCCTGCTGGAAAATGAAATCAGCATCTCCATAAAGCTGGTCAGCAGAGGTAAGCATGAGGTCCTCTAAAGTTTCCTGGTAGAGGGATAGCTGCGCTGACTTTGGACTTGATAAAACACAGTGGTCCAACACCAGCAGATGATATAGCTCCCCAAATCATCACTGACTGTGGAAACTTCACACTGGACCTCATGCAACTTGGATTCTGTCAAACAAGAAAACAGAAAAGAGAGGGCGCACTGGCCTTGTGCATTATCATTTAACAAGTTTATTTAAAAGAACACGTAATAAAGCTACTCACAAAGGTAGATGCCTGGCTCTGAAGAAGAAGGAGTAACCTTCAAAACGCTTCAGCCAGCAGCGGTTTGTACGTCCTCTTTGTAGGATCTGGAGACTGCTATCAGTGGACAGACTATCACAAGTCAAAGACTATTTTAAGCGTGATTTTTAATCTACCTTTGTGAGTAGTTATATTACGTGTTCTTTTAAATAAAATTGTTAAAGGATAATGCACAAGGCCAGTGCGCCTTCTCTTTTCTGTTTTCTTATTTGATTGCTAGGACATCCCTATCCTGGAAGGCAGCAAGGCCAAAAGTTATCGTCCATCCTCAATTTTGAACTGTCGGGCTAACACATTTATGCGCAAGAGTATTTGTTTTGTTGTATTAAACTTGGATTCTGTGCCTCTCCACTCTTCCTCCAGACTCTGGGACTTTGATTTACAAATGAAATGCAACATTTTCCACAGTATGAATGCAGAATGAATGAGACACATTGGAAAACATTATTTTCTGTGTTTCCTTGCAGTGACAGATGTTTTACAATGCTGTAAAATGTCTGCCACTGCATACTGTGTGAATTAGCCCTAAAAAAAACCTTCTGCAAGCTGCTGCCACAGAGCCCCTAAATACTTACCTGAATCTAAACTCGATTCACTTTATCGGGTATATGAGAGGGTTTACAACCACTTTAAAGTTCATTACAATTATGTTTTCCCTATTAAGTTGGCAATCTTGATACCATTTGCATTTGATGATATTTATATTGTTCATTAATGTTTAGCAGTGGTAATAATATGTGCTGTTGACTATTGTTGGAAGATCCTGCAGTTCAAATATTCAAAGAAAAAGAGGACGGGGGCTCTCACCTCAAAAAAAAAAAACATTCTCAGTTTATTGTAACATAGTGATGCACCAGCATGCCACCTGGTGCTAAACAACAACCCTTTGGAGGGTTGTTTAACACCCGGTGGCATAGTGGTGCATCACTATGTTACAATAAACTGAGGATGTTTTTTTAAAAGGTTATTTCACCTTTACCAAAACTTGCCTATGCAGATAAGGGGCATCTATAGATAAAATCAAACTGGAAAGCATTGACCAAAGTTGAATAATGCCTTTGCTAAAAGTGTACTCCATTTTTGTACCTCATGAATCCTTGCTGGAAAACTTCTAGGACATTGCTAATAGACACCTAGCTGTTACTGTTCACTATCACAGGAGTGAGCTCTCAAACGCTGAGTTTAGAGCTACTGCGCCAGGGGAGAGAAAGCACGTGATGGGGTTTGCATTGGAGGAAGAGCTCATTGCTGTGTTGGTGAAGGTGAACAGTAACAGCCAAGCTTCTCTTAGCAACACACTTAGCAACATCCAAGAAGTTTTCCAGTCAGGCTTTGTAAAGTACGTAAATGGCCTGCACCTACAGCAAGGGCATTATTCAACTTTGGCCAAAGCTGCACAGTATGTTTTTATTTACAGATGCCCCTTATCTGCATAGGCAGTTTTTTTGGTAACCCTTCAAGCAGAGCAGCTCCTCCCCATTTTCTTTGACTCTTTGGACTGCAGTGACTTTGGTGGCTTTTGATTGTGGGGAGCCTGCATCCACTGCTGGGAGGTTGGAGAAGTCTGTAGTGGAGCATTACCTTGCAAGTATTTTTTGAAGTTGTTTTTATTTTGAACAGGTGTATATATACAGTAGGGACGGAAAGTATTCAGACCCCCTTAAATTTTTCACTCTTTGTTATTTTGCAGCCATTTGCTAAAATCATTTAAGTTCATTTTTTTCCTCATTAATGTACACACAGCACCCCATATTGACAGAAAAACACAGAATTGTTGACATTTTTGCAGATTTATTAAAATAGAAAAACTGAAATATCACATAGTCCTAAGTATTCAGACCCTTTGCTCAGTATTTAGTAAAAGCACCCTTTTGATCTAATACAGCCATAAGTCTTTTTGGGAAAGATGCAACAAGTTTTTCACACCTGGATTTGGGGATCTTCTGCCATTCCTCCTTGCAGATCCTCTCCAGTTCTGTCAGGTTGGATGGTAAACATTGGTGGACACCCATTTTTAGGTCTCTCCAGAGATGCTCAATTGGGTTTAAGTCAGGGCTCTGTCACAGAGTTGTTGTGAAGCCACTCCTTCATTATTTTAGCTGTGTGTTTAGGGTCATTGTCTTGTTGCAAGGTAAACCTTCGGCCCAGCCTGAGGTCCTGAGCACTCTGGAGAAGGTTATCGTCCAGGATATCCCTGTACTTGGCCACATTCATCTTTCCCTCGATTGCAACCAGTCATCCTGTCCCTGCAGCTGAAAAACACCCCCACAGCATGATGCTGCCACCACCATGCTTCACTGTTGGGACTGTATTGGACAGGTGATGAGCAGTGCCTGGTTTTCTCCACACATACCGCTTAGAATCAAGGCCAAAAAGTTCTATCTTGGTCTCATCAGACCAGAGAATCTTATTTCTCACCATCTTGGAGTCCTCAAGGTGTTTTTCAGCAAACTCCATGCAGACTTTCATGTGTCTTGCACTGAGAAGAGGCTTCCGTCGGGCCACTCTGCCACAAAGCCCCGACTGGTGGAGGGCTGCAGTGATGGTTGACTTTCTACAACTTTCTCCCATCTCCCGACTGTATCTCTGGAGCTCAGCCACAGTGATCTTTGGGTTCTTCTTTACCTCTCTCACCAAGGCTCTTTTCCCCCAATAGCTCAGTTTGGCCAGACAGCCAGCTCTAGGAAGGGTTCTGGTCGTCCCAAATGTCTTCCATTTAAGGATTATGGGGGCCACTGTGCTCTTAGGAACCTTAAGTGCAGCAGAAATGTTTTTTGTAACCTTGGCCAGATCTGTGCCCTGCCACAATTCTGTCTCTGAGCTCTTCAGGCAGTTCCTTTGACCTTATGATTCTCATTTGCTCTGACATGCACTGTGAGCTGTAAGGTCTTATATAGACAGGTGTGTGGCTTTCCTAATCAAGTCCAATCAGTATAATCAAACACAGCTGGACTCAAATGAAGGTGTAGAACCATCTCAAGGATGATCAGAAGAAATGGACAGCACCTGAGTTAAATATATGAGTGTCACAGCAAAGGGTCTGAATACTTAGGACCATGTGATATTTCAGTTTTTCTTTTTTAATAAATCTTCAAATATGTCAACAATTCTGTGTTTTTCTGTCAATATGGGGTGCTGTGTGTACATTAAAGTGGAGTTCCACCCTAAAGTGGAAATTCCGCTCATTGGATCCCCCCCTCCAGTGCCTCAATTGGCACCTTTCAGGGGGGAGGGGGGGTGCAGATACCTGTATAATACAGGTATCTGCACCCACTTCCGGGAATAGCTAGCCGCAGCTAGCTGCAAAAGCCCCCCCCCCCCGTTATGTTGTGGGAAACACACAGTTCCCACAACACAACGGGGACCAGTGTAGACACGCAGCGCGACTCGCGCATGCGCAGTAGTGACCCGGGCAGTGAAGCCGCAACGCTTCACTTCCTGATTCCCTGACCGAGGATGGCGGTGGGGGCAGCCGAGAGACGAGCGATCAATCAGCTTCGGCTGCCGACATCGCTGGACCCTGGGACAGGTAAGTGTCCATTTATTAAAAGTCTGCAGCTGCAGTATTTGTAGCTGCTGGCTTTTAATATTTTTTGTTTAGGGTGGACTCCCTCTTTAATGAGGAAAAAAATGAACTTAAATGATTTTAGCAAATGGCTGCAATATAACAAAGAGTAAAAAATTTAAGGGCGTCTGAATACTTTCCGTCCCCACTGTGTATATATATATATATATATATATATATATATATATATATATATATTGCTGACAGTGTATGTAGCACTTTACACATCAGTCCCTGCCCTCTAAGAGCTTACAGTCTAAGGTCCCTATTGCACATGCATACACATATTATAGCCATTTAAAGAGTATGTTACCCCAACATTTCATATTTGTGATATGTTTCTGCTATACCAAGTACTTCAGTTAAAAAGTATGCTGTTTTCTTTGTAGTTCTTCCTTTGTGTGAAATTCCTGGTGATCCTGCCAGTCCCTTTCCTCTCCTATTTCAAACTGACCATGCCAGGCATAGAAGCTCATCCGTCCCAGTGTGGTCAGTTTTCTGGCTGTTCTGGGAGAACAGCCTGCCTGTCTTCCAATGTCCAAGACTTGTGCTGACATGACTGCACAAACATTCACTGGGAAGATCAGTGTACTGCTACTTCTCCACCTCCACCTCTCTAAGCCATGTATGCAGCTGAGAACAGACATTATGCGATCACCCATAACAAAAAAAAAAGAGAAATAAAAGCAATTTATCATTTTTCTTATATACAAACATTTTGCCTCTCATTTCTATTTTAAACTGAATGGGTTGTTTTACAAGGTAAAGGTTCACATATACTTTAACCCACCAGAATATCTTTAGAGTGTGGGAGGAGACTGAAGCACAGGGAGCAAATACAAACTTCATGCAGGTAGTGTCCTGACTGGATTCAAACCAAGGACCCTAGTTTTTCAAGGCAGTAGTGCTAACTACTAAAGCCATTATGCTGCCCTAGATGAAATTAAAGTGTTACTAAATCCAGGACCCTGCATTCTCTATATCTGGTCTCCCACAGTACACAGAACATGGAAATACAATTATTTTCGTAAATATAAATTGCTAAATACCTTTTTTCAGCAGTATATAGCAGTCTTGTGATGTCAATCAGTGTCTGGTTAAAGCTTGTAGGAGGAGTTTTCATTTTCCTCTGACTGTCCTATGAGGCTGCGGGTCCCCTGACCCTCTGAATGGACAGTGCCGATTGGCCATGTGCTGATCACATGCACCCTCCCAAGAAAGAAAGAAAAACTCTCTAGCAATACACACCAAACTGAGCATGTGCAGAGTGACTCCAAAGACCCTGTCTTTTCAGGAGATGGATTGGGGACAGTGGAAGAAGGGGAGGACCAGAGAAGACAGAATCAAACAGCCTTTTTACACAATGCAGAGGATTAACCCCTTAGGTTCCACAGTAAGTATAACAAGCATGGTTTGTTGCATGTACAGGCAGATTTTACTGTTGTGAGTTTAGTAACACTTTAAGTGTAATCTGCAACTAGTTGGAATAACCATATAAAATGATTGCGCTAATTTCATAATAAACAACATCTGCTGGCACTTTAATCCAACAGGGTATTATGCAGCAATCAAAAAATAAAAAAGTTCAGCTCTAATATGAAACATAATAAATGTTTGGATCAATATACGTGAACAGTAATGGTATCATATATTAAGCGATAAAGTGCAATGTGTAAAGAAGCAAGTGCAACGCTGAAAATAAAACACAATTTGTACTCAAAGGGGTATACATGAACAGTAATGATAGCATATATCGATTAATAAAGTGCAATGTGCAACTAAATGAATATGTTCAAAACAAAGCCCAAGTAGCGCAAAAGGCCACACATAGGAACTGTAAATACAGAGCAGCCACTGTGTGTCAAGACAGTCCAGATGTGAAAAGTTGGAAATTAAATCCACTCCAGAAGTAATCATAAAATATCCAATGTCCACTTAAGGAGTCACCAAGACATATGCATCTACCACCCAGGAGGGAGAGTAAACACGCTTACTGAAACATGTGGACTCAACTGCCAGCGGCAAAGATTCATAGAAAACAAAAGGTCTCCACTCTTACGAGCTTTATTTAGAAGGTAGAAAGCTTATATCAAGTCTGAAGTTACAGGCATATCAATGAAACATCTTCATAATTATGATCACATATGAAATCCAACAAGCCCATTGACATGGAGCAGGCTTAAGTCGACCCAATGCGTTCGTCCGCACAGACATCATCTGGGGTAAGCGCTGCACTTATTTATTTTTTAACTAGTTAGAATAAACCTTAGAGTGGGCCTAGCTTCAGGTGTATTTTTGCATGATAGTGCATGAATGTAAAAGTATAGCACTATACATGCATCTAATACCTCTCACAGACATCTCAGTACTGTCCCTGACAATGTCTTCACTGTCTTTTCTCTCCAGAAAAGTTGCACCATCTTATTTAGGCATGATCTAGAGTCAGCATCTACTTTCAAGACTTAGATGCTGGTTCAGAGATGGCAATATTCTAGTGTCTGAGCAATTTTTCACAAAGGTTTAATATAGATCAGCCCCTTTTATATTGTGATGTGCTAAAGTTTTAATGTTGCAATCTGATTACTGAGGGGATTAGAGACTGAGAAAGTGTTTGCCCCTGCCTGCAGTATACTGCCAGCATTATCTTGGCCTAGGAAGAGTCTCCTGGTGTAGGTTTTTAGTAAGAGAACTTTTTAGAAATGATACCGTTTCTGTATAATTTCTCATCAGGAACTTGTTCGTAAACTTTCTGAAAGGTTCACTATAATAATGTCTAATGTCATTCTATTCACTGATATTATTTTGGTTGCTTTTATCCAAATCAGATGTCAGTCAGCTGCATGTCCTGTAAGTCCTATAAGGAGTGACTCTCTTCCTGTCTGCTCATTGTCATCTTCACAAATACAGAATCAGCAAAATGATATGGAAATAATCCAAAGGCAACCTTAAAAGAGAAAGTTAAAAAAAAAAGATCACATTAAAATGTATTGCAAGCCTGAAGTCCCAAATAAAATGAATTAAGTTCCTTATCTGGCCAGTGCCCACCAGAAAAATCTATAATTCTCTCTCTTGCTCTTCAACCTCTTCTGTGTCTTGTATGAGAGTCACGGATGCTGCCTGGAAGCTTTTACATAAAAGAGTTAGCAGCCCTTCCCTCTCTGAAAGCGTAGGATGTTACTGCAAAGTTTTCATTTGGCTGGAGATATGTGAGAATTCGTCGGTCTGCTTAACACTCCACGACAAGTATAAAAGAGCAGATCGATCAAAGGACGCGTTTTTATATAATTGCTTTTATTCCACTCTGATACAGTTTGTGCATTTGATGTTGCATATACTGTACTTTTTCTTGGTCAGTATAATTTATAAATAGTATAGTGGTTGCAATGTGAAGATTCTGCTTATTGTAGATGAATCCATGTGATCATGGAGGAACAGCAATGTTAGGCCCAATGGACATGTCAGATGATGAGTGACAGGCCTCGGTAATGAAGTTTGTGGTTTATTGTAGAAAAATAGAGAACAAAAAAGGTTACGGCAATGGCAGAGTGATGCTTCACCACTAGTACAAAAATTTCAACTGTTTTCTTACCCACAAAGCTCATAATTTTAATGTGGCTGTGATATCCAGTAGTCAATGGGCGAAACAAACAGTTTTTTCGACCTGAAATTTTTGCAAAAATATGGAGATTTCAGCGAAATTAAAAGACTTTAGCAAAATGTTTTTGAGGCAATTGGGAAGGTGAAATTAAGGTGGCCTCTGTGGTTTTTAAGGGCGCAGTGGGGTTTAAATAGCTCCTGTGGATTATGGAAGCTCTTAACTATCTTAACTCTTTAACTATTCTAAATCTGCTCTTTTGATAAAAAAAATGCTTTTGTTTTTTGTTTTTTTGTTTTTTCCCACAGAAAAATAAAGTGCAAAAAATTGATATTTATAAAAAAAATCTGAAATAAAATACAAAGAACACTAAATGGAATAAACTAAACTATCCTACCACCCCACTCCCCAAACCAAATGTTACTGAGGCAGCTCCATGAACAAAATTGAGAGGTTCCGCTTCAGCAAAATTTCACAGACATTGAAATCAGTAATTTCACAGCAACATAATTTTCCTTAAAATTACTCCGTTCATCTCTAATTTCCACTAATTATCTATGTAAATATGACATGAAATGAACATTAACTTCTTGTCTGCCAAATATGTGTAACCTTGCAGTGGGCCTTCATACCCTCAGTGGTGACATCCTTCCTTTTCGTAACAGGAATTGCCCTGGGGCATTTTTCTATTATTCCTGTGCCATTTTTCTCTTGTATGTCAGTGCATGTGTGCATATCCACTGCGAGGGTTGTAGTGGATGCACATGTAGTTATTACTCATTGTTGAAAGTGGACCAACTTTGATTCCTTTGTGAATTTTGAAGAGTCTTCTTGCATGTATATGAACTGCAGATCATACCTTTTGTCTCTAAGCAATGCAACTCCAGAACTGTGATGTCATTCCTATATAGAAGCCAATGACATACCTACTAACAGTCCTGAATTCTGCATGATCGTCCCGAGATTTAAAATTAATCCCAGCATCCAGCAGATCCAGGAGCCCAATCAGGGTTGACAGAGCAGTGGGTGGAATATCCTGTGTTTCCACTCTGCAACACAGGTAGGTTGCATCCACCACTGCTGCCAGTGATAGTGTTCCATAAGTTTGTGCATACCACAAAGAACTGTGGTTGGTTGCTAGGACAGGTGGAGTTCTAGCAAGCAACTCACATGCTTGCTTCACCCTCAGCATTCAGGGGAGGAGGGCAGAACGTCTTCCTATGGACCTGCAGCCAGTGCTCCACCTCCCAGCTTTCCCCTTTAATTGCAGGCTGCACTGAGACAGAATTAAGTGATGCAAGGTGGATAAGGAAACTCAGGAGACCCTATTTTAAGGTTGGGATGTGGCTCTGGGGACCCAGATGTAAAGAGGGAGACTCTGGGGACCCTAATGTAAAGAGGAAGACTCTGGGGACCCCAATGTGTGTGTGTGGGGGGGTAACTCTGAGGACCCTGATGTAAGAAGGGGGACTCTGGGGACCCTGATGTAAAGGTGGGTGCCTCTTAGGGGACCGTGATGTAAGGGGGAGGCTCTGGGGACTGTGATGTAAAGGGGGTTGACTCTGGGGACCCTGGTTTAAGGGGGAAGTGACTCTGGGGACCCTGATGTAAGGAGGGAGACTCTTGGGCCCCTTATGTAAAGGAGGTGACTAAAGGAACCCTGATGTAAGGGAGGGCTCTGGGGACCCTGCTGTAAAGAGTGCAACTCTAGAGAGCCTAATGTAAGTAGGGGGACTCTGGGGACCCTGATGTAAAGGGAGGTGACTCTGGGGACCTTGACGTAAAGGGGGTGACTCTGGGGACCACAATGTAAAGGGGGTGAGTCTGGGGGCTTTGGTGTAATTCGAGGGACTCTGGCGACCATGTAAAGAGGGATGGCTCTGGGGACCATGGTGCAAGAAGATGGGTTCACAGGACCATCATTTAAAAGAGGGTAGCTCTGTTGACCCTGATTTAAAGGTGAGTGACTCTGGGGACTCTGACGTAAAAGGAGGTGTGGGAACATTGATGTAAAGGGGAGGTAACTGTTATAAGGGAAAAAAAAACCCACATCCGCCACTAACAGTCAATCATCTGGAGAAACCAATGGACTGTGTAGGAAAATGAGCCAGGCAACAGATATTTCCTAAGGTGGCTGTATGTGATCGCACCTGGATGGGTTGGAGCAAGAAACTGAACACTACTAAACAAAAGCGCACAGGGATAACCTGATTGAAAATCCGATATGTGAAGACTGTTCCATGTTGAAACCATTAGTGGCACTATAACGATGGCGCAGACATCCAATGATGAGATTAAAAATGCACAAAGCAAGCTATTGGATGTCCATCTCGCCATGGGACTTCTGTGCCCTCCTTATAGTTCCACTTATGGTGGGATATAACTGTTACTGAGCCTTCACACATCAGATTTTAATCAGGTTATCCCTGTGCACACATTTGTTTAGTAGTATTCAAAAACGAAAACTAGGCCTCGAAACAAATAAACTGCATAAGATAGATAAGGGGTACCATCATTCAAGACTTATTGAAAGAAAGGTGGGAATGGAGGCCAGTCCCCTACTGGTGCTCCATAAGCAAAGAGAATATGGACTATCTCTGTACCAGTTTAGACAGTTTACACAAATGGCAAATCGCCAACGTATTGGGGATCACTTATAATATTCCACAAATGGCAAACTTACTACCATAGGTCGCCTTATTGGCTTATACCACAGATTTAACCCTGATGTGGTCACATTTTTAGTTTTAGATGTGATCCCCCAGGACCCTAGAGGGGGTGATTGGGATAGGGCCATTTAGCAACATGAGACCATGTGAATCGAGAGGCTCAATGCCAATAATCCACTGGGCCTCAAAGAAATTAATTCTTATAAACTGTTTTTGTAACTAGTGTGGCCATGTTGTGCTTCTATTCGAATGACTATTGAGTCAGGTATGGCACTATTTGACCACACTGTGTCTTGACTTTTTAATTCATCACCGAGCCAAATCGGGCATCAAGTACTAGTTTGTATTCTGCATATATATTGTTTGTATAATGTTTTTTTTCTCCTTTTTCTCCTCCACTATACCTGTACCTCTGTTACCCTTAAGGATGACATCAAGTATTTGTGACACACATGTATTGTTATTTTGTATTTTTAACATAGTTTTGGCATGGAATCTGTTTAACATGTTACGATGTATTGGGATATCCTATTTTTATCTCTCTTTCTATTTTCAGTGTGCACAAAATTCTATGTAATAGAAGAGTCTCTTTTTTTTGATTGTTCTGAGGTTTATATGTGTATGTGATGCTCTTTCTTGTGGCACAGCAATCAAAGCATATTTAATAAGTACAAGGAAGCCTCGGATTTGTTTAACCATGCCCCTTAAGCCCCTCCCACTGTTAACTGTTTGGCCACACCCACAATATAATCACAGACACTCTTTGCTGCTGTACTACATCATGAAGCGTCCCTTAATCTCAAGTTCTAAAGTTGAGAGATATGCTATAGATAAACCATTACTATGTAGTAAAACACTCTTATGATGCTTAATTCATGTGAGCCAGATAGCATACACTGCTAAGAATATCTCCCATTCTTATAGGGAGCTGAGTGTATCCTGAGAACTGAGTGGACGGAAAGGATCCCTCAGTGGAGGTACAAAACATCCATATAAAAAAGTATACACTTTACAACAATAGTGAACATGTAAGATAAAATGGACCTAAAACCATTATAGTTTTCCTTTTAATGTATACCAAAATAAAAAGTTATATTTAACTTGCATTATATGTGTTCTACTGTATATGTGTCTGATTGAAGGAATTATGAAGAAGATTTGGTGGCTAAAGTGATAATCATATTAATTGTATTCCTTGTATGAAGCAGAATCCAGAACAGCTCTTAAAGCCTAACTCCGGGTTGGACACCATCCACTGGAGAAACTTTCCCCCAGGACCAATTTTTAATGTTATATACACACCATTGTTTCATTGTCTTCTTCTTGCTCAGATGATATCCTGGGGTCCTATTCTCTCTGAGTCCAATGTGGGGGGTCCTCTATGCTGCAGAATACTTTTATAAGCATTTTCCTGTGAGCCCATTAATGACAAATGCACAGGGAAGTGATTTGAATGGTGCTGGACATCATTCAAAGAGCAGTGGTGCAGAAGGTAGAATGCAGAGGGGGCAAGTAATACTTGGGGATACCTATTTTTTTAGGTGGAGATGGGCTTCAAAAACAGGTTTTTACAAATTGATTTTTTTTTTTTTACTGACTTTGAATTAATAAAACATTTATGTTGATGGTGTACAGTTGTAAGTGGTAGAACGTAACAGATCTGCAGGGTCTAATTATGATTTGTAGATTTTCTCCTTTCTTCTTTGTTAATAGAACATTTTGTGAAATAATTCAGCCCTATCTCATCCTCTTTTCAGTCTGAGTCGTTTTTGAATATTCAGCATCATCTTATGTTATTGCAAACATTTTCATTTCCTGACTACTACAGGCTATTTGTGCCTTGGTACAGATATCAAAGCCAGGCTTTACCCTCTTAACTTCCTCTGACCGAGGGCAAATAAATCGTTTCATGGTGCAGTGTAATCTGTGTAAAGTCTGTAAGCATGGAGACAAAATCCTCACCCATTGCAAAATATTGTTTTAAAAATAAACAATAATAATGGTTTGCGCAATGTTTTATGTTTTTTATGTTTGTAATTACATTTGTATTTTAAACTGATGTTTTATATGTTTTTTTACTATTTATAAATACATCTTAATTTCACAAATGCACATTTAATTGAAGGTGCACCCTTGACACTGGATTCAAAAAGTAATATGGGTTTTTTAAGCAGAGAGCACAAGATATGCTGATTGTGTTCAGCCTGCCCCTCTTTAATTGACATTCTGTTAAGAGCCACCTGGTGCAAGAAGAAGGGGAAAAAGTCAAGACCCCTAATCATGCAAATAATACAACATTTAGCTACTGAGCTCTATAAACAACTGACTTTTATTTAGACAAGTTGTTAGGATTGACCTGAAAAGCATGCCCAAGAGTGAAACCCATTGACTGGAAGTTGTAAAAAATATCCGTGTCATTTTTTTTTATGTTTGAAATAAAAACATTTGTATTAATTTTAAGTAATTCAACAGTTGTGTAGCTCATGCTGGGGCAAAAGTTCTATGCATACAACAAAGAATACAGAAACAACATTAATGGTAAGAAACAGTGGGTTGGTGTATAGGGCCAATTTGCAAAGTCACTTTTAGTTCACCTTCAGGGGGTAGTTCAACTTACTCTGCTTACAAGGGGGTGAAGAAGGGAAGTAGGGAAAGAGAAGTAGCGGAGGGAGGAGGAAGAAAACCGCCATGCAAATGAGGGAGGGAAGCACAAATTCTGGGCACAAAAAAAGAACACCCTTTCAGTAGGCCCCCACTGCACTGTAAAGGTTAAATGCTTATTATTTCTAGGGTTGCTGGAATAAGGAGAAATACTTATCTTATTCCACATACCTCCCAACATTTTGAGATGGGAATGAGGGACACCTACCAGCAAATGTATGTAGGCATGGGACACGCCCCCTGCCACACCCCCTTAAAGGAGAATTAACCCAAAAAAAGGTTAATTAAATCCACAAGGGCTTTTTTTTTTACCACTCCTATTCCTTTATATTGGCTTTTAAAATGTACAAATGCAGCAATTTAGAATTTGGAAGAAAGGTTTAGCACTGGGAAACACTTTTTGAAAGATGAAAAGTGCATTTTATATACAGCTATATGGATCAGACCAAAATGAGGGACAAATGAGGGGGAAAAAGGGACAGAGGGAAATCAGGGAAAGTTGGGAGCTATGTATTCCATGCTCCAGAAGGAAGGCTCCTGAAGGCTACTTCAAGCAGTGCAACCTCTCTTAGTAATACTGCCTCTTGTACTCCTTTGTAGACATGACAAGCATTTGGGAGTTGAAGGTTGGAGGCCCACTGCAAGGATATAATTTTAATAATTTCCATGGGCTTTAAACATTTGGCTAACAGAATCTTTACATGATATAGTTTTTCTACACCTAGTGGACCTGTTTTTTTTTTTTTTTTTTTAAGCAAAGGAATCTAGGTAGAGATAAAGGTCATCTTCTATTGCAGACTCTCATATGTGTGCTTGAGTATTACCCTAGCCATAGGGTAAAAAAAAAAAAAAAAAAAAAAGAAAATTTTTTCTTAGTTTCTGTTTATACAATTTTTGCAAATAAGCAATTTTTTTTCACTGATGTGCACTGATTAGACTGCACTGATGGTCACTGATGAGGCAGCACTGATGAGGAGGCACCGATGAGGGTGCACTAATAGGTGGCACTGGGATTTCCTGACAAAGCCACGTGGGTTAGTGGCGTTAGGCGTGGATGCGGAGCCAGGTGACGTCAGTTGACATGTCAAATCGCATGTCAAATCAGCGGCTATTGCCGGCAATGGCACCATCCAAATCCGATTCCCAAAAGTAGTTCCTGTACTACTTTTGGCGACTTCAGGGGGCGATTTGTATAGACATCTGTGCAGGAACCCACACAGATGTCTGTCAAATCGCAGCTGAAGTCAGACTGCATTGCCACGTTAAAATTGTGCGAGTTCAGCTGAACTCGCACAATTTCACTCCCGTAGCAGTGTGAACCTAGGCTTAAAGCTGAGCTCCAGGCCTGATTGGTTCCTATTGCTGCTCTGTCTCTCAGTTTCAGCTCTGCTGTGATACCAAGTCAGCTTCAGAGTCAGGTTGTCCACCTGATATCCTACCAATCTGTCTGTTAAATTAGGTCAAAGTTTTCCTTTTTACCTGGTTCAGTTATACACTGGAAGGACCGATTCTCCTAGAAAATTGTGCTATGACAGTAGGTGATAGGTGACACAGTAGTAGTGGCATGTTTTATGTAGGTGATGCTTTCACTTATCTCATTATGCAAAATTCAGACAAATACATACACTCTCTAGTGGCAACAAATGTGCATATAAAATGTTATTGTGAAAAATATGATACAGGAAAATTTAATATGAAATATGTTAAAAAAAAGAATTGCTGATAAATTCACACAGCTTAAAAAAAACTTTGAATTTACATAGATTTGCATAATTTAGAACCACATGTAGTAGGTGTACATCATGAAGCTCACTCTGGGGTTCATATGGCAGATGATAACAGACACCATTTTCGTACTACAGCACCAGTGTTGAGAGATAACATTCTAACTTATGACTATTACATCAAGGAATATTATTTATATGGAAAAATGTTGCTGAAAGTCAAGCAAATCAAATGCATTTATTGCCACACATCAGTAAGTAAACACATTGAAGAGTTTTCGGTACAATTTGCAGGGAAATAACTAACAATTTGTATAGGTTTTTTATTTATTTCCATAATGTATAGAACTCACTTCAGTCTGCCATTCCCAATTATGCTCCCGATTTTCCTAGTCATAGATTTTCTGCTTGTTTTGCTGTTTTTCTTCCCACCTTTCTACCACAGTAAACAAATTTCTGGCTGATTATAAAAAGAGTATTAGACCAAATTAAAAGACTGAAACACTCTCATTTATATTCCTATACAATGTATACAATTATTTTGACTTTTTTTACCTGCTCATCTTTTAATTCACACTATTTCCCCAGTAGCCAGCTTTGCATGACTGCGGATGAAAAGACGAAAAAAGCACAACTTGATTTATGAACTTTTAATGGAAAATCCCCATGGGTTATGTATAAATCTTATTTATAGCTGGGAAAGGATGTAATAGACTTGCAATATATTTTCAAACCTTGGGAGTACGGAGACACTGTCCTGGTTAATCCATTAAAAAATACAAAGCAGCTTATGATTCCTGAACAGAATTTGCTTAACCCTTTGGCAGCCAAGAGACAATTATCTATTTACTGCCCCACAAAGAAAAAAAGAAAAAATTACAGAAGCATTGATAAAAAAAATTACAACAATTCTGCTTTGACAAACCATCAGTTGACAATGAACACTGCAAAGCTGAACCTGAGATTAGATTTTTCAATCTCAATGGCTTGTAGTGAACTAATAAAGTGCTAGGTTCTACTCTCATAAGGATATAATTATTAGGGCAATGATAACATCCCACATTATAATACTCATTGCTCAGTGCCAATAAATAGACCTGAAATTCCAATTAAACATACCGCCTAACTTTCTGAAATAACGCGGGTCAGCCTTTAGCATTCAGTATGTAGGAAAATGAAACGTCACTGCGATGGCGCCGGTTACACGACCACTAAGGTCTAATATGCAGAAAATCATTGGTGAAACCACACAAGGGCTTTTTGACTTCTGTTTTTTCTTTATTTTGGCTTTTCAAAATAACAAATGCAGTAATATAAAAGTTGGATAAAAAACGTTTAGCACAACAATTTTAGTGGAAAAATAGTAAATTTTGCATAGAGATGTACAGCTGTGGCCAAAAGTTTTGAAAATGACATCAATATTAATTTTCACAAAGTCTGCTGCCTCAGTTTTTACAATGCCAATTTGCATATACTCCAGAATGTTATGAAGAGTGATCAGATGAATTGCAATTAATTGCAATTAATTGCAAAAGTCCTTCTTTGAAATGAAAATGAACTTAATCCCATAAAAAAACATTTCCACTGCATTTGTGAAGAAGGCTTCAGGGCACCCAAGAAAGTCCAGGACCGTCTCTTACAGTTGATTCAGCTGCGGGATCGAGGCACCACCAGTGCAGAGCTTGCTCAGGAATGGCAGCAGGCAGGTGTGAGCACATGTGCATGCACAGTGAGAAGAAGACTTTTGGAGGATGGCCTGGTGTCAATAAGGGCAGCAAAAAAGCCACTTCTCTCTAGAAAAAACATCAGGGACAGACTGATATTCTGCAAAAGGTACAGGGATTGGACTGCTGAGGACTGGGGGTAGTCATTTTCTCTGATGAATCCCCTTTCCGATTGTTTGGGACATCCGGAAAAAACCTTGTCCGGAGAAGAAAAGGTGAGCGCTACCATTAGTTCTGTGTCATGCCAACAGGAAAGCATCCTGAGACCATTCATGTGTGGGGTTGCTTCCCAGCAAAGGGAGTGGGCTCACTCACAATTTTGCTTAAAAACACAGCCATGAATAAAGAATGGTACAAAAACATCCTCCAAGAGCAACTTCTCCCAACCATTCAAGAACAGTTTAGTGACAAACAATGCCTTTTCCAGCATGATGGAGCACCTTGCCATAAGGCAAAAGTGATAACTAAGTGACTTGGGGAACAAAACAATGAAATGTTGGGTCCATGGCCAGGAAACTCCCCAGACCTTAATCCCATTGGGAACTTGTGGTCAATCCTCAAGAGAGGGGGGGGACAAAAAACCCCCCCCACAAATTCTGACAAACTCCTAGCATTGATTATGCAAGAATGGGCTGCCATCAGTCGGAATCAGGTGAATTTCAGGTGTCTTGAAAAAGAAGGGACAACACTGCAAATATTGACTCTTTGCATAAATGCAATGTAATTGTCAATAAGAGACTTTGACACTTGGGAAATGCTTGTAATCATACTTCACTATACCATAGTAACATCTGACAAAAATATCTAAAAACACTGAAGCAGCAGACTTTTTGAAAATTAATATTTGTGTCATTTTCAAATCTTTTGGCCGCTGTACATATCAGATCAAAAAGAGGGACAACTGAGGCACAAGGGACAGAGGGATTTGGTCTCAAAAGAGGGGCAGTCCATCTAAATCAGAGACAGTTGGGAGCTATGCATTAGCATTTCTCTAGTCAAGAGCTATGGAGAGACTTTGCTCTGGGATGGCACCCAAAGGAACTAAAACTGGATTTAAAGAATTAATTTTGGCAGTCAATTAGCAGACCATACAATATACAATACATACAATATATCCTGCAGATCAGAAATCATATTTGAAGCATTTGAAGCCCTTTTAACTTGCCACACAAAGCACTACAAAAGCCTACAGTGCAAACTGTAAAGCATATAAATATAAACGGAGCTCTGATTACCCTTTGTAGTGACTTGAATGGGGCCTCCTCCTGCAGCCCCGTATAAACAAAGCACCCACCATTTCAGTTTTTTAGCAGTTACATTGTAGACCAAATTCAAACTATTAAGGTAAAATATTGTATAAAGGTGTAAATAGGCAAGTAGATAGTATTTTCCAATATACTTGACAGTATGCTTGCAACAGAGAGTAACTATAACTGACACACATGCTAATAAACAAAAGCTTGATTCCCACTGCATTCAGAACGTACGCTTTTAAATTCAAGAACCAAGCAGAATCATCTCAGTTTTATTTTTTTATGTTAGCATTTGGATTGATGGATCAATCAGCTTGCAGCTCTTTGTCCTGTAGGAGTCTTACCACCATACTGAAAGAGCAACACCACTTTCGTGGGAAAAACTTAGGAAATAAAAAACAATAATATAGCTTATGCAATTGCTACACAAGCCATATTGTAACTAAATGTTGTAAAAATGACCTTTCTTTTTCAATCTGAAACATTATGATTTTGTGTAAAACGTGTGTGTACAGAACATCCACAGAAATGTCATTTCCTGCTTATGTGATTGGCTCATTGATTTTCCCAGAAGTCTACACTAAGGTACAAGTCAGATTTTAGGAATCCTCTCCTTTTGGGGAGAAAAAAATAGATAAAATAGAAATGAAAGGCAAAACATTTGTGTATAGATATATAAAAAAAATGAATATTTTTTCCCTTTTTTAATGTAATCACACATTCCTTCTGTTTTCTCTGTTCTGCATAAGAGCTGGGGGGGGGGGGGGGGGGGGTTGCAGCAGGGGCATGTCAGGACAAGTCTGATTATTGTAGAGGGAACACTGAATTCCCAGCATAGCTATAGAGCTGACCACGATGTGTTCTCCTGCTTAGTGTGGTCAGTTTGTAATAGGAAAGCATTTTCTTCAGAGCAGAAACAGGTAAGATCTGCAACATATAAAAACAAAAATAATTCTGCGCCAGAGAAAATTATAACACATAAAAGCATCTTACACCAAAATCTGTGATACCAAATTTGGGCATAAATAAATTAAATAGTGTGGCGCTAAATCAATACAAAAAAAGGTAAAATTACTGCGCTATCCCCATAAAACATGTATAAGAGAATATATAATGTATAAAGTGAATAAAGCTGCAACTAAAATGTGAGACACACACACTACATAATTCATGCAAAAAAAAGCTGCGCTAAATAAATTGAAAAAATATATATATATAAATGCAAAAAATTCAATCACATCTAAATAAAGGAAATTAATATACACACGCTGACACGTGGCCACCAGTGAAAAGTGTGAAAAAATTAAATAATAAAAAACATGAGTAAATAAATTCAAGTCCACTCCAATGGGTTATAGGAAAAAAGGTTCACTAGCAGAACAATCTTCCAAGTGCTGGCTTAGCAAACGTCCAGGCGATGTGAATCGTACAACCGCAACACCAAGAAGATTGTGATGACAAAAGGGTGCCTCCACCAACGAAAATACTGCCGCTTACCAGCTCCTAAGATCTCTTTTTAAAGGAGATTGTGCATGCCTGTGGCTTTCTACCCCAGCCTCGGGTCTTTCAACCTGGATGGCTCCTTGGGTTCTCCCCACAAGGTATCTTCTATAAGGCAGATAGGCATGCACACCCCATAAAAGAATATAAAAAGTACTGCGCTTTTTTTTTTTTAGACCTCTCTTAGCCTGGAGATTGTGAGGAAGGGAAACTAGAATTGATTGGCAGTCATAGTAAATTATTTGGATTAAACACTGTATTGGCTGATTTGACATTCCATAAAATTTGCGATTAAAAGCAGCGATAGTGACAAAGTCTGTCTGCCCAGTATGCTCTTAATTCCAATATGAACAAACATCTATGTTTTGGAGATGATGTGAACAGGTAGAAGTAGTTTTTTTTTACTCCACCAAGAGTATATATATTCTGTTCTCTTCAAAAAGAAAAGAAAAGCCCAAGAAATATGGGCGTAAACTAAATACTTGAGGCTCCACTGAGGCCGAGAGGCAAATCCTGAAGGTGGCTCAAAAGTTGATGTTCATAGGTGTATCAATTGATAGATGACATGCGCGTGAATCGGATCAAGTAGCTGTTCAGGCCGGTAACATCCCGCAGCCGTCTACTTGAGACCAGTTTAAACAGATGTTCAAGATTATCCTGCTCAGCAGGTCCAGGAGGCAGCTTTATGTTTGCAATAGTTGCTATGACAGATTCTATCCTTTAGGCCTTGTGCCCTTCGCTAAGCGTCATGCAAGAAGCTCCTGGCTAGTCTTCCTTTTTGCGGTGAAACAGCTATCTGGGGATATTTTGAATAATATATCCAAAGAATTTCTAGTAAAATAAAGATACCCCTTTTGCCATTTAAGTGAAGGAGTAAATGTATTTTTATTTAAAAGCTCCTTCTTCTGTGCCAGGGGCATCAGCCTCCAGGCAGTCATGACGGCTTCCACCATCAGGTTCAAAGGGTAATCCTCAGGGTTAACCCCAGGGACAAAAGAGGTCTTGGGGGAGGAAGCCTACAAGATACTGTTGCCTCCTTGCTCAATAGGAAGAATTCTTCTGCAGTTCTCAGGGATCTGACAGAAGGAGTGTCAAGACGAATGGGGGACTTCCTCAAAGCTCCAAGGTTCCACCTGGAGTTTCAAGAGTTTCCGTCTCCTCGTTTTCTCAGATCATACGTTCCTAAGGATCCAGAAAAAAAGAAATCTTTCTCTCAAGCATTGGACCATCTTTTGGTAAAAAAATGTTCATGGTGGCCCCCATGTAAGAGCAGAGGTTGGGGTTTGGTTAAATCCAAATAGACATTCTGGATCTCAAAAATCTAAAACTAAATTCCTGAATATAATCTCTCTTTTTTTGCATGAAGTCAATCCAATCTGTTATCTCCATCCTACAAGGAGGAGAACGTCAGGCATCAATCGACGTCAAAGATGCATATCTCCATATACCTATTTCCTCGCTCACTAGTAATATTTACTTTCAAAGTGGAAAATCTTCATTTTCAGTGTGTAGCTCTGCTTTCTGATCTAGCTACTGCACCTCGAGTACAAGGGTTCTGGCTCCTCTTCTAGCCAGATTGAGGGCCCAAGGTATAACGATTATGGTTTACCTAGTCTAACTGTTCTTGATAGACCAGTCGGTAGCCCGCTTAGACCAAAGTATGGTCACCACATTCGCCTACCTGGAATATCTAGGTCAGATTCTCAACCTAGAGTCCTTGACTTTTCTGCAGATGGGGTGAGAAATAAAGCTGGCCTTGAGTGCTTTCTAAGGACAGGTCTCGGCCTTATCGGTATTAATTCAATGACCACTTGCTTCGCATTTTTTGGTTCATAACTTTATTCAGGGGGTAACATGGCTTAATCTCCGGTTAGGTAATCCCTGAACCCTTGGGACTTGAATTTAGTTTTGTCGGCATTACAAAACAGCCTTTTTTTGGGCCGATACGACATATTCCCTTGGTCCTTTTTTGACAAGGAAACTATTTTTTCTGGGAACCATATCTGCTGCAAGAAGGGTATCAGTATTGGCTGCTCTTTCTTGTAAAGAGCCATATTTTTATTGTTCACAAGGATAAGGTAATATTGCGTCCTCATCCTAACTTTTTATCAAAGGTAGTATCAGGTTTTTATCTAAACCAGGATATTGTTCTACCTTCATCTTTCCAGAACCCTGTTCTTTGGAAGAAAAATCACTACATTCTCTTGATGTGGTGAGAGCAGTCAATGTCTACTAAAAGGCGATTGCTCAGATTCTGAAAACGGATGTTTTGTTCGTGTTGCCTGAAGGTCCTAAAAGAAGACAGGCAGCATTGAAATCTAATATTTCAAATGGATTCCACAAGTAATCGTTCAAGCTTATGCTGGGCGGCACAGTGGTGTAGTGGATAGCACTTTCGCCTAGCAGTAAGAAGGGTTGCTGGTTTGAATCCCAACCAGGACACTACCTGCCTGGAGTTTGCATGTTCTCCCTGTGCCTGCGTGGGTTTCCTCCGGGTACTTCGGTTTCCTCCCACACTCCAATGACCTGCTGGTAGGTTAATTGGAATCTGTCTAAATTGTCCCTAGTATTTATGAATGTGAGTTAGGGACCTTAGATTGTAAGCTCCTTGAGGGTAGGGACTGATGTGAATGTACAATGTATTTGTAAAGCGCTGCGTAAATTGATGGCGCTACATAAGTACCTGAAATAAATAAATGGTTTAAAGCAGTAGTTCTACCCTCTCAAATCAAAACACACTCCTCTAGGGCTGTTAATAGGGATGAGCTTCGAGTTCGAGTCGAACCCATGTTCGACTCAAACATTGCCTGTTCGACCGTTTGTCGAATTGCGAACGTTATGGGCCGCTCGTGCCAAATTCAAGTGGCACGTCATTGCCCATAATTCACTGCGGGATCGCAGTGCATTGCTGGCTGATGATTGGCCAAGCATGCACTATGACCCGCATGCTTGGCCAATCACAGCGCCGTCTGTACAGAGAGCCGTAATTGGCCAAAGTCAGGGTGGCTTTGGCCAATTTTGGCTCAGGGGAGTTAGTACACGCCCCACACTATATAAGGCGGCCTTGTGTAGTGTGTTGCGGCGGGGAGAGACAGTGTCATTTGATTTAAGTTAGATAGAGTAGGCAGGCGAGTCAGTTAGCTGCACTTACAGTGTATTGTGTATATATATATATATGCGTCCTAGGTGTTGTATATACACTGTATTCAGTTTAGCTAGATCCGTTCCTGTTATTCTCTTCCTACTGAAAGGCAGGTGTTTTTACAGTATTTACAGTTAGTGTACTGTGTCCTCTGCACAGTGTGCACCTAAAGCTACCTGAAGAAAATTGGTGGTGTTCTTCTGATCCTATTAGTGCCACAGGCAGGTACTGGGGCAGAGATTCTGTCAGCTCTGCAGGGGCAGGTTCAGAAGTGGTTGATGCCACGCCAGCTTAAGCCAGGTATGGTGGTTTGCGACAATGGCACCAACCTCCTCTCTGCCCTCTGACAGGGACAACTGACCCATGTGCCCTGTTTGGCTCACATCCTTAACTTGGTGGTGCAACGGTTCTTGGGCAGGTGCCATCCAAATGCCCAGCGGTTTAATGCTAGCTTGACTAAATTGCTAGCACTTCAACTGCTTTCTTTTCGGTTGGTAGACTCTGCCCCCTTCTGTAAATTTGTGGAATGTGCGGTTCCTCAGTGGCAGGTTCCCAAATGCCACTTTTTCTCACGGAAGGCGATTCCGGCATTCTACTAGCATGTGGAGGGTCATGTCTTGGCCTCGCTGGACAGGGCGGTCAGTGGTAAGGTGCATATTACCGCTGACTCATGGTTCAGCAGGCATGGACAGGAACGTTACCTATCTTTCACCATGCACAGGGTGACTCTTCTGGCAGCTGGGAAGGATGCAGGACAGTGTGCAGTAGTGTTGGAGGTTGTTCTACCACCACGCCTCCAAAATTCTACTAGTGGTGATTCTGCCACACCTCTCTCCTCCACCCCTCCTCTTCTTCTTCATCCATGGCCTCTTCCTGTGCTGATTTGTCCTCAGAACCAGCGGTGCTCCGTAGGCGTTCAAGGGGCTATGCAAGCACGCAGGCAAAAAGATGCCATGCGGTGCTTTAGCTGCTGTGCTTGGGGGACAGGAGCCACGCTGGGGCAGAGATTCTGTCAGCTCCGCAGGGGCAGGTTCAGAGGTGGTTGACGCCATGCCAGCTTAAGCCAGGTATGGTGGTTTGCGACAATGGCACCAACCTCCTCTACGCCCTCCGACGGGGACAACTGACCCATGTGCCCTGTTTGGCTCATGTCCTTAAAGCGGGGTTCCACCCAAATTTTGAACAATATCTGTATGTATTCTCTTCCTTGCCTAGATGCTGACATGCCGTTTAAAAAAATTTAAATCGCCGTAATTACCTTTTATTTTTCTATTCTTCTTTGCACTTCCTGGTTCTCCTCCCGTGGGAGTAGGCGTGTTTCTAGCCTCTCCCAGACTCCGCACAGCCTCCTGGGAGCTAGTCTCAGGCTTCCCAGGATGCCACTGAGCATGTGCGGGAAGGAGCGGTGAATGCTGGGAGCACAGCATTCACCGCATCCAGGAAATAAATGCTTGTGGGCTTCAAATGCCCACAATGAAGATGGAAACCGCCTGCAGTGAATAATATAAGTTATTCTTTCCGACGAAATCTGACACAGGCGGACATATTACACACAATATGTGAGTATGTAATGCTGAGAAGAAAGGTTTGAGAATGAACTAAAAAAAAAAAACACGATAGATAGGTGGACCCCCGCTTTAACTTGGTGGTGCAGCGGTTCTTGGGCAGGTACCCGGGCTTACAAGATGTCCTGAGGCAGGCCAGGAAAGTCTGTGCGCACTTCCGTGGGTCATATAATGCCAGTGCTCGGCTGTCTGACCTCCAAAAGGAGTTTAACCTGCCCAAGAACCGCCTAATCTGTGACATTCCCACCAGGTGGAACTCAACGTTGGCCATGCTGCAGCGGCTGCACATGCAGCAGAGAGCCATCAATGAGTACCTATGCGACTATGGCACCAGGACAGGGTCAGGGGAGCTTGTTTTTTTTCCCCACGTCAGTGAGCTATGATCAGGGATGCATGCACTGTCCTGTCACCATTTGAGGAGGCCACGAGGATGGTGAGCAGTGACAGTGCATGCATCAGTGACACTGTCCCTCTTGTCCACCTGTTGGAGCACACGCTGCGTGGAATAATGGACAGGGCACTTGAGGCAGAACAGAGGGAGGAAGAGGAGGACTTCCTTACCTCTCAAGGCCCCCTTTATCCAGACAGTGTTCCTGCGTGCCCACTGATCACACAGGAAGAGGAGGAGGATTGTGTCAGCATGGAGGTGGAGCCTGGCACTCAGCATTAGCAGCAGTCTTCAAGGGATCATTTAGAGTCCGAAGAAACCCATGGACTTGTACGTGGCTGGGAGGAGGTGGCTGCGGATTATGTCGTCCTTAGTAACCCAGAGGACTCTGGACCGAATGCCTCAGCAAACCTATGCTGCATGGCCTCCCTGATCTTGCAAAGCCTGCGGAAGGATCCTCGTATTTGTGGTATCAAGGGGAGGAATCATTACTGGCTGGCAACCCTCCTTGATCCACGTTACAAGGGTAAAGTTGCAGATCTTATCTTGCCGTTGCAGAGGGAGCAGACGATGAAACATCTTCGGGAGGCCTTGCAGAAAGGTTTGTGCAACGCATTTCCTGAGCCTGGGAGGTTACAATTTCCTGGTCCTCTTGGACAACGTGTTGCTGAGGCTTCGGTCAGTCACAGAAGGAGCGGTGGAGAAGGTGGCTGTTTGACCGATGCATTCAGACAATTTTTTAGTCCGCAGCCTCAAGGTCTGATAGGTTCCAGCAACCTTTGCCAGTGTCTGATTCACATGGTACAGGATTACCTAGGGATAAGATCAGACTTGGACACCTTTCCCACCAAAAATCCTCTGGGTTACTGGGTCTTGAGGATGGATCACTGGCCAGAGCTTGCACAGTATGTAATTGAGCTACTGGCCTGTCCTGCATCTATTGTTCTTTCGGAATGCACATTCCGAAAAAGTGGACAGTGGACAGGTGAACCAATTACAGAGTGCACCTGTCCACCGAATCGGTTGATCTGCTGACCTTCATAAAAATGAATCAGTCTTGGATCACCAGCTACCAAGCACCTGATGCTGATGTAACCGATATGGTCACATCCTGTTATGCTGAGTGACAATCCTCTTCCTCCTCAATTTTCATGCTGATAGCTTGTAAGAACATTTTTGGTTCTGGGCACTGCCACCAGTGGCCAAGGCCCAATTTTTCTGTCCCTGTTTAACAGGGGCGTGTAATTACAATTTGTGATGCAATACTTTGCAGCAGGGCTCATTCCTGCACTCCAACTATAGCATCTGTGAAGGGTTGCAGTGTTGTGGCAGCAGTGACTAAGGCCCAATTTTTCTTCCCCTGTTTAACAGGGGCCTGTAATTACAATTTTTGATGCAATAGTTTGCAGCAGGGCTCATTCCTGCGCTCCAACTTGAGTATCTGTGAGGGGTTGCAGTGTTGTGGCACCAGCACCAGTGCCCAAGGCCCAATTTTTCAGCCCCTGTTTAACAGGGGCATGTAATTACAATTTTTGATGCAATACTTTGCAGCAGGTCTCATTCCTGCGCTCCAACTATAGCATCTGTGAGGGGTTGCAGTGTTGTGGCACCAATGCCTAAGGCCCAATTTTTCTGCCCCTGTTCAACAGGGACATGTAATTACAATTCTTGTTTTAATATTTCACAGCAGGGGCCATTCCTGCGCCCACCAAGATTAACTGTGAGGGCTTACAGTGTTGTGGCAACACCACCACCACCACCAAAGGCCCATTTTTTCTGCCCCTGTTCAACAGGTGCATGTAATTACAATTCTTGATATAATATTTCACAGCAGGGCCCGTTCCAGCGCCCACCAAGAGTAACTGTGAGGACTTACAGTGTTGTGGCACCAGCACCACCACCACTACCACCAAAGGCCCAATTTTTCTACCACTGTTCAACAATGGCATGTAATTACAATTCTTGATCTAATATTTCACAGCAGGGCCTGTTCCTGCACCCACCAAGAGTAACTGTGAGGGCTAAGGCCCTCACCAACACCTAAGCCCCCAATTTCTGCAGAGTATATAGGGCAGGCCCCTACTTTCAAACATCCAACTTACAAATGACTCCTACTTGCAAACGGAAGGAGACAACAGGAAGTGAGATGAAATCTACCCCTAGGAAGGGAAATTCTCTCCTGTAAGAGTTAATATGGGAAAAACGTGTCTCCTCTTCACTGATGCTTTATCACCAATCCTTGCTTCACTAAAAACTCCAAATTTTCTAGAAACATTTGTCATTGGGACAGAAAGTGAGGTGAAATCTTCTGAAGAGGTGCACAGACAGCAAAACAAATGTTACAGGGGTGATAACCCTTCCCTATGTTTTTCTAAAAGCTTAAAAATAGATTTTTTGGCTGGAGCTACACTTTAAAAATGTACCAGTTCAAAATTACAAACAGATTCTACTTAACAACAAACCTACAGTCCCTGTCTTGTTTGCACCGCCTGTAAACTGCTGTTCAGAGTGTATAGGGCCTGGGGGCCCCATGCCTTTCCTTTTTTTAATTTGGGTGCGGGGTTCCCCTTAATATCCATAATATCCATACAAGACCCAAAGGGCCTGGTAATGGACTTGGGGGGGGGGGGTACCCATGCCGTTTGTCTCTTTTCATCCATATTGCCGGGACCCGACATTACATTAAAGCCGCAAGCAGTTTTAAATGACTTTTATTCCTTTACAAATGTCATTTTGTGCAGGGACTGTTCTAAGCACGGGAAACATGCGCCACTTTACAGGCATACTATAGACACCCCCCCAGGTACGCTATTTAAAGGAATATTTCACTTTTTTTCACTTTAAGCATCATTAAAATCACTGCTCCCAAAAAAAAGGCCGTTTTAAAACTTTTTTTTTGCATTGATACATGTTCCCTGGGGCAGGACCCGGGTCCCCAAACCCTTTTTAGGATAATAACTTGCATATTAGCCTTTAAAATTAGCATTTTTGATTTCGAACGTTCAAGTCCCATAGACTTTAATGGGGTTCTAAAGTTTGCGCGAACTTTCGGTCCGTTTGCAGGTTCTGGTGCGAATCAAACCGGGGGGTGTTCGGCTCATCCCTAGCTGTTAGTGCCTTGTGGGCAGGGCATCACCAAGCCTCCATGGCTCAATTCTGCAAGGCTTGGTCTTCAAGCCATACATTTACCAGATTCTATCTGGTGGATGTAAAAAGACATGAGGATGTCGCCTTTGGGCGCAGTGTACTGCAGGCAGCAATATAAATCCTCTGATCTCATAGTGCCTTACTTGGTTGTGTCTCCCTCCCCTCAGTTTGCATTGCTCTGGGACATCCCACATAGTAATTACTATGGCTCTGTGTCCCGTGATGTACGATGAAAGAAAATAGGATTTTTATAACAGCTTACCTGTAAAATCCTTTTCTTTTGAAGAACATCACGGGACACAGAGGTCCCGCCCCTCTTTCTAGTATACACGTGTATTGCTTTGCTACAAAACTGAGATACTTCCAGTAGTGGGAGGGGTTACATAGGGAGTGGACTTCCTATCTTAGGGTGTGTCAGTGTCCAGCACCTGAAGGTGGACTATAACCCACATAGTAATGGCTCTGTGTCCCATGATGTACTTCAAAAGAAAAGGATTTTACAGGTAAGCTGTTATAAGAATTGTATTTTTCTTCCCTAATGATAGTGGTCACCAGGACAGTTGTACTTTTATAGACATTATCTACCCCCTTAGCATTTGATGGAACAAGGCACCTTAGATCAGTGTTTCTCAACTCCAGTCCTCAAGACGCCCTAACAGGTCATGTTTTCAGGATTTCCCTCAGGTGAAACGGCTGTGGTAATTACTAAGGAAGTGAAACTGATCAAATCACCTGTGCAAAATAATGTAAATCTTAAAAACATGACCTGTTGGGGCGCCTTGAGGACTGGAGTTGAGAAACACTGCCTTAGATAATGCTCTAATAAAGCTTGCTGTATGGCCTTCTTTCTGTAGTTCTGTAGTATCTACACAAACACCAGCTTTCAGTGATCAGAGGAATGGCCATACGATAAAATCGATCCACCTGAAGTGATGGCAGGGACAGTAGTGATGTTTTTTTTGCAGAGTAGTGGCCCCCTTACATCTACCCCAGGTCCACAGACCAGTGAGCTAAAACAGCTTTGGAATGAATGTAAGGATGAATCTCTCCTCAAAGAGTTGCAAGCAATTCCCTTTATAAATACGGTCCTTCCCTCTTTACGTGATGCTAATTTCTATCAGCGTTCTTTATCTCTTTCTTCCTGAACTACATTTGGTTTGACCCTAAACCTCCCACACAGAAGAATGAAGCTCTTGTCTTCTTTTTAATTTACTGCAAGCAAGAGGCTAAGAAGCTACATAATTAAAACAAAGATTTCCGATTCCACAACATGTGCGCGTCTGAGCACTTTTATTTATTCCCCTATTTTTAGAAGTAGACTTCTTGTCTGCATGCTTTCTGTTTGACTTTTTGAAGTTATGTGTTGTCTAGAGGCCCTTGGTACTGACAGCTGCCATTCACCTACAGTCACCCCCTGTCACCCCCTCTGTCCCTTACCAGAATAGATGCTGCATCTCCAGGGGACATCTAAAAAACGTGCCAAGATGAGGTCTGACAGCATGACATCTTCAGTACAGCCGGGCTATACTTTGAAGAAAAAAAAATGCATTCAGCTCATTGGGGTGAGTGACAGAGAAATGTTAGGTCTTGTTCCGATATACATATTGCATTGGCACATAAGGGGTTTCATTAAAAACAATGACTGTGTAAAAAGAAGCAAGACGGTGGTCAACCCTTACCCGTCCTGCTGTTCTTTACATTTTATCACATGTGTCTTCACACCAAGCACCCCGCCATGGTAAAACTATACTTGCTAGAAGTAGTCTGGATTGCATTTGTTCTAATGCTCCTCTTTATATGAATCCGGTATTTTGTAGTATGCTTATTGATTTAAAGATACCCTATTGCCAGATCATTCATTTCAACCACAATCTTCCCATAAGAATATATGTGCATTCACCAAATATTAGGCATGTTATTCTCCTGTAAAAAAACCCTCTTGTGTAGGCATCCACCCAACAATAGCCCTAAGATTGCTGCTGGATGCCGCCGTCTTGGATATGATGTTAGCAGTCACAGCAGACTCAGAGCTTTCGCTCAAATGACACAATACAGCTAGCTGTATGTATGTAACTATAGCAGTGACATAAAAGGTTGCAAAGAGCGCAATTAGAGATTCCAAGAAGAGAAAAGGCCTATAACATGCAAGGAGGAAGAGGGCTGTGTTAGGGAATGGACTAGTTCAAAAAGTTCATAAAGGTAATTACGCTCAGGACTAAAAAGATTTATAGTTATATATTTAGTTAGGTCGCAAAAACAAAAACATTTCAGCCAAAAGAAAATGTGAAAATTTTTCTTTATTTATTTAGTCAGCTACACAAAATATTTTATATTTTCAATGAACAGCCAGCAAGTGGAGCTGTGGGATCCTTTGCATGTTTATCAGGCTAATCTTACTTACTTTGCTGAGAAAATATATATTTTAGGGGAGTAATTTACTCTATTTGTAAAATACACAGGAGGAGAGCGGACATATGTCCACATTTAAGCTTTCTTTTTGCAGACAGTTTTCATCTTTTTCCTACATAAAAAAAAAAAACAAAAAAACATAAAAAACCCAACATGCTGCAAATGTGGCACGTGAACATTTATGAAATAAAGTGAAAATGCTTTTTAACCTCTTTTACATGTTTTTTATTTGGTTTGAGCAACTGTGATGTTGAAGCTCCATACCAGGCTCATATCTTTTACAATTTTATAGACTGAAAATTAATAAGCCAGAGAGCATCATGTGTTTCAAGTTATAGGCTGCTCACATGCACAAGGCACAGTGGCCCAAAGGGATCTTATATACAGTGGAAGGAAATAAACATATGGTCCAGCAAAAGCAAGCACTCTACTCCAAACTGGAGGGCAAAGCTTTATATAGGAAAGCACGGATGAATTTACCTGTTAAAGATGCTTTATTTGATTGCTGCAATCATCATAGCCAATGAATTTAAGGGTTTTAATATACGGTGTCACCTTCATCAGGGACATAAACAGATTATGTATAAAAAAAAAAAAAAAATATATATATATATATATATATATATATATATATATATATATATATATATATATATATATATATATATGTGTGTATATATATATATATATATATATATATATATATATATATATATATATATATATATATATATATAAAAAACCACCAGAACCAAGTATAAAAAGGTGAAATAAAAGTAGAAAATTAAAAAGCATTAAACCTATATTATGCTGATTATAATGTGTAATAGCGCATTTAGAATATGAATGCACAGATTTATTAAAAAAGAAAAACTGAAATATCACATGGTCCTAAGTATTCAAACCCTTTGCTGTGACACTCATATATTTAACTCAGGTGCTGTCCATTTCTTCTGATCATCCTTGAGATGGTTCTACACCTTCATTTGAGTCCAGCTGTGTTTGATTATATTGATTGGACTTGATTAGGAAAGCCACACACCTGTCTATATAAGACCTTACAGTTCACAGTGCATGTCAGAGCAAATGAGAATTGTGAGGTCAAAGGAACTGCCTGAACAGCTCAGAGACAGAATTGTGGCAAGGCACAGATCTGGCCAACGTTACAAAAACATTTCTGCTGCACAGGGTCCCTAAGAGCACAGTGGCCTCCATAATCCTTAAATGGAAGACGTTTGGGATGACCAGAACCCTTCCTAGAGATGGCCGTCCGGCCAAACTAAGCTATCGGGGGAGAAGAGCCTTGGTGAGATAGGTAAAGAAGAACCCAAAGATCACTGTGGCTGAGCTCCAGAGATGCAGTCGGGAGATGGGAGAAAGTTGTAGAAAGTCAACCATCACTGCAGCCCTCCACCAGTCGGGGCTTTATGGCAGAGTGGCCCGACGGAAGCCTCTCCTCAGTGCAAGATACATGAAAGCATGCATGGAGTTTGCTAAGAAACACCTGAAGGACTCCAAGATGGTGAGAAATAAGATTCTCTGGTCTGATGAGACCAAGATAGAACTTTTTGGCCTTAATTATGAGCGGTATGTGTGGAGAAAACCAGGCACTGCTCATCACCTGTCCATACAGTCCCAACAGTGAAGCATGGTGGTGGCAGTACAATGCTGTGGGGGTGTTTTTCAGCTGCAGGGACAGGACGACTGGTTGCAATCGAGGGAAAGATGAATGCGGCCAAGTACAGGGATATCCTGGACGAAAACCTTCTCCAGAGTGATCAGGACCTCAGACTGGGCCAAAGGTTTACCTTGCAACAAGACAATGACCCTAAACACACAGCTAAAATAACGAAGGAGTGGCTTCACAACAACTCCGTGACTGTTCTTAAGTGGCCTAGCCAGAGTCCTGACTTAAACCCAATTGAGCATCTCTGGAGAGACCTAAAAATGGCTGTCCACCGACGTTTACCATCCAACCTGACAGAACTGGAGAGGATCTGCAAGGAGGAATGGCAGAGGATCCCCAAATCCAGGTGTGAAAAACTTGTTGCATCTTTCCCAAAAAGACTCATGGCCAGGGGCGGATCCAGAGTCTAGTCTCGGGAGGGGCACTGCCAGAAAATGCGTTTTCATTGTGGGCAATTTATTGGGGAAACGGCTGATGTTTGCGCTTCAATCATCCCGGCACCAGTGTCAGGATGATTGAAGCGCATTTTTTCTATAATTACATTGTAATATAAAATGAAATAGTTCAACTCACCATAATGCAGAATCAGTGGGAGACCTGAGTGTGTCTCTTGCCACGTTACCTGCTACACGTTGCGGATTGTCACTTGCCTGCCACCAGATGCAGATTGCCACTTGCCACGTCACCTGCCACACCTTGCGGATTGCCACTTGCCACATCACCTGCCACACCTTGCGGATTGCCACTTGCCACGTCACCTGCCACACCTTGCGGATTGTCGCTTGCCTGCCACGTCACCTGCCACACCTTGCGGATTGCCACTTGCCACTTCACCTGCCACACGTTGCGGATTGCCACTTCACCTGCCACACCTTGCGGATTGCCACTTGCCACGTCACCTGCCACACCTTGCAGATTGCCACGTGCCACCTCACCTGCCACACCTTGCAGATTGCACTTGCCACGTCACCTGCCACACCTTGCGGATTGCCACGTTGCCTGCCAGTGTGCTGTGTGCTGCTGCTGCAGTGCACTTGACTTGTTGTTAGAGACTCCTCGGAGGCGCTGCTCCAGGCTGCCTGTGTCACAGACAGACTCAGCCACACTCACTGAGTTAGGCTGCTGTCTGCTCTCTCTGAGACTCACTCTGCTCAGTCTGCTTTATGTAATGTAGGAGCCTGGAGGCGCCGCTTCAGGCTGTGTCACAGTCACACTCACACCGGCCGCCGGTCGGCTCGGCTGAGAGTGTGACTGACGCTGATGACGTCACTCGTTGCTAACGCCAGGGCCGCCTGGCGTCTAGCAACGAGTGCAGGGGGAAGAGGCTCCACCCACCTCCTTCCTTCAGTGTTATTGACCGCCGCCGCCCGTACCACACGCGAGTCTCTCTCATGAGAGAGAGAGAGAGACTCGGCCCGGCACAGCGGCCGGAGCGGCGCTGCGGCAGGATATATACAATAACATTCAGAGTGTCAGTGAGTGTGTGCTTCGGGGGGGGCAATTGCCCTGTTGCCCCCCCCCCTGGATCCGCCCCTGCTCATGGCTGTATTAGATCAAAAGGGTGGTTCTACTAAATACAGAGCAAAGGGTCTGAATACTTAGGACCATATGATATTTCAGTTTTTTTTTTTTTATAAATCTGCAAAAATGTCAACAATTCTGTGTTTTTCTGTTAATATGGGGTGATGTGTCTTCATTAATGAGGAAAAAAAATGAACTTAAATGATTTTAGCAAATGGCTGCAATATAACAAAGAGTGAAAAATGTAAGGGGGTCTGAATACTTTCTGTCCCCACTGTATATACCACACACACACACACACACAATAACACACATACGCACCTGCATGCATACACATAAATACGTTGATTGATACTTATGCATTTCATATACACGTCACCATATACAGATTTTATATTATATTTATATTATATATATTATATTATATTTATAATTTAATATTTGTTAGTTATACATTTGAATATATATATATATATATATATATATATATATATATATATATATATATATATATAGGAAGGCCAGTATGGTGGCCTGAAATTATGGGAGGACCCCGGTATTTAGGCAGACCGTCCACACTGGTCTTTGTCAGTTCCAGTGTGCAGTACCCACCCACCTATTCCCCTTCTTAGGGCGCTTTTCTTAAAACACTTTCTCTACAAAACCATCCACTTACTTATCTTGGGTATGCCCCCTTCTCTTGGCATACCGTCCTGCAGACCAGGGCACACTTCAGGTCTACTTTATGTTGTTAGTCTTGTGACGTCTTTATGTGGTTTACAACTCTGACCATAAATATATATATATATATATATATATATATATATATATATACACGGTTACAAAGAAAGTAGAACTTGGTGACCTATTGCAATATCCAAGTAAGGGAGTTTAAATTTTAGTATGGGTCATGCATATCTAGAGCCTCCAGAAGTTATGATATCTTTGTTTTAAAGTCTATGTTTAAGCATAACAAAACATATTCAATACATTTCTCCAATGCATGGCCATACCATGCATATGTTTTGCCTCTTGAAAAAAAATGCAGCAAGTACAGAAAAAAGAGGATATTTATAACAGCTTACCTGTAAAATCCTTTTCTTGGAGTACATCATGGGACACGGAGCACCATAGTTCTCACTATGTGAGTATTTAGGCACCTTCAGGTGATGGACAATGGTATACCCAATACAGGAAGTACACTCCCCATATAACCCCTCCTCCTTCCAGGAGTACCTCAGTTTTTGTAGCAAAGCAATATACCTAAACCCCAAAACAGGGGAGGGACCTCTGTGTCCCATGATGTACTCCAAGAAAAGGATTTTACAGGTAAGCTGTTATAAAAATCCTATTTTCTTTATCGTACATCATGGGACATAGAGCACCATAGTAATCACTATGTGGGAGAGACCAACCCGTAGGGCACCCCCAGACTTGAGGACTACTGCTGCCTGCAGCACACTGCCCCCGAAGGTGATATCTTCATGCCTCCTCACATCCACCTCACATCCACCTGATAAAATTTGGTGAATGTATGTACTGAAGACCAAATTGCGGCCTTACAGATCTGAGCCATGGAGGCCTGGTGACGCACTGCCCAAGAAGCACTAATCGCCCTGGTAGAGTGCGCTTTGACTTGGAAAGGTGGAATCTTACCCCTTAAATCATAAGTCTGAATTATAACCTGCCAAATCCACTTAGCGACAGTGGATTTTGATGCTGCCTGTCCTTTCTTAAAACCCTCTGGCAGTACAAATAAGACATCAGTCTTTCAAATCTGAGCAGTCGTCTTTAAATAGACTTTGACTGCTGTCACCACATCAAGACAATGTAGTGACTTCTCTTCCCTGGAACATGGTTTTGGAAAAAATGATGGCAGGACAATATCTTGGTTCAGGTAAAAAACCTGAGACCACTTTTGGCAAAAAATCTTGATGAGGGCGCAACACCACTCTGTCCTCATGAATAATCAAGTATGGCTCTTTACAAGAAAGAGCAGCCAATTCCGAAACCCTCCTTGCTGAGGATATAGCTACCAAGAACACTAGCTTCCTTGTCAGAAGGACTAAGGGAATATGATGTGTTGGTTCAAATGGCTGTTTTTGTAACACTGACAACTTCAGTGGATTCATACCAGGAAACATAAGCCCTCCAGACTCTATAATATATAGTTCTGGAAGCTGGCTTCCTTGCATTAATCAAGGTAAAGATAACTGACCCGGAAAGCCCACGTTTTTAAAAATGTGGGTTTCAATAGCCAAGCCATTATTTAGCGTCCGTAAGGTAGGATGGAATATCGGCCCCTGTAAGAGCAGGTCTGGCCGTAGTGGAAGGGACTATGGATCCTCCATCGCCATCTTTATGATTTCTGCATACCAGGACCTTCTGGGCCATGCTGGGGCTACCAGAATTACCGGCTTTCTTTCCAGCTTGATCCTGCAAAGAAGTCCTGGCAGCAACTGAATAGGGGGAAATGCATAAATCAGTGAGAACTGATCCCATGGGGTCACCAACGCATCTGTTCCGCATGCGAGTGGATCCCTTGTCCTGAACACAAAGTTGACTAACTTCATGTTGAATCTGGACGCTAGAAGATCTACGTCTGGAGTCCCCCATCTTTGGCAGCCCAGCCCAAAAAATGTCGGGTTGAAGAGACCATTCCCCCGGGAATAACTACTGGCGACTCAGGTAGTCCGCCTGCCAATTCTCTACACCCGGAATAAAGACTGCCTATAGGCACAGAACATTCCTTTCTGCCCAAGTTAGAATACGGTTCACCTCTGTCTGTGCTGCAAGACTCTTGGTGCCCCCTTGGTGATTGATATAGGCCACAGCTGTGGCATTGTCGGATTGGATCCTGACAGGACAATCCCGTAACCTGAAAGTCCAGGCCTTCAGAGCCAGACGTAATGCCCGAATCTCTAGGATGTTGATGGGCAAGGCTCTTTCGAGTCTTGAGCACTGTCCCTGGACAGTTCTCTTCTCTAGTACTTCTCCCCAGCCTGGAAGGCTGGCATCTGTCGTTACCACTTTCCAGATAACTGGTCTGAAGGATTTTCCATTCAGCAGATTCTGGGTTAGTAACCACCAACTTGGGACACCCTTGGAGACAGCCGCATTGGCAAGTCTAAAGCTTGAATCGTTTTGTTCCAAGCAGACAGGATACTGTTTTGCAGTAGTCTCGAATGGAACTGGGCATAGGTAACCGCTTTGAATGAAGCCACCATCTTTCCTAACAACCTAATGCAAAGGCGAATGGAGGGATCTCTTTTCGACCTGACCATCCGCACCAGCTCTCTTATGGAGTTGATTTTTGCCTGAGGAATGAACACCTTTTTCCTGAGCTGCGTCTATGATCAGGCCCAAATACTCCAGCTTTTTTAGCGGTTTTAAGGAAGACTTCTCTAGGTTGAGAATCCAACCCAGACTTTCCAGGTAATTGGTTTTAATGTCTACACTTTGCTCCAAACGAGCCACCGACTGGTCTATTAGCAATAGATCGTCTAGGTACGCCAAGACAGTTATGCCCTGTGCCCTTAACCTGGCTAGAGGTGGGGCCAGCACTTTTGTGAACACCTGGGGTGCTGTAGCTAGCCCAAAGGGCAAGTCTACAAACTGAAAGTGCTGCTGTGCTACTTCGAACCGCAGAAACCTTTGGTGAGCGGGAAATATAGGGACATGCAGATATGCATCCCTGATGTCGATAGACGCCAGAAGTTCTCCTCCTTGTAGGATAGAAACTACTGACCTGTTCGACTCCCTGCAAATTTTCAGGAACTGATTTAGAACTGATTTTCAGGAACTGATTTAGATTCTTTAGATCTAGAATGGGTCTGACATCTCCATTCGGTTTTGGTACCATAAAGAGGTTTGAATAAAACCCCAAACCTTGCTCTTCTGTGGGGATCTGTATGATCACCCCCTGAGCCAGTAATCGGTCTAATGCCCTGAACATAGATTGCCTTTTCCCTGGATCTTTGGGAACGTTTGATCTCAGAAAACGAGACGGTGAAAACTCCCGAAATTCTAGTTTGTATCCTAGAGACAACGTGGAGATGACCCATCTGTCCTGAATTTCCTCTTGCAGAAGTCTTCGCCCCACTCTGGCGAAGGGGGAGCCTCTTCATAATGAGGCTTTAGAATTCTGCTTTGCAGATTTCCGGCCCCAGGCCTTCTTTTGTGCCTGGGCCTGGCCCTGAGGTTTTCCTCTAGAGTCTGATGGCGGAGGCCGTCACCACTGCCTAGAGGCGGATGGCCCTGGCACAGGAGAAAAAGTCTGTTTAAATTAAGGATGTTTATACTTTCTTTTGACTGGCAAAAGAGTACTCTTCCCACTAGAAATCATTTGGATGTATTTGTCCAAATCATCCCCAAATAGCCGATCCCCATGAAAAGGAAAGCCAGTCAGGAGGTTTTTGCATGGTGCTTCGGCTGACCAATTTTTTAACCAAAGGATCCTACGTATGTGTACTAGCACAAGCGCAAGGCGGGACGCCTGGTGAATAGAGTCTTTCATGGCGTCTATGGCAAAACATAATGCCTTTGGTAGTTCGGCCAACTCGTGGGCCTGTGCAGGGACCTCTTTAAGGGGCTGTCTGAACTGGTCCTTTAGGGACTGACAGATGCCAGTTGCAGCGACTGTAGGCTAACGGCACCTGCCAACGAAAAAGAGGATTTTAACAGGAATTCCAACCTTTTATCTGTTGGATCCTTAAGCATTTGCGCATTGTCTACTGGACAAGTTAAACTTTTATTCACACTGGAAATCACAGCGTCAACTGCTGGTACATTGCATTTTTTGGTGAATTTCTCCTCCATGGGATAGAGAACTGAGAATCTCTTTGGAGGGAGAAAATGCTTATCTGGGTGATCCCATTCAGCATAAATAAGCTTTTCTAGTAATGCATGGACAGGAAACGCATGAAAAGGCTGTAAAGGTTTTAAGGAACCCAAGGAAGAAACTGAACTTTCAGCAGACTCCGTTATGGGTAGCATGAAAGCGGAACGAACCATCTCCATAAAAGATTTTACCAGCGATTTTTCAGATTGCGAGGCTGAGAAGGGTTCATCTACTGTTGTTTCCTCCGCAGAGAGGAATAATCGTTTTTTTTTCCTCCTGATCGCCTGAGGGTAACACTTCATCCTGTACCCACTGTTCCCTTGGTAAAGGGTCTGAGGTGGGGGAGGGGGATCTAGCACGCTTCCTATCCTTTTGGATGGAGGATGCGATTAAAGCCGATAATCTTCCTTCTAGGCCCTGCAGGGCAGAGGAAAATGCATCTTCAGTCACGTATACAGGGGCTGAAGTGTGAGAAGCAGTTGCACCACCAATTGGTTCCAATGACTCACCCTGGCTGGCCATATCTGGTATCTCAGGAGAGGATGACAGTGTGGAGGCATGACTGGAGTTCCCAGCGCCTGGGGGTGGAATTTTTGGTACCTTTGTGGTATCTCTTTTGTAAGCCATAGTGGTAAGCACAAAAGCAGAGGCACTAAGTAAATGCACTACTTGCTGAGCAATAGTCTAGAAATAAAATGCCGCTATAAAGATCAACTTGGTACTGAGTAACAATGTATTTCCTGTACTGGAAAGGCCTGTATACACCCCTTACGTGACCCAGCACTCCTGTGTCCTGTGTGTCAGACTTCCTCTCTTCAGTTGCTCTGATAGAGATCTTCTGATAATGAGTAAGCGTCTGTTTTTAAAAAGCCTCAGGTGTGAGAATGCTCGGCCTCCTCAGCGTCTACACCGTCTGCCTTAAGCCCTGCCCCTTCGCCATTAACCCGCCCTTCTTGTTTCAAAATGAACACTAGTCCGCGGGCGCGTTTGCACTTGCAGACCCGTTGAAGGGGGGGGCTCTGCGATCGCCCTCTGGCGAAGTACAAGTATGTACAAGGGCTGGGGCACAAAAATGACTTTTTAAAAGGCAGGTACTGATATGGCTTATGTGAGGCATAAAAAAACTGTGAGGTAATACACCACAGGGAAGCCGCCACCGCACACCTCCGGGAAGTGGGGGGAGGGGGGAGAATGTTTTGTCAGCAGCAGTAGGCTGGCTCCTGTTAGAGTGGTCTTTGTTTAGCAGGAGCCGTTATAAAGGCCAACATGTTGTTACGAACTGCTCCTGTACCCCCAGCCCCTTAGTTCCCCAGGGGGAGAGGAACATGCCATTTGTTCAATTAAGAACCCCCCTGGCTACTGAGACCACACAAACGCTGTTTTAGCTGGACACAGAGCTGACTGAGAAGCAATGTACCAAGGTATGTGTATTTACTCCCTTTAGTGGACACTTTAAGGCATACAACATTTTTACTCTCGGAAGAAAAAAGCCATAGGTGGACTTTTTACAGTTCCTAGGCTTCTTCCCTTACCTTATCCTTGCTGTGGTACTCCTGGAAGGAGGAGAGGTTATATAGGGAGTGAACTTCCTGTATTGTGTATACCAGTGTCCATCACCTGAAGGTGCCTATATACCCACATAGTGATTACTATGGTGCTCTGTGTCCCATGATGTACGATAAAAAAATCTGTGTTGATTCTTCCAGATATCCAATAGGCTCCTAACTTCCTGTTTGAGTGATATCTCTGCCTGTACATTCTGCAGTGTTTTCTCAAGCAGTGATAGCCCCGCCCCAAGAATTACAGTCCATGTTATGGACTTGGGGAGGGATCACGGCCCACGTCTTTTGGTGACAACACTGTTCCTCCATGGATGCAGTACACTAAGTGAGCATAGTCACCCTAGGATAGGATGCATGTTACTAACAGGATAACTAGGTGAAAATAAAAGGGAAAAAACTGCATAAGGTAAAGGAATGCAGCCATTCTAGTTAAAGTGATTGTAAAGTCTCATAAACACACTCCCATTATCCATTCTCTTATGTGGCAATAGTAATGAGAGTGTTTTTTTTGTGTGCAAAATCTTCTAAGTACCTTTAGATAAGAGCTCTTCTGTGTGGTCACATGATTGCTCTCACTCCCGAGTGTGTGTGTGTGTGTGTGTGTGTGTGTGTGTGTGGGCTGTTATTCCTCTCTCATTCTGACCTTGTGAGAACTGGTTTCAGTTTCTTCTCGTTAGCATCATGGAGGAGGGGGAGAAGCAACTGCCAGGGAATAGTATTACTCAATGAAGGCAGAAAGAGAGGGTATGGGAGGGGAGGAGATCGACATCACCCATAGACTACAAAAATGACAGGGAGAGAGGAAGCTGGAGATGCAGAGATTCTGAGGAGAGAGTTGGATGATGGAGCATGGAGAGACATAATCTGACCATGCTATCATTGCTATCATGGATCAGCAGCCATGATAAACGTGGTCAGTTTAAACGTGGCATGAACAGGCAGGATTAACCAGGTATTGTACAACATGGAAAGGGACAATTGACATGGCAAAAGCACTGTGCTATATCATGCCTTAAAGGGAAAAAGAGCATGTTTTTTTTAGGGTTACAACCACTTTAACTACTTTTGTACCAGGGTATGTCTAGGTGGGATTGTTGGCTTTTTATTTACCCATTGCTGTTTATGAAAAGCACTGGATAAATAGCTGTCAGGTGGCTGATCTGTAATACGATGTTAGTAGACAACTAGGTAAACAGAGAGAGTGAACCAAACTGATCTGAGGGATTATGTGACATGTGATGGCTGTGACTGGTCATCGTAACCATCACATGGTACTGTTTACAGTGCAGTCATTGTAAATGGGAACAGAATGAATGGATTTGCAGCTGTAGGATAACTCATTCTGCTTCAGTAATACAGGGATCATTTTATTAACCATTTCATGACTCCTCCTCTCCTACACATACTATCTCTATTCTGTCTCCATGTGACCTGTATATTCACCCTTTTATCTCAGTTATCCTGCATAAGTGAACATTAACCCCCTTCATTTCTATTCTGCAACTGTTGATGGCCAGTGCATTAACTCCTTCACTTCTTCCTCTGTGTATGACCTGTATATTAATATACAGTATCTGGTGCATCATTCCCAAAATCTTTGTTTAACTCCCTCAGTACTGGCATGTTTCCTCATTTCCCAAATTATGGCAACAACTGAGATCATCTTGGGGTGTCTATTTTCCAAAAGAGTGTAATTTCTTGAGCTTTTGTACTATACTGTTATTTTTATTTTAACAGAAAATAAGGGAAACTGTTTTTTTTTTTTTTTAAATGTTGGTCTTTTCTCATTTTTTTATAATAAAAAATAAAAAAAAAACAGCATTTATTAAGTACCATTAAAAGACAGCTCTATCTGTCTCAAAATAATATTAATAAAACTCATTTGGGTACACTGTTGCATAACGGAGTAATTTTCTGTCAAATTATCACAGGGCTGATGGGCTGGTAATGAAGGGGTATTGCATAACAATGGATAACAAACGTTTATTTGACCACAAGAGTCATGAAAAAAACAAAACAAAACAATAAGTCTAAATTATAGGATAACATAGATGTAATTCTTGTGAACCATTGTAATTGTGTATAGGTAACAACTATGACCCGTTGCAAAAACCAATGGCTGTGGAGCCTACTTGCCCATGGATGAAGATATATTCGGCAATCATGCGGCTGGTCCAGAAAGGTGCTAGTGCTGTCAGCATGTGCCTGCTGTTGGAAGGGATAGCCCTTGGGTGTAGATCTGTGCCAACAATATTGCACAATCCAGGACTGCTGTAAATGGTTTCGTGGACACAGCTGCTGGGCTGTCGTCTGTGAAAGGTGTCACACTCTCACATCAAGATCTGATAGACGTGGAGATTGGAGAGAAAGTGTGGTGCAACGCTGAGCCGGGCACTTGGAAGCGATGTCATGGACCTGCGCCGAAGCCGATGGCTGCGGGGAGTGGTGGAGGGGATACTACACATAGGCCGGCTAGGCGGTTACCATGACAATGCGTTTTGCTCAACCAAACCTTATCAGGGGACTTGATAAGTGTCATGAAAAGGTTCATCCGTTGATGGCGCTGTCAGTCTCTTGGATCGTAGTACCAGTGTCCACCAGCGGGTGTCTTCCAACACCTAAGACCTGTAATAAGAGGACTCACCTGCTGGGGGCACTGTTGGATCCTTGGGCCGTAGTACTGGTGTCCACCAGCGGGTGTATTCCAGCAGTGTGGAGCAGACAGTACCTTCTGCGCTCAGGTGTTACGTGAGGTCAATTATTGGCAGCCTTATAAATACCCGACAAGCCCTCACATGCTTGCCTTGGTATCTCTCTCCTTGAGCCATGACCTTGTTCGCCTGTTAACCGATCCTGTGCCTGCATCCGACCCTGTTCCCAAGCTTACCCTGACCCGCTCCCTTCTGTGTTCCTGTACCCTTCAGCCCGATCCATCCCCTCTCTGTCCTGTTGGTTCCCTGTCCCTCATTTACTGATCTGCCTGTGTATGACCTTGGCCTGGCTAAAGTTTACACTTCTGGAACATCTCTTGTCCTGCTGACCTGCCGTGTATCACCCTACCCTGGCTGACATCTGTGATTCTGGTACTGCCCCTTACTGTATATATTGTTGTTGTTGGTGGGTTTGTTGGGTTGGTTGTGCACTGTTTGTATTTTCTTATTTATCATCTATCTTAATAAATATCATTATTCACTTTACATGCGTTTTGGGTTATCTCTGTGCAGCCCACACAGTCTGGTCTACTAACTCTCCTGACAATAAGGCTCGGTTGAGCAAAACGAGTGCCTTATCCTTGATAAGTGACTTGATAAGGCTCGATTGCATGGTGACTGCCTAACAGGCCTACATATCGTCTCACAGCCTTTCACAGCTGACAGCCCAGCGGCTGTGTCCCCAACACCATTAACAGCAGTCCTTGATCGTGCAGTATTGTTGCCGCGGATCTACACCGGAGGGCTACCCCTTCCAACAGCAGGCACATGCTGACAGTGCTAGCACCTTTCTGGACCAGCCGCATGATTGCCGAATATATCTTCATTCATGGGCAAGTAGGCTCCTCAGCTATTGGTTTTTGCAATTGATCATAGTGGAGTTGTTACCTATACACAATTACAATGGTTCACAAGTATTGCATCTATGTTATCCTATAATTTAGACTTAGGCTTAATGTACACAGGACGGTTTACAACCTCTCCTGAACGATTTAACGTGACAGATTTTAACCAACGTTTAAAAACATCCGTTTTTGCCGCTTTTGCATGCCGTGTTTAGCCGCGTTTGCGTTTAGAAGCGTTTTTTTTTTCAAATAGTCAAAAATTTAAAACACCTGTAAACAAAATGTGGATAAACGCGACTTACCACGTTTACAAGCTGTTACAGGCGTTTGGTGTTTCAAATGCCTCTGAAAATTCATCCTGAACACATTTTTTCGCTTTCCAAAAAAGGCTTCTAAACTCAACTGCCTAGAAACGACTATAATGTACATGTACTGATAAGATAACATAGAGGAGAGTTCAGGGGCAGCTGAAAAAAACTCCCAACTGCTCCTAAACATCAGTTTACCAGCAGCAGTGTACATGAGGCCTTACTGGGTTTTTTTTTCATGATTCTTGTGGTAAAATAAAAGGTTTTTTATCCATTATTATGCAAGCTGGCTGGTTACTGCCTTCTATATCAGTGCTACTACGAACAGTGTCCATGTCCTAAGAGCTTCACAGAGAACGTTTGTGTGCTGGTTTGTTTGGTTCCTTCCCCCTGAAGACTTTCTCTAGCAGCTATGGACAATTGGCTTAACTAATCCTTTTCTTCTTGCTACACACATCCCTATTGGCGCCGGATCTTCTGGTGATGTAATAAAGGGGTATTACAGACTGGTATTTAAGTGGTTAAGGACTGGTTACCTGCAACAGATCAAGTTTTTCGCCTTGGGAATTAGATATATTTTAAACAACTAATTAACCATTTATTTAATAAAGATTTTCAAGCAAAAATTGTTAACTAAGGACAATCTGTAACTAGTTCAGCATTGCAGTTTTACTGTTTGACCTCCAATGTAAAGTTTCTGAGTAGTCACTGGCACAGACAATAAGGCTCTGCTCAGCTGTCAGTGGAAAGCAGGACACACATTCAGCTTGGATTAGCAGCAATGCCAGAAGCAAATCTCTGTGGTAAGGAACATTTTATCGAGGTGATCTAACAACGTGATGAAAAGAGCCCTATTCCACTTGAGTGGATGGAAACTTTTCATCTGAGGGCTGGAGAAGAACCTTGTCAGTCTGAGACAGGACATTAAAACAAATGTCTAGATCACTGCGAAGTTTGTTTCCCTGCGCTGACTAAAGTAAAATGTTCACATGTCAATCAGCTGTTAAAGAAGGCAGACTGTAAGTTATAGATGGGTAGTAAAGGTGACAGGCAGATCATTACAAATCAATTGATGACCACAACTGAGATGAGTCTGGAAAATCAAGACAGAATTGGAAGTCGTGTGGAGGTGAGGTGTAGTTATGCAGAGCAATCATATGAGCTTAGGAATGCCACCAAAATTCAAATGCCTCTGCAGGATTTCAACCATTTGACCTCCAGAAGATTTACCCCTGTTCCTGACCAGGCTATTTTTTGCGATACGGCACTGCATTACTTTAACTGACAATTGCGCAGTTATGCAACGCTGTACCCAAACAAAATGCATGTCCTTTTTTCCCACAAATAGAGCTTTCTTTTTGGTTATGTTTATACACCTCTGCATTTTTTATTGTTTGCGCTATAAACAAAAAAATACAGACAATTTTGAAAAAAGAAAACAAAAAACATTTTTTTTACTTTTTGCTATAAAACATATCCAATAAAAAAAGTAAAAAATATAATTTCTTCATATAGTTTGGCCAATATGTATTCTGCTACATATTTTTGGTAAATCCCAATAATCATATATTGTTTGGTTTGCACAAAAGTTATAGCATCTACAAACTATGAGGTGTTTTTATTTATTTATTTATTTTATTTAGGCCACTCCCTGTAAAGTGACAGTGACTGTAGGCAGGGAATATCAATAACATGTCAATCTCTTTGACACTTCCTGTACCCCTGCCTACAGCCTGAGAATGCTTCACAGGTCTCTACAAAGTAAAAGATCTCCTGGAATATGCGAGCTTGGTAGAAGCCACTAAATGTCATTTTCATTCTCTGCCCCATCCCTTGATGAGGGGGAAAGAGGGGACCACGAATGAAATATCAAAAATTTGGTATTTCAATTTTTTTCTTAACATTTCAAATAGAAAGCATGTTTCAAGAATTCTTTGACTTTACAGATATGCTAAAGGACCACTATAGTGAAAAACATTATATTCCTACTACTGTATGCTGGTACTGTGGAGGGCTCTATCCTCCCTGTCCCCCTTTCCTTATCACCTCCCCCCTCTTCCCTTCCCTCTCTTAATCCCTGCACACTTTTTTCTTCTCTCTTTTCTCTTCCCCTTTTCTTGTTGTACAGTATTGTGTTTATTTACTTTATTTATTTTTTATTATTTTAGTAATCACATTTCTTAATCCATATAGTTGTAACAATATCTTGTTTCCTTTTAGATAAAAAATGGATTTGCATTTTGATGAAACCCATTTTTCTTTTAAGAATATTTACTACCTAATATTTATGTTAAAGTGGTAGTAAACTGCACCTTTCTTTAAAAAAAACCCTGCAAGACAATAGCTTTATGTGTTAGCATACATCGCATGCTAGCACATTTTAAAATACTTACCTTAGACCGAAGCCCTCTAGTGGTGCTCTGTCACCCGGTCTACCTTCCAGGTTCACATGCTCCGGCTGTCTGATTGGCTGTGCCGCAATAACGTCACATACGGGTGGGAGTAATGGACCGCAGCACGGAGCTTTGAAGGAATGGCACGGGTATGCCATCACTTCAGAGAGCATACAGCAGTGACATCACTGGCTGCATGCAGTGTGAATATCTCTTAAACAGTACAAGTTTAGAAGATATTCACTGTACCTACAGGTAAGACTTATTATAGGCTTACCTGTAGGTAGAAGTTAAAAAAAAAAAGAGTTTACTACCACTTTAATTTAGGGCATATGTTCCTTCTTTTCATAATTCCACCTTGAATGATTGTTCTATATTTACTCTGTGTTTTTATAAACTCTACCTGTCAATTTTAACTTCAAATTTTCTTTGCAATTTACTTTTATTAAAATCCAATAACATTTTTTAAAACTGTATGCTGTTAAAGCGGTATTAAACCCAAAAGCAAACATTTATTATATTGCAGTTTACCAATTTTTAGATGTGATGGCTGTATTCGTTTCCATTTTTAGGCTTTCTTTCTTCTATTTTCATCTGGTAATCCAGCCAGCTAGTCTGTTGTTTTTCACAGCACAAATTATCCAGCAAAATGTATTAGTTTACATGGATGAGGCAAGCCACTCAATTAACACTGGCAGGGGTGATTAAAATGATCAGCCTTTATTTATTCAGGCAAAACCTATATCCCAAAAAGAAAAAAAATGTTTGCTGTAAATGCTTATAAGTGTGAGCTGGAGTTTGGCTTCAATTTGTCAGTGGTTCTATATCTGCAAATGCATTTAGCACCCTCCCCACCAAAAGTTAGTAATCAGATCCTATTTTATGCAAGCATGGGTTTTGTCTTTTTCTTTCTAATAGATGGTTGATATTGGTTGATATTCCTGGGTATTATTTATTTTATAGTACACCCTGCCCAGTTTTCTGTTTTTTTTTTTTTTTTTGGGGTTTTTGCAGGTGAAGAATCCATAATACTTTCTGGATACAATTTTTTGAACAATCTTCTCTAACAGACCAGTGTATGTCTACAGCATTTTCATTCATTTATTATCACTATAATTTTTTCTGTAGTTCACTTGGAAATAAGAACAATTTTTTTGCATGAGTTATTCAATACGTTTTATTATAATCTGTTAGGTCATGCATTGCCCTCTAAGGGCTCTTTATCAGCTGCTTGAGCTCCAATGTGCCATCTCCATGCTGTGAGGAGACCTGAGTCAGTCGCTTTAATTGGATTGAACACTATAAGATTTTGGTTATATGTATGTGAATACTCAGCGTCCTTAATGTTTGCACTTATACTTTATGACTTCTATATTTATGAATTTTGTAAGTAATCGTGATTCGTTCCCTAACATAATAGAGTCTCCTGAGGAAGCCACTCAATGGTGAAATGTTTAAAGATTGTGACCTATGCCCTATCTTTCTCTGCAATCTGGCCTAATATACTTGTTGCAGACCGAATACTATTTCTCACACACGTATATACACATATATATGTGTGTATATTGGCCATGGATTAGCAGAATAAGTGCCTTCCTTGGAGAACCTGCTATATACAATCTGAAATTATATTGAAACATTTTTATGAATATATGAATTATTAAAGGAATCATGTTATTAATAAATAAACTTTTGAAATTTTAATGTGTTGCGTATTTATTTTCTTGGGATTATATGTGGCACCTTCAAAGTGGTTGTAAAGCCTAAACATTTCTTTACCTTAATGCATTCCTTGCATTAAGGTTAAAAATGTTTAGGTGTCAGCATCCCCCCCTTTTACTTACCTGACCCCTCATTCGATCCAGCGTCATGCACGTCTGCAGCTCTTCTCTCCCCTCACTTCCAGGTCTCGCTGGCTTTGCTGGGGCACCGGGAGCCATTGGCTTCCAGTGCTGTCGATCAAAGTCAGTGACGAGGGAGCGGGGGAGGGGCAGGGAATGAGGCCCGCTGTTTGTGTCAATGGACGCAGCAGCGGGGTTCGAGTGCGAGCATGCACAAGTGCCCCCCCGGGAAGTCCCAGGTGGGCACTGGACAGAGAGGTGGGGCCAGGAGCACCAGAGGGTGGGGGCAAAAAGAGCAGGTAAGTATAGACATGTTTCTTATTTAAAAAAACAAAAAACATTTACCTTTACAATCACTGTAATGTCCTTTGGTTTGTATTTTTGTCTCTCTTGCGTATGGAAAAATCTCAGCATTCAAGGTTGAAAGATGTCCTCTCTATTTCTGAACTGCCAGACTGGAAGATCAGGTCTGTGTAGGTGCATGTACAAGTTAAGTTTGTATAGAACCTTTCCTAATGTTCCCGAACAAAACGGATTTATAGAATAAATGCTGTCACCATCAGTTTGATCGGCGCATCAGCATGGATGGATCAGTCTACCTGCAACCAAGAATGAGAAATGCCATCTGCTATCCATAGCCAGGGTTAGACTATTGTAATTTATGGTGATAGCATAGATAATAATGCTGGTACAGGCCTTTCACAGAGATAAACATATGCATATGTATGTAAATAATGAAGAGGAAAATGCATCTCTTAGTGGTCACAACAATATCCTTAGACCCAACTGTCTATGGCCAGCATTGAGCACATCTTATAACCACCATCTATTCTGTGATTGTTTGTTTCTCTATGTTATCCCATAGGTCACTTAGGGCAGTCATTACAGAGTATTAATCAGCTGTCCCACAGTTTCTCCTGAATTCGAATGCTCTCGTGGATTTCTTTCCATTGTAATATCTTCCATTCATTACAATGCAGTATTGTGATGGAATAGCCATTATTATCCTTGTAGAAGTAGTGATGTATAACGTGTTTACTGAAGCACCGGACAGCCTGTTGTGAGTGTTATGGGGTCTTTATGGTGAAGAACTCTGTCACCGAGCTCCCTACTGACTTGTTCAATAAACAGATTGTTATAATTACATTCAATCAGATACACAATACACCAAGGCTTGCAGTTTATAAAGTGAACTGCTTGGAATAGTCAATATAATCTTTAATTGGTTCTAGGGACTTTTCTTGCTACCTTTAATGTATATCATTAGTAGATCTACATCCTCATGAGATGTGCTTTCCTGCAACAGTGTGATATTTTGGTGTAATTTAAATGTATTTATTATATGCAAATGTTTGTGTATAACACTTGTCCCCAACAATCACAGAAATGTGCATACAGTTAGAGCCGGTTCACATGGGGGCGACTTGTCAGGCGACCTAGCCACCTCACAAGTCGCCTCCCGTTCTGTACAATGGAACCGTTCTAATCGGAGCGACGCAAGTCGACTTAGAAAAAAGGTTCCTGTACTACTTTGGGGGCGACTTGCATAGACTTCTATACAGAAGTCGTTTTGCAAGTCGCCGTGGCAGTCGTGTGCAGGTCGCCTCGGTGAGGCGACCTGCAAGTCGTGCCGCTTCTAGTGTGAACCGGCTCTTAGGTTGCCAGCCATCCAGAACCTTACCGACAGGCCATATAACATAGAGACTGATTAAGGCTTGATTTATTTCTTAGTATATACAATAAAAGCTTGTAAAATAATGTTCTTTAGCAAGGAACATACATTCCACATAAATAATTACGCTAACAAATTTAGTTTGTACTCTAAATTGCCTCTAACATTGCTACTGCTTCTACTTGCTGGAGGCTGCCATTTTGCTGAAGCCCAGAGCCCCATGATCAGCAGTAAATCATAAAGTGGAACTAAACCTATCGTTTTAACGATTTCAAATAACAGTTACGTTCCTGTAATGTCAAGATTTCTAACTGTTACCTTTGCTTGTGACCTCAACCAAGCTGTCAAACCATCAAATGGCTGGTGTCATAAGTGATCATATATGCAGCACCATGACAGTTGCAGATTAAACAGAAGCAGCTTCTGCTGTAAAACAGTCAGTCAGCAGATCACCCTCTATGAATTCGGCGGTGCCTAAAAATGCTTAAAAAGGGAGAGCAACTGTGTATGTGCAGAGCAAGGTGATACAGTGTATTACTGGATTGTAAACAGTACGAATAGACACGTATTTTTAATGTTTTACATAGCTATACCTGCAAAAGGGGCCAGCCTGAAGTGATCTAGCAGGACTTTATTTTCTGATTAAAGTTCCACTTTATTATTGAGGGTTGGGATGGTACTACATCCATGCATGTACCTAACAGGAAAAAAAAAAGAAAACCGGACTTTATAGGTACCAGTATACAACAAAATATAATATAATTTGTGTTTACAAATTTATATACAAAAAACATTTTACTTAAAGAACGATTTGTAATGAAACATCTTACAGACATTTGAAAAGCCCTATTGGCATTAATCCATGCACCACCACTTCACTTCTAAGCAGGGCTTTTTTTCAGCTGGAACGTGGTGGAACTCATTTCCACCACCTCTGGCTCAGGTCTTCTGCTCCCTGCTCACCACTATCACTTTAGTAAACACAGAAGTCTGGCTTGTCTCCCAACGGCTCCCACAGATCTGATCTCCTGAGTGGCTCCCACTGAGTGCAGGATGGGGACAAGGGAGATGCAGATGTTTGGGGTGCAGTGTGAATGCTGAAATCCCCACTGGATGATCTCCGACATGTGAAAGAGGCAGAGTCATCTACCATGTGCAGGCAGGTACTAGAACCAGCTGGGTGCTTCAGTTAGTTTAATACACTACAAAAGTAAGACATGTGAAAGATGGTGGAGCTTTTGGGGGGGGGGGCGCATGGGGGCAGTGGAGGGGGGTTGCATGCAGAGTTCAGAGCTGAAGAGAGTTCCTGCACCTATTTTCTGAGAAAAAAGCCCTGCTTCTAAGGATACTTATCAAAGATATTTTGATCCAATATGTATCTATATTGTATACTACTATACATGCTGTATCATAGTGCCAAGTATACAGATGGGATGGAAACAACTCTCAATGCTTTCTCGGACAGATGGATCTGCTTCACCAGGAGAGAAATGGAGGTATGTCTACAATAATCACATGGAAATATAATGAAAAACATGAGCATAGAAAAGTACAAAACAATTTCCAGAATACAAGATGCAACAGTTGTGATACATTCATCAGAAAAGACTTCTAAAAGAGCAAAGACCTGGGCTGTTTAAAGACTCCCACAGGCGAGCAAAGTGACAGAACAAACTTTTTTACCATTTATTGCTTAATTGCATAACTTACAATAGTAGTGCTATACTGGGCAACTTGCCCTCGATGTGGTGGGGGTACCTTGTCCCCATGTTGATGAGGACAAGGGCCACTTCCCCACAACCCTGGCCTGGTGGTTGTGGGGATCTGCAGGCAGGGGGCTTATGGGAACCTGGAAGCCTCCTTTAACGATAAGGGGGAATGCAGTTACTGCCCCCCATGTGAATGAGTAAGAGCTACAGAATTCACATTTTGTTAAAAAAATAAAACACAATCACAGTGTACATCCAGCATCAATTACGTTGTGAAGTGATGCAATTCCATGTCAACCACATGAAAAACACCCAATGCTTGCTGAAAGACAAAAATCCCTCTAACCAATTGACATTTCCAATCCCGTTGTGGGCTTGCTGTGAATGATATTTCTCATGGCCTGCAAGTAAGTATACCTCAACTCATGTACCATAGCTATAAACATTCAATGTCATTGCCCAAATATGGCCTTGATTGGTCAGGGATGTCAAGCTATCCCTGCCCCTTTGTTTACATTCCTGGCCGGTAAATAATTAGAGCCGGGTGACGTCACTGGTTGCTAAGGACATGGCATGTAGGGACAGGTATAGGATCATTAGCAACTGTTGACAGGAAGCTGTCATAAATTGTAGCAGTAGAAATACTGCTACTATACATTGCATTTGGCTCCCACAGAATGATCAAAAAGTCTGGCATTAGGAATGAAAGCCAAAGTTTTGTCTGAACCTGTGTTCAGACCAAACCTTGAGCTAATCCCTACGGCAGATTAGAAAACCGGTGAGATATCAGAACTCATGCTCTGCTTTCTTGCAACGGAAGCCATTGGATTTGGTGGATAGCCTATCAGTTTGCTGAAGGAGATGTTTGCAATTGTAGCCTCCACATTGTTTACAATGTGTATGTTTGGGCAAAATAAAAAAAAATCCAGTACTTCTCTGCAATACCAATTTTTCCAGTTGCGAATACAGAGAAATACCTGCTGAACTGTCAAAAATCTAGTATACTCCTAACTTCCCATTTGAGCTGACACCATTTGTCCTTCTGCATTGAAATCCCAAGTGTTCTCAGCCCTGTTTGAGTTCTCTCCTGCTGAACTACAAAACAACACTCCCTCTGCTAATTTCTATAATATAAAAGGAAAGTTTTCCCATAGCTGGGAAGAGCTGGCAATGCTGCTTGGAATTTCAGTACAGCAGAGGCAGCGTAGTTAGCCTGCTGAAGGAATTTAGAAGCTCACTGGATTTCTGTCAGGATCGACTTATATGTCTCCCTAATTGCAGCATATTTAAACATGGGGAAGTGTATGAGTTGCAGGGATGTACTGAGTGTGTTTTCTTATATTTTTCCAAATGTACAGTACACTTTAAAAAGAGGATTGCAGAGATAAAAACAGAGAGAATAAGCATGCCGGGGAAGTAAAGCTGGCCGTACACAGCCCAAACTTTTGCCAATTCCTGTAAATTGAAACCACCACCAGCTTCAACAAACTTTGGAAAATAGAAGGAGCCAAGCAAAAAAATGTTGGCTGAACAGTGACTGCAGCTAGTTCAGGTTCAGTTCAGGATTTCTTTACATGTACAGTATAACCAGTCTAATAGAGAAAGATAGAAACAGAAAGAAATGCAAGTAATTGATTGTGATATTTTGGAATTAATTAAGAGAATAACACACTTCCCCTCAAATCCACTAGTTCATAAAGAGGTTAATAAAGTTTCTCCATATGGTTCTCTTGGTGAAATATTCACTGATATTTTTTTTTTTTTTTTTCTTGACAACATTCCAGCAATCAGTATTCAAAAAGGTCTCATTAGAGCTTGTGAGAGATGGTCTTCAGAAGGTCACATAATATAGCATGACAATGCAATTATAGTTCCTGCAATAAAGGTCATTCTTACCCATCATACTAATTATCTTGACAGCGTTGCATTCATCCTGTTTCCTTTGTACTTAATGTTTGGTAGAATGCTGAGCTACCATTGTGCTCCCTGGTCACTTTTGTTGAGGGATGATGTTGTACATAATCTGCATGACACAACATATCAGAAACCAAGTGTAATACTACACAGCCTGTCATTTGTGTGCATCCCTAGGGTTTCTTCTTTTGCTCATAGACAATTTGCCATCTCATCCTCCTGATGCTTAAAAAAATGATAGGGAATGTCCATGGTCAAAAGATACCAATACAGCACAGAGATTTATAGTGACCATATGAATGAATACTGTCATGGAGTTATGAACAATTCTAGAAATATGAGTGCAAAAAACGCTGAGTGTCTTCTTTACAATCCAGCATAACAGAAGACAGGTGGTAGTACAGCAGTTTGGTAGTGTGACACACCCAGCAGGTACAGGGGCTTTTGGAGGGGACTGCAGGGTGGCCTCTTGCCTACTGACTATGGGCCCTGGGTTTTTAGGGAGCTCTACTCTTTGAGAAATGTGTGCCTAAGGGAACCTCTAGAGTCGTTTTACTTCGGATTTAAGTTCAAGTCTCCACGAAACACACAGACTCTCGGAACCTAGGACCTGGATACAGATTTGTGGCCTCTGTGCCCAAACCAGCAAGGACGGTTTCACATCCCCCCACTCCTAGACTCAGAGCAGATGTTAATATAATCAGCTGAAAACAAACAAACAAACTGAGCAACCTGATGCTGGGGTCTCTTGCTATAATCTGTTTACTAAGGTGTCATTCTTCCATGGTATCATTTCCCCATTGTGTGCCTCTTAGGTGTGAATTCCAATTGGTAATTGAGTCACCTATTGTTTCTGTCTGTCTGCTAATCCTTTGGAGATTTGGACAGCCCTAGGTCTTATTACTGGGGAACTGGTGCCAAATGGTCTGGGTGGGCACTGAGTCACCTAGGCTTGTCTAGGTGACTAGTTAGCTTACTGTTTAATTAGATTACAGTTTTTGTTGGCTGTTCCTGTTAATTATCTCACTGTTTGCATAACGTGATCAAGCTCTTATCTGATTTTGTGTAGTATATATATATTCTATGTAAGTTTACAATAAAGAGAGTTTCAGTTTGCACCTAAGCTAGTGTCATCTAGTTCTCAGAGGCAATATTCAGCTAAAATACCTGGTTCTTGTTTCCAGACTGGAGGAAGCTGTATACTGATGGAAGCACCCAACAGGGGTGCCAGTGGTGGCTGGTGTTTTTATTTTGGCAGGGGGTAGCAAACAATTCACCCGCACCACCCCTTCCCCCCCCCCCATGGGTCAGTGGGTTGGTAAGCCGCACACATTCACCCCATCTAGGCGCAGGCAATGCTTTCCTCCGGGCGATGGGCGGCAGGTTCTTCTGCATCTCCTCGTGGCGGTCGTGCATCTCCTCCATCTAGGCCAATAGGATCACTTCTCCTTTCGGCCAATCAGGAAACGGGTCTCAAGACCCGGCGCTTACTGATTGGCCAGGAGGAGAATCAGTGTGACAATAGCGAATATTCACGTGCTTAAAAAAAAACAGAAAACCCCTATTGTAATCCATGTGTCTGGTGCCCCGCATGTAGATTAGGGGGCCAGACACATGGATAGGGGGGGCAGCGCCATTGCACCCTGCATTACGGGCCGCTACTGGGTACCAATTGGTCCATCACAGGTGGGTTTAAATTTTACTTAAAAAAAAAAAGAAAACAACAAAAAACAAAGGAAACAGCAGGAAGTGCAAAGTACAAGTTGATAGCACATATGTGTTGTAGTAGAAACCCTCACCAGGCTGATGCCTGTGGCAATCAAGGGGGATGCCATAGTGGTGCCAGTCAAGGCGCTTGCTAAGCGAAACTAAGTCCCAGCCAAAGAGTGCTCTACCATTTCAGATTCAGACATTCCGTCTGATGGTCTATCAGAACTCTTTTCGGACACTTTGTCTTACACTGGAAAGTGGACTGAGAGTGATGAAGAGTTAAAAAGTGATGTGCAGGAGGATGAACACCTGTGCAAATTACGCTGTCAACCAGTGCAGCTCTGCTGATCAGCTTTTCCAGGTCCTTTGAGGAGGACCAAGGGGCTCAATGGGTTCCCAATGTCCGCCCTGTTACGCCCATGCCTAACCTTAAAGCAGATATTAAGCAGGATATGGTTCTCAGTTCAGCGTGCCCCAGACGTACAGGTTCTACCCGGGTACAGAAACCCTAAGACCCTACCTCGGCTGTCAAAAATACAGCGCATATTCATAAAGAAAGTGGCAGAAGACAATGGATACTTATACCCCTATCTTCCCCCTCATCTGGAAGAGGAGATTTCGGAAAATGTGAAGGAATACGTGCGCGGGTTCCTTTAGATCCCTCTCAAGACAGATTTTCTGAAGCTTTCACCTAGAATTACTGGGAAGTACCTGTCAGTGTAGATTACCTTGGGTTATGACAGAAAGATCAACCTAGATGCTGCAGTCATCTGCCCGACCAGATAAAAGGGATCTCAAACGATTTGTCATCACAGTGAATAAGAAGGGAGAGTCTGTAATTTTACCTGACCACGGGTACTACTGGTGAAACATCATCAAAATGGTATCATTACCACCATGTTTGTAAATATGTGTTGTGTGATGTCTAGGACGCTATCCTGACAGCCACTTCACACACACATTTAAAGTGTTGCTAGTGGAGAACATTCCAGAGAGCTGTACTGTCTGGACTATGCTAGACTGAATGCTGCTGGTAGATACACGGAGTGTTCACCTGAGCCATGTTGGCTAAAGTTTGAAGTTGTTGGCCTGAAGGGTGACCTGTGATCTTCAGCAGGTTGTTGCTCCTAAGTGAAAAAAAAATCTTCTAAGTCCCCGACTGTCATGTGGACAGACTGAGGATGTCTTTGCAAAGAGACCTATATCCTGAAGTGTGGTCCTTTGTATTAGGGCCTGGCTGCTTGTTGCCTGAAATGCAGCTGTGCCTGCTTGTCCCAGAGTTGTCCCTGAGGAAGAAGGGAAACTGCTGGAAAATATAGTACACCCAGAGGGAAATCGATGAGCTATAAACTCTCTTGGACTCTCTTTGACTAAGTGTTTAGTCCGTTAGATCAGGCTGTAATAGAGAAGCCAAGGAGGCGGCATTCTCTGTCGAGGTTGGGGCCTGCTTCTAAAAATGTAAATAATGCAATATTTCATAGGGTGTATTTACGCTGTCTTCGGCTGAGGACAATTGAAACCTGTTTAATCACCGTATGTATATACTGCACCTTGTTACAATATAACAGGATGCATTTGCATTGCTGTTGATTTTCTCTTTCAGGTGTTGCTATGTCGGTGTGTCTTCCTTGGCTAAGGAGAGACAGGGATCTAACCTTCCGTCAACACTAAGTAATTCCTATATTATCATCGTATATATATTTTTGATAGATAGTGAGGAATTAAGGCTGTTGCCTAAGCCTGCCTTTAAAATTTTACATAGATATTTTGGATACTGTATTGTCTTATATGACCTATAATAACTTATTTTATGTCTATTTTGAGACCTATTTTTATTGCGTGTGGTACGCCACTACTTGGTGGTACTAGATATGAGAAGGGCAACACAAGGTCAGGTTATGGGTATATGGGGTATCTCAGCTAAAGCGCAGGGGTTTTCTTGAATCCCTTGGCCTGCTAGGAAATCCTATATATTTGGGTGGAGTCAGGTGATGTATGTTCTGTGCCACCTGGACGGCTGTCTGGGTGGACATGTGTTGTACTGCCTGGGCTGCTAGGTGAGAGATAGGGCCTATCCCAGACACATCTGGCTGCTAGGGTGCATGAGGGTCTATCCAGAAGCAAGAGATCAGATCAGGGTCGGGACTGCAGCTTGCAGACCAACCAAAAGTGACGGTTCTGCCGGCTGGAGAACCTGTCGTGTTCGGAGGTAGAGGGGAAGCAGTCGCCAGTAAGGCACTATCTGCCTCATTACCAGGGACCACAGTGAGTAACTGAAGCAAGTACCAGAGCAACATTCTCACCAACCGGGGACGGTGAAGAATCTGGAAACTTCAGTGGGTATCAAGCCAGGGACCCAGCTAGCGGGGGTGACGCTTGCAGAGCAGCCTTGCGTGTCAAGCCAGGGACCGAGCAGGCCAGCGGGGGTGAAGCTTGAGAGGTATCTAGAGTGCCAAGCTAGGGACCCAGCAGAGAAGCAGGGGTGACGCTTGAGGAAGATACCACTGTGAAGATTGGAGGAGCTCAAGGGATTCAGTGACAGTGAGTCAGCGGGTCTAGTGAGAGACCGGGAGCTCAGTGGGTTGAAGAACTACAAGGAATGATTGTAGTGGAATAGAAAGGAACTGTGTTAGGAACTGTTAAAGACTGTTGCCATAGGAGACAACATTCCTGCATATGCAGATGTGGCATCTTGCTGGATGCCTTTCCCTACATGGCTGTCCTCCTATTGAAGTCTCGGAGTCTGCCAATTGAACTTGCAACTACCTAAGGGTGTGCTGGCCCTAACCCTCTCTCCCCCCAAAAGTTTGTTAAGAGAAATAAACTCTCTTTTGCATTCAAGAAGTGTCTGGCGCACAATGACTTTAATCATCTTGCACCCATCATGCCTCCCAACCCATGAAAAAAATAGCAAAGTTTCATCAGCGCTCAACTGTGGTCATGTGGAGTGGGATCACAGGTATTATAATATGGGCTAAATCCAAGGCAGCTAGACAATAACCATACTGGAGGATATGGGTGACAGTAAAACAAAACCAAGGGTGTCAGCGCTCAATGGGTTTAGAAAAAAAGGGGTCTCTGGGAAGCAACATAAACCAGCATGAAAAGTTTAATAAGACATGCACATAGGAAAGCCAAAATCCAGAGTCACTGCAATAATGATGTGGATGATGGAAAATTGAATGTATTAAAAGCATGCTTATGGTATCGCTGGGGTTCCCATAGCAATGGGGAGCTGACGGCATCCACAGATGGAGTGAGCCTGGCAGTGGGGGAGTGGCCAATCTCCCTGCTGCACTCGGCCGGACAAAGGACCCATTGGGCGGCCTGGACACGGAGGCCACGGAGGGGTGGAGCGCCGTATCCCACCTGTCAGTTTGCAGAGCCAGCTGGTGTACTGACAGGGATCGGGTGAGGCCTTGGTCCGCAAGCCACTCTCTCTAATGATGTACCGGTAAGTGTGTGGCTGCTCCTGTAGAGGGACAGATGGAGCTGTCCTGGTCCAGATGGGGAACCGAGGTCAGACCGGGTAGGCTTGTGTGGGTGGCGTCCAACGCTGAAGGGAGCTGAATGGGCTTGGAAACCTGCGTGCGTTTAGGAACCAGCGTGACCCGCAAGCAGTATGGTTGCTGTGACTATGAGTTTCGCGCGCATGCGCTTTATCAAAGTCCTCCCAACCCACTACATACAGAAGGATGTCAGCTATCTCTGGCTCTTGAGGCTCTCATTGGACCGAAGGAGGCCTAGGACCTTGCTACATATTTAATCATCTTTACTTGCGATAGTCAAAAGAACGCCATCAAAGAAAAGGTTAACAAGAAGGTTGAATATTTTTGGCAAATAACTCATTGTTCAGGGTCAGATGCGTTAGTTATTCACATAGATATGAATACAAACTTCCATGCGCATCTACTTGTCATGGGCAAAAACCTTTCTGTAACTGACAATTCAGGTTATTAGACACATTTTCCTATTTTTTTTTCTTAGGAGTTGTCCACTTCACCCAAGAATCAATCAGTTGCCTGGCAATTCAATGGATAAACAGCAGCTGGCTGGCTGTGGAAATAATAATGATGAATTCCTATCCCCTGCAGCCATAATAGTTAACTTTGTGTCTATGCGTGTTTCCATTACTTTGTAAACATGTTTGGCTTACAGTATATCAGTGGCATATCAGAAGTGATTAAAGAGGTTGTAGACAGATCCAAAGAACAATATCTTTTTGATATCTGACTACATCTCATCTCTACATACTGTATATCTGGCCACTGATACCAACAGCAGTTCATTTTTGTCTCCTTCCTCGTTTTGGTAGACCTGCCTTATACCAAAAAAGACTGGGCTTTGAGAACAATAGTAAACCTATTTAAACCCGTTTTTTCCTCTCTCCTGCTTAGTTGCCCCTCTTTATTCTGATGTATACATTTGTATATAATGTGCTGTTTATCTACCAAAAGTGTGATACTACACTAAACCTTTCATGAGCTCTAAGTAAGCATTTTTCAACCAGAGTAGCGTGGCACCCTGGGGTGCTTTCTGGGTTCTGGGAAAAACACCCCCCTAGCATTTCTGGCTGTGGCCATCTTGAGGGTTTCAAGGGCAAATGATTCATGTAGCATTTATTTCCTGGAATCCATCTGCCCTTAGTTTAGGCATGCAGACAGGAGGGTGTGATTGACTGAGAAAACGCTTCCTCTTTAGATGAAGAGTCCTGGGATGTGTAACATCATTTGCATAGGCCTGGAAACCAGGAAGTAACTAAAGGAATGTAAAAAAAAGTATTAAACAAATAACTATAATATTCTTTCCATTTCTTTTTACTAATGCTAGCAGGATTTGGACTGGGGTGGACTGCGGCTGTGATCTGCTTGCTGAGCAGTGGATCTCTCTGCTGATCCCTGCTGAGCAGGTGGATAGCAGGTCCGTGTCTGGGCCGCTCACTCAGATCGGATACAGACCGCCCTCCTCTATGGGCGGCTGGATGTAAATGGACGGCCTGTCTGTTCACACCGATTGCCATCCTGTCCAACTCACTGGATGGAAGGGGAATGGTTTTGACGGATCGTTCGTGTGAAAAGGGCCTTATGCCGCATACACACGGTCGGACTTTCTAGAAAGCTAGGTCCGACGTACTTGCCGCCAGACTTCCGGCGGACTGAACGGCCGGACTTGCCTACACACGGCCGGACTTTCCGGAATCCGGTCTTCCCGACGGACTTCCGCCGGACTTTCAGAATGAACGGACTTTCCCACACACGGACAAGTCCGTTCATTTTGAACGTGACTTGGGTACGACAGGACTAGAAAAGGAATTCAATCTCGCCGCTTTTTTTGGCGAGATTGAAACCTTGCGAGCCCCGTCGCAGGCCCTTAGGTCTGGTATGGAACTTTAAGGGGAACCCCCTACGCCGAAAAACCGGCGTGGGGGTCCCCCCAAAATCCATACCAGACCCCGATCCGAGCACGCAGCCTGGCCGGTCAGGAAAGGGGGTGGGGACGAATGAGCGCCCCCCCTCCTGAACCGTACCAGGCCGCATGCCCTCAACATGGGGGGGTGCTTTGGGGGAGGGGCACCTTGCGGTGCCCCCCCACCACAAAGCACCTTGTCCCCATGTTGATGAGGACAAGGGCCTCTTCCCGACAACCCTGGCCGTTGGTTGTCGGCGTCTGCGGGCGGGGGGCTTATCGGAATCCGGGAGCCCCCTATAATAAGAGGGCCCCCAGATCCCGGCCCCCCCACCCTATGTGAATGAGTATGGGGTACATGGTACCCCTACCCATTCACCTAGGTAAAAAGTGTCAATAATAAAACACAACACAGGTTTTTAAAATAATTTATTAAACAGCTCCGGGGGGGGTCTTCTTCCGTCTTCGGGGGTCCCTCTGGTTCATCTTTTCCCAGCGTCCGGTTGGTTCTTCTCCGCTCTCCGGCCTCTTCTCCCGGTGTCCCAGGTCTTCGGCCGGCCCCTCCGCTGTCTTCAGGTAGCTCTATTGCCAGCGGAGGTCCGGACTTCTGGGCTTCTGGGCTTCTTGGCTTCTTGGCTTCTTGTGTTCTCTTCTCTTCTCTTCCCCCAGATGTTGACACGACGCTCTCTCCGGCTGGACTGGTCTCTGAGGGCTGCGTTGTGACTTATATAGGCGGAGACCCCGCCCCCATATGATGTCACAGTCCCTGGGCATGCTGGGACTGTGACGTTTTAGGGGGCGACCACGCCCGAAGACCTGGGACACCGGGAGAAGAGGCCGGAGAGCGGAGAAGAACCAACCGGACGCCGGGAGAAGATGAACCAGAGGGACCCCCGAAGACGGAAGAAGACCCCCCCCGGAGCTGTTTAATAAATTATTTTAAAAACCTGTGTTGTGTTTTATTATTGACACTTTTTACCTAGGTGAATGGGTAGGGGTACCATGTACCCCATACTCATTCACATAGGGTGGGGGGGCCAGGATCTGGGGGCCCTCTTATTATAGGGGGCTCCCGGATTCCGATAAGCCCCCCGCCCGCAGACCCCGACAACCAACGGCCAGGGTTGTCGGGAAGAGGCCCTTGTCCTCATCAACATGAGGACAAGGTGCTTTGTGGTGGGGGGGCACCGCAAGGCGCCCCCTCCCCCAAAGCACCCCCCCATGTTGAGGGCATGCGGCCTGGTACGGTTCAGGAGGGGGGGGGCGCTCGTTCGTCCCCACCCCCTTTCCTGACCGGCCGGGCTGCGTGCTCGGATCGGGGTCTGGTATGGATTTTGGGGGGACCCCCACACCGGTTTTTCGGCGTAGGGGGTTCTCCTTAAAGTTCCATACCAGACCTAAGGGCCTGGGATGCCCCCCGCGCTCGCCGCAATGGGAAAATTAGTTTTTCCTATTGCAGCGAGCGCGAGATGCAGTAACCTGCTCCTCCGTCGTATCTGGTCCTTCGGACTAGCATACAGACGAACGGGCTTTCCGTCAGGAACTGAGTCCGGCGGAGGTACGACGTAAAGATTTGAAGCAGGCTTCAAATCTAAAGTACGTCGGATTTCCGCTCGAAACGGTCCGTCGGAAGTCCGATGGAGACCACACACGGTCGGATTGTCCGCCGGACTTGGTCCGGCGGCGTCCGTCGGACTTTTACAGGTGAAAAGTCCGACCGTGTGTACGCGGCATTAGGATTAAAAATAGTCAATGTTGATTGAGAGAGTGAGGTAATGTGACTGAAAAAAAAAGGTTGAGAAACACTTTTCTAAATTATTGCATATGTTATTGAAAAGCCAGTATAATGGTTAAAAGGAATGAAAAAACAGTCACTTTAAGGGACAGCTATACCTTTACAAAATCTATATGTAAAGCCAACCTCCCACCCTGCTAGCTAAACTACACTACCATGTCCCACCCTTCCAGGTGATTGCCTTCAATTGTTCCTTTTTTCTCCTTCAATGTTTACAGCTCATCTGATGAAAATCTTTTGTGACCACACCTGAACACTGGGTCCCCATTGAATTTAATGGGGTCCTATACTGAGGATATACACTGATAGAGTTGGGCCCAACACCCCTCATCTCGGTTTGCTCCAGAACTCTTGAACATCGCAAAAGTTTGGACCCGAACCGCAAACACTTTTAAAGTTTCAAGTGAGGTGTAAGTAACACTGTGCAAACCCAATAAACAATGTGAAGCTGCTACACAAAATATGACCAATATCCAAAACGTATAATAATAAAAATGTAGCGCTAAAAATGAAAAATGTGAAGATCAGTGAATGCAACACACTAAAACATGAAAAAATGAATGTGCAAACCCCATTGAGATCCGGGGTCCCTGGATCACTAAGCCTGTTTGATTCGGTGTCACCGGCATCCGAATCCACCATCTCTGGTAAGAGTATTCTATCCATTTGATATTCCATTCACTTTGGACTCACTTTTCACTCTCTATGAAGGGACTTTTGCCATTTACCTCTACTGTGGTTTAGTTTTTATTTATTTTTGTTATTGAATTTTACACTTTTAAAGTTTGTGGGACCCCAATTTGAAAAATCAAAAGTCCCCCTTTTGAAAGCTTATATGCAAGTTATTGGCCATAAAAAGGGTATGGGGGCCCAGGTACTGCCCTGGGGACATGTATCAATGCAGTTTTTTTTTTTAAAAGATCGTTTTTACAGGAGCAGTGATTTTAATTATGCTTAAAGTGAAACAATAAAAATGAAAAATTCCTTTAAATATAGTGCCGGGGGGTACCCTTAGTCTGCCTGTAAAGTGGCACATCTGTACCATGGATAGAACCTGCTACATTGTACCCCTACTCATTCACAAAAAAGAGTCAAAATTAAATAAAGACAGGAGGCAGTTTTTGACAATTCCTTTATTTAAAACTCAACGAATGTGTGCTCCACCTTTTAAAAGTTCTTAAATAGGTAAGGGGCGAGGCCTGGTGACATCACCTGGTGGCACTGCCCCCCTTGTGACATCACTGACTGGCTGGTAAGCCCCCCGTCCGCAGACCCCTACAACCACCACTCAGGGTTGTCGGGAAGAGGCCCTTGTCTCCATCAACTCTGCCCAAAAGCACCCCCTCATGTTGAGGGCATATGGCCTGGTATGGTTCAGAAGGGGGGGCGCTCCTCTGTCTCCGCTCCTTTCCTAACCTGCCAGGCTGTATGCTAGGATAAGGGCCTGGTATAGATTTTGGGGGGACCCCACGACATTTTTTTCACTTTTTTCTATTGCAGGCAATGTTTTTTTTTTCATTCAGCTGTCAGCGGGGAAACCGTTGATAGCTGAAGACTCATTAATTGTTAAGGACACAGCAGTCGGCTTCCTGGCCTGGTCCTTAACAACCAGCATTGCACTATGCAGTGCACAGTGGATTGTGGGGCGCTCGGCAGCGAACATCACGCCGAGTGCCCCGCAAATTCGGGTGTTTACCGAACAGGCAATGTTTAGGCCAAATGGAACCTGTTTCCTCTAGGGTTTCCTGTGTCACTGGGGAAGCTACCGAATTGGATACTCCCACCCCGTGGCGACCCACCCATAGAGGGCCGGTGCCCCCCAAAGCTATTCATCATAAAAAAATTCCAAAAAAAAAAAATATACTGGCCCTTAAAGTGTGTGCAGGATGCCAGACACAAAGATGTATTGGAAGCATGACGTGCTGCAATCACTGAAAAAAAAAATGAAAAAAATAAATAATGGACCTTTAAGTGTGTGCAGGGCGCCGGACAGACAGCTGTTATGGGAAGCATGACGTGTTTGCAATCACGTTATTGCAAACAAGAAGCTAAATTGGCTTCCATTAGAAAGTCCTCGGGGTGCTGAGCTCTGCGCCCTAAACACTCCCACTATAGCATTGTTGTTCCCTGCTGTGGTGTGTAATTGGCAGGTACGGTGCCTTCACTTCCAGTTTCTCTGACTCATCCTGGCTGGTCCGAAGGTGGATGGAAGGCGACTTGCTGTGAGAGCTGTGAGTACGAGGGGGGAGAGGGGGGACTTCTAATCTAAAGGAGAACTCTGATGGGGACATCTAATGTAAAGGAGGACTCTGATGGTGACATCTGATGTAAAGGAGGACACTGATGGTGACATCTGATGTAAAGGAGGACTCTGATATCGACATCTAATGTAAAGGACTCTGATGGGGGCATCTAATATAAAAGAGGACTCTGATGGTGACATCTGATGTAAAGGAGGACTCTGATGGGGACATCTGATGTAAGGGAGGACGCTGATGGTGACATCTGATGTAAAGAGGAACTCTGATGAAGACATCTGATCTATAGGGGGATGCTGATGGGGACACCTGTTGTAAAGGGGGACTCTGATTGGGACACCTGATGTAAAGGAGGGCACCTGCAGTAAAGGGGGACCCTGATTAAGACACCTGATGTATAGGAGGATGCTGATAGGAACACCTGTTGTAAAGGGGGACTCTGATTGGAACACCTGATGTAAAGGGGGGCACCTGCTGTAAAGGGGGACTCTGACTGGGACATCTGATGTAAAAGGGGGCTCTGATGAAGATACCTTATGCTAAGTGGTTTTATTTTCTTTTACTTAAAGTGTGGATGTGATCGGCCTACTGGGACGGGCACAGTGAGGCTGCATATGATAGGCACAATGAGGCTGAGATTGATGGGCACAGTGAGGCTGCATTCGATGGGCACAGATTTATCTAGCAGTAATGATACATAATCACCTGATAAATGGCTATTTACAGTCCTGCATTACTAACTAAATTTTTCAGTTTGTTTGCACACCCCATGTGACTCAAGATTCCATCTTGGGTCAGGCAGAGCCTTTTTAGGCCCTGACTCCCAGGTTTGGTGTGTTGGTGCTGAATCACGCCCCACCTACAGGTGTGTCCTACAGAATTTGTGCTAAAGGCATCAGGAAACTGTTGTATCTTTGGCTTTTAAACTGCTAAACCCAAACCTCTCACCATCTTTGATTTCAGCCTATACACTGCAGAATCTTTCTTTTTCTCAAATGCTCCAGCATTTACCATACTCGATACTTTGAGTCTTCTGTACAGCATCTGTTTCTAAAGAGGTTAAGCATACACACTGTGGAGCGAGCACTACTGTGCTGAACTGAAAATATTGTTTCTATCCTCAGCCATTTTTTTCATACTTTCTTGGCAGAGCTGTAATAAAATAACAAGGCTGTTTTTAAACTCCTGAAGGTCCCAAGGATGCAATCCTAGCCTGCACAAAAGATACGGCTGGTTTTACAGTGGGTGATAAAGGCGTGCAAGACAAAAAAACAGGTTCACGTTGACTCACTGCTATTAATTCTTTTTCCAAGACCATGAAAGATTTTCTGACAGGATTTGCTGAAATTTATCACCCAGGTTCAATCACATAATGGTAGGAGAAAGACAAAAGTGCTCCATCATAGAGATTAGAGCAAGGTGATAGAACCCTAGAGTGTATTTCTTTAACCCCATGAGATGCCCCGTTCCACAGCCAAGGTTGTGATATCTTTTAATGGCTCTACATATCAACTACTGCAAGATCCTGTGATGTAGGCTGCCTGGGGGTGGGGATCATTGTTACATTATAGATTTTTCTAAGTGAGATGAAGAATTTTATAGAGAAAGCCATTTATTACACTGGATAAAGTTAAATTATCCTTTTTTGCAATGAATATAAATGCTATACTATGGAAATGCAGTTTACTTAAAAGGAAAATATGATGGTCTGGTCAACTTTACTTTTTGAGTTATTAAACTGCCGTTTTATAGCCCTTTTAATTATTCATATGAGGTCTTATTTGCAAATAAACATTTAATACATGATGCATCCATGAAGCTTGGTTTGCAAAATTTCTGCTGTTTGGAGCTTAACGCCTGCCAGCTGCAAGTGTAAAAGTTTATTTAAAGTTTATTTAGAGCAGAAACTTTTCTTATTAATTTTGGATAAAGTGCTGGGAAGTTAGAAACCCTGTTGAGTTTTTATTGCTGTCTGTGCCCCCATTTGGGAATGTAACCCTCTCTATTTGTCTCAGTGACAGTTGCCACTAACACTGAAAGCAATGGAAAAGCCAAAATTTTAAGTTGTCACCAGAACATGAATAGACATGGGGGGTTATTTACGAAAGGCAAATCCACTTCGCACTACAAGTGCAAACTACAAGTGCAAAGTGCACTTGAAAGTGCAGTTGCTGTAGATCCGAGGGGGACATGCAAGGAAAATAAAAAACAGCATTTTAGTTTGCACATGATTGGATGATAAAATCAGCAGAGGTTCCCCTCATTTCAGATCTACCCCTCAGGTTTACAGCGACTGCACTTCCAAGTGCACTTTCAGTGCAATTTCAAGTGCACTTTACACTTTTAGTTTGCACTTGTAGTGCAAAGTTTATTTGCAATAAGTAAATAACCCCTAAAGTGTTGCCTTGACCAGAGGCAGTATTTTGCTGCCTCTGAATACAACCAAATATGCAGCCTTAAAGTGTTAGTAAAACCACAACAGTAAAATCAGTCTGTATATGCTGTAAAGCATGCTTGTTATACTCACTGTGGAACCTAAGGGGTTAATCCTCTGCATTGTGTAAAAAGGCTGTTTGATCCTGTATGCACAGATCCTCCTCTTATTTCACTGATTCCAGAACATGTCTGGATAAGACAGAGCCTTTTGCCGTGCACACACGATCGGACATTCCAACAATATACCGTGGATTTTTTTCTGACGGATGTTGGCTCAAACTTGTCTTGCATACACACGGTCACACAAATGTTGCCGGAAATTCTGATCGCCAAGAACGCGGTGATGTACAACACATACGACGGGACTATAAAAAGGAAGTTCAGTAACCAGTGCGCCACCCTTTGAGCTCCTTCTGGTAATCACGTGTTAGTAGAAGTTTGGTGAATGATGATTCGCGCTTTTCAGCCTCGTGCTTTTCATTTGGTTACTGCTTGTCAGTTTGTGCTTGTGGGTTTGTATCTGTTCTTCAGTGCCTGTTGTCAGTTCGTTCATGTCTTTCAGTGCATTCTATTTATTAGTTCATATCTGTTTTTCAGTGCCTTCTTGTCCGCTCGTTTCTGATTTTCAGATCGTTCTTCTCAGGTCCTTTCTGATTTCTGATGGGGAAAATTTTAGAGCACTGTGGGGGTTATTTACTAAAGGAAAATTCACTATGTACTATAAGTGCACTGCAAGTGCACTTGAAAGTGCAATGAGACTGCACTGAAAGTGCACTTGTAGTGCAAAGTGGATTTGCCTTTAGTAAATAACCCCCATTGTCACTCTAACTACAACAACTTACTCCAAAAACTGGTATTGAGCATTGAAAGAAGAAGCCACACATTGTTGAGTATAAAACATTTTACTCAAAGCACATTCACATGTGCGTTAGAAAAGGATTTTTTAACAAACCAACATCTTTGGTGTATAACATTTTTATGTTTGACAGTAGAAATATCCTTTTTTTGGTTAAACTGGCATGTTTAAAAACATAACATACACAACTCAGGAACTTACAAAGTTTGACTTTGATAAAGTGAAGGCCAGATCAGACATTAGTATGTCAAAACTGTTGATCTTGCCTTCATCAGATGGGGTGATGTCACCCCTGTAAAAGCCAAATTTTGAAGATGCATACAAATTGGAAGTCAAAATGTGGATTTCCCTCCTGATCCCATGCCTAATGTCAACATGTGCTATCTCCCATCATGGGGGATCAATGGATGTGTTTGGGGGGTGCAACACCTTCCTCTCACTTACTTTAGTTGCGAGGAAGGGGTTGCACCCACAAAACGCGTACATTGATATCCCCTGAAGGCAGATAGCACATGTTGACACACAGGGGTTGATTTACTAAAAGCAAAAAGACTGTACTTTGCAAAGTGTAGTTGCACTCTGCAAGTGCAGTTGCTCCAGAGCTTAGTAAATGAGGTAAGGCTTCACTTTGCAAAGAATACCCAATCACGAGCAAGGAAAATAAAAAAAACAGCATTTTTGCTTGCACATGATTGGATAATGAAAGTCAGCAGAGCTTCTGCTCATTTACTAAGCTCTGGAGCAACTGCTCTTGCAGAGTGCAACAGCACTTTGCAAAGTGCACGGTCTTTTTGCCTTTAGTAAATCAACCCCACTCTGTGCATCTTCAAAATTTGGCTTTCAAATTACTTAAAAACTTTTGTAAATATCAAAAATATAATGACAAACTGTAAATTTTTTTGGGGTGTTTTCGATTCTGCCTAAAACATCAGTGATGTTGTTGAGTCTTTTTTCAACATCATTGATATTTTCTTTGATCTTCTCTAATTCCCGATTGCACACCATGATCTCCCCGATGAGGATCTGTGCACTTGCACTGGTGAAATGAGTTTCTTCTTCCACAAAATCCACATCACCGAAAAAATAAAAAAAACACACCATGGGGTTTATTTACAAAAGGCAAATCAACTTTACACTACAAGTGCATTTAGAAGTGCAGTGGCTGTAGATCTGAGGGGGACATGCAAGAAAAATAAAAAACAGCATTTTTGCTTGTACATGATTGGATGATAAAATCAGCAGAGCTTCCCCTCATTTTAGATCTCCCCCTCAGATCTACAGCGACTGCACCTCCAAATGCACTTTCAGTGCAAAGTGGATTTGCCTTTAGTAAATCAACCCCGATGCGTTATAAATATGCAGGCATACATCTATTACCTGAAGCTGTGGTCTCAGACACTGACCTGTTGTGGTCACTATTTTGCCCACTTCCTGAACCTCTCCTTCCTCCACAGGGTGTGTGGGGATTTGCCCTTCTTTAGGAGGTGTGGGCTTTTTGGTGTCCTCAGATGTCCCGAGTCTTTTCTCCCCAAAAAAAGGTATACTTAGCACACAGATATTTGAGGCAAGAAATAGGAATATGAAACTTTGCTTGGAAGTATCGTACAATTGTCTGTTTTGGCAGTGTTCCAAGCTGAAGACATGATTTCTTCCCTTTCTTATTAAAGCTGGAATACTTACCTTTTTTTGGTAAATAGAAAGACCCCTAGTATCCACTGGAGCACCTGTGTGGGACACCCTAAAAAGAGTGTTCTGGTGTCCCACACTAGTGCTCCTGCGTCCAGATGTGTAAACAGCCGCTGAGTGTCCTCTCCTTACACTGAATCAAGTTAGCATTTCATTCTAGTTACAAACCCATCTAGACAACAATGTACTAAACTCCTTTTAATACAAATAGGCCTGAACAAATATAGTTAAACATCGTATTAGTGGGCAAACGAACAATGTTTACTATGAACGATTACTGTCCCCACGAACCTGAAACTTGCCATTTTAAATGCCATTTTAAACTGTCCAACAGTAAAGAAAATCACATGGAGCAGCACTAAAGTAATAATAATAATAGGAACACAGGACAAATACTTACTTTTTAGAAGCAGTTTCCTGATCCTTCTGTACTGATCGTGCTCCCTCAATTTCAGGTCTGACCAGCATTTCCTCAATTGCTCCTTGTTTCGTTGTACCCCAAAATTCCTCTGCAAACTTCTCACAACTTTAGTCGTGATCTTGGCCTTTCTTACATTTGGGTTTGGGTACGGCCCATACTTCCCATCATAGTCGGCCCCCTTCAAGATGTCCACCATCTCCACCATCTCTACAAAAGACATATTTGAGGCCTTAAATCACCTCCGGGAATGGGACGTTTCTGGCTCCGGGCTTTCCTCGTCGTTGCTGCTCTCTACATGCACCTGTTATCTCTCCACCATGTGCTCTCCCACTGCGCCGAAAGAGAAGGGGCGGGGAATATACTAGAAAGAAGGTCAGGGGCAGAGTGTCACGCATGCGCAGTGTGTATAAAGCATAACACACGTGCATCGTACGTACGATCTGTGTGCGGGGGACGGAGCAGCGTAAGCGCCGAACGTTCAAACAAAGGTACAATTTCAACTTGGGGCATTAGTGGTGAGTGGCCTATACTGCTTATAGATTGAGGCCTATATTGGGACAAGATTAGGAGAGTTAAGCCTGACATTAGGGTTTGTCTTGAGTTGTGTCTTGAGGAGAAAATGGATTAATTTAACCTCCCTGGCGGTTTTCCCGAGTGTGGCTCGGGGTTAAAATTCAGGACCATTAGCTGTAACCCCGAGCCACACTCGGAATTATATCACAGGATCCTGGTGTGGCTTTACTTACCTTGCCCCCGGGATCCTGCGATGTCCCCCATTGTGTCTGCGGGCTCCGTCCTCCTATGAAGCCTCTCCGTGCCAGGCTCTGTTCCCTGCGAACGGCGCAACGCACAGGGGTGGAGCCTGGCGGCAAATTCAAAAAATTGTAAAAACATAACACATACAGTACTGTAATCTTACAGATTACAGTACTGTATGAAATAATTTCACATCCCTTTTGTCCCCAGTGCTTTGTCCTATGCCCTGCATGCAGTTTTATGTTATATATACTGTTCTTTCTGCCTGGAAACTGGAGATTGTCCATAGCAACCGAAAAGTGTCCCTTTACATCAAAAGTGGCTTTAGACCACCTAGAAAACAGCGATAGTAAATTAGAACACTTGCAGAATTGAGCGATAGTGAATCGTGGGGAAATTTATTTTATTATTATTTTTTTTTTTTTTTTAATTATTTATTTTTATTTATTTTATTATAATTTATGTTTTTGTGTTTCAAACTTTATCATACCCGGGATATCTACCAGACTCTTGTTTGGACAGATTTAAGTGTGTTATTGTTAAGAATTACAGACCTACAAAATAAAACACCAAATTTCCATGCAAAATAATTGTACCGCTTTCAGCACCTAAAATCCGAAATAATCATATCGCCAGGGAGGTTAATGACCATGACTTCCTCCCCAACTTCATTGATAAGTACAGGGAGCTGCCCTGTCTGTGGCAAGTGAAACACCAATTTTATACCAACAAACTAAAGAGCAAGGCAGCGCTGGATCAACTCTTGGAATTAGTGAAGCCGGTGATTCCCACGGCAGACATCATCTATTTGAAGGCCAAAATTGGTGGCCCGAGGAGCACATATAATAGGGAGTGCAAGAAGGTCCAGGATTCCATGAGATCAGGAGCAGCAGCAGATGATGTTTGTGTCCCCAGGCTGTGGTACTATGACAGACTGCGGTTTTTGTCAGACCAGAGTGAACCCAGGCAATCACTCTCAACCTTTCCTTCCACTCTTCCTTCCACCTCAGATCAGGCTTCCGACGTACAACCTGGGCCTTCCACCCAGGAAGAAGATGTGGAGGAGCCTGGCTTGAGCCAGGTATAGCATATTTCTTGTCAAAAATTGAATGATGTGAACGAGATGTTAGTATTGATCACTAATTTCTGATTTAACAAAGTGGTTTACATATCAATAGACGGTAGTAGCCAAAAATTATTGGGACAAGAATGAAAAATGCTGGGGTCAGAATGATAGTCTTTTCTATTTGTTAACATTCAATTTGCAACAGTCATGAGCTCAAAACTGTGTGTGAATGATGACCAAAAAAATAAAACTATGTCCCATTTTCATACACAGGAAAGTCTCAGCCAGGAGGAGGCCGTGGAAAGTGGCAGCCAGGAGGTGGCCATGGAAAGTGGCAGCCAGTAGGTGACCGCGTAAAGTGGCAGCCAGGAGGTGCCAGTGCCCAGTAGCCTGACCGAATCCCAGATTCCTCCCCTCTGCCTTCCAACAAAAAGGACCAGGAAGGCGAAGAACCTGGACGAGTCAGCGACTAATTTGATTTGGCAGGCTACTGCAGTCCTCACAAACACCCCTAATGTCCAAGAGTTCTTTGGCTATATGACGGCCAGCAAAATGCAAGAAATGGAGGAGGGCCAACGCCTCATCTGTGAGGAGGTAATATTTCAGGCCTTAAATAAGGGGGTGAGGGGCCAACTCACCAATAAAAGTCACATCTGTGAGTTGGACCATACTCCTCCTCCACCTCTTGCAACACTTCCAAGACCACAGCCACAGCCTGGAAGGAAGCGTGGAAGGAAGTCTTGAGAGTGATGAACTGGGTTTGGTGTGGTCTGGTAAAATACGCAGACTGTTGTAAGACCACAGCCTGGGGACATATATGTCATCTGCTGCTACTCCCGATCTCTCAGAGTCCTGGACCGTATTGTGCTCCCTATTAAATGGACTCCTCAGGCTACCAATTTTGCCTGTCAAATAATTGATGTCTGCCCTGGGGTACAAAGGCTTCAACAATTCCAACTGTTTCTCCAGCATTGCCTTTTTCTTTATTTTGTTATGACCCCTATTAAATTTATAATTTTGTTTTTGACAAATACTTGGCTATGTGTTTTACTTCAAAAAGGACAATTTGTTTGTGAGTAGGCAGGTACATTTCAAATATACAATGTCAAATTAACAAGGGACACCAACACCAACCAACCTATTTGAGGTTAAAAAACACAAGATAATAATGGTGTTGTGGTAACTTGACACACAAAACGACAAAAATTATTATGGAGATCACTATAAAAAAAAAATAAAGATTATTCTGGAGATCTTGAGAAAAAAAAACCTACAAAAAAAAGATTATTCATGAGATCACGAGAAATAATAAGAAATCAGTTTGTCAGAACTGTGTGTGAATGTCAGCAGCAAAGCAACTTCATTATTCTAGCATTATAAAGAGGAAGAAAATGTGCTGCATTGAAAGATTTAAAAATGTGCAGTGTGACAAATATCCATTACGAACGCTAGTTTTATAAGACTGAGTGCTTCCACCTCGTACTTGATTTTGAAATTTTTGAAAATTTGAGAACCCGCTCCTAAACATTTGTTGTCGGAAATTCCGACAGCAAATGTTCGATGGAGCATACACACGGTTGGACTTTCCGACAACAAGCTCACATCGAACATTCCCTGTCGGAAATTCCGACCGTGTGTACGGCATTAGGAGTCAGGCTGCACATGCTCAGTTTGGTGTGTATTGCTAGAGAGTTTTTTTTTCTTGGGAGCGTGCATGTGAACAGCACAAGGGCCAATCAGCACTGTCCAGACAGAGGGCCAAGGGTCATGCAGCCTGATAGGACAGCTTAGCGCAGTGTGAAAACTCCTCCTACAAGCTATACCAGAATCTGATAGAAGCCCCTAGACTGCTATATACTGCTGATGAGAAAAGGTATTTAGCAGTTTATATTTACTAAAACTATTGCATTTACATGTTCTGTGTACTGTGGGAGACCAGATATAGTGAATGCAGGGTCCTGGGTTTAGTAACACTTTAAGTAGCATGAGCTCATACGGAGTTCAGACAAGACCATGTGCTTACTGAGACACAGGGAAAACACCGGTGAGTGTGTAGAAAGCTTTAGAAATCTGTTTTTTTACTCTTCTGTTTCAAATGCTGCTTTATGCTCTATTTACCCAGTCTGCCACAGTTTTTCTTTTTAATTCAATCCCACTGTCATCCGCCAGATTAAAAGCCGATTCTTCTCCCTTCATGGACACACTTGACAAAGAAGATGGGGCCTTCCAAATGTTGTGCCACCCACATCTTGGCTTCTGCTGCTAATTCAGAGAGGAAAGAGGCTGAGAAACGCCGCTGGTGTATCTGTGCTTTTGGCGGGTCCAGCTCCACACTGCTTGAGCTGCTCAGTTCCATGTCACAGTGGTCTGTGGTTACTGCTGGTTGTCTGCCCAAATGTAAGCGAGGATATTGTTTTTAATAAATAAACAAGGTTACGCTTTCTAATTTAGCACCCTTGCTACTTTGTTGCTTTATGCTTTGACATACACTCTATTACCAAAAGTATTGGGACGCCTGCCTTTACACGCACATGAACTTTAATGGCCTCCGAGTCTTAGTCCATAGGATTCAATATTGAGTTGGCCCACCCTTTGCAGCTATAACAGCTTCAACTCTTCTGGGAAGGCTGTCCACAAGGTTTAGGAGTGTGTCTATGGGAATGCTTGACCATTCTTCCAGAAGAGCATTTGTGAGGTCAGGCACTGATGTGGACGAGAAGGCCTAACTTGCAGTCTCCACTCTAATTCATCCTAAAGCTGTTCTATCGGGTTGAGGTCAGGACTCTGTGCAGGACAGTCAAGTTTCTCCACCCAAAACTTGCTCATCCATGTCTTTATTAACCTTGTTTGTGCACTGGTGCACAGTCATGTTGGAACAGGAAAGGGCCATCCCCAAATTGTTCCCACAAATTTGGGAGTATGAAATTGTCCAAAAATGTCTTGATATGCTGATGCCTTAAGAGTTCCCTTCACTGGAACTAAGGGGCCAAGTCCAGCCCCTGAAAAACAACCCCACACCATAATCCCCCCTCCACCAAATTATTTGGACCAGTGCACAAAGCAAGATGTATAAAGACATGGATGAGCGAGTTTGGAGTGGAGGAACTTGACTGGCCTGCACAGCATCTTTACCTCAACCTGATAGAACACATTTAGGCTGAATTAGAGTGGAAACTGCGAGTCAGCCCTTCTTGTCCACATCAGTGCCTGACCTCACAAATGCGCTTCTGGAAGAATGGTCAAACATTCCCGTAGACACACTCCTAAACTTAGTGGACAGCCTTCCCAGAAGAGTTGAAGCTGTTATAGCTGCAAAGGGTGGGTCAACTCAATATTGAACCCTATGGTCTGAGACTGGGATGCCATTAAAGTTCATGTGCGTGTAAAGGCAGGCGTCCCAATACTTTTGGTAATATAGTGTACCTTTTAGTTAAATTCTCTCTAGATAGTATGGTCATCTGCTGACTTACCACCATCCACAGTTGTGTCTGTGTAACAGGAAGTGAAGACAAATCTCCATAATAGGATACAGGTGACCAAAAAAACCTTCCCAATTCTACCCCCACCCCCCTCTCAAAAAAATGGTTTGTCTTTAGGTATACTTTAAATGCTAAATATTTTCTGTAATATGTCATGTTTACCTTGTACTGAACATTTCTTAAAAATCAATTCTAGGCAAAAAGTTAAATCAATAAGCTACAACTGTTCTCATGAAGACACTGCTACTGTGTTATAATCAGAAAGTTTATGTTAATATGAGTTCTCAGTAAGCTTCCCTGTCTGTAGGTGTATCCTGATGGTCCTGGTTATAACGCCATCTGTTACTGTTTGCCGCTTACTAGCACTCTGCCTGTTTATGTTTGCGCATCTTTAGCTGTCCAGCTAAGCAATCCTGTTGTTTTCATGCTGGGAACTGCCTTGCCATATGAGTCCATCTGTACCTTCAGCAGCTCTGGTTAAGACTTGGCACTCCTGATCCTTGCATCCTGGAGGGAGCCATTTACTACCAGCTGGCAATGAGGCATTCTCCTGTCTGTTGCCTGTCTGCTCCGACCTTCTACCCTATTCTCTGTGTAATTGAACTGTGTTCATTTTTCTATCTCTGCATTGGATTTCTGCTATGATGCTGTCATTAGGTTCCTTCTCTCCAGAGGTTCTTAAAATGTCTAGATTGATCCAACAATCCCCTGACATACACCAATATAATACACCAACAGTCTGGCTGCATTTTCAATATGGTTGATAATGTTCTTATTTATTTTAATATGATAATTATGGGAAAAGCCACCTCCATCTACTTTGTGTACCAATTGACAAGTTCGATCGCCATGACCACTGTAGATAAAGGCTGGCTAGTCCCTTTTCATTGATTTTCCCTCCTTTGTGCTAGCAAGAGGATTCAATAAAACCAACCAGCTCTTCGGGTTTACTAATGATCTGTCCTGGAACTGGTTAACAGTTTTCTTTCCCTGTCACAATGATTGTACCAATTTCTCCCCATGAAAGGTCAGGTGTAATTATTAGACAACTCTGTCAGTGAGGGTGTTAGGAAATTAGCGAGGAACCTGGGTAGTTGTTAGCAGGGTATAGACACTTGATGGTTTGTAGCACACTTATCTAATGTGGGCTGCCTTCTCTAGGAATCAATAAATATCACCTAGTTAGTAGCCAGTTCTGTCTCCTTATGTCAAGCAAAACTGTAAGGTACCTGTGTTCACATCTATCACAAGACACCAGCGGGAGTGTAGCTGGATACTGGGCTGCCTGAGGCGACAACTAGAAATGACTCCCTTTCATCCTTTACACAAATCATCATAAACATTTCTCTGAATGCCGTGTACACAATAATGCTCCGTACACACAATAGGATTTTCCAACAACAAAACCGATGATTTTTTTCCGAAGGATGTTCGCTCAAACTTGTCTTGCATACACACAAATGTTTTCAGAAATTCCGAACGTCAACAACACGGTGACGTACAACACGTATGACAAGCCGAGAAAAATGGAGTTCAATAGCCAGTGAAGGTCTTCTGCTTAATTCTGAGCATGCGTGGACTTTTGTGCGTCGGAATTGTGTACACACAATCGGAATTTCCGACAACAAGTTTTGTTGTTGGAAAATTTGAGAACCTGCTCTCAAACTTTTGTTGGTGGATGCCGACAACAAATGTTCTATGGAGCATACACACAGTCGGACTTTCCGACAACAAGCTCACATCCAACATTTGTTGTCGGAAAATCCTATCGTGTGTACAGGGCATAAGATGTAAAATTCCAAAGAACATTATTACAGCTACCAAGGAAAGGGGGAAAATACATTGGTCTAGGCAGTCATGTAGAAGAGGCCTAAAGCACGGGAAGCATAGCCTGTGGTACATGGGATTCTTTGTTGGAGAAAAGCCTGCAGAGTGCAAATGACTTTGGATCCAAGGCTTCACAACATGTTTGATTGTGAGAGCACTATCCCCAGTAAGTGGAAGCCTCAGGAGCAGTGGTTTGCTGCACAGGTGAAAAAATAATGTAAAATACACTAATTGTGGGTTCCCACATGTAAAGGTCAGGCTATCCAACATTTAGAGAGCCAAGTAGGCCTGAGATCCCTGGTGTTGCATTTGGCATAGAGACAAGAAATCATGAGTGTAAACTCCATTGCAGTAAGAGAGTTGGCTCTGTTGAAAAGTGGGATATGGCTCTTTTCCAACATCCCCTCCATTCACAATCTACTACTGAACCTGTATCTTTAAGAGAGATCTGTTTGGCAGAATTTTCTAAAGGACTCTAATTTGCCACCTTGTTTTCCTTGTGATATCCTGCAGCTTTGAGCAGGACAGCCAAGTATTTTTAACTGGAGAGTCTTCCTAACACTTACAGTGGGTACAGAAAGTATTCAGACCCCCTTAAATTTTTCACTCTTTGTTATATTGCAGCCATTTGCTAAAATCATTTAAGTTCATTTTTTTCCTCATTAATGTACACACAGCACCCCATATTGACAGAAAAACACAGAATTGTTGACATTTTTGCAGATTTATTAAAAGGAAAAACTGAAATATAACATGGTCCTAAGTATTCAGACCCTTTGCTGTGACACTCATATATTTAACTCAGGTGCTGTCCATTTCTTCTGATCATCCTTGAGATGGTTCTACACCTTCATTTGAGTCCAGCTGTGTGTGATTATACTGATTGGACTTGATTAAGAAAGCCACACACCTGTCTATATAAGACAGAAGAAAAGAAATTGGAACTTTAAATGAGGCATGTATAAATTAATATAAATTAATTAATATAAATTAATCAATAACTCCAATCAATTAAATACAATTAATGAATGTAATATATAATATGATATATGTTGTATCATATAATTGATATATAATACATAGTTTCCACAAAAAAGAAACATAATAAATATAATCATAATCATATTTACATATTTAATATTAATAATTAATAAACATGATTGGTACAGATAAACGCAAATAATGAATTGATTAAATACAAATCCAATAATTATAATTGTCATGATAAATGTACAATAAAATTAACAGAATTCATAAGTTTAATTTTAAAACAAGCTTGGCTTGGCATCCTTGAGTCAAAACTCGACGCGTTTCATGGCATTAACAGCCAATCATCAGGAGTAGGATGCATAGACTTTGGCTAAAGGGTAAGATGGAAAAATAAAATAAATAAATAAATCAGATCTAAAAGGGTGTACCATATACTCTACAAGAGGGAACTGAGACTTTATACGTTACCTATGGTTAAACCCATATAAGTACAAATGGCCCAGCAATTGCTCAAGATGGATGGGGACGGTGGCTTTGAGAGAGCCGTCTTGCCCGGGGTTGAGGCGGGGGCATGCCCCCCCTCCCCCCAGGAACCCATAGGTAGCCATAGAAGGAGCCATGGACAAGAGCAGCCAGGAGACGGGCCAAACAGCCACGACACAGCACCAGAGAAGAGGCAGGCCCATGGGACACGCCAGGTTCTAGGGGGGGGCACACCCCCGCCTCAACCTCGGGCAAGACGGCTCTCTCAGAGCCACCGTCCCCATCCATCTTGGGCAATTGCTGGGCCATTTGTACTTATATGGGTTTCACCTTAGGTAACGTATAAAGTCTCAGTTCCCTCTTGTATAGTATATGGTACACCCTTTTAGATCAGATTTTTTTATTTATTTTATTTTTCCACCTTAGCCTTTAGCCAAAGTCTATGCATCCTACTCCTGATGATTGGCTGTTAATGCCATGAAACGCGTTGAGTTTTGACTCAAGGATGCCAAGCCAAGCTTGTTTTAAAATTAAACTTATGAATTCTGTTAAATTTATTGTACATTTATCATGACAATTATAATTATTGGATTTGTATTCAATCCATTCATTATTTGCATTTATCTGTACCAATCATGTTTATTAATTATTAATATTAAATATGTAAATATGATTATGATTATATTTATTATGTTTCTTTTTTGTAGAAACTATGTATTATATATCAATTATATGATACAACATATATCATATTATATATTACATTCATTAATTGTATTTAATTGATTGGAGTTATTGATTAATTAATTTATATTAATTAATTTATACTAATTTATACACGCCTCATTTAAAGTCCCAATTTCTTTTCTTCTTCTTTATACATATACATGGGGATGGAGGCATATACATGTTATAACCTGGTTTGGTTTAACGGGGTCACTCCTTTTTCTTTACTGTCTGTCTATATAGGACCTTACAGCTCACAGTGCATGTCAGAGCAAATGAGAATCATGAGGTCAAAGGAACTGCCTGAAGAGCTCAGGGACAGAATTGTGGCAAGGCACAGTTCTGGCCAACGTTACAAAAAAATTTCTGCTGCACTTAAGGTTCCTAAGAGCACAGTGGCCTCCATAATCCTTAAATGAAAGATGTTTGGGATGACCAGAACCCTTCCTAGAGCTGGCCGTCCAGCCAAACTGAGCTATCGGGGGAGAAGAGCCTTGGTGAGAGAAGTAAAGAAGAACCCAAAGATCACTGTGGCTGAGCTCCAGAGATGCAGTCGGGAGATGGGAGAAAGTTGTAGAAAGTCAACCATTACTGCAGCCCTCCACCAGTCGGGGCTTTATGGCAGAGTGGCCCGATGGAAGCCTCTCCTCAGTGCAAGACACATGAAAGCCTGCATGGAGTTTGCTAAAAAAACACCTGAAGGACTCCAAGATGGTGAGAAATAAGATTCTCTGGTCTGATGAGACCAAGATAGAACTTTTTGGCCTTAATTCTAAGTGGAATGTGTGGAGAAAACTGGGCACTGCTCATCACCTGTCCAATACAGTCCCAACAGTGAAGCATGGTGGTGGCAATATCATGCTGTGGGGGTGTTTTTTAGCTGCAGGGACAGGACGACTGGTTGCAATCGAGGGAAAGATGAATGCGGCCAAGTACAGGGACATCCTGGACAAAAACCTTCTCTAGAGTGCTCAGGACATCAGACTGGGCCAAAGGTTTACCTTCCAACAAGACAATGACCCTAAGCACACAGCTAAAATAACAAAGGAGTGGCTTCACAACAACTCCGTGACTGTTCTTGAATGGCCCAGCCAGAGCGCTGACTTAAACCCAATTGAGCATCTCTGGAGAGACCTAAAAATGGCTGTCCACCAACGTTTACCATCTAACCTGACAGAACTGGAGAGGATCTGCTAGGAGGAATGGCAGAGGATCCCCAAATCCAGGTGTGAAAAACTTTTTGCATCTTTCCCAAAAAGACTCATGGCTGTATTAGATCAAAAGGGTGCTTCTACTAAATACTGAGCAAAGGATCTGAATACTTAGGATCATGTGATATTTTTAGTTTTTCTTTTTTAATAAATCTGCAAAAATGTCAACAATTCTGTGTTTTTCTGTCAATATGGGGTGCTGTGTGTACATTCATGAGGAAAACAAATAAGCTTAAACGATTTTAGCAAATGGCTTCAATATAACAAAGCGTGAAAAATTTAAGGGGATCTGAATACTTTCCGTCCCCACTGTATATGCATCAATTCACTGGCAGACAAAGCTACTAAGGGTGCCTTGTGAAGAAATGTTTTTTGGGCACCCTGACTAAGTTAAAAGACAACAAATTAATTGTCCCCAAACCAGGGTGAGTTTGGGGACAATTAATGGACCATAGGAAGCCTGTGTGTGATGATATGCTTTACCAGCCATTGTTGAGTGCTCTTTCCCCTCCCCTGCAGCCGTCGCTGGCTGACAATGGGACCCACGTGACTGGAGAGGAGCAGGCTGAAAATTGGTAGGTATATGCAACTTTCTTACACAGGGAAGTTACTAAAGGATAAGTTCACCTTTTTTTAGAAAAAATAATAAATGCACATTTTTTTGCAGGTAAAAAATGTGCATTTATTATTTTTTGTTGCAGGAGCCTGTAAAGCATTGCACCAGTGATCAGCAGATCACTAAAGCCATGCCGGTTTCCTGCAGACCTGTCAATGTATAGGCTTGCTCGTACCTGATACAAGGAAGTTGATACATGCTGACAGGAAGAATGAATGAACTACTCACAGCACTATAGTAGTTAATTGAAAACTACAAGCCGACAGCCACAAAGGCTGCTGGACCTTGTCATTTTCCATTCACAGAGCGCTGTAAATGAGCGACACGGTCAGGTGGGCGGAGCCCCGCGCGCCCATGTTTTTATTTTCATTTTGACAGCTAGCGGGAGGAGAAGATGCACAGATTTAGGCCTCATGCTGGACATTTTTCTGCTGCTTCTAGGGGCTTTTGGAATTTTTGTTTCCTGCCTCTGAACGCCCAAGCATTTTAGCCTACATGTCCATGCACATATAGGTGTTTAGAAGAGTTTACAGGCAGGGACATTTAGAAGCAGAAAATAAAAACCCACAGCCAATGCATCCAGGATCAGCAGCGCTTTGACCAAAAAAATGCTTAAATGTGCCTAAATGTGTGTAAATGCATCAAAACATGTGTTAACGCTAGGCACATTTAGCGCATGAGAGTTGATTAATTTCAATGTCCACAATAAATTATTTTGGCCAATGAAATTAATCAATGGCCAAACGCTTGCCACACCTAAACGCGTTACACACGTTTACAAGCATCAATTGTTTTTCTGCCAAAATGCTGCTGCCGGGACGAAAGAAGTCTAGGAGAGTTAGCAAAATGTTGAGTGTGCATGAGGCCCTATAGATCAATAACTAGAGGCAGTGTGTATTACCAACTACAATGATTCTGTCTGCTGATATTGATTATTGATTATATTATTATATTATTATTATTATTATTATTATTATTATTATTATTATTATTATATATTGATTACATTGATATTGATATTGATATGTTGGGTGAGAAGGCCTGGCTCTCAGTCTTCGCTCTAATTAATCCCAAAGGTGTTCTATCGGGTTGAGGTCAGGAATCTGTGCAGGCCAGTCACGTTCCTCCACCCCAACCTCACTCATCCATGTCTTTACGGACCTTGCTTTCCACATCAGTGCCTGACCTCATAAATGCGCTTCTGTAAGAATGGCCAAACATTCCCATAGACACACTCCTAAACCTTGTGGACAGCCTTCCCAGAAGAGTTGAAGCTGTTATAGCTACGAAGGGTGGGCCAACTCAATATTGAACCCTACGAACTAAGACTGGGATGCCATTAAAGTTCATGTGCGTGTAAAGGCAGGTATCCCAATACTTTTGGTAATATAGTGCATTAGTTGCACAGTGAGTGCTTTGTTTTCAGTGAGCTGGCCAGCTCAGTTTCACATAAACTTGCATTGTGGTGAGCAGCAGTAAGGGCTCTCTCACACCAGCTGGTGTGCGGTGCAGTCTGACCAAGATCAGTGAATTCATCTCGGTGCATCACACTGTTTCTTTTTTTTTTTTTTTAATTTTTCACTTGAACAAACTGTATTGAGATGTCACACAGACATCTCATGAAGTTCAGCTGCCGGAAACTTGTTGCGAGGAAGTGGATTGCCTCACATTGCATTGCACTGGAAAAAGTACTCCATGCAGTACTTTTTTTCAGCGCACACCACCGTAATGTGGTGGTTTGAACCGGGCAGATAGGGAGGCAAGCCTTGTCATGTGGTGGGACTACGCTGAAATAGCCTCCTAATGCAGTCTCACCTCATCTGGTGTGAACCTTGCCTAAAGGACTACTACTGTCTAGTACTGCAAAGCAGGAAGTCATCTCCAAAAGCACTGTCCACAAAAATGCACATCCAGAATTTTTTTTTACCAGTTTATAAAACAAATGGAAATGCTCTATGTTCCCTAAGGGCTTTGTAATAAAATATGAAAGCTCTGATTACACTGGCTAAAAAAATCTAGCCAGGATATCTGTAGATTGTCCTCATTTATGGGAAAGCTTGTAGGAGGCAGTCTGACATCTATATCTTTCTAAAAACCTTCATCGAGTCTAGTCAGTATTTGTGCTAATATTTGGAGTTGTTCCACAAACGCATTTAGGTGAAAACCACATATCTATTCACTTGAGCGGAGGGCTGGCAGCTGGAAAGGCTATTTGAGGTTGATTACCAACTCATTTTACATTTTATCATTTTATCATTCTCTGTGTATGTTTTTGCTTCCATTGTGAATATAAATACACCTTTACTGAATCCAAGAGTGTGACATTGCGGTAAAGATGGGTCACACCAATATCTTCTAAGCACAGCGATATAAAATTGAAGTACCAGTTTTTGATTAGAAATACACAATCTTATGTATTTTTCCTGCTTGTTAATGGAGTTTAAGAAAAAATGGTAGGCAGCTAATCAATGTAAATCTATAGAGGAAGGTGTATTTAGGAGAGGCAAGCTAAGGTTGTTAGAAGCAGCTTTGAATGAGCTTTCTTTTGCTGGCTCTCAGGGATGAGCTTCGGGGTATTGCTAGATCAAGGGTAGAGCACACCAGAGCAGCATTACTGGCGGTGACCACTTGCCCTGGAATTAGCACCACTTCTGGGAGATGGATGGAGGAAGTCTTCAGTAATATTTCTAAATCTTAACCGCTTGACATCTGGAAAGCGTACCATCCTTCATGACCAGGCTTTTTTTTGCAATATGGCATTGCGTTACTTTAACTGACAATTGCATAGTCATGTGACACTGTACCCAAATAAAGTTTATGTTCTTTTTTTTCCCACAAATAGAGCTTTCTTTTTAATGGTATTTGATCACCTCTGTGGTTTTTATTTTTTTGCGCTTTAAACTAAAAAAAAACAACAATTTTGATAAAAACCCAATATTTTTTTACTTTCTGCTTTAAAACACATCCAATAAAAAAAAAAAAATGAAAAAATCTAATTTCTTCATCAGTTTAGGCCAATATGTATTCTGTTACATATTTTTGGTAAAAAAAATCCCACTAAGTGTATATTAATTGGTTTGCACACGTTATAGCATTTATAAACTATGGGATATTTTTATTTATTTATATTTGATTTTTTACTAGTAAAGACGACAATCAGCATTTTATAGCAAGACTGCAATATTGCGATGAACAAATCGGACACTAACTGACACTTTTGTCACTTTTTGGAGACCAGTGACACTAATACAGCCATCAGTGCTAACAAGTACTAATGACACTGGCTGGGAAGGGGTTAACATCAGGGGCAATCAAAGGGTTAAATGTGTTCCTAGCCAGTGCTTGTGTCTTGTGGGGGAGGTTCTTTTACTAAGGAAAGGCATAGATCCATGCCCCTGCTTTTCAGGAACATAGGATTCATGCCTTACTTACTGACAGAACGGCAATCTGCCTTGTTTACATAGGCAGATTAACGTTCTGCCTGTGTACTTTACAATCGGTGGGTGCCAGCAGACATCGAGTTGGTGGTACCCGTCGCTGGGTTCCTGCTGTGAGCAGTTTGCCACCCTAGACCCAGAAGTTTCAGATCACATACTAGGTATGTGATCTGGCACAAAGCGGCAGCCCTGCCGCAGTATACGTACAGCTGGCGGCCCGCAAGTGGTTAACTAAGATAGCAGTGTGAAAGGTTCTCTTTAAAGTACATCTAAAGCCAAACCTTTTTATTTTTTTATATTGGATATAGTGGGGTTTGGTTAGAGTCACTCTCAGATGTGTTTCAGGTGTTCTATTCAAGAGATTTTTCTTGAATAGAATTTATTTAACACTTCAAATAAAGTAAAAAACAAAGACAAAGTAAACAGTGTGATGTGATGAAACACATACAGTACCACTACCTGCTGGACATTTCACACTGACAGCTGCCCGAAGAGTAAAATGCAGTGTTTTATCATGCAGGCTACTGGGAACAGAATTTAGCTTTTAGAGATACCTGTTGGCAGGCTACCAAGATTATGTTTCATTCTAAAGTAATATGAAACATAAAAAATATTAAGAAAAAGCAAAGATTTCAGTCCCTCAGTTGGTAAAATTAGGGATAAATTTCTCCACAATATTTATAGTCAGGAAAAAGAGAGCACCGCACTTAGGAGCTTTCCTCTCCAACCTGAACTACCCCATCAGGTTTCCTTGTGTGTCTTCCTCTCTGCCACAGCCTTGCTTCCATTCTGGGTTCACTTTGGTTCCCCTTCCTATCTTCCATGGGCAGGACCCAGTTTGGCCACCAATCACAGTCTTCCAGCCATTCTCTCCTTTCCAGCAGACCTATCCATCATTAGTGTGTAGAGAGGGAACTGCATGACTGCACTGCCCAGGCTGCGAAGGATAAAGGGGCTATAGCAGTTTCTAGTGGGTACCAGCAAGTTCAGTCAGCTTTTTAATTACTAACTACAAATCAATTGCCAAGAAACAGTAGAAAGCATAACTACATATAGAAATAAGTATAGAGTTAACAAAAGTCAATAAACATATAACGTTACTACCACAGTGGCCCTCTCCTTCAATGTGACATCCGAATCTCAGAATTATTATAAACCCCTCATAGTCTCCAACAATATAAGTTCAAGATGCCCAAGGAAATAACTACCATTAAAAATAATATAATTTTCATAAGTGACAGTTCAAAAAGTGATATTTAAAATGATATTAAATTATATTTTACGCTATTAATTAAGAGTCATTGTATCAAATTCAATCACAAAAACTGTCCTGATTATATAATGATCATGAGGTATATGAAAATACAATAATAAAGTCCACTGTGCCTGTATAAATTTTAAAAAATTGAGAAACCAAGGCAAACAAAATATATAAGGGAAAGCACATGCAAAAAATGGTAAAACAAAACTTTAACCACTTGCGGACTGCCTACCGCATATTTACCTGTACATCATTTCGTGCAATAGCCACAGAGGCACGATGGTGCGCTGATTGGACACAGGGTATGTCAATCAGTGGGTCCGGTGCACCCCATGTCTCTGCCAGCCACTTACGATCGTTCCCGGGAGAGGCAGAATGGCCATCTGCCTATGTAAACAAGTGTGTTTTATAGCAGAAAGTTAAAAAAAAAAAAAATATATATATATATATATTTTTTTTTTTTTTTTTTTTTTCATCTTTTTTTGTCTATAGTGCAAAAAATAAAAACTGCAGCAGTGATCAAATATCACCAAAAGAAAGCTCTATTTGTGGGGGAAAAAGGACATCATTTTATTTGGGTAGAGCATTGCACGGCCATGCAATTATCAGTTAAGGTAACGCAGTGCTGTATCGCAAAAAATGGCCTAGTCATTAAGGGGGGTAAAACCTTCCGGGGCTGAAGTGGTTAAACCAAGAATATACAAAAAATTAACAAATTTGTGAATGAGTGCAATGAGTGCAAATAAGCACATATCCCTTTAAATCATGAATATACAAATAATTAACAAATCCATGAATAAGTGCAAACAAGCAAATGTGAAATGATCTAACACAATTAATATGTGCAATAAAACATACTGATGAAAATACTGATGAAAACTCCAAAACAAAAAAAATCAAATAAAAAAAGATCATATAGTCCATATTAAATCAAATGTGACAAAGTGCTCCGTGCTTGCAGGGGGGGGGGGGGGCTCTTACCAAAAAGAAGTGATCACGAATTACAGAATACAAAAGAGTTTCATTTCCACACTCAAGGTTGGCAATCAGACCCTTAAATGGTTAAATGACCTCATCGATGGAGTTTTGTGGATGAACTAGGTATCAGCCTTGATATCAAATGTAGCTCACCAAAATTGCATATCTTCAAGAACTAGCCGTGGGGTCTTCTGACTTCAAAAATCCTCAGAGGACTCTTCCTAAATGTTGGAGAAGTAAGGAACCCAGATCTCTTATAATTTATGAAAAAGAAAGACACTCATCCAGGATGAGCTTCTTTAACAAAAAAGTGTGTTTCCTCCAGACCAATGGGTTGGAACATCCAGTGGCATCCATCTGGAAACTCACAAGGGGTCACGTGGAGTACCCCACAATGGCAGCAGGAGGAAAGGGAGGACGGGAACTGGAGGTGAAACAAGTAATAGTACTTTAAAAAATGTAAAAAAATTATTCTTTGAATTCAAGATCTCACAAACCGCTTAGACCTTATTTTATTTTTATGCAAAAGGTGTGACAGCACAAAAGGTAAAGAGACTGGGGATACCTATCTGAGCAAGGAACTGAAGAGAAAGTGCAGCTGTGCCATGTCGATGCTACATGTGGTGTGGCGGGGCGGGTCGGAGGGGTGGGTGGTCACTTCATCAGAAGCAGAAGGGGAACACTGGCCTAAAAGCTTTTCACATCTCTGAATACCTTTGAGTGAGAAAGGTTATGTTTGCATCCCTATCCATTGTCTCTTACTTTGGCAATACTTTGTCACTTCCCAGATAGCAAGCATTTGGGTTGCAAGTTTGATAATGACTTGCTAAGATATTACTTACTGCTAAGCTATTGCTAGACTTGCCAGGCTTTACAAGTTTATTGCACAATTGCAGCAAGTCCACATTGTATGACTCCAGATCAACTTTCTTTGCAAACATTCTGCAAGTCTGCTGGTTCAGTTATGTTGTGCAATAGTCCTCCCACCACAGGGGTCACTGTGACTTGCAGAGCTCTTGCTGTAGACTCACCACTGCAACCTTGCTCTTGCTAGAGAATTGGCACACAATTTTTCTACAAATTGAAAACGTGTCAGATAGAACTTGTGCTTCAAGTACTCTGCAAGTTTAGAACTTGCTAGTGAAAATGTACAGCAAGTTAGCAGACTTTCAATTCAACACTGCCACAAATTTGTGTCACTTTACTTTAGATTTACTTGCTATCTAGGTTCTATATGTTCCTAAGGAAAAACAATCAGTTAAACCATTCAGTTTTCCAGCAAACAATGAAAGCTGGTGTCAATTTTGGTTGTACTTTGTCTTTGATCATACCCAGTTACTCATGTATGTATTACATAACTGACCTGGTACAGCTTTACCGTAAATTAGAGTTGAACCTATACGCTCTCTTCACTGTTTGCTGTACTGGCTTTCAGCAGTACTAACAATGCAGATGGAACTCATGAGTTTTGATCCTGTCCAACTGAAATTAAAGGGCGGGATGTGTTCAGATGTCTATACTGAGTGATAAGGGGACTTATGGGGTAGTTCATTTAGATTTAGTTGCAAAACCTCTTTAACACAGCATTTTCAGGTGCAGGTGCACTTACAATATTTTTTTGCACAGCTTTTTATAGTGTTTTTACCTACAGATTATACAATACAGTAAGCATTGGATTGCACGTCTAGAAATCAGATTTTGGTTTAATAGCAGCACTATCAGCATTATCAAATTGACACGGTTTGGGATGATATTAGTAAGGTCATGTGTTTTGTTTGTGAAATATGACATTCCTAAAATTTTCAGCAAAATTATGCATTTTATGAAACAAATGTATAACTTTAGGGATCACTCAACAGTGGGCCATCTGTTCCAGGAGATATGGGCTACAATGGACCAGGCAGTACTTTGATCCTCTTATGAGTGGTAAGGATGCATTTTGGTAACAAATATGGTGTACCACCTGGTGTAGTCTGCAGATCTTGGATTAGGTCATTCATTAATCTTGAGTAAGAGAGAGCATAGGTAACATGGGAGAGATGGGGGGTGAGAGGTGAGGATGTTAAGCTTAAGCTAGTTATAAGTGCAGTTACCCTTTAAATGTTGCCCATATTTAAAGTGTTTGTAAAGGCTGAAGGTCCCCCCCCCAAATACTTACCTGAGCCAGATCTTCCTCCAGCAATGTGCACCGGAGCCTTAGCTCTCTGGGGACTCTCCTTCATCACTGGCTAAGACAGCAGTGGGATCACAGCCAGTGAGCCAATGAGGAGAGAAGGGGCTAGGCTGAGCTGCGGCTTTGTGTGTGAATTGACACGTAGAGCTGTGGCTCAGAAGCAAGCCTGTTTGGGTGCCCCCATTGCAAGTTGCTTGCTCTGGGGGCACTTAGCTGGAGGAAGGGACCAGGAATGCTAGCAGGGGGTCCCGGGAAGAGGAGGATCGGGGTTTCTCTGTGCAAAAACACTGCACACAGCAGGTAAGTATAACGTTTTTGTTATTTAAAAAATAAGAATATATATGGGATATACATAAAATATTTGACTTTAATAGTCTAGATGTGCACCGCACCATGATGTCCAATATTCATTGTTATTAAGTTGCATCTACGGTTTGTTGTATTTGTTTTACACTCTGAACAATGGCTATGTTATAAAAGGCAATACTTGAGTGAGCAAACATATAAGGCTTAGCTGAGATCATTCCTTTGCTCAGTTTGAAGAATTTTGCAGTTCAAGAGAAATATAACAGAAAACAAGATTGAGTTTGCTTATACCTAAGAAGAATCAATTAGGCCTTCTAAATGAACATGTTCCTCAGTGTATGCTGCTCCATTTGAAGTGACCACAGTGATCTTGTATAAAGTCTCTGTTACTGGCTCCCTGAGACCAGATCCACCAAGAAGATCCACTGGTAATACAATTAGTGTATTGGAATAGGGAAACACATGTCCAAAGATTTGCTGGAGCTAAAGCTTTGACTTGTGTAAGCGCTCTGTAAATTCGGCTGATGGGATTGAGACTACCACTTACAAAGGCTTGGCAGTATCGCCCCCATTCCTTAATTTCCATAGTAATGCCTAATCCCATACTACCATTTGGTCACTCGTGTACAAACTATGGGGTTGATTTACTAAAGGCAAATCCACTCTGCATTACAAGTGGACTGCAAGTACACTTGAAAGTGCACTTGGAGGTGCAGTGGCTGTAAATCTGAGGGGAAGATCTGAAATAAAGGGAAGCTCTGCTGATTTTAGCATCCAATCATGTACAAGCAAAAATGCTGTTTTTTTAAAATTTCCTTGCATGTCCCCCTCAGATCTACAGCGACTGCACTTTCAAGTGCACTTGTAGTGCAAAGTGAATTTGCCTTTAGTAAATAAATCCCTATGTGTCAAAGTGATCATGCCTTACAGTTATAGGTAGAGTGTTTTCAGTGAAATTGGAGGAAATATTATCATGGTATTGGCTTTTCACCATTTAATATTTGCTTTACACAAATAAAAAATGCTTTCCATTAGTAAAGATATGATAGGATTTAGGTGTGATTAAAACATGTAGAATTGAAGAAAACCCCTCATAGATAAATATGAGTGTTGTCGTTGCATAGCTTCTTCTGAAAATAATAGTTGTCTTCCCGTCATGATGAATATCTACCTTTGGTGCACTTCGAGTCAGTGTCCTAATACAAGCGTTGACTTTGCTTACTGCGTGCTTGTTCCAGTTGGCTGACTAAAAATACTAAAGAGGAAGACAAACTAGCATTCTCCAAAGCAGATAAAGAATAGCAGCCCATGTATTTCTTTTGTGACAGGTTTCTGTAAACTTTTTATTATGATGGATTTCAACCAAGTAAGAATGTATACCTGACAATAGATTGCAGAATTCGTCCATATGTCTGGGAAAAAGGTAAACCATCCAAGTGATATCAGTGTTCTTGTGTTTAGTATTCTGAATCTTTGTACTGCAAAACATGTGGATGTTTACCAGTGGAAGAAAGGGACATGAGAATATTTTATGATCATTAAACATAAGTGACTTCTGACTTTCAGTTCTTTGTCCTGCATCTTACAAACTTTACAATGTTGATGTTACTTGTCTAATGGACAAAAAACAGACTTTACAACTATGAGTATGATAAAATAGCTGGCAGAAATTACCAGTACTTCTGCTTCATGAAGCACTAAAAAAATGTTATGAATTACACTCTGCTAATACTGTGTATTCCATATCCTGATGCTGCAGAGGAAACAGTCTACTGGAATTCTGTTCCCTGAGTAATTAAAATATTTTATGCCAGTCATGCATGAATTGATTTTTTGTTCTGATAGTTTAAAATCGGAGAGCCGAAATGATCGTTTAGTGCAACACAAAAGGTTAATTCACCTGCATCCTTCCAATCATTGTCAATGTCAACATTTTATTGGTTAAAGTAAATAGAAATGGAAAGTGATCACAACAGAATTTGTTGCCCCGTGTTCTACATGAACAGTATTGAGTTAAAAAACAATTGTATGGCATAATGGGCGATGGAGAAACCCTGTTGGAGATGAAAAGCGTTGAGTGAATGTAACTAATGTCATTGTGCCATTAACACTGGTTACATGAGGTGGACTGCACAAGCAGAGGATTTGTGCAGGTTTATGTGAGTGATTTTATTATTAGTGCTGGTGGACAGCTAAAAAGCATGTGATTGTTTTTAAAGCATTTGTAAAGGTATAGTTTTTTGGGAAAAATAACAGACATGCTATACTTACCTGCCCTGTTCAATGGTATTGCACACAGCGTACCCAAACCTCTTCTTTTGGGGTATTACGCTTGCATTTCAGGCTCCTCCTCTTTTCCGTGTGCCACCCTAGGAAGCCACTTACTAGGATGGCACAACTGTAGGCTCGCTCCTAAGTCGGGCTGTGTGTGCCAATGGCTCCTGCTGCTGCCTCTCTGTCCTGTGAGGAGAGAGATAGACACTAGCTGCAGAGGGGCACAGTGGTGGATCGAGATCAGGGTTAGGTAAGTAAAAGGGGGTGGGGGTGGGGGGACGATACTTTACTGGAACATTTTTTACTGTAATGCAGAGAATGCATTAAGGTAAAAAATGTTCTGCCTTTAGAACCATTTTAATTTTGCTTTTAAAGGTAATTTTAATAAAGTGTCCATTCTACTTCTTTTAAATATGACTAAACTGGAATATATTTAAGAATTAAGATCACCATAAGAAACAAAGAGCGATCAGGATATTTGGCATTGCATAATCTTCTGGCCTTATAGATCATAGGATTCAATATTGGCTGTTGAGTGTTTAATGGGGCGTTCATGGAGGCAACACTAATTGATTTGAAAGTGGAAATCCAGTCACCAATCCAATATAATACCTGTTAAAATGGTATATATATTAGTCGTGTGACCACTCTGATCTCCTTCACGATTGTCTAAGGATCGGTAGGGAAAAAAGGCTGTTAACTTGCTGATATCAGTAGCCTGAAGAGCAACAGGGGACACTAACAAGGTAGTCATCTGGGACAGAGACTGTGTGATTCTAACTGTTGCACAGCCTGGAAATTTAATTGGGAACATAACCCAAGAGAAGTTTTCAGTGGATCACTGAATGGACTACACAAAGCTCTCATGCAATGAAAATGAAATATGGAAGTCACTATGCCCTGTGCAAGCTATATATTAAATTAAAACGGAACTAATTCCTTCATTGGGGAGTTGGAAGGAACATCTACATTTGGATTAATTTGGAATTGAATACATAGTTTTAAACTGCACTGTTTGTTTAATATACGCACACGCTGCAAAGACTTTTTGAGGATTTTCATTGGTAATTTATGAACGATGTATATAAATAGGTAGAAGGGTTCTGTTTCTTACATATATGTTTGTAAATATCACATGCTTTGCAGGGGTTACACCATATACATGCAGTGGCCAATAGGGTTAAAATTCGGACTTGTCCGATCATGAAATCAGCACACATTTCTAGGATTCACATTTTGTCCTTGATTTTCATTTGTAGTTTATTTGAGAACAATGATCACTTTTTGCTGTAGACCTGACACAAACATTTTGAAAGGAAACAGCAGCTAACACTGCTTAAGAGCAGACGGTCGCCACCCTAGACTCCTTAATGGGATCCCGATGGGACACCTTCTTTGGATTCAAAGAAACTGTACAAAGGTGAAGGATTTCAAAATGGAGGTGAAACAATGTATGATCATTTTAGAGAGAGGGGCTAGTCTCATAAACAAATAAAAAAAGGCCAGAAAAAGAGCTATTGAGAGTGACAAGGACATGTTATTGAAAGAAACAAAATTGAGAGTTCTGTCAAATAAAAGAACCAGTCAGATTTGTTACCTAATGTGGAGCTCAATGGAATAAAATCAAAGAAATAATGGCAAAACATTGGCACATGCTTACCAGATGTCCTGCTTTGACACAGAGGCCCATTCCCTCAGATGGTAGCATGAACAGTACGGAATCTGGGTGACATATTGGTGCAATCTGAGTTTATATGGAAATTGAAGGACACATGGCTATCTACTTATCCAAGAATTAAAGGCATTTTCCCTTGTGGTCACTGCCAAATATGTCTGTTTTTGGAACGTATGGAGGTGTTCAACAATGTGCATGGAAGCTGTAGTTACATTAACAGCTTTATAAATTGCGCTACAATGAGAGTAATATATTGTTTGTAATTTCCTTGCAGGAAATTATATGATGGCAAAACCAAATGAGAACAACATTGCTGAACACTTCCAGGTGTAAGGAACTGAATTTCCCCTAGCCTAACAGTTTGCCTTTTTTCCTGTGACTAAGGTGGAAGGTTAAAGAGTGAAGGAAATATATGTATTGGATCTTTCATTGAGACAAGAAGACTTTAACACTACTGTCCTTTTAAGAAAGGAAAAACAATGGATTTATAGACTCAATATCCTTTATCCTTAAAGGTTAAATACAGAGCTCAACTTCCATTTTTTTTTTTTCTGGCGGGTTGAAGGGCAAGATTGATTTGAATTTAAAATTATATCTATGTTGTCCTTTGATGAGTTAATTGATTTATAAGATAACTATTATTGAATAGGGTGTTATTGATACGTCCATTCAGCATATGGTATTAAATAGAGTTACCATTGATTGGAATGTATGTCGTCTTTTGATAATCTCCACCTTTGTGCTCTTTTTTTTTTGCTTTTGTTAGACTTTTTGCTTGGTCATTACTTACATTTATTATGTATATGAACACCATTTTTTAATTCCATGTCCTTCTGAAAAGATATTTGATATTACATGAGTATAAGCAGTACATTTATACAAAAACAATTGAGTTAGCACACAGATAGGATGGGTCTCTTTAACAGTCCAGGGGTGGTGGTACTTTATGGTAATTAATTTGCCATGAAATACAAGAGGAATACTGCTACCCCCTAGCGCACATGAGAGGACATGGAGACTGTTAAATGGATGCTCACAACAAGGATATACACCTCTAAGAAATTCCTATACCTTGAGTGGTAAGAGTGAAGTTTTAAAGCTCAGAAGAAGAGATATCCATGCTGGTTTGCAGTTGAGATGTGGTTACCATTTCAAGCAGTTTTGGCTGAATTACTGTGATTTGACCCAGACCAGTCTCTTGGACCGTGACATGAAAATAGATGTCTTTTCCTATTTACTTTCTTGGTATCTGCTTGCATGGCTTGCTTATGTCTTGGCCTTATTGTTCTGCTGCACGCTGTCATCTATTGTCTGCTTTATCATTTATGACCCTGCATATTGTTTTGTACATCTGTTAAGAGATCAATTTGTTATTAAATTTTTGGACTTTGCAAGCAATTGTCCTAATCAGCCAGCATTTTACAGTCAGATACTATGTGGGGTTTTAAATTATTGACTACTATGAGAATGTTAAAAGAGACATATTTTATTCTCCATTAATCCAAGTGACACCACATATGGTCATTTGCATACAGTTTATACTATTTTCAATTTTTTGTTTATTTAGAGGAGGCATATATACAGTAAAGGCAAAGCAACTATAGTCAGATATTGCCAAATATAGCCGTATAACATATTGGTGTTAGCCATGGTAAGGTTGCCATGAGAGTTACAGTGCCTTGAAAAAGTATTCATACCCTTTGAAATTTTCCATATTTTGTCATGTTACAACCAAAAATGTATATGTAATTTATTGGGATTTTATGTAATAGACCAACACAAAGTGGCACATAATTATGACGTGGAAGGAAAATAAATGGTTTTCAAAATGTTTTAAAAATAAATATCTGAAAAGTGTGGCGTGCAGTTGTATTCAGCCCCCTTTACTCTGATACCCCTAACTAAAATTTAGTGGAACCAAATGCCTTCAGAAGTCACCTAATTAGTAAATAGAGTCCACCTGTGTGTAATTGAATCTCAGTATAAATACAGCTGTTCTGTGAAGCCCTCCGAGGTTTGTTAGAGAACCTTAGTGAACAAACAGCATCATGAAGGCCAAGGAACACACCAGACAGACAGGTCATGGATAAAGTTGTGGAAAAGTTTAAAGCAGGGTTAGGTTATAAATAAATATCTCAAGCTTTGAACATCTCACGGAGCACTGTTCAATCTAGCATCCAAAAATGGAAAGAGTATGGTACAACTGACCTACCAAGACATGGCCGTCCACCTAAATTGACAGGCTGGGCAAGGAGAGCATTAATCAGAGAAGCAGCCAAGAGGCCCATAGTAACTCTAGAGGAACTACAGAGATCCGCAGCTTAGGTGGGAGAATCTGTCAACAGGACAACTATTAGTTGTGCACTCCACAAATCTGGTCTTTATGGAAGAGAGGCAAGAAGAAAACCATTGTTGAAAGAAAGCCATAGGAAGTCCCGTTTGCAGTTAGAGAGAAGCCACATGTTGGACACAGCAAACATGTGGAAGAAGGTGCTCTGGTCAGATGAGACTAAATGTTCACTAAATTTGAACTTTTTGGCCTAAAAGCAAAACACTATGTGTGGTGGAAAACTAACACTGCACATCACCCTGAACACACCATCCCCACCATAAAACATGGTGGTGGCAGTATTATGTTGTAGGGATGCTTTTCTTTAGCAGGGACAGGGAAGCTGGTCAGAGTTGATGGGAAGATGGATGGAGCCAAATACAGGGCAATCAAGGAAGAAAACCTGTTCGAGTCTGCAAAAGACTTGAGACTTTGGCAGAGGTTCACCCAGAAGGATAACGGCTCTAAACATACAGCCAGAGCTACAATGGAATGGTTTAGAGCAAAGCATATTTATGTGTTAGAATGACCCAGTCAAAGTCCAGATCTAAATCCAATTGAGAATCTGTGGCGAGACTTGAAAATTGCTGTTCACAGATGCTCTCTATCCAATCTGACAAAGCTTGAGCTATTTTGCAAAGAAGAATGGGCAAAAATGTCACTCTCTAGATTTGCAAAGCTGGTAGAGACATACCCAAATAGATTGGCAGCTGTAATTGCAGCGAAAGGTGGTTCTACAAGGTATTGATTCAATGGGGCTGAATACAAATGCACACCACACTTTTCAGATATTTATTTGTAAAAAAAATTGAAAACCATTTATCATTTTCCTTCCACTTCACAATTATGTGCCACTTTGTGTTGGTCTATCACATAAAATCCCAATAAAATACATTTATGTTTTTGGTTGTAACATGACAAAATGTGGAACGTTTCAAAGGGTATGAATACTTTTTCTAAGGCACTGCATATAGTGCCCTCTATGATGTCCAGACATTTTCGTGTGTTCTAAGACAACATTGTCTTTTTAAAGGTTGTATGAGGTGAACGGTAGGTATGTTCTATATTGAATGTTAAATTGTGATATTTTGCATAATAATTAATACCTTTATTGATTTTATTCTGGAGTATTGACTTTGAATATATGGCCTCCCTAAAAGTGGTCACTATTAGGGCTGTGGTGTCCATGCCACAACCTGTTTTTAAATTTTTGCTTGACCATAAGAGAACTGTGTTTTTGCAGCAAGGCATTCCTTTAGGTTTGTTGGTCTGGGGGATCTGTCTTTTGAGAATGCCATTGTGTAAAAACAATATGCACAAAATAAACCATGCTTTCATCCAAATTTCCAGCACCCCCTATCCTCATAGTAAAAAAAATTAAATTCACCTGAAAATAAATCACTAAATGCAGACAGACCTAAACACAGAGGCAGCGGTGCTGAAGGTACAAAAGGGGTGATCAGCTGCCAAAAAGCCCTAAAGTCTAAAGCTCTAATTTTTATAGGAAAACAATTAGCCTCTGTCTTTAGGCTTGTTGTGCTAAAACATAGAAGAGTGATGACAGAAAAAGACCAGGTGGTCTATTGAGGCTGCCCAATTTTTACTCTTTCATGCTACCATAAAATGATCATGCCACGGGCCAATTTTTTATTCACCTGAAATCTTCAGCACTGCTTTTTTTCTCACTCTGCAACTGAGATATGTCTAATGGACCACAGTGGATATAATGAGAACTAGCCTCACTTTTTTTTTTAATTATTTGAACTGGACTTTTATATTGTCTGGAGTTTGTTGCTTTATTTAGAGTTAGTCTAAAATATCAAAACTGTTATTTTCTACTGTGTTTAGGCCTTCTGGAGCAATAACCTTTGCTGGTCAAAGCAGGTGGAGTATTGCCTAATAAAAATGCATGTTTTGGTTCTAAACTACCTAAAAAGTTGAATTAAGGTTGAAAAAGTCTGTATGCACAGCCATCTAAAATAGTAGCTTTAGCCCAGCAGAGCGCCTTGTGAAGTTCTGCATCCAACTTTAAAGGTGAAATTAATAAAAAGAAAAAAATGTATTTAGTGCTCCTTTAAGGAAATGTTCCGTCAGTGGAAGTAATGGAAAATGCTCTTTTATTCATTCACTGAAGAATTCCTGCTTTCATTTTCTGATTGTGTGTTCAGCAGGATCCATTTAATAAACTGCATCTGCTGCATGAAAATTCACTTTGATTACAGCTGCGGCTTCTTCATCCAATTTGTATACCAGACTCACCTTTAACTAAAATGCCAGGCTGTGTGAGGGAGGCTGAACAGAGACCATTTACTATACTACCGCCTTTCTGAACCTTAGTGCTGATTCAGACACCAGCCTTAACACTCGCGCACATTCTGATAACTGTGCAGGAACATCATATTTTTCTGGATTAGTCCATCAAACAATTTCGCTGTTGCTAAGTGCTCTTAAAATACTCCTAATGGATGAGACAGTAATGGCGGCTGATAACAGAGACTTCAAAAACCGAATGTTTGTTTACTAAACGCCATGTACTTAATGGAATACATACTAGTCATCATCCCCAGTTTATATTCCCTCCGAGGACATATAAATACAAAAAGCAGCCTATTTGCCCTGTAAATTAATTCAGCTGTATTATCGGACTCTCCGGGTTTGCAAACAAATGTTGGGATGATTGACCCAAATCATTGATTTGTTGTGCTCCCAGGAGAGCTGGGTGTGTTCATTAGGTGTCTGATATAATCTAATGTGAGATAGACCATTACTTCATTTTACATTATTCTCTTCCCTCTTTTAGGATGAATGTTTTTGCCCTAGACAAGAGCTGAGGCAGAAATGATTTTATATGACACAATGGCAAATAATTAGTAGACCATCTATGTGCTAAAGTCCATCACTAGCTTTAACATAAATGAAAGTTGAAGCTCCACACCACTGTTAAGAGGTCCAGATACAACTTTTTTCTAATAAAAGTCAAGGGTACAGTCCAAAGAGTATGTGTTTTGGTTAAGTCAAAAATGTCCCCTTCACCAGGACAAAATAAAACAAAAGGGCATCTCCATATCAGTACACTATCAATACAATATCTCCTCCCCAGGGTCTTAGTTAAAACCAAGTTCTTAACAGTATTGGATGTATAAAAACAATCCACTTGATGACCAAGCCTTTTCTGGTACTTTTGTGTTTACAAGTTTAAATCAGTATTTTATGCTAGAAAATTACTCATGATCCCCAAACATTATACCGTATTTATCGGCGTATAACACGAACCCCAAGTTTAGGAGGGAATTATAAGGAAAAAAATGTTTTAAGGAAAAAAACTTACATTTAAATGCCCATCAATGCAGCCTTGCACAGCGTCCATCTGCATGCTTGTCCAGTGTCATTTGCAGCCTTGCAGTCAGCAGCCTTAGTGTCATTTGCAGCCTTGCAGCTTTGTCAGTGCTGATCTGCAGCTTTCTTTGTCCATTTGCAGCCTTGCTCAGGCTGCAGTTAAACTGCAGTGACTTTTCATTGTCACTGCAGTTTGAAAATGGCTCCCCTGCGATCATGAGCTTCAAAATCGCCGACCGCGATTTGAAAATGGTGCCGCCGGCGCCGAAATACACAGAGCCGGTCCTCGGCTCTTCTCGGCGGCTCTCGTTCACTTTCGGCTCCACTCGTAGTCCCGCCCGGGATGGGTGTGACTGTGAGCGGAGCTATCCGAACCTAGCCGAGTACACTCGGCTAGGTTCGGGCGGCGCTCGAGTGAAGCCGAAAGTGGCGAGAAGAGCCGAAGACCGGCTCTGTGTATTTTGGCGCCGGCGGCGCCATTTTCAAATCGCGGTCGGCGATTTTGAAGCTCAGGATCGCAGGGGATCGGCATATAAAACGCACCTGCGATTTTCCCCTGATTTTAAGGGGAAAAAAGTGTGTGTTATACGCCGATAAATACGGTATATTATATTTTATTTTAGCAGAGACCCTAGGGAATAAAATGGTGATCATTGCAATTTTTTATGTCACACGGTATTTGTGCAGCGTTTTTTTAAACACAATTTTTTTGGAAATAATACACTTTAATGAATTAAAAAAAAAACACAATATATATATATAACCCAACTTTTTTGTAAAATATGAAAGATGATGTTACACCGAGTAAATAGATACCTAATATGTCACGCTTTAAAATTGCACACGCTCTTGGAATGGCAACAAAGTACGGTACTTAAAAATCTCCATAGGCACGCTTTAACATTTTTTTAAAGGTTACCTGTTTAGAGTTACAGAGGTGGTCCAGTGCTAGAATTATTGCTCTCGCTCTAACGTTCGTGGCGATACACTAATGTGTGGTGCGAACACCGTTTACATATATAATTATTTAAAAAGGGGGAAACTGGTTAGGAATTTAGAGGTACCAAACTGAAAAAAGAAAACAAATGTTGTAAAATATACACTTTATTGACAAAGATTAAAAATTACCATACATCAAGAGTATAAAACAACCAATCCATCAGTAAAGCTCTGCATCATTTGAAGTTCCATCCATTAAGGTATCATAAAGATGGCAACAAGAAAACCTCAATGTGTTTCAACTTATAAAGAGTCTTCATCAGAAAGTGATATACTGCATACTTCAAGATGCATTCATAAAAACAGGTAACAAATTCATGTCCAAGTAAGAGACCCCAGATAGCAAACCAGATAGGATACAAAGGAGACGCGGCTCAACTGACTTCTCAATGATGGTAAGAAGTAATAACCTTATACAAATTGGTGACAGACTTCAGGGCTCCGAGGATCGCCTGGATAGTAGCAACAGATTCAACACAGGGACAGCACACTGTTCCAACCACTTGGACAGCTTTCAGAAGAAAACCAGCGGCTGGCTGAAAGAAAAAATACCGGGGTTATGGCTGATAGCTTCAGCCATAATCCCAGTAAACCACGTGCAAACTAGAACATATATAAAGGCAGTGGTGTAGCTAGCACATCTGGCACCTGGGGCTGGTCATTTTTTTGCCCCCCCCCAAAAAAAAATAGTATGTGGCAATATAGCAGGCAATATAGCAGCGTGGCGCCAAAACTGTGGGTATGGTCAGATTCCATCAACAGTAGAAGGGGCATAAATGGCCATATGCTTTTATTACTGTGTCACAAGCGAGTATGTAACAGACAAGTCTGTACATTTGTTTTCTTTCTTCTTAAATTCTTATTTGGATGAGGTATCTATATAAAGCCTTTCATTTAGTTTCTATGTAACAGATAGTACAAACCTTAGTGCACTCATTTTAATAAAATAAAACTGTTCTGTTGCATATCCTTTACTACATGTGTAAGTGCAGAAAGTGTAGCGCTATTAAACCATGTGAATTATGTTCTTAAAATATAACCATTAAAGGTGATATTAAATATTGTGTTTGTAGAGTGAAAACTCTACAGTAAAAGTGTTAAAAAATATCTCAATGTGCAAAAAAAATATGTATAAACAATATTTGAAATCGAATGTGGAAGGGACACGTGTTATATATACATCACAATATTAAGTTTCCAGAAAAAACTTAATAAAACTGACTAAAGTATGTAAATAAAATGGTAATACCACAGTAATAATAAATAAATGTGAATAAAGCACCAATAGTGACAAATCCGGTAATCAGACACTAAACATCTTTGTAAAGGTAAAGTCCAGAGTATAGCTGGCAAGTATGTTTGTAAGTAACAAGGTCCAATAATGGAGAAATGATCCAAAACACACTGGAACGGACATTCATCAAAAGCCAACACTCCAAAAGGGACTAATATAGTGAATGAGCCACCACCAGTGAACAAAGGGAGGTTTACCAGATGTCAATGACTTGGAGAGGCTTATACCACCCAAGTCATAAAGCCTTTCTGATCAGCTGGCTTGAAGGATACGCCTGGCTGGGCAGGTACAACGGATCCTGGATCAAATCTACAGCTTAGCACGACCGTTTTCAGACATCAACTTGAGGGTAATAATCCAGTGGGAGCCAGAGGCTCGATATTCATAAATCATGCGGGAAATAAATAAAAAAACTTGCATAGCATAATAACATTTAGCAAGGGGTTTATTAAAATAAGAGTGTAAACTCACATGTTAAAAAAGTCATCACAAGCTTTGTATAGTACAAGAACAGGAGTGCTAAATGAAAGTGGGTCCACCCAACGCGTTTCCGCTAAAAAGCCATCATCTGGAGTAAGGACCCCACAACCACTACCGCTTATAAAGTGCTAGTGACCCCATGTGGAAAGTCCATAACACCGGAAGTGAATATCAATTACATCACTTCCGGTCATTAAACCAGAAGTGTTGTGCGGAATAAAGTGTTTACAATTCATACATTTCAATGAGCATAGTTGTACCATATGATAAATAACATAATATATAAATAAGGCACCAGAGTGAACCTGTGGCACCCTATATGTAAGGGAGAAGATTAACAAGCCAACGAGGCAAAATCAAGCCTCGTTCTGAAGCTGAGTCATGACGTCAACGCGTCAAAACGTCACTACGTGACCGCCAGTAGCTCGGAGCAAGCATCACTATGGAGATGGTCATGTAACGCCGGCCGTTCTCGACGTCATTAAGCCACAAACATCACCGTGTACAGGACAGAATGCCGGACCAAGCCTCGACATGGATACAGTCATAAACAAGATAGTCCCGGCTCAGCCAGCTCAAAAGGAATGAAATTCTATAATCTCAGTGAAAGTGTCCCATATGAATTAACATCTATAAAAGTGAAAAACAGGAAGGGCATATAAACAAGACCTTAAACGGTATCAAATCAGTATACAGATAAAACCGAAAAGGTCCATTAGATAGTGACTAATTTAAACAAATGGTTATATGTCAATTCCAGATGGGGTCATCAGTTACATACAGAAATATTAAATTGTCATAATAATAAAAATAGTAAAATAAAATAAATTAAAATAAATTAAAGAGGTACGAACATCCCCAAAAGGTAGTTAAATAGCGATTCCAAATAAATAAGAACTCACTAGGTAAACATGTATAAATAAAGTAAAATAAAATAGGAATAAGATAAATTTAATAGAATGATAATTAAAAATTAAAATATGAAATATAAAAGTAGTGGAAAAAGTCATTCCTATTAGGACTGGTTAATAAACAAAATTATGTCCCACTCCACATTCATTCCTTGTGGGTAGTGGGGCTGTAATTCGTAAATCCAGAACGTTTCTAATCTGGAAACATCTCTTTTATTGGCTCCTCCCCTCCATGGGGCAATGTATCAGTCAATAATCAAAAATTGAGTACCAGTCGGGTTTCGATTGTGATACTGTCTATAATGCTGAGGAACTGTGTGTTTAGTACTCCCGGACTTGATTAAATTAATGTGTTCGGTCACCCTAACAGTAAAAGATCTTGTAGTTCAGCCAACATATTTTTACTGCACGGACAGGTCAGTAGGTATACAACGTTAGTAGTTGCGCAAGTGCAGAAGTGTTTAATTTGGTAAACTCGATTAGTCACAGCCGATCGGAATTCCTTGTTGGTCTTTCTATCACATGTATTGTATTGGCAAACCATACACTTCCTACACGGATGGAATCCCGTCCAATTGTGAAAGAAAGATGGTCTGCTTGGAGGATTAACAATGGTTGGTGCCAACTTACTTTTAAGTTATGGCACCCTTCTGTAGATCAATTTAGGTCTTTCAGGCAACAGTGGGGCAAGAATTTTGTCATTCCTCAAGATGTCCCAATGTCGCTCAATGTTGGGTTGAGAATGTTGTGAGAAAAGACCATTTAAAATTGTCGTCCCTTTCTCGTTGAGGTTTGTCCCCCAACAGTAAAGAACGATCAACATCAAGAGCATCCTATCCTTTACTACACACAGCTAACCTTGAGGTGATATTAATGTCTTGTTTTTTGTTTGTTTTTTAAATAACAGACATGTTAAACTTACCAGCTCTGTGTAATGGTTTTGCACAGAGCAGCCTGGGGCCTCCTCTTCTCGGGTCCCTCGCTGATGCCCCTGGCCCCTCCCTCCTTCCGAGTGCACCCACAGCAAGAAGCTTGCTATGGGGGCATCCAAGCAGGCATCCACTCTGTTTCCTGATTTGCTCACTGGCTGTGATTGACAGCAGTGGGAGCAAATGGCTCCCGCTGGTGCCAAAAGCCAATCAGGAGTGCGAGTCCCCAGAGACGGCGGAGAGCTAAGTCTCTCGTGGACATCGCTGGATGGAGAGGAGGTTCAGGTATGTATTAGGTGGGGCTGGGGGGACTGCTGCATGCAGAAGGTTTTTTACCTTCATGCATACAATGCATGAAGGTTAAAAACCTTGTGCCTTTTCAACCACTTTAACACAGAATGTGCTAAACTTAGAATGCAGTAGTTAGGAGTAAGAAATGTAAAACTCAGTGAGGGGAATTTATCAAAAGTGATGCTGTCAGAATCTGGAACAGCTGCGCATGGCAACCAATCAGCTTCTATATTCAGATTGTTCGGCATAGAAAATGAAAGCTATGAGCTGATTGGTTGCCATGCACAGCTGCTCCAGATTCTGTCTGCTTTAGTTTTGATAAATTCCCCTAAGGGCTCATTCAGACAGGCGTTGAGACAGGTCCTGTATGCTGAGCCACTTTTTTGATGCATCTGCATCCACCATCCACTGAATTGACTATACCAAAGAAAAAATGGACACAAAAAAGAATAATATAATTTAGGACGGTATCTATCCCCTAGTTTTTTTCCATAGGAAACCCATTATATCCCTTACTTGGTTACGCTGTAAGGGGAACTATAGGTGTGGTGCCACGGAGTGTCTTTGCTGTGCACATGTCCTGGTAGGCAACAAATTTTGTTCTATGGTCAATAAGAAGGAGTTCATTATAGACTCATTTTACAATTGTAATACCAGCTATGTGATATACCTTATTACATGCAGTTCTTCAGTACGTAGGGAGGACTACAAGGCACCTACGGGACAGATTCTACGAACATATGCACAGCATTTACAAGAATAAATAAACTAATGTTGCAAAAACACTTGAATTGTCATCAGGGGGGTGATAGGTCCAACTAGCAGGTCCAGGTCATAGACAAGATTAGAGTGCCCAACAGGGGAGGTGATGCTTTCCGGACATTGTGACGCATTCCCATGGGCTTAAACTTTAAATGGGATGTGAGACATTTTTATGAATAATATTAAATCTGATGCTCTTCTCTCCTATATAAGACACGAATCTGTACTGTGCATTTTTGTGTAATTTCTTTTTCTATCCCTTTTTTATATCCTTTCAAGTATTTGTGATCTGTGGGTGCTTGTATACAGTTTTTTGCACAATACACAGTCATGTAGCCATATACCTTTGTCCACATCCATGTCCTATCTGCTATTATGGATCATTCACCATTTTTTGAGATATAATTAATATATTTTGCACATATTATTATATGTGCATATGTATATTTTTATATATTTTTTGGTTTCTGTAATATTTTCATATGTTTTTGTCCTGACATAATGCACAGGTTTAGTTTACGTATAGGTTATACATATTTTTCAATATTTTTCAATATAAGTTACAATAATTTTTCTTGTGTTTTCTTATTTTCCATTCATTTTTTCCATAATTATATTATTCTTTTTTATGTCCATTTTTTCTTTGGTATAGTCAATTTGAAATTTTTGGATTAATTTTTTGGTCCGTTTTTGGTCTGTTATTTTTAGTTCTTAGTTATGTATTTGTCTTTTTTTTGGTCTATTGATTAGACTTCATTGTTTTTAAGATGATCTATACCAGGTGTCTCAAACTGGCAGACCTCCAGCTGTTGCAAAACTACAAGTCCCATCATGGCTTGTAACTGTCAGCCTTGCAATGACTCATGGGACTTGTAGTTTCGCAACAGCTGGAGGGCCGCCAGTCTGAGACCCCTGATCTATACACATACAACTGAGACATAGAACAAGTTTCGCTGACATTGCCCACACCTGTGCTTCGCACAGGGGGAAGTCCTATTTAAGGAAGGTCAGTGGAACATTTCAGGATAATGAACAAGCACAATGTAATCGTGTGAAACACGTCTACCTGATGCACTTGCTACTATCCTGTGGTGTGTGACCCTTTGCTTTTATGGAAGAAGAATAAAGGACCTTTTTGTTACTTCGGTGTGCAGCCATTCTTTTCTCCATAACCGAGTAATCAAACATTGCCGATCACTCAGTTCTCAGTGCTCCCTGAGCAGAGAGCTGGTGACTGTCAGGCTCTGGTTCTCTGCCCTGCCCCCCCCCATGCTCACTGAAACACTGGGCTGTGGAGGGGGCAGGAGCGGCCAGCTCAGGCTGAGCTGGGTGCCGGTCCAGGCATGTGAGTGGATTCAGACCATAAGGTTGCGATCTTTCCCCAGCCTGGACCGGCTCTGGGACATCAGCAGACAGTCCGCTGTCAGCTGAAAATGGGTCACAATAGTACAAAACAATCTGCACTGCTGTGATCCAGAGGAGAAGTACAGCCAAACAAGCAATAAATCTATCACACGACCAGTCTCTCTGCTCCTGTTTGGCATTACTTGCGACAATTGGGACACAGCCCATCCCAATCAGGGTAAAGAGCCAATGAAAATGGCTCTTTACCACGTGACCAGCTGTGTCCAATCACAGCTGGTCAAATGCACTGTCTTTGTGCGCGCCACTCGCGCGCTCCCCCAGGGGCATGCAGCCTGGCAATCGTGGATGAGGTGTGTCACTCTGACACAGCCCATCTCTGTTTAGGGTAAAAAGCCAATGAAATTGGCTCTTTAACACATGAATGTGTGTGTCCAATCACAGCTGGTCACAAATGTCAACAAACCGCGGTAACTACCCCGTTTCCCCGAAAATAAGACCTAGCGTGATTGTCAGTGATGGCTGCAATATAAGCCCTACCCCCCAAATAAGCCCTACCTTGTTTCCCCGAAAATAAGCCCTTCACTGAAAATAAAACCTACAAGGACTTTAACTAGGGCTTATTTGGGAGGTAGGGCTTATATTGCAGCCATCACCGACAATCACGCTAGGTCTTATTTTCGGGGAAACAGGGTAGCTGTTACCAGGTTCTCCTCCTCACACACCAATCCTGTGTGAGGTGGAGATTGTGGTAACAGCTAGTTACCGCTTACAGTGTAAAGCATAGTCCCTAGATTGCCCTTTAATAAAGAGTACCTGTCACCAGCCCATCAGAGTACCTGTCACCAGCCCATCTGAGTACCTGAGTACCTATCTGCAGCCCATCGGAGTACCCGAGTACCTGTCTCCAGCCCATCAGAGTACCTGAGTACCTTTCTCCAGACCAGAGTACCCGAGTACCTGTCTCCAGCCCAAGGTACCTGAGTACCTATTCGCGGGCCATCGGAGTACTCGAGTACCTGTCTCAAGCCCAAAGTACCCAAGTACCTATCTGCAGCCCATTAGAGTATCCGAGTACCTGTCTTCGGCCCATTAGTGTGCCTGAGTACCTGTCACCAGCCCAGAGTACCCGAGTACCTATCTGCAGCCCATCAGAGTACCCGAGTACCTTTCTTCAGCCCAGAGTTGACAACTTTGTGTAAAAAAAAAAAAAAAAAAAAAAAAGATTTTGTTGTCTTTCCACATTTTCCATAAACTTGTGGAAAAAAATGACATATTCAAAAGACTCATTATGCCTCATAGATTATACGTTGGGGTGTTTTTTTTTCCAAAATGGGGCCATTTTGTGGATAATTCCACTGTCCTGGGCTTTCAAAAATGTAATAGGTAGTCCGGAAATTAGTGGTGTAATTTATGCTCCTAGAACGACTGACGATGCTCTTTTCATGTTGGACCTCTGTATGTGGCGAGGCTGTGAAAAAGTTTCACATGTGGTATCGCCATACTCAGGAGGAGTAGCAGAATGTATTTTGGGGTATAATTATATATATATATATAGCTTATGCTGTGTGTGAGAAATAACTTAAATTTTCCCCAAAATTGTGGAAAAAATTACAACTTCAAAAAACTCACCATGCCTCTTACTAAATACATTGGACTGTCTACTTTCCAAAAAGGGGTAGTTGGGGGGGGGGGGTATTTTTACTGTCTTGGCATTCCAGGGCCTCAAGAAATGAAATAGCCTGTCAGTACATCAGGTGTGATCAGGTGTGTTAATTTTTTTATGATTGGCACTATAGTTACACAGACTAAATGATATCCACTAATTTGGGTTATTTTTACCAAAGATATGTAGTGGTAAAAATTTTATAATAGAAACTAAAAAAAAAGTGGTTTATTTTTAAAATTTTCACTATTTTTTAAATGATATCGCAAAAAATAATAAAAAACCAGTGGTGACTAATAGGGATGAGCTTCGAGTTCGAGTCGAACTCATGTTCGACTCGAACATTGGCTGTTCGCAAGTTCACCGAACAGCGAACAATTTGGGGTGTTCGCGGCAAATTCGAATGCCGCGGAACACCCTTTAAAAGTCTATGGGAGAAATCAAAAGTGCTAATTTTAAAGGCTAATATGCAAGTTATTGTCATAAAAAGTGTTTGGGGACCTGGGTCCTGCCCCAGGGGACATGGATCAATGCAAAAAAAAGTTTTAAAAACGGCCGTTTTTTCAGGAGCAGTGATTTTAATAATACTTAAAGTCAATCAATAAAAGTGTAATATCCCTTTAAATTTCGTACCTGGGGGGTGTCTATAGTGTGCCTGTAAAGGGGCGCATGTTTCCTGTGTTTAGAACAGTCTGACAGCAAAATGACATTTTGAAGGAAAAAACTCATTTAAAACTACCCGCGGCTATTGCATTGCCGACAATACACATAGAAGTTCATTGATAAAAACGGCATGGGAATTCCCCAAAGGGGAACCCCGAACCAAAATTAAAAAAAAAAAATGACGTGGGGGTCCCCCTAAATTCCATACCAGGCCCTTCAGGTCTGGTATGGATATTAAGGGGAACCCCGGCCAAAATTTAAAAAAAAAAATGACGTGGGGTTCCCCCTAAATTCCATACCAGACCCTTCAGGTCTGGTATGGATTTTAAGGGGAACCCCGCGCCAAAAAAAAAAAAAAAAAACGGCGTGGGGTCCCCCCAAAAATCCATACCAGACCCTTATCCGAGCACGCAACCTGGCAGGCCGCAGGAAAAGAGGGGGGGACAAGAGTGCGGCCCCCCCTCCCTCCTGAACCGTACCAGGCCACATGCCCTCAACATTGGGAGGGTGCTTTGGGGTAGCCCCCCAAAACACCTTGTCCCCATGTTGATGAGGACAAGGGCCTCATCCCCACAACCCTGGCCGGTGGTTGTGGGGGTCTGCGGGCGGGGGGCTTATCGGAATCTGGAAGCCCCCTTTAACAAGGTGACCCCCAGATCCCGGCCCCCCCCCTGTGTGAAATGGTAAGGGGGTACATAAGTACCCCTACCATTTCACGAAAAAAGTGTCAAAAATGTTAAAAATGACAAGAGACAGTTTTTGACAATTCCTTTATTTAAATGCTTCTTCTTTCTTCTATCTTGCTTCATCTTCTGGTTCTTCTGGCTCTTCTGGTTCTTCTGGTTCTTCCTCCGGCGTTCTCGTCCAGCATCTCCTCCGCGGCGTCTTCTGTCTTCTTCTCCTCGGGCCGCTCCGCACCCATGGCATGGGGGGGAGGCTCCCGCTCTTCTCTTCTTTTCTTCTTTTCTTCTTTTCTTCTCTTCTTCTCTTCTTCCTATTCATTTTCTTCTCCGGGCCGCTCCGCAATCCATGCTGGCATGGAGGGAGGCTCCCGCTGTGTGACGGCGCTCCTCGTCTGACAGTTCTTAAATAACAGAGGGGGGCGGGGCCACCCGGTGACCCCGCCCCCCTCTGACGCACGGTGACTTGACGGGACTTCCCTGTGGCATTCCCCGTGACGTCACAGGGAAGTCCCGTCAAGTCACCGTGCGTCAGAGGGGGGCGGGGTCACCGGGTGGCCCCGCCCCCCTCTGTTATTTAAGAACTGTCAGACGAGGAGCGCCGTCACACAGCGGGAGCCTCCCTCCATGCCAGCATGGATTGCGGAGCGGCCCGGAGAAGAAAATGAAGAAGAAGAGAAGAAAAGAAGAAAAGAAGAAGAGAAGAAGAGAAGAAGAGAAGAGCGGGAGCCTCCCCCCCATGCCATGGGTGCGGAGCGGCCCGAGGAGAAGAAGACAGAAGACGCCGCGGAGGAGATGCTGGACGAGAACGCCGGAGGAAGAACCAGAAGAACCAGAAGAGCCAGAAGAACCAGAAGATGAAGCAAGATAGAAGAAAGAAGAAGCATTTAAATAAAGGAATTGTCAAAAACTGTCTCTTGTCATTTTTAACATTTTTGACACTTTTTTCGTGAAATGGTAGGGGTACTTATGTACCCCCTTACCATTTCACACAGGGGGGGGGCCGGGATCTGGGGGTCACCTTGTTAAAGGGGGCTTCCAGATTCCGATAAGCCCCCCGCCCGCAGACCCCCACAACCACCGGCCAGGGTTGTGGGGATGAGGCCCTTGTCCTCATCAACATGGGGACAAGGTGTTTTGGGGGGCTACCCCAAAGCACCCTCCCAATGTTGAGGGCATGTGGCCTGGTACGGTTCAGGAGGGAGGGGGGGCCGCACTCTCGTCCCCCCCTCTTTTCCTGCGGCCTGCCAGGTTGCGTGCTCGGATAAGGGTCTGGTATGGATTTTTGGGGGGACCCCACGCCGTTTTTTTTTTTTTTTTTTGGCGCGGGGTTCCCCTTAAAATCCATACCAGACCTGAAGGGTCTGGTATGGAATTTAGGGGGAACCCCACGTCATTTTTTTTTTAAATTTTGGCTGGGGTTCCCCTTAATATCCATACCAGACCTGAAGGGCCTGGTATGGAATTTAGGGGGACCCCCACGTCATTTTTTTTTTTTAATTTTGGTTCGGGGTTCCCCTTTGGGGAATTCCCATGCCGTTTTTTATCAATGAACTTCTATGTGTATTGTCGGCAATGCAATAGCCGCGGGTAGTTTTAAATGAGTTTTTTCCTTCAAAATGTCATTTTGCTGTCAGACTGTTCTAAACACAGGAAACATGCGCCCCTTTACAGGCACACTATAGACACCCCCCAGGTACGAAATTTAAAGGGATATTACACTTTTATTGTTTGACTTTAAGCATTATTAAAATCACTGCTCCTGAAAAAACGTCCGTTTTTAAAACTTTTTTTTGCATTGATCCATGTCCCCTGGGGCAGGACCCAGGTCCCCAAACACTTTTTATGACAATAACTTGCATATAAGCCTTGAAAATTAGCACTTTTGATTATTCATGTTCGTGTCCCATAGACTTTAACGGTGTTCGCATGTTCGAACGAACTTTTTTCCTGTTCGCATGTTCTGGTGCGAACCGAACAGGGGGGTGTTCGGCTCATCCCTAGTGACTAAATACCACCAAAAGAAAGTTCTATTTGTGTGAAAAAAATGATGAAAAATTGGTTTGGGTACAGTGTTGCATGACTGAGTAATTGTCATTCAAAATGTGAGAGCACGTAAAGATGAAAACTGGTCTGGTCAGGAAGGTGGTGAAAGTGCCCTATATTGAAGTGTTTAACAATCCCGTATTTTTGAAACAAAAGAGTAGAGGGACTTTAAATATGTCAAATGAGAACAGAACAAAAATAAAAATCTATATACATTTTATTACACAACATCTCAGACAGATCCTATATTCCTCTCCTCTGTTGTTTTGATGGTTTATGACATTGATTAAGAAACTCTGTATATTGCACACTTGCAATATATGTGTGGTCCTGAAGAAGCGGGGGGGGGGGCGGGGGATTATGGTGTGGGGTTGTTTTTCAGGGGTTGCGCTTGGCCCCTTAGTTCCAGTGAAGGGAACTCTTAAGGCGTCAGCATACCAAGATGCTTTTGGACAATTTAATGTTCCCAACTTTGTGGGAACAGTTTGGGGATGGCCACTTCCTGTTCCAACATGACTGCGCACCAGTGCACAAAACAGGGTTCAGAAAGAGATGGATGAGCGAGTTAAGGGTGAAGGAACTTGACTAACCTGCACAGAGTCCTGACCTCAACCCGATAGAACACCTTTGGGATGAATTAGAGCGGAGACTGTGAGCCAGGCATTCTCATCCAACATCAGTGCCTGACCCTACAAATGCGCTTCTGGAAGAATGGTCAAACATTCCCATAGACACACTCCTAAAGCTTGTGTTCAGCTTGTGTCTATCTATTAAAAGTTATTGCTTAGACTTCTGTGGTGTATCAATGCTTTACTAAACAGAAAAGCTGCACATACAAATGTAGGATACACAATACAACACAATTCATAGCTTACAAAATATGCCTACAACATGCACAAGCCAATTATCCTTTATAGCAATATAAGCATATACAATATGTACACATTAAGTAAACTAAACAGTTACTCAACTTAGGTATCAATATGTAATGTCCTTCGTGGTTCCTTGGTCAAAGTCCAAACTCAAAACTTCTCCAATGTCCTCCAGCTTGAAGCATCCTTTGTCTTGCCTCTTTGTCTTCCAAAAACCCACTCCCTTTGTCTCTCCACATGCTTTTTTCAAAACCTAATCTCCTTCCCCTACTATCCTGCAAAGAACTTCCTCTGCTACCAGTCCAACCGGTACATTTGCATATCAATGGGGAGAGCCTTAGCTTGTAACAACATATGGGTTAAAAATCAAACGCCATATTATGGCTATAAAGTCACTACAAATAGCCATGACAACACAGCAGCCTTCCCAGAAGAGCTGAAGCTGTTATAGCTGCAAAGGGTGGGCCAACTCAATATTGAACCTTACGGCCCAAGATTGGGATGCCAATAAAGTTCATGCGTGTGTAAAGGCAGGCGTCCCAATACTTTTGGTAATATAGTATATATAAAAAGTGCTGTGAAAAATTGTGGGGGTACATGGCAAAAGACTTTCCTTCAGAACCCAAGCGGATATTTTTCTTTCTCAGTCTGATCCTGGCTACAATTTAGAATACACAGCGCAAGGCATGTATAATTCTAGTTTCAATAAGAAAGCTGATGAATACCACAGTTTAAACATATCTAGCGAGCTGCATAATCAATATGTCACATTGATAGATGCCACAGGCTTTGTTTTTTTGTATAAATTCGAACAATACATTATGATCTGATCAAAGTGATCATGCTGTTCCTGAGCGTCTTCATTTTTCTCTCTTTAAAAGCAAATAATCGGCAACAACAAAATGACACTGATATCAACATGGAAGGCCAAGACTAAATCGAAATAAGTATAACACGTATGAGAGCAGCATATAAACAAAGAAATTCAGAGCATCTCCTACAGGATGAGACACGTTTGAAATAAACCAAGTTCCCAATGTCTGTCTCTCCACTAATATCTTCTTCATTAATATTTTTTTCTATAGAAATCCTTTTCTGAAGAAATATGGAGGCTGTCAATGCTGGCTTCCTCCTGAAAATACTAGTTGTCTGGCTGTCATGTTGATCCAATGGCTTCTATACTTTCTGACTCGGGGACTAGGAACAAATTATACAGATATGCATCATTCACCTACCTTTATTGACCACATGCTGGATAACTCAAAAAAGTACAAGGCAACTAGTATATTAGGAAGGAAGTCAGCGGTGGCAGTCCACATATTCCTTTCAGTAAATGTTTTCTTTAAGACCCAACTCTAAGCTTTTTTTTTCCATATGGTTCCCAAATTGGTAAAACTCCAGCTGCAATAGTCATCTTCAGTCTGAAGCTATCCCCTGCAGAATTTATATTTTGAAAGACCTCAACCCAGAAGACTGGGGATAATATTGTGTATGAAGGGAACATGCCAGCTGAACAGTGTGGAATTGTACATGCACGTCAATGTTTTTAACCACTTGCCTACGGGGCACTTTCACCCCCTTCCTGCCTAGGCCAGCTTTCAGCGCTGTCACACTTTGAATGACAATTGTGCGGTCATGCAACACTGCACCCAATTGAAATTTTTATTATTTTTTCCACACAAATAGAGCTTTCTTTTGGTTGTATTTAATCACTGCTGTTTTTTTTTATTTTTTGCTTTTATTCTTCTTAGTTTCTGGCAGTAATTTCTGTAAATAAGTAATTTTTCTCCTTCACTGATGTGATGTGGGCTGATGAGGCGGCACTGATGGGCACTGATAAGCTGCACTGATGGGCACTGGTGAGGTGGCACTTATGGGCACTGATTAGGTGGCACTAATGTAGAGGCACTAATATGCCGCATTGATGGGCAATGATAGGTGGCACTGATATGTGGTACTGATGAGCACTGATAAGCGGCATTGAAAGGTGGCACTGATGGGCACTGATAGGCGGCACTGGTGGGCAATGATAGGCATCACTGATGGGCGGCACTGATGGGCGGAACTGATGAGCACTGAAAGGCAGCACTGACTGGCATCACTAATGGGCACTGATTGGTGTCACTGATGGGCACTGATTGGTGTCCCTGATGGGCACTGCTGGGGCTGTACTGTAATCAGAGCAATGATGATAAGTGCCCTGATTACTTGTACAGGTCTCCCCTGCGAGGTGATGTCGCTGATCGGCTCTCCTCACCACACACTGTAAGTCAGGAAGTGGTTAAAGTGTTACGAAACTCACAACAGTAAAATCAGTCTGTACATGTATATGCAGTAAAGCATGTTTGTTATACTCACTGTGTAAGGGGTTAATCCTGTGCATTGTGTGAAAAGGCTGTTTAATCCTGCCTTCACTAATCCTCCCCTTCTTCCACAGTCCCCAATCCATTTCCTGATAGAACAGAGCTTTGGGGGCACTCTGCACTTGCTCAGTTTGGTATGTATTGATAGAGAGAAAGAAGTTGAGTGCACGTGCCCAGCGTCATATCCAGAGGTTGTCTTTGGGAAATAGAGATATGAGTGCTGCCAGCATTGCTGCAGAGGTTGAAGGGGTGGGGGGGTCAGCCTGTCAGTGCTCAGACCATATGCCGCACACTGCATCAAATTGGTTTGCATGGCTGTCGTCCCAGAAGGAAGCCTCTTCTAAAGATGATGCACAAGAAATCCCGAAAACATTTTGCTGAAGACAAGCAGACTAAGGACATGGATTATTGGAACCATGTCCTGTGGTCTGATGAGACCAAGATAAACTTATTTGGTTCAGATGGTGTCAAGCATGTGTGGCGGCAACCAGGTGAGAAGTACAAAGACAAGTGTGTCTTGGCTACAGTCAAGCATGGTGGTGGGAGTGTCATGGTCTGGGGCTGCATGAGTGCTGCCGGCACTGGGGAGCTACAGTTCATTGAGGGAACCATGAATGCAAACATGTACTGTGACATACTGAAGCAGAGCATGATCCCCTCCCTTCGGAGACTGGGCCCGCAGGGCAGTATTCCAACATGATAACGACCCCAAATATGCCTCCAAGACGACCACTGCCTTGCAAAAGAAGCTGAGGGTAAAGTAGATGGACTGGCCAAGCATGTCTCCAGACCTAAACCCTATTGGGCATCTGTGGGGCATCCTCAAACGGAAGGTGGAGGAGCGCAAGGTTTCTAACATCCACCAGCTCCGTGATGTCGTCATGGAGGAGTGGAAGAGGACTTCAGTGGCAACCTGTGAAGCTCTGGTGAACTCCATGTCCAATAGGGTTAAGGCAGTGCCGGAAAATAATGGTGGCCACACAAAATGTTGACACTTTGGGCCCAATTTGGACATTTTCACTTAGGGGTGTACTCACTTTTGTTGCCAGCGGTTTAGACATTAATGGCTGTGTTGAATTTTTTCTGAGGGGACAGCAAATTTACACTATTATACAAGCTGTACACTCACTACTTTACATTGTAGCAAAGTGTCATTTCTTCAGTGTTGTCACATGAAAAGATATAATAATATATTTACAAAAATGTGAGAGGTGTACTCACTTTCACGAGATACTGTGTATATATATATATATATATATATATATATATATATATATACATATATATACACAGCATATACACAGAATATGGGCTTACATGAAACTTATATGTGAAATTAAGTAATAAAAAACATCTACTGCATTTGTCGTTATTGGCAGTGACATGTTAAATGAATCAGTTTCTCCAAACAGCAAATTATACTAATGGCTATGACATGTTAAAGGAGCAGACCCCCAGGTGCATTAACCCAAAATGGATATTAATGAGCGCTTTCCATCCTATTTGTTATCTCTATGTTAGAGACAGCTTGGTGGGGTGATTGTAATAAGTTGATTTTGACCAGCAGTTGTCTATGTGACTGTCAGTGAAAGGAGAGATGTGTATTTATTTCCAGATAATATGTACATTTAAAAAGACAATTTATAACAATTAATGTATGATAGGGGGATTGTCACTGCTGTATTTGTAGGTGTATAATTATAGAAAGGTGGAGGGATCTGCAGACAGAGAACACTGACTCATCTTTAGAGAATCAAGCAGCACATTTATAGATTATGTATGAAGAACATGAATATATTTGCTTGCATTTTGCAATAAATGTTTTAGGTAAATCCTAATGCCGCATACACACATTCGGATTTTCTGACAACAAATTTTGGATGTGAGCTTGTTGGCGGAAAGTCCGACCGTGTGTATGCTCCATTAATTCTAAAATGTAAACCCAACATTTTATATTCCTGATATGTGCCTGCTGTACAATAACCTTGTATAGTATGAAAAAAGTCTCCTGTTCTCCTTGTATTGCTTACTTTGTGTGAAATTCCTGGTGTTCCTGACAGTCACTCTGCTTTCCTTTTAAAAACTGACCACACTAAGCAGGAGAACACACTGTAGTCAGTTCTCTAGCTATGCTGGGAACTCAGGCTGCTCTCCTCCAATGATCGGTGTTGTCCTAACACACCCCACCTGCACAGCCTTTCACTGGGAAGTTCAGTGTGCCACTGTTTCCCCTCCCCCAGCTCTTATGCAGCAGAGAACAGAGGAAATCACTTATAAAATCACTTATAAAAAAGGGGGGAAAAGGGTTATTTATTATGTTTTTTATACTGTAACTACTGTATCTATATACAAATGATTTGTTTTTCATTTTTATTTTAATCACTTCCCGCCTGGCCTATAGCAGATTGACGGGCGGGAAGTGGTTCTGTTATCCTGACTGGGCGTCATATGACGCCCCGTGAGGGCGCAGCGATTGCGAGTGCGGCGTGTCAGTCTGACACGCCACATCTCTGATCATGATAAGAAGCCTCTGTCAGAGGCTTCTTACCACGTGATCAGCTGTGACCAATCACAGCTGATCATCGCGTGAACCAGGAAGTGCCGGTAAACAGCATTCCTCGGTTCTCGCTGACAGGGAGAGCTGATCGGCGGCTCTCCCTGTCAGAGGGGGGGGGGGGGTCTGTGCTGATAATCAGCACATTGATTATCAGCACAGCCCCATGAGATGTGCCAAAAGGGTACCCAGTCAGAGACCCCTCAGGATCGCCTATCAATGCCCAATAAAGTGCCCAATAAAGTGCCAATCAGTGCCATATAGTGCCCACCACAGTGCCAGTCAGTGCCCATCACATTGCCAATCAGTGCCCTACAGTAACACCTGTCAAAACCTCATCAGTACCCCATCATCAGTGCTGCCCATCAGTGCCACCTGCCAGTGCCACCTGTCAGTGCCAATCAGTATCGCCTATCAGTGCCAATCAGTGCCCATCGCAGCCGCTTGTCAGTATCCATCACAGCCGCTTGTCAGTGCTCATCTGTGCCGCCTGTCAGTGCCCATCATTGCCACCTATAAGTGCCCATCAGTGTCACCTATCAGTGCCCATCGGTGCTGCACTGTGCGGTCACGTGACCTCCCCGCTGATGTTAGTGGGGAATCTCAGCCCCTCCCGCTGTAGTCCTTAGATTGGGGAAGGGGCGAGGTGGGAGGTCACGTGACTGCACAGCGGCTCTGTGAAATAGAGTATTTAGCTTCATAATTTGAAAAAAGGACACACACTGTATTGTATAGCTTGCTATAACAGAGGGGATACCAGTTATTGTCCTCAATGACTTTACAACCACTTTAACCTCCCTGGCGGTATGATTATTTCAGATTTTTGCGTCTCAAAGCGGTACAATTATTTTGCATAGAAATTTGGTGTTTTATATTGTAGGTCTGCAATTCTTAGCAATGACACACTTAGATCTGTCCACCAAGAGTCTAGTGGATATCCCGGGTATGATGAAGTTTGAAACACAAAATCATAATTTATAATATAATAAATAAATATAAATAATTTAAAAAAATAATAATATAATAACAATAAAATACATTTCCCCACGATTCACTATCGCTCAATTCTGCAAGTGTTCTAATTTATTATCCCTGTTTTCTAGCTGGTCTAAAGCCAATTTTGACGTAAAGGGACTTTTTGGTTGCTATGGACAATCTCCAGTTTCCAGGCAGAAAGAACAGTATATATAATATAAAACTGCATGCAGGACACTGGACAAAGCACTAGGGACAAAAGGGAGGTGAAATGATTTGATACAGTAATGTAATGTTTTCTGTACTTTTTGAATTTGCCGCCAGGCTACACCCCCATGTGTCATGACCCTCGCAGGGACCAGAGCCCGGAACACAGAGCATCAGGCAGAGGATCTGGCGGAGGTCACAGCAGGGGGACTTTGTAGGATCCTGGTGACAAGGTAAGTACGCAGTACCAAGAATCTGCAATGTAATCGAGAGTGTGGCGTGGGGTTAACGCTAATGGTACTGAAATGTAATCCCAAGCCACACTCGGGAATACCATCAGGGAGGTTAATGTTAGAGCGGTAAGAATATGGAACTCTCTCTCAGAGCTGGTGGTGTCAGTGGGGAGTGTAAAAAACTTTTAGATGCTCTTCTTAGAAAACACAATGTACTTGGAAGTACACAGTAGATCTGCCTTCAGTAAATAACCTCCAAAATGTGCTAGTATGCATCGCAGTGGCTTTCCAAAGGGGGGGTGGCGGCGGTCCGCACCAGGTACCACACATTGGGGAGGTGTCAGGCCGGCACCCATAGTCTGGGCTGCTCTGTGGCCTGTTGATGACCAGGCTGCACAGCGGTTGGTAAGCGGCGGCCCGCGGCCTGGATGGGGTTATCCCAGGTCGCAGCCGCCGCTCACCTACCACTGTGCGGCCTTGCCTGTGTCTCCTCCAGCAGAACCACAAAAGAGGTTGATGGCTGCAGGGCTGAGCTGTGTGTCTCTCTCACACACAGTTTACCCTTTAGAGCTGGCGCTGACAGTTCCCCCCACCCCTCCTCTCTCTCTGCATGGACGCGAGAGGAGAGAGAGCTCATCTGCTGCTCCTCCTCCCGCCCCTCTCCTTCTGGGTCTACCCCCCCCCCGGGTATGTGTGGATGAGAAGTTTGAACACAGAAGAGAAAAGCTGCAGGCAGCCTGTGCCTGAGCATCCATCCTCACCCTCTCCCTTCTGCCTCCCACTGTAGAAAACAAATTTAAAGGGTGCTCTGTGGACTCTGATGCAAGGGGGCTTTGGTGAGCAGAGACCCCCTTACATCAGAGTTCCCCTTTACAACAGAGTCCACAGCATTCCCTTTTACATCAGACCCCCCTTAAATCAATGTTCACCTTTACAGTCTAAGGGGGGCCATGCAAACTCTGATGTAAGGGGGTTCTGTGCAGACTCTGATGTAAGGGGGGCTCTGTGCGGACTTTGATGTAAGGGGCTCTGTGGACTCTGATGTAAGGGGGGCTGTGCAGATTCTGATGTAAGGGGGGCTGTGCAGACTCTGATGTAAGGGGGCTCTTTCCGGACTCTGATGTAAGGGAGGCTCTGTGCGGACTCTGATGTAAGGGGGGCTCTGTGCGGACTCTGCTGTAAGGAGGGCTCTGTGTGGACTCTGATGGGGGGTGCCAGATATAGGATCTGCCCTGAGTGCCAAATGCTTTAGGTACGACCCTGATACATCGCATACTAGCACATTATGTTAAACTTACCTTTAAACAAGATGTCAGATCTGGAGGCCTGCTTCCATCTTCACCCGTCTTGCTTCCGAGTTCGGGACCCCTGCTCTGTAACTGTCCGGAGCCGTGAGGACGACAGTCCCGCGCATGCACACGGGTGCCGCTGGTCACGACACGGGGTTCTGAAGAAACGGAACGGGTGGCCGTTCCTTCAGGGTGCATGCGTCAGTGATGTCACTGGCTGCAAGTACAGTAAATATCTCCTAAACGGTTTAGGAGATGTTTACAGTACCTATAAGTAAGCCTTATTATAGGCTTACCTATAGATAAAAGTTATGCATGGAAGTTAAAGAGGTTGTAAACCTCAGAAAAAAAGCAAAAAAACAAACAAACCCTGCAAGACAAAGGCATAATGAGCTAGTATGATGCATACTAGCTCATTATGCCGTTGTCTTGCAGGGTTTGTTTGTTTTTTTTTTTCTGAGGTTTACAACCTCTTTAACTTCCATCGCCTACTAGCTCAATATGAAATACTTACCTCAGAATGATGTCCTGAATTGGCGTCGGCACTCCGAGTATACAGCCGACATCTTCCACCAGAGTCACGTCCGGGTTTGCGCCCCCTGGCACTCTGATTGGTGGTCGGAGCAATGCGCGCGGGAGCCACCGGTCATAGTCCATAGTCTATCTCAGGGGCGAGCGAGAGAGGGTATCTACGTTCTTACATACAGTGGGGCCATGGAGAACGAGAGTAGCAAACCACCAATAGGATGTTGAAACACAGCAGTAAAAAAAAAAGATGGAGATTTGGAGAAGGATGAGAGCCATAGAAGGGATTTTTTGATTTAGGAATACATTTGTTAACATTAAAGGATGCCACACTACTATATACCATCTATACCTGTGTTTTTAACTCCTATAATATAATAAAAAGCATTCTGTGAAAACTGTATAAACAATATCCATGTATAAATCTAGAACCACTTTTATGCTAATGTGTCACAAAATATATCAAATAACATACTAAAATAAATAAAAAATATATATCCCACAGAGCAATTCATAAGATAAAACAAGTTAGTCCTCTAAGCAAGAAAACGTATACACTTGTGCGTTAATATAACTCTCAAAAACTGTGCAATCACAACCATATATTTCAGTCTCTTATTATACACACTTTCTTGTTGAGTGCACACTGTATAAGTGAAAATTTCTAAAAAGTGCCTTAAAGCAATATTAAAGCCTTGTTTAAAAAAATAAAAATGAAATAAACAAACATATAATACTTACTTGCTCTGTGCAATGGTTTTGCATAGAGCAGCCCTGATCCTCCTCTTCTCTGGTCCCCTGCTGGCTCTCCTGGTCCCTCCCTCCCCCCTGCCCCCACAGCAAGCAGCTTGCTATGGGGGCACCCAAGCCGAGCCACTGCTCTGTGTGTCCATTCACACACTGAGCTGCGGCTCGGCCCTGCCCCCTCCTGATTGGCTAACTGGCTCCCGTTGGCTCCCGTTGCCAATCAGCCAATCAGGAGTGCAAGCCCCCAGAGAGGCAAGGCTCTCGTGGACATTACTAGATCGAGATGGGGCTCAGGTAAGTGTTAGGGGAGCTGGGGCTCAGGTAAGTGTTAGGGGAGCTGGGGGGGGTTGCTGCACACAGAAGGTTTTTTACCTTCATGCATAGATAGCATGAAGGCAAAAAACCTTGTGCCTTTACAATCACTTTAAAGGGGTTGTAAACCCTCGTGTTTTTTCCCCTTAATGCATCCTTTGGGTGTCGGGGGTGGGGCCTAGCGCTTCTCCTAGAGGGTTATCTGATGCAGGGAGGGGCCGCAAGAGCCGCCGAGGAACCCCAGAAGAAGATGTTCGGGGCCACTCTGTGTAAAAAACGAGCTGCACAGTGGAATTAAGTATGACATGTTTCTTATTTTAAAAAAATTAAAAAATGATCCTTTACAATCACTTTGAGCTTCAGTACTTTCTACCACCATACAAACATTGCCCTTACCTTCAGATGTTGACCCAGTAGTTAACTAGTAGTCATCAGCTCACTTCCCCTTTAAGGGCTCAAAGCTCCATTTTACCTTCGCTGTCACTTCCTCTATGTGGGCAATAAATAGGATGGCTGCAATGGAGTAGTACAGGGATCCCTCAGTATCTCCTTGTCCAAGCAGTTCTTGTGAGGACATAATGCTTAAAGTGCAAGTGCACTTTCAACGTACTTAGGCTTAATAGGCTTCAAAGGCTCTCCATGAGAGTCCTTGAAAGCCATTTATATTTACACATTCCCAAACTGCTGAGATATTCACGACCAGGTAATAAACAGTCTCTTTTAGAAAAAAAATAAATGGCACTCCTTCTCCAGCTCTGCATGCGTTCTGCAATCTTCAGTAATTCCTTTTTTTTTTATTGTTTTTTATTGAATTTTTAGAAAAAGACAAACATAATACATAATAATCAAAAGTCTCGATATACAAAAAATACAGGACCTTCACATTACAAAAAACATGGTACATGACATTCCTAAGGTATATAAATCATACAGCATTTACACCTCCTATTGATGGGCATTTTAATTCTAAAATTCCCCCTTCTTATACTCAGATTTTTATGAGGGGGATGGGAGGGAAAAAAACACACCCCACCTATATATCCTACTATAAATCCAATCTTTTTTTATCACTAAAAACCTAAAAAGTTGATAATTAGTTACATTTAATTTAGAGGGTGGAACTAAAGAGGATTGCACAAAAGGCCTCCCCACCCTAATTCCATGCTCCCCCTCACTCATTCCCCTAAATCTACCTACCCCCTTGCTTTCCCTTCCCTTGCCCTCCACTCCCCGGTGCAGTGAAGAAAAGGAAAAAAAAAACCCCACTAACTACAAGCAACTAACCCAAAATCCTTCAAACCAGGTGTACCTAGAGTTTTATTTAGTATTCAATTAAATTTAATTTAAGGGGTGGGTCTAGAGATGGTCGCACAAAAGGCCCCCAAAAATTAGTTTGGGATCTAAAAACTTCCCCACTTGGATGCACAGTTATTCGCCCAGTAAAAGATCTAGGGGGACAGCAATAGGGTTTGATAAGAACACACAATTTACATTGAAAGCAATGGAGTCAGATCCTGAAGGGCGGTATCTATTCATCAAGGGGTCCCTGTTTAATACCGACTATACCTTGGTGAATGGATACTGCTCTAATATACGTCCCTCCACTTTTTTGAAAAAGGTCTTAAATAAATTAGAGGGTTTCATAGAGGGAAGATTGATAGTGGTGGGAGATTTCGGCTTTGTCTTTGACCCAGCTCTAGATACTCAACCTTTCTCTCTGAGGTCAGAGGGAAAATATTAAAGGGCGATTAAACACAAACTTCATCATTAATAAATTTGTCATATTCCAGAATTGACTATTTCCTATTAGATCATCAGTTATTAGAAGGGTTACGGAAGATAGAAATAAAATCATTAACTCTCTCAGACCATGCTCCAGTGGAGGCAGTCCTGGAGTTAAAGGACATCCTGACTGGACAGAGGTCTTCGAGAATGGATGAATCTCTTTTGCACGATTCTAGGATAATGTGTGATTTAGAGGAGGAAATGATTTTATTTTTTAAAGAAAATAATAGAGAAAATATCACTCCAACTGTACTCTGGGAAACGCATAAAGTTTATATGAGGGGGAGACTGATAGCAGAAAGGGCCAAGAGGGAAAAAATATGGCAAGCCCAGAAACAATCCCTTCTACAATAAATCCAGGCTTTGGAACAGTTACATAAAGGACTAAAGGAAGCACAAATTATGTTCTACATTAACAGAAAAGAGAGAGATTCTGAGGGAGCTGATGGAGAAAGATAGTAATTGGGTATTTAACAGAACAAGTAGGAAATATTATGAAACGGGGAACAAGCCCGGGAAATTGTTGGCAGGGGTGATTAAACCCAGAAGCAATTTGAATTATATAGCAAAAATGAAAGAAAAGGGGGAACTAAAATACTCTACAAAAGATGTCAAGAATATTACCAAATGTTGTATAAAGTAAATATATAACAAACCCTGATGAAATACAACTTAGAAGAAATAAAACAGAGCAATATTTAGAAAAGGCAAAGTTACTGGCTATACCAGAAGAAGGTTCTATTAAGTTGGATATAGAGATCTCAAGAGAGATAATAGAACAGGCAAATAAAAGTACTAAAGCAGGCAAAAGCCCAGGACCGGATGGGTATACTTCACTATACTGTAAAAAATTTCTAGGAACAGCCCTAGAGGCCCATAAGACTCTCATAGCTAAAGAAGGGAAAGACCCAACTTTGTGTGCCAGCTATAGGCCAATATCCTTGATCAATGAAGATATAAAGATCTACGCAAGGATATTGACCGAGAGGCTGAAACCCTTTATGTCAAAATTAGGTGGGCTTTGTCCCTGGGAGAGAGGTGAAGGACAATGTAATAAGAGCATTACTTTTAATCCATGGAGCCAAAAGGGGAAAGAAACCATTATTATTTTTGTCAGTAGACGCCAAATAGGCCTTTGACAGATTGGACTGGGGGTATATGCTTGCAACACTGAGACATGCTGGCATAGGTTCACGTATGTATAACTGGATAGTGGCATTATACTCCAGACCAACTGCTCAAGTACGAGTTAATGGGACCCTTTCAGGTACCTTTACGCTTTATAATGGTACACGTCAAGGATGCCCACTTTCGCCTTTACTTTTTGTCCTATCTCTGAAACCCTTGCTAGCAACTATATGGACAAATCAGGAAATCAGGGGTGTGGAGGTGGCCGGACAAGAACATAAGGTTTCTGCATTTGCAGACGATATGATGTTTTATGTCTCCAACCCGGGACTAACACTCCTAAATATTTTAGTGGAATTTGAAAAGTATGGAGAGATTTCAAATTTAAAGATTAACCAAGAGAAGATGGAGATATTGAACGTCTCTGTTCCCTTGGCAGAATGTAGAGATCTTAGATCCCTATATCATTTTGCTTAGAAGCAGAAGGGCTTAAAGCGGGGGTCCACCTATCTATCGTGTTTTTTTTTTTTAGTTCATTCACAAACTTTTCTTCTCAGCATTACATACTCACATATTGTGTGTAATATGTCCGCCTGTGTCAGATTTCCTCGGAAAGAATAACTTATATTATTCACTGCAGGCGGTTTCCATCTTCATTGTGGGCATTTGAAGCCCACAAGCATTTATTTCCTGGATGTGGTGAATGCTGTGCTCCCAGCATTCACTGCTCGTTCCCGCACATGCTCAGTGGCATCCTGGGAAGCCTGAGACTAGCTCCCAGGAGTCTGGGAGAGGCTAGAAACACGCCTACTCCCACGGGAGGAGAACCAGGAAGTGCAAAGAAGAATAGAAAAATAAAAGGTAATTACAGCGATTTAAATTTTTTTAAATGGCATGTCAGCATCTAGGCAAGGAAGAGAATACATACAGATATTGTTCAAAATTTGGGTGGAACCCCGCTTTAAAGTACCTTGGTGTTTTTCTATCTACTTTGGAAGCGGATTTATACAAGGATAATTATTTGCCTTTGTTAAATAAAATTAAGCAAGACCTGAGGGGATATCCGGTGGATAAGCTGTCTTGGTTTGGCAGGATAAATGTTATCAAGATGGTGACTCTTCCGAAAACCCTGTATGTCTTTCAAACCCTCCCGATAAACATCCCAAAAGCCTACTTTAAAACTCTTATGCCCCATACACACGGTCGGATTTTCCGATGGACAATGTCCGATCGGAGCGTGTTGTCGGAAATTCCGACTGTGTGTGGGCGCCATCGGACATTTTCCATTGGATTTTCCGACACACAAAGTTGGACAGCAGGAGATAAAATTTTCCGACAACAAAATCCGATCGCGTCAATTCCGACCGTGTGTGGCCTGTTCCGACGCACAAAGTGCCACGCATGCTCAGAAGAAATTCCGACACGGGACAGCTCGTTCTGGTAAACTTAGCGTTCGTAATGGATACAGCACTTTTGTCACGCTGCAATGTTCAAAATGGTTTAATACAGCGCACTCTCTTCTTCTTTATAATGTGACAAGAATTAAGTCGTTTTGATGCTCATATTCACACACACTTCTCACAAACTTCTTTCGTTACTATTTATCGGGATTCCCTCAATATATTTTGATTTCTCACATCTGACAACATATTTTTTTTTTTTTTTTGACTTTAATGTAGAATCTTTTTTTGTGTTTCTCTTTTTTAATTTTTTTTTTTTGGTGATTTTGATTTGTACTCCCGAAAATGTTTGTGTGTTTTTTGTAACAAGTTCCCACAACACCATTGATATGTTGTTCTATTTAATCTGTAGGAGATTGTTTGGTGTTGTTGTCCCTTGTTAATTTCACATTTTATGTTAGAAATGTACCTGAATCGTCACCAACAAACTGTCCTTTTTGGATGAAAACACACACAGGAGAGTAGAATTTACCTAAAAATATTTTATTAAGGGGTCACAACTATAAACAAAGAGGGAGGCAACGCTGGAGAAACTGCAGAAGTGGGCGAAACCTTGGACCCCCAGGGCAGACATCAATTATTTAAAAGCAAAATTGGTGGCCTGAGGAGTCCATATCTAAGGGAGGGCAGTCTGGTCCAGAAGTCCCAGAGATCCGGAAAGCAGCAGATGACATGTGTGTCCCCAGGCTGTGGTCGTACGAGAGACTGCAGCTTTTGTCAGACCAGACTGAACCCAGGGCAATCACTCTTTGGTCTTCCTTCCACGCTTCCTTACAGGCTTTGGCTGTGGTGGTGGAGTTGTGGCAGCAGGAGGAGGAGGAGGAGGAGGAGGATCGTCGATCTCAATGACATCCATCTTGTGTGTCAGTTCCCCACTCTCCCCCCTACGTAGGACTTTATAAATCAGGTCCTCAGAGATCTTGCGTTGGCGCTCCTGCATGCCCTGCAATTTGGTGGCAGCCATGCAGGCAAAGGCCTCTTCAGGACTGAGGAAGGCTCTGAGGGACGCAGAAGCCTCCTGGATCAGTCTGTATGCTGAATCCTGCACAGGACTGGGAGTGGCCTTCCTGGCCCTTTTGTATGGCAGGCGGAGGGGAGGAACCTGAGACTCAGTCAGGCTGCGACTTGTCCCAGGCTTCTCTTGGCTGACACTTAGCCCCGCCTCCTCCTGGCTGCCACTAATCCCCGCCTCCTCCTGGCTGACACTAATCCCCGCCTCCTCCTGACTGCCACATTCCACAGCCTCCTCCTGGCTGAGGTCTTCCTGTGTATGAAAAAGGGACATAGTTTTAGTTTTTTTTACATCAATCACACACAATTTTCACCTCCTGACTGCTGCAAATTCAATGTTAACAAATATAACAGACTATCCTTCTGAGCCCAGCATTTTGCATTCTTGTCCCAATTTTGGGTGCCCACTACTGTCTATTGATATGTAAAACACTTTTTGGAATCAGCAATTAATGATCAATAATAACATCTAGTAAACATCATTTATTTATTGCCCAGAAATCTTTAGAACAATGCTATACCTGACTCCAGCTGGGCTCCTCCACTTCTTCCTGGCTGGAAGGCCCAGGTTGGACATCGGAAGCCTCAGCTGGGATGGAAGGAAGTGTGGAAGGAAGAGTAGAGAGGGATTCCCTGACTTCAGTGTGGTCTGACAGAAATCGCAGTCTCTCATAGTACCACAGCCTGGGGACATAAATGTCATCTGCTGCAGCTCCGGATCTCTGGGAATCTGTGACCTTCTTGCGCTCCCTAAGATATGTGCTCCTCAGGCCACCAATTTTAGCTTTTAAATAGGGGATGGTTGCTGTGGGGACCACTGGCTTCACCAACTCCAGCAGTTTCTCCAGCGCTGCCTGCCTCTTTTGTTTGTGGTTATAGTGGGGGTGTCTCACTTGCCACAGACAGGGCAGCTCCCTGTACTTGTCTATGAACAGGGGCAGGAAATTGTGGTCGTTGAACCCATCCATTTTCTCTGCAAGACACAACACAAGACAAACCCTAATGTCAGGCCAAACTCCCCTAATCTTGTTACAATATAGGCTTCAATTTCGAAGCAGTATAGGCCCAAGTTTAGATCCTACCTTCGTTAGCACGATCGGCGTCTCCGATGCTCCTTCCTCCGCTCACAGTTACGATTTATACACACTGCACATGCGTATAACTCCGCCTGCCCCTGACGTTCTTTCTATTCTATTCCCCGCCCCTTTTCGTTCGGCGCAGTGGAGGAAGAGCACATGGCGGATAGACAGCAGGATCGTGCTAAGTACAGCAACGAGGAGGAGGAGGAGGAAAGGCCGGAGCCTGAAACGTCCCAATCCAGAAGGAGATTAAAGGACTCAAATATGTCCTTTGGGGAGATGTTAGAGATGGTGGACATCCTGAAGAAGGCCGACTATGATGGAAAGTATGGGCCTTACCCCAACCCCAATATCCGAAAGGCCAAGATCATGGCGAAAGTGGTCAGGAGTCTGCACAGGAAATTCGGGGTACGACGATCGAAAGATCAGCTCAGGAAGCGGTGGTCGGACCTGAAATTACGAGAACATGAGCAGTACAGAAAGATCCGGAGAGTGTTGCAAAAAAGTAAGTATTTGTGCTGTGTTCCTATTTTTTTTGTGTTTATTACGTTCGTGCTGCTCCATGTGCTTTTAGGAACTGTTGTACAGTTTAAAATGGCAACTTTCATGTTCATGGGCACATTATTCGTTCGGATCACACATTTTTATTTCGGACTATAAAATACCATTGCTTAGGCCATATGCATTTGGCCACCATTTTGAGGCCCCTATACTTGTCTTCAAAGAATTGGGTTGTGTAGATGGGTTTGTTACTAGAATGAAATGCAAACTAGATTGTGTGTAAGGAGAGGACACTCAGCAGCTGTTTTCACATCTGGACACTGGAGCACTAGTGTGGGACCCCAGAACACCATTTTTATTAGGGGGCCACACAGGTGCTCCAGTGTATACTATAGGGGGGTCTCCATCTGTGAAGCTTGTACCAAACAGGTAAAGTATTGCAGCTTGACAAAGGACACTAAAAATGCTACATCTTGGAACTCTGCTAAAATAGATCATTGTACCCCACTTCCAAGCAATGTTTCCTATTTCTAGTTCTGCCATCAAATATCTGTGTGCTAATTATACCATTTTTGTTTTACATAGGGGAGAAAAGACTCGGAGGACACCCCTCATCCGAGGAGACCAGAGACCCCCCCCCTCTGGAAGAAGGTGAAATCCCCCCAACACAAGCTGAGCAGGAGGAAGAAGACGTGGTGGAACTAGTCACCACAACAGGTGAGTGTCTGCAACCACAGGCTCAGATAAGAGATGGATGGCGGCATTTTTTTGGAAACCTAATTTATTTTGGGGTTCCTCTCTTTTTAGGTGATCGTGAGGTTGTGGATGAAGATCCTTTCACATCAGAAAGTGCCCAGATCCTGATCGGGGAGATCATGGGGTGTAATTTACACTTGGAAAACATCAAGCAAAACATCAATGATGTTATTCCAAAATATAAAAACATCATTGATGTTTTGGGGCGAGTTTAAAGCCCCTCCAAATCACTTTCTTCTTTTGTGTGCTACAATGTGCTAAATGTTTTTGTGATTTTTCCAAAAGCCAAATTTGGAGGATGCACACAGTGTGTCAACATGTGCTATCTGCCATCACGGGAGATCAATGGACGCGTTTTGGGGGTGCAACCCCTTCCTCAATAATAAAGTAGCGGTGAGGAAGGGCTTTCTCCCCCAAAACACGTCCCTTGATCCCCCCTGATGGCAGGTCGCACATGTTGACATTGTGAAATTTGTGTGCATCTTCCAAATTTGGCTTTTCCTGGGGTGATTTCCCCCCATCTGAACGCAATATCAAACACAGTTCCTAAATACTCATGTCTGATATTGCCTTCAAGTTCTACCAAATGTGAACTTTGTAAGATCAAGATTTGTGTCTTTCTTGTGGGTTTTACACAGGCCTGTTTTCGTTAAAATGCACATTTTGATTTTGGATAATGACACCACAAAAATCGTTATACAACAAACATGTTGGTTTGTCAGAAAAACCTTTGGTAAATGCACATGTGATTGTGCTGGTATTAAAAAGATTGCTCATCAAGAATGTGTGGATTATTGTCTCAACGCTACAACACTTTTGGGGTAATGTAATTGTTGTTTTATGAGAAAATGGGGGTAATTTCCTAAGGGCAAATCCTCTTTGCACTACAAGTGCAGTTTCAGTGCAGTTGCAAGTGCACTTGTAGTGAAAAGTGTCTTTGCATTTAGTAAATAACAGCCAACAGTGCTTTGTATAAGGTTACACAATCACGACATTTTCTGCACTCCACACATTTCTGTCAGGGTCAGCTCAAACAAACACAAGCAGTAAATGTCCACAAAGAAGAGCCTGGGGGGAGATGCCTATCGAGAACTTGAGGTCCTGCAGGCTTCTCCCTGTGGCCAAATACCGCAGGGTAGCGACCAACCTCTGCTCCGGAGTGATGGCTTGCCTCATGCAGGTATCCTGCCTGCTGATATAGGGGGTCAGCAAAGCCAACAAACTGTGAAACACGGGGTCCGTCATCCTGAGAAAGTTCCTGAAATCATCAGGATTATTCTCACGGATCTCACGGAGCAAAGGCATATGAGAGAACTGGTCACACTGAAGCAACCAATTCTTGGTCCATGAACTCCTCCCCACCCTGTTCATGGACTGGACTTTTGTCAAGGTCAGGACCCCAACACCAAGCCCCCGCACAGCACGAACTCTACGAGGAGTACACATACGAAACATGGCTAGAAAACGGTCGGCTGCTCAGAACGAAGTAACAGAACGCACTGAAGAACAGCAAGGCCTGTGAAGAGCGACCTGAAAAACAGCAACGAGCGGGCAAGATCGCACAGAAAACTCCGATACGAACTGACTGCACACACTGAAGAGCAGATACAAACCCACAAGCACAAACTGAACGGCAGAAAACGATCTGAAAGCCACGAGTCTGAAAAAGCGCGAATCGTCTCTCACCAAACTTTTACTAACACGAGATTAGCAAAAGGAGCCCAAAGGGTGCCGCGCTTGGTTCTGAACTGGCCTTTTCTAGTCTCGTCGTACGTGGTGTACGTCACCGCGTTGTTGTCGATCGGAAATTCCAACAACTTTGTGCGACCGTGTGTAGGCAAAACAAGTTTGAGCCAACATCCGTCAGAAAAAATCCTAGGATTTTGTTGTCGGAATGTCCGAACAAAGTCCGACCGTGTGTACGGGGCATTAGAATATTGATAAGGAGATTTATATAGAAAAACAGGAATCCTCGTATTTCCATTGGGACTTTGGTTAGAACAAGGTCCAGGGGGGGGGTATATCTCCCGGATTTTGAGAGGTATCATGAGGCAGCGGTGTTACGGTGGACAATTGACTGGATTCAAGGTACCTCTCAGAAAAAATGGGTATCACTGGAAGAAAGCCTAATGGGACAGAACTCCCTTTAGAAACTAAAACAATCAATATTTAAACAGTATAAACACAATCTGTAAACAATGGCAATACTCAAAATGGGTAATTGGCCTGGTTTAGGCCCTGTTCACACCTAAGCATTTTTCAGCTTGTAAAACGCTCAGCTCTAAGGCTCGATTCACACCTATGCATGTTGCTTTTGAGCGTTTTTGGAGTTTTTTTTTTCATGCTTGGCACGTTTTTGAGCAGCGTTTTTGCCGCGTTTTTGCCGCGTTTTTGCCGCGTTTTGCGTTTTTTTTTTTTTTTTTTTTTACAGTTTTTTTTTACAGTCTTAAAAAAAATAAAAAAAAAACTAAAAAAAACGGCAAAAACGCATCAAAAACGCACCAAAAACGCTGCAAAAACGCTGCAAAAACGGTGCACTTGCGTTTTTGATGCTTGTCCATTGAATTCTATTACATGCAAAACGCTGCATTTTGCATGAAAAAAAGTCCCTGACCCTTTCCAAAAATGCAGAGAAACAAAAAGGCATTGATGTGAACATGTTCCATAGGAACCCATGTTAAAAAATTCCCGTGCATTTCTGCAAAATGCAAAATGCATCAAAAAACGCGCTAGTGTGAATGGAGCCTTAATCTCCAAAACACCCAACAAGCAAATTCCCATTCATTTCAATGGCCCCTGTTCACATATGAGCATTTTGTCGCCTGAAGCAAAACGCCTGAAGCTCAAGCTTCATTTTGGCAGATTAGAAGCATCTAATGCATCTGATGCAGGTTCCTTTGGGTGCATTACACCACAAGCTCTACTGACTCATTAGGCGTATGCCTATTGGGTTCAATTTTTCCGGTAAGCCTTGTACTTATTAAAGGTGGATCATCTACTGGCAAATTGTGTCTGCACAAATTTTATACTTCATGTCACCATGCACACTGGTTTATGGACTTTGAATTTTTCACTTTTTGAATTTTTTTGCTTTATTTGTTTCACATGATTATTTTCATAATTATATTGAATATCAGGTATCTCATGATTTCTAAACAAATTATATGAGTATAGTTTGACTTTCTGATACAGTGTATAGATATTTTTGTACACATTTATGCACTTTTCCCGTTTAGGGGTTCACTTTATTGAGTATTAATTTCAATATTTTATTGTGGTTTATTCTACAGATATCATATCAGTGCTGCACTTCCTTATATACATAGTTTTTCACTTTGCAAATTAATCCTTTGCTGTGCCAGCTGCTACCATACAATTTAAAAAGACAGCGCGGTTTATCCATTTAAAATTTTTACACTCTCCCTTTCCTCCCCCTAGTGCTTTCTATTGGCTAAAGAACAAGGCCTGAAACTGTAAAACACTTGAAATACACTTCTAAAATGCTTTAAAAAAAGCTTGTAAAAAGCTGAAAAAAAAGCTTAAAAAAAATGCCTGAAAAACATTAGTAATCGATCAGGTGTGAATGGAGCCTTACATTTAAAGAGTCAACATAGCATGCCATATTATCAGCCTCCCTGCTGGGATAAATTGAAAACAAGTTCTGTTATGCAACTCAAAGAGAGTAATGGACATGACCAGATTGCATCTAATAGAGGGAGTGGCCTAAAGAGGATGAATAAACAGAACTGCTCCCTGACCCCCCACCTCTAAATGAACACAGCAGCTGCTTGTTGAGTGCACATTTGCATGGCCTTGATGCTTAGCTTCATAGTGTGGCAATTTAAACTGGACTTGTTAAGTTTCACAAGCAGCATCGCCTGTCAAACTTGCCCGTTGAGCTCAATAGGGCTGCACAGCAGCCACAAGCTAAATGCTTGACTTGTGGTTGTGACACAGTATTTCAATGCAAAACTCCCACTTGGCTGGGGACAAAACAGATTCAAGAGGCAGCAGTATTCCTGCACTAACAGTGGGGGGCCTTAAAGAGACATTAAATATGTACAGAGTGCAGGGTTCAAGTGTGCACTGCATACAGAGTGCAGAGTTCGGGTGTGCGCTACATACAGAGTGTAAGGTTTGGGTGTGCGCTATATACAGAGTGCCGGGTTCGAGTGTGCGCTACATACAGAGTGCAGGGTTCAGGTGTGCGCTACATACAGAGTGCAGTTTTCAACGGTGTGCTGCATACAGAGTGCAGGGTTAAAGTGTGTGTTACATACAGAATGCAGGGTTCTGGCGGTGTGCTACATACAGAGTACAGGGTTCAAGTGTGTGCTGCATACAGAGTGCAGGGTTCAAGTGTGCATTAAATACAGAGTGCAGGGTTCTGGGGTTGTGCTGTGCACAGAGTGCAGGGTTCAAGTGTGCACTGCATACGGAGTGCAGGGTTCAAATGCGTGCTACATACAGAGTACAGGGTTCAAGTGTGCGCTGCATACAGAGTGCAGGGTTCAAGTGTGCACTAAATACAGAGTGCAGGGTTCAAGTGTGCGCTGCATACAGAGTGCAGGGTTCTGGGGGTGTGTGCTGTGTACAGAGTGCAGGGTTCAAATGTGTGCTACATACAGAGTGCAGGGTTCATGTGTGCGCTGCATACCGAGTGCAGGGTTCAAGTGTTCGCTAAATACAGAGTGCAGGGTTTGAGCGTGCGCTACATACAGAGTGCAGGGTTCTGGGGTGTGCTGCATACAGAGTACAGAGTACAGTGGTGCCCCATTTTCCCCCAAATTGCCCCCTCCCCCAGTACAGTGCTCTAATCCCACCCCCAAATTATACTCCTTGACAGTACCTAATAGAGAACTGTAGCTGCAGAAGAGCCGGATAGGTTACACAGAAGGAGAGTGTAGTGCAGCTGCGGGGCACGTGGAGCCATGGGCACAGGCTTTAGGAGCTGCTGCTGCCAGGCAAGCACCAGGTTTCAACCACCTTTCTATGCAGAGAAGTGGCAGGCGGAGCACAAATGAGATCACTCTGCAGCCTGAACTAGAGGAGCTGCATATGTGGCTGCCTGCGCCTTCCGCCACCAGCTCCAGCTTGCTTTTATTTGAAAATAATCCCAACTATCTCCAAACTCTGCCTGGATAAGTGAGTGCTGGTTTTGCATCAAGCTGTCAAGGAGTTCCTTCTTACAATTGCTGAGCCAACACTAACCTGCTTGGGAAAAAAAGGACTGATTTTTGCTGACATAAAATTTCTCTAATGCCGCATACACACGACCGGACTTTTCGGCATCAAAAGTCCGATGGAACGAATCCGTCAGACAATTCGATCATGTGTGGGCTTCATCAGACTTTTTTTTTCAAAAATTCTGACAGACCTAGAAATAGAACAAGTTTCAAATCTTTCCGCCGGAACTTTTCGGAACCAGTTCCTATCGAGAAAACCGCTCATCTGTATGCTGTTCCGACGGACCAAAAATGACGCATGCTCTGTAGCAAGTACGAGACAGAAGCGCTCGGTCTGGTAAAACTAGTGTTCGTATTGTAGCTAGCACATTCCTCACGCTTCAAATTCTGTGATCGTTTAATGCAGCGCATTATTGTCTTCTTTATAATGCTAGAAGAACAAAGTTGTTTTGCTGCTCATATTCACACAGAGTTCTCACAAACTGATTTATTGATTATTTCTCCTGATCTCATGAATAATATTTTATTTTTTAAAAGCCCGATTTCCATAATAATGTTTACAAATTTTTTTTTTAGAGTCATCTTTTATTATTTTTGATTTCATCAAGATCTTTTTTTAGGATTATTTAAAAATTATTTTCTAGTGATCTCCATTTTTTTTGTGTCAAGTTACCACAATAACATTATTAATGTTTTATTTTTTTTGTGTGTCAAGTTACCACAATAACATTATTAATGTTTTATTTTTTGTGTGTTAAGTTACCACAATAACATTATAATTTTTTTTTTTTTTTTTTGAAACCTTAAGGAGGTTGGTGTCCCTTGTTAATTTGACATTGACTTTTAGAAATGTATTTGAATTAAAACACATAGGCAAGTATTTTCAGAAAATAAAATATCCAATTATTCTGGTTAACAAAATAAAGATGAAGGCAACGCTGGAAAAACTTTAGGGATTTGTGAAGCCTTTTGGCCCCAGGGCACACATCAAGTCTGTGGAAAAGAAAATTGGGATCTTGAGGAGTCCATATAATAGGGAGCACAATCTGGTCCAGGAATCCCAGAGATCAAGATCAGCAGCAGATGATATATATGTCTCCAGGCTGTGGTACTACACCAGCCTGCGTCTTCGGTCAGACCAGACTGAACCCAGGTCATCACTTTCTTCTCTTCGCTGCAGCCTTCCCTCCACGCTGCCCTGCAGCCTTCCCTGCAGCCTTCCTTGCAGGCTGTGCCTCTGGTGGTGGACTTGTGGCAGGGGGAGGAGGAGCTTGCTCATATATCTGGCTATTCTCAGTTAGCTGGCCTCTCAGCCCCTTCTGAAGGGCATCAAAAAAAATTCTCTCACAGAGGAGGCGTTGGCCCTTCTCCAATTCGAGCAACCTGGTGGCTATATAGCAGCCATACGCCTCTTTAGCGTTGAGGGGGCTCCTGAGGACATTCGTAGCTTCCCCAATGAGGCCCAGTGATGCCTCCTGTGTCACCGTCCCCTTCCTGGGCCTTTTAGTATGAAGGGGGAGGGAAGGCACCTGTGATTGGGTGAGGCTCCTACTGGGCCTGGCCACCTCCTGGCTGACACTGGGCCTGCCCACCTCCTGGCTGTCACTGGGCACGGCCACCTCCTGGCTGTCACTGGGCACGGCCTCCTCCTGCCTGCCACTTTCCAGACCCTCGTCCTGGTCGAGCTCATCCTATGTATAAAAAAGGGACATAGTTTTCGTTTTTGGTTCATCAATCACACACAATTTTCAGCTCATGACTTGTAAATGCAATGTTAATACATATAAAAGAGTATCATTCTGACCTCAGCATTTTTTCAAGTTGTTGACAAACATTTTTGCCCACTACTGTCAATTGATATGTATACATAATTTTTTGGATAAAATCCTTAATAGGTAATCAATTATAACATCTAGTTAACATCATTAATATTAGGACACTAAATATGTATAAAAATAATATACCTGGCTCCAGCTGAGCACATCCGCTTCTTCCAGGATGGAAGGCCCAGGTTGTTCCTCGTCAGCCTCTGCTGGGGTGGAGGGAAGGATGGAGGGAAGGCTGCAGGGAAGGGTGGTGGGAAGGGTGGAGGGAAGGGTGGAGGGAAAGGTCGAAAGAGATTCCCTGACTTCAGTCTGGTCGTCAAGAAAACGCAGTTTTGGAAGTACCACAGCCTGGGTACATACACATCATCTGCTGATGCTCCTGATGTCAGGGAAGCCTGGATCTTCTTATGCTCCCTCCTATACATGTTCCTCAAGATCCCAGTTTTACTTTCCAAAATCTTCATGGTTGCTTCTGGGATCAAAGTCTGCACAAATTTCAGAAGTGTCTCCAGCGTTGCCTTCCTTGCTTGTTTATTGTAATATAAACTGTGTTTGACCTCTCACAGATTCCTCATCTCCCTGTACTTGTCAATAAATTTGCACATAAATTCAGGCTCCTTAAACTTATTTATTTTTTCTGTAAGACTGTACACAAGACAAAAACACTAATGTTAGCCTAAACTCTCATAATCTTATCCCAATATAGGCCTCAATCTTTAAGCAGTATAGGCCACTGATGTTCCAAAATAGTAAAAAATTACCTTCGTTTTGGACGCTCGCAACTTCCGCTCCTCTTTCCTTCGCGCACAGAACGTACGTATGGCACATGCGTGTTAGCTTTATATACACTGCGCATGCATGAAACTCCGCCCGCGTCGCCCGCCCCTGACGTTCTTTTTCACAAATATTCCCCACCCCTTCTCTCTATGGTGCGCAGTAGGAGCAACATGGCGGAGACACAGCGGGTGGTTGAAAATTATTCCAGTAACGAGGAAAGCCCAGAGCCCGAAACGTCCCGATCCGGGAAGAGGAGATTTAATGTTAATGTTTGCTGATGTATTGTATTTCTTTCCTCAATCCCTAATTACCATGATTGCGTCGGACCTGGTGGACGTCACAGACTTTGGTGTGATTGTGTGTAGGCAAGTCCGTTTCGGCGGAACTCCATCGGAATTCTGTCGAAAAGTCCTTCGGAGTTCAGTCCGACTAGAAGTCCGCTCATGGGGGGCGTGGCCTGAGCAGGGCATGTGAGCGGTCGCACTACACGGAGCTCCCGCTGTTAATCCTCATCTGATCCTTCTCCTGCTACCGATTCGGACTCTCACCTACCCCATCAGCCGCCGGACACCCCCATGATTCCCATAGTGCTTACCTCGCGCTGCACGGTCCTCATGAAGCCCCGTAAGGGGGATAAAGAAACCGAGAACGGGCCCAGCATGGAGATCCAAGATGGCGCCGACACCCCTCAGGCGCAGAGGATGGCGAGAGGCTCCGCTAAACAGCATGACGGCGGCGGTAAGTCTCATACTGCCCAAAAGCACCAGGGGAAAGACCAGGGGAAAGACCAGCCTAGAGACATGCTGTACTATGCACAGAAATTGCAAGGGGCAGGCTGCTCGAATCCTTCAACCATGCAGGCCCTTCCTTATGACACTAGCAGAGGCCGCAGCCCTCCAGCATTAGATGACACAGTGCCGCTGGAATCATCCCTGATCTCTACCCCTGATATGTTTGACATGCTGCAGGATGATTCACAACAACCCACACTGAATGATATATTGCGTGCTGTGCACCGCTGTACTGCCTCAGTGGATGGCTTAAAGGAGCAGTTTGGGGGTCTTACGGAAACGGTCTCTCTATTAAGGCAAGACCTCCAGAAAATCAGGGAGAGAACCACAGCAGTGGAGGGCAGAATTAGCGATGTGGAGGACCAGATGCCCCCACTTACTAGAGACACCAGAACAGCACTACAGCAGGCGACGCAAGCTAACGCCAAAACTGACGACATTGAGAACCGTCTCAGACGGAATAATGTTCGCATTGTGGGACTTCCAGAAAAGGTGGAGGGCAGAGACCCAACGGCATTTGTAGAGCAATGGCTGCAGGACACTTTTGGCAAGGAGGCCTTTACACCACTATTTGCAGTAGAGAGGGCACACCGCACACACCGCCGCGACCCCACCCCCCAGGCAACCCGCCAAGATCCATGCTGGTGCGTCTACTGAATTACAAAGACCATGAGATCATACTTAAGCTAGCGAGGGAAAGAGGCTCCGTCCATTTTAATGGGACAAAAATTTCATTTTACCCAGACTTTTCTGCTGAGGTGCAGCGAAAAAGGGCCAAATTTGCAGAGGTGAAGAAACGCCTGCAAAAACTTCAAGTAACATACGCCATGCTGTTCCCAGCTAAGCTACGCATTACTGCCAGAGGTCAGGCTACTTTTTCCGAATCGGCAACGGAAGCGACATCATGGCTAGATCATAATGAACAAGACCTACGGAGACGCCGAGAGAATGAAAGGGGTGACTGATGGCTGGAGAATAATCCTGATAAGGTCGGTAAGCTGTTGGCGGATGGTTACAATACATGGTTAACGGGACACTTCTCATTAAGACAATTTCAGCGTTTTGAACGGGCTCAAACAAACCACTGAACTGAGCTCAATACCACAGTGGGTGAGTCGCACCCACAAGATCTTGCAGATCACCAATAGGTCCCAGTTTCAGGGACAGGTTAACAGTTGCCCGGTTGGCACAAGTTCGATTGACTGTTATGAATCTAAAGAAGCAAGGGGACAGTCTACTTTCATCCCATATCGATGGGCCAAGGATGGCCATAATAACACCAGGGACAGTCTCCCCCGTTTCACTTCTGTTGCGCAGTTGAGCCTTGCTCTAAGTTACACTCTCTGCTGCATCATATCACTAAATCTAAATTTTGGTCAGTTTATGTCCATGGGCTATCACAAGGAACTGCCTACATTCCCACAGACATGGGACACTTCACCTTCCAGGTGCGAGGCCGGCTGGCTCTTGCTCCACCCGGATAAGAATTCAACTTACTGGACATGGCTACTACAATAATGGTGTCCTGGAATGTCCGAGGTGTACATCATCCACTAAAACGCACAATGATAAGTTCATGTTTAAAGAAGTTTCACCCTGCTATTGTGGGGTTGCAGGAGACTCACCTCACAAAGGATACAATGGGACTCCTGCAGTACTCATGGGTGGGCAGGGCTTATCACTCCACACACTCTGCGTTTTCTCGTGGAGTGAGTGTGTTGGTTCATAAGTCCCTGGCCTACCAGGAATTGGACTCTGCTATTGATCCATTAGGTAGATATGTATTCATTTACTGCAAGCTGTTTACTTTGACCCTGATTATTGCTTTTGTTTACATCCCCCCCCCCCGTTTTCTAGAGAGATATTGCAGCTCCTGCTGACGTACCTGGTTGACAAGCCTGATATACCCACTATAATTATGGGTGATTTTAACGGGTATCTTGACCCAAAACTTGACAGACATCCTCCGGTCCAAGCTCCACTGGGGGGAAGAGGCACTATTCTGAGCCGCCTGCTGGTGGAGGTTGGCTGGATAGATGTCTGGAGAGCGAAAAACCCAACATCCAAACAATTCTCATGTTTTTCTAAATCACATAGCTCGCTCTCACGCATTGACTTATGTGTGGGGTCCTCGCATGTTGTAAATCTAATTACCAAAATTGAGTATTTTCCTAGAGGGGTGTCAGACCACTCCCCAATAGTAACACACCTGATAATGCGCCCTGAGGTCTCTTTGCCCAAAGCTCCTTGGAAACTTAATGCCTTTTGGCTAAAGCTTTTCACGTCCAAAGAAAGGGTAATGAAGCAAATTGAACAATACTTTTATGAGAACCGACTTCATCCTGATGGTGCAACTAAATGGGATGCTTTGAAGGCATGTCTTAGGGGCACATTCATAACAGAAATAGAAACCATTAAACATAATGCCCTCGTGAAACAGGTTGAAGACCAGGTGCGGCGGCTTGAGTTATCCTATGTCACAGATCCTTCTGAATCTGCAAGGGAGGCATGGATATCGGGACAGGATTCCCTGGACCGGTTGAGATCCTCCAATGCAGAGCGGAAACGATTTTTTACTAAGCAAGCTTTTTACGAGGAATGGGAAAAGACAGGTCGGTTACTGGCCAGAATTGCCAAGTCTCAGCAGTCGTCACCGGCTATAGGAGCTATCAGGTGCTCAAATGGGAGATTAGTAAATGACACTGAATCAATTATTAATGAACTAGCGTTCTTCTATCAGGATTTATATAAGCCATGTGAGAACTATACAGATGAGGCATTACAGGAGTACATAGACAAGATTTCCCTGCCTGTCCTGTCGTGTCAGGCGCGCATGGAGCTGGAGACCCCAATTACTCTGGACGAATTGAAGAAGGCGGCTGCCTCCTTTTCTACGTGCAAGGCACCAGGGGATGATGGGCTCCCAATGGAGGTGTACACACAATACGGGGAGGCGATTTTACCGAAATTGCTGGAGGTATTCAACTCATCCTTTAAATCAGGAAAGCTACCAACATCCATGACAAGGGCCAATATTATATTACTACTTAAACCCGGTAAGGACCCTGTAGATCCCAGTTCATACAGGCCTATCTCGCTACTGCAGAGTGACGTGAAATTACTGGCCAAAATTCTGGCCCTAAGGATTAATAGAGTTATCTCTTCCATCATACATCCTGACCAGGCAGGTTTTATGCCCAAGAAGTCAACCGCCACTAACCTGTGACAACTCTTTCTGAACATGCAGACCCAAACAGAGGTGACCGGCAGTAGGGCACTGTTGTCGCTAATAAAGCATTCGACAGTGTTAGCTGGCGATACCTGTGGGCTGTACTGCTCAGATTCGGGTTCGGTCCTAGGTTTATTACATGGGTACGGCTGCTGTATGCGACACCACAGGCAGCGGTGCGAGTAACGGACAGGATGTCACAGGTCTTCGCACTGGGTAGGGGGACCAGGCAGGGGTGTCCCTTGTCCCCCCTGCTATTTGCGTTGGCCATTGAACCACTTGCCACACAGGTCAGAGAATGTCAGCAGATTAAGGGATTTAGATATGGTGAATTGCATGAGAAGATAATGCTTTATGCGGATGATATGCTCCTCTTTTTGGAGGACGTGGACGCCTCATTGTCCCATGCAATGTCCCTGATTGCAGACTTTGGCCACTATTCAGGTCTTACGATTAACTGGTCCAAGTCTGCATTGATGTTTTTGGATGAGACTCCGGATTTGCGGGCGGGTCTCCCGTGTCCGGTCCCAGTTGTAACCTCCTTTAAATATTTAGGCATCTACATATCCCCCAATTTGAATGATTACTACAAACTAAACATATACCCCCTACTGACACGTTTTAGAGACAAAATAAATACATGGAACAGACTTAAAATATCCTTGGCAGGGAAGACGAATCTCATAAAGATGATTCTGATGCCCCAGCTCCTATACATGCTGCATAATGCGCCAATAGTTATCACCCTCAAAATATTTAGAGTAGTTAATAAGCTATTCAGAACACTGCTATGGCACAACAAGCCCCCTAGGATCAAGTTGGAGCAACTGCAATATCCAAAGGAGGGAGGAGGTCTTGCACTCCCCAATCCTTGGATATACTATCTGGCGGCGCAGTTGCAGCATCTAATAGGGGCTATGGCTCCATTCCCTGCAGGCTCCTCTGCCAAACTTCTGCTGAGGGGAGCAGGGGTGGAATCCATACCAGAGGGACTAGAGGCTCAGAGATTCCAGAAACCCAATAAACAGATGCCAACATACGCACTTCTCCAAAGAGTATGGAACAAGGTTAAGCAGCTGCAACATGTCACGGGATACACCGCCTTCAGCCCAATATGGGAAAATAATTCTTATGAGGAACTGGCCAAAATTAAGCAGGGTTCTAGATGGCGCCCTCTGGGAGTTACTCACCTAAAACACATATTTCAGAATGGGAAGCTGCTATCTTTTGCAGAATTGCAGTCTGAATATGCAGTACCATCTACTATGCTGTTTTATTACCTACAATTACAACATGCAATACAGGCGCAGGGTAGGGCAATGGAGTGGGTACAGTCATCTACCCCTATTTTTCACATATTACAAGAGGCAACAGACACAAAGGGTATAATATCTCAATGCTACCTCATGCTTCTGTCCTCTTTTCTAGAGGGCCATCCCATGAAGGCGATGTCACAATGGGAAGAAGACTTGGGACCTATTACAGGGGAGCAGTGGGAGGAGGCCCTTCAAGCTGTCAATACATGCTCCCTGAAGGTTTCACAAAAAGTTTCCCAATTATATATTTTGCTGAGAGTGCATTATACACCAGTAAAACTACACAAAATGGGGAGGTTACAAGATCCACTGTGTAGCAGGTGCAGAAATGCACCAGGTGATCTGATTCATCTCCTCTGGCGATGCCCCAAACTCCATAGATACTGGACAGGGGTTATGACCTTACTCAATAGGGTTTTTCAAACGAATGTTCCCCTTGACCCGTTGGGATGCCTTCTGGGAATACTGAAAGAGGCTATCCCGGAGAATATAACTAGAATGGCCTTTGCCAGAGCCCTATTTCAGGCGAGAAAAACAATACTTCTGCACTGGAAATCAGCCACACCACCGTTGGTTAAAATGTGGATCCAACAGATGGGTAGTACCCTGGTTATGGAAAAGTACATATATCAGCATAGGGGGAACCCAGGGAAATTTGATAAGCTATGGGATGCATGGCTGGATACCCCAGGTATAAGTCCGGTAGAACTGGTACAAATGAGATTACTTAGAGGTATATAGAGATGTTTGGGATTGTGAGCAGAGGAGATACTATGTGAATCCTGGAGCAATGTCATGGATGTCAAAGATATGAGACAGTGGTATAAGGGAGGGGGGAGGAGGAGAAGGACAACAGACATACTGGTTAAAAAGGAATTTATTAAAAATGTATCCGTTAATTTTCAGTTGTACATGTAAATGTGAACTTGTAAACAAAGAGAAAAAGGCCTAATTAAACGTACACATAACATATAACTGACTGTACAGAATGTGATAACCTAAATGTATAGTGATATTGTATGTTTTATGAGCAATAAAAACTTTGTTGATTTAAAAAAAAAAAGAAGTCCGCTTGTGTGTACGCGGCATAAGAGACATTTACTGGCAGCTGTAAACATCACTTTCAATATCTCACAAACGTGAGTATACCCCTCACATTTTTGTAAATATTTTATTCTATCTTTTTATGTGACAACACTGAATAAATTACACTTTGCTACAATGTAAAGTAGTGAGTATACAGCTTGTATAACAGTGTAAATTTGCTGTCCCCTCAAAATAACTCAACACACAGCCATTAATGTCTAAACCGCTGGCAACAAAAGTGAGTGCACCCCTAAGTCAAAATGTCCAAATTGGGCCCAATTAGCCATTTTCCCTCCCCGGTGTCATGTGACATGTTAGTGTTACAAGGTCTCAGGTGTGAATGGGGAGCAGGTGTGTTAAATTTGGTGTTATCACTCTCACTCTCTCATACTGGTCACTGGAAATTCAACATGGCACCTCATGGCAAAGAACTCTCTGAGGATCTGAAAAAAAAAATTGTTGCTCTACATAAAGATGGCTATAAGAATATTGCCAAGACCCTGAAACTGAGCTGCAGCACGGTGGCCAAGACCATACAGTGGTTTAACAGGACAGGTTTCACTCAGAACAGGCCTCGTCATGGTCGACCAAAGAAGTTGAGTGCACATGCTCAGTGTCATATCCAGAGGCTGTCTTTGGGAAATAGATGTATGAGTGCTGGCAGCATCACTGCAGAGGTTGAAGGGGTGGGGGGTCAGTCTGTCAGTGCTCAGACCATACGCAACACACTGCATCAAATTGGTTTGCATGGCTGTTGTCCCAGAAGAAAGCCTCTTCTAAAGATGATGCACAAGAAGCCCGCAAACAGTTTGCTGAAGACAAGCAGACTAAGGACATAGATTACTGGAACCATGTCCTGTGGTCTGATGAGACCAAGATAAATGTATTTTATTCAGATGGTGTCAAGCGTGTGTGGTGGCAACCAGGTGAGGAGTATAAAGACAAGTGTGTCTTACAGTCAAGTATGGTGGTGGGAGTGTCATGGTCTGGGGCTGCATGAGTGCTACCAGCACTGGAGAGCTACAGTTCATTGAGGGAACCATGAATGCCAACTTGTACTGTGACATACTGAAGCAGAGCATGATCCCCTCCCTTCAGAGACTGGGCAACAGGGCAGTATTCCAACATGATAACGACCCCAAACACACCTCCAAGACGTCCACTGCCTTGCTAAAGAAGCTGAGGGTAAAGGTGATGGACTGGCCAAGCATGTCTCCAGACCTAAACCCTACTGAGCATTTGTGGGGCATCCTCAAATGGAAGGTGGAGGAGCATAAGGTCTCTAACATCCACCAGCTCTGTGATGTTATCATGGAAGAGTGGAAGAGGACTCCAGTGGCAACCTGTGAAGTTCTGGTGAACTCATTTTCACACAGGGGTGTACTCACTTTTGTTGCCAGCAGTTTAGACATTAATGGCTGTGTATTGAGTTATTTTGAGGGGGCAGCAAATTTGTTATACAAACTGTACACTCACTACTTTACATTGTAGCAAAGTGTCATTCCTTTAGTGCCGGTTCACATGGGGGCGGCACGACTTGTAGGTCGCCTTACCGAGGCGACCTGCACACGACTTCAGCGGCGACTTGCAAAACAATTTCTGCATAGAAGTCAATGCAAGTCGCCTGAAGTCGCCTCAAAAATACTACAGGAACCTTTTTCTAAGTCGGAGCGACTTGCGTCGCTCCTATTAGAACGGTTCCGTAGTACAGAATGGGAGGCGACTTGTCAGGTGGCTAGGTCGCCTGACAAGTCGCCCCTGTGTGAACCGGCACTCAGTGTTGTCACATGAAAAGATGTAAAAAAATATTTACAAAAATGTGAGGGGTGTACTTACTTTTGTGAGATACTGTATTTTTACAAACTGTCAGTAAATTTACTGACGTTGGCAACCCTGGTCACTAGTTCTAGAACTGACTCCTTTTCTCCGTGATAGATTCCAGTCGCATTCCCAGGTACCCCCTGGTCTTCTGTCCATACCGGTGGGAATAGTGTACTATACATGCCAGCTGCCGCCTTGTCCCTAGTACTTATACATATCCAGGTACCCCTCTGCATCCTTTTTTATCATTTAAATTTTGTGAGCTATGCATAGTATGGGAATAATTTGACTATGATATTTGCTTTCATTATTAAAAAAGTGGAATTGTCCACTTGGAAAATCTCTTCTAAATGAATAAAACATGAAGACTTGATTAATAATTGTTTACAATAAAAGCTCCTTTCTAGGGATTACAATGAGAAAAAAAGAAAACTTTCCCCATAATTAAATTGCTTGAAAAAAAAGGCCAGCTTTCAAGAATAAAAATATTAAAATCCTCCACATTCAGTGTATCTAATAAGTGTTATTTTGTTCCTTCTGTAGTGTAATCTTATATAACAAGCCTGTACATCTGTTTTCCTTTGTCTTTGGAATGCAGCGGATGGTTTAGGTATACTTTGAAAAGCACGAAGAGAGAAATTTGCTCTGGTGTAATGTAATATTAAATGTATGGTTTTAACAATGCCCTTTTCGATCACTTCCACGTCCAAAGGGAATTCTATTCTTCCTGCACTTTTGATCGGTAATCATAAAAGCTACTTTCCACTTTGTTAGAAATTATTGAAAAGATGTCTTATAATGTCATTAAAATTAGGCACATAGATGCATCCATCATAAAAGTCGTTTTTATTAACCACTTCCGGACCCCGATATACGCCTTAAATTTGAAGAGGACTATCGTTATAGCAGCAGCTAGCTGCCATAACCCCGGTATCCTCTTTTTTGACCGGCGGTCCAGTTTCCGATAATAGTGGTCTCTGCGGCAGATTCGCCGCAAGATCACTTTTAGCAGCGGCGGGAGAGGGCCCCTCCTCTCCTGCCGCACTCCAGTGCCCTCCGCGGCTTACCGGAGCCATCGACAGCAGTGGAGCTGATCGGATCCTCTCACATCAGTGGCACAATGATGAGTGAGGAGAAGATGGCCCCCATCCGTCTCCATACCATTGCAGATTGCAGAGTGGGAGCGACGTCAAAACATCACTTCTGCCCATAGCTCTTAAAGGGACATTTTTTTTTTTTTAAATGACAATATTATTTTTTTTTATTGCATTTTAGTGTAAATATGAGATCTGAGGTCTTTTTGACACCAGATCTCATATTTAAGAGGTCCTGTCATGCCTTTTTTCAATTACAAGGGATGTTTACATTCCTTGTAATAGGAATAAAAGTGACACATTTTTTTTTTCTTTTAAAGAACAGTATACAAATAAAAAATAAAAGGTAAAATAAATAAGAAAAACATTTTTTAAACGCGCCCTGTCCCCACGAGCTCGCGTGCAGAACCGAATTCATATGTGAGTAACACCCGCATATGAAAACGGTGTTCAAACCACACATGTGAGGTATCGCCACAATTGATAGAGCGAGAGCAATAATTCTAGTCCTAGACCTCCTTCTGTAACTCAAAACATGCAACCTGTAGAATTTTTTAAACGTTGCCTATGGAGATTTTTAAGGGTAAAAGTTTGTCGCCATTCCACGAGCGGGCGCAATTTTGAAGCGTGACATGTTGGGTATCAGTTTACTCAGCATAACATTATCTTTCACAATATAAATAGAAATTGGACTAACTTTACAGTTGTCTTATTTTTTAATTTAAAAAAATGTGTATTTTTTCCAAAAAAGTGCGCTTGTAAGACCGCTGGGCAAATACGGTGTGACAGAAAGTATTGCAAAGACCGCCATTTTATTTTCTAGGGTGTTAGAAAAAAAATGTATAATGTTTGGGGGTTCTAAGTAATTTTCTAGCAAAAAACCCTGTTTTTAACTTGTAAACAACAAATCTCAAAAAGAGACTCGGTCCTTAAGTGGCTAAAGAATCTTCGAAAATGATCAAACAGGAATACCTAAAGCCTATTTGCAGTATCTAAAAAATTTCATGCAAGATAATTACATTTTTTATTTAATAAAAAGGTCACGTTCACAATAGAACAACGTGCAGGAAAGGTGCGGGAACATGCTTGACCTTGCTTGATGAGCGGGACTGCCATTAATTGTTAATGTCAATCCAAACGCATCTAACAAACGTGATGCATTGATGGCCACCAAATCACATGGTACCACAATTTCCCAAAATACGGTTTGGTGCGGTGCCATTTGTAATAGTCATTCTAAAAGTATCTAGAAATGCAACTAGGGCAGGCATCTGCATCATCCTATATTCCCTATATTTAGTTGAAATCAAGCATTTGGCGGGAGGCTCTGACAAGGAGGCAACAAGACTCTACTTCATATACTGTATATGTGCTGGCAAGAAGCATGCAATTTCAGGCTGGGGGGGTGACCAAGCTGTATTGCCTAACTACAGCTAAAAAAAATAAGGTCACCAACCTGCTTTTGTTCTCTTGCAAGATTGTCGGCGAAAAGTTTCAGAATTAGCTGGACAAAAGTATGACTGTATTTTGATTAATTACTGTATGTTTGTATCATTACAAATTGAAATTCGGACAAATGTTTTGTTATTTGGAAATTCAGATATATCTGAATTTATTTATCTGAATTACAAATTTAAACAAATCTGAAATAACGATTAAGAATTTTGGACAAAATTTAAATTCAAATAGTTTTCAGACAAAATTCAAATTCAAATTTGAATAGTTTTTGATTTGAATTCAAATTTCCGAAGAGAATAAAATAGAATAGAAAATAAAGGAAAAGCATATAAAATAATCAAATAGAATAGAAAATAATAGAACAGAAAATAAACCATTAGAATATAATAGAGTAAAACAGAACAGAATACAAAATGAAAATATAGAAAAAAAATAGAATAGAAAAAGGGATAGAATAGAAAATAAAAGAACAGAATAAAACAGAATCGAAAATAAAGGAATAGAATAGACTAGAATAGAATATAATAAAATAGAAAGAATATAACCATCTTTCGAAATTCAAATAGAATAATTCCAATAGACTAGAAAAGAATAGAATAGAAAATGAAATAATAGAATAGAATAGAACAAACATTAGGAAAGAATAGAATAGAAAGATTATAACAAAATAAGCGTTATTCGAAATTTTAATTTTGTAGAGAATAAATTTGAATAGAAAAGAAAAGAATGGAATACAATAGAAAATAATAGAATAGAAAATAAAAGAATAGAATAGAAAAAACAATAGACTAGAATGGAATAAAAAGAATATAACCATCTTCCAAAATTTGAATTTTGAATAGAATAAATTTGATTTAGAATGATATTCAATTCGAATGGAATTTGATACAAATTTGAATGCAATTCGAATGGAATTCGAAAATTTTGAATCAATTTGAATTAGAATAAACTAAACAAATTCCGAAAATGAATTAAACAAATTTAACTAAACACATTTATGTACATAATGAAACAAAACAAATTTTTTCGTTCTGAACATGTCTTGTAAATATTATAATGTTGATATTTTTAACCATAGGCATGCACATAGGGTGTGCCAGATTTTCCTGGGCACACCCTAATCACTGCATGCAGCACCGATTCCCCCTACTGTCTTGCTTCCCCTGTGCCCACCCCCCCCCACAGCACTACCGGGATTCCATTCTCCCATCTCCTGCTGGCTGCTGTGTTTACTATGCTTCAGTTTGCAAAGAACAGGGAGCTGCTCAGCACAGAGCACTTTCCATTCATTCACTGTCCAGTGCGACTGATGCGGCAGAGAAAGGGGATGGGGAATCTCTGTCCTCAGTTCCTTTCTCTGTCTCAAAATTGAGACATCAGCAGTTTGTTTAGACCTCTGATATTTCACCAGTCACCCAAAGGGCTCCTAAAAAATTAGTTAAAAAATACATTGTAAAAAATAAAGAAAATAGTAAAAAAAAGAATAAAATAATAAACATAAAAAACTGCCCCACTGACAATATACACATGCATGTGTGTTTGAGCTCTGGGGTGCACACCTTCATGCAATAGGCTATGCACACACCTATGTTTTTAATATAAATATCTATTCATTTTAACACATACAACTATAAAATATGGTTTTATTCTAACTGGCATGTTTCTTGACTGATTTGTAAATCGGACTGATCTGTCACTGAACTGGCAAAGTGACCGAGTCTCTTTAAAGCCCACCCTGGACCCAGTTATACCCACCTTTTCTGTGCTCTGTTCTTCCTGAGACCCCTTTCACACTGAGGCAGTTTTCAGGCATTTTAGCGCTAGAAATAGCACCTGTAAAGTGCCTGACAACTGCCTCCCATGCCGCCTGAATTTGAAAGCCAGAGTGGGGCGGTGCAGTGGCGGGTCATTAGAAAAAGTCCTGCAAGCAGCATCCTTGGAGCGGTTTGGGAGCGCCATATAAAGTGCTCCAAAATTGCCCCTGCCAATTGTAATGAATAGGCAGCGCTACCGAAACGCCTGAAAGGCGTTTCAGAATACGCCACAACACGGGCATTTTCAACCCCTTCTTTGCCCCGCTAAAGGCTGAAAAGCGCCGCTTAAACAGCTCTTAAAGTGCTGCTAAAACGAGCGGTGCTTTAGAGCTAACGCATCGGAGGCCCCAGCGTGAAAGGAGTCTGAGACCCCTTTCACACTGAGGTACTTCTAAACTGCTGGTAAAACACTGATCACTTTTGCGGCGCTTTTCAGGCACTTTTCGGGCGCTTTTTAAAAGATGCTGCTTGCAGGAGTTTTTTCACTTCCCCGCTAGCACACCACCTCAGCACCTGAAAAGCTCATGAAAACTGCTTCCCATCAATGGATGCTTTCACACTTGGGCAGTGCGCTGGCGGGGAGTAGGGATGGGCCAAAACCCCCCGTTCGGTTTGCACCAGAACATGCGAACAGGCAAAAAGATTGTTCGAAAATTGAACACCGTTAAAGTCTATGGGACATGAACATGAAGAATCAAAAGTGCTAATTTTAAAGGCTTATATAAATGGTATTGTCTTAGAAGATGTTTGGGGACCCGGGTCCTGCCCCAGGGGGCATGTATCAATGCAAAAAAAAGTTTTAAAAATGGCTGTTTTTTCGGGAGCAGTGATTTTAATAATGCTTAAAGTGAAACAATAAAAGTGTAATATTCCTTTAAATTTCGTATTTGGGGGGTGTCTATAGTATGCCTGTAAAGTGGTGCATGTTTCCCGTGTTTAGAACAGTCTGACAGCAAAATTACATTTCTAAAGGAAAAAAAGTCATTTAAAACTACTCAGGGCTATAATGAATTGTCAGTACGGCAAAACACATAAAAGTTCATTGATAAAAATGGCATGGGATTCCCCCACGGGGGAACCCCGAACCAAAATTTAAAGAAAAAATGCTTGGGGGTCCCCCCAAATTCCATACCGGGCCCTTCAGGTCTGGTATGGATATTAAGGGGAGCCCCGCACTACATTAAAAAAAAGGCGTGGGGTCCCCCCAAAAATCCAAAAGACCCGAACATAAAGCCCATCCCTAATGGGGAGGTGAAAAACTCCTGCAAGCAGCATCTTTGGAGCATATTTGGAGAGCTAAAAAAAAACACCTCAAAAGCACCCCTCTCCATTGAAATAAATGTGAAGTGCCTGGAAAGCTCTTGAAAAGCTCTTGAAAAGCGCCTCAAAATGGTTCTTGCAGCAGTTTTTTGGGTCTTGTGACCTTCATAGAAGCGCACTGCTAACTCCTCAAAAGCACCTGAAAAGCGATTGAAAAGTGGCGCAAAAGCGCTCGCTGTTTTATAGGCAGTTTTCAAGCATCTCAGTGTGAAAGGGGTCTTAGTCCTAACCTTGTGTAACCCCCATGTTGAAAACATGACTCTGTATCTAGGATTATATACAGTGCCTTGCAAAAGTATTCACCCCCCTTGGCATTTTTTGTGTTTTGTTGCCTCACAACCTGGAATTAACATGGATTGTTTGAGGATTTGCATCATTTAATTTACAGAACATGCCCACATCTTTGAAGATGTTTTTTTTTTTTATTGTGAAGCAAACAACAAATAGGACAAAATAACAGAAAAAGTTACTGTGCATAACTATTCACCCCCCTAAAGTCAATACTTTGTAGAGCCACCTTTGGTGGCTATCACAGCTCCAAGTCGCTTTAGATAAGTCTCTATGAGCTTGCCACATCTTACCACTGGGATTTTTGCCCATTCCTCCTTGCAAAACTGCTCCGGCTCCTTCAAGTTGGATGGTTTGCGCTTGTAAACAGCAATCTTTAAATCTGACCACAGATTTTCTATTGGATTGAGGTCTGGGCTTTGACTAGGCCATTCCAACACATTTACATGTTTCCCCCTAAACCACTTAAGTGTTGCTTTAGCAGTGTGTTTGGGGTCATTGTCCTGTTGGAAGGTGAACCTCCATCCTAGCCAGTGGCGGCTGGTGCTCAAAATTTTTTGGGGGGCGCAAACAAACATCAATTGCAGCCACTGTGCCCATCAAACGCAGCCACTTTGCCATCAAACGCAGCCACTGTGCCACCAAACGCAGCCACTGTGCCATCAAATGCAGACACTGTGCCCATCAAAAGCTGCCACTGTGCCATTAAACGCAGCCACTGTGCCCATCAAACGCAGCCACTGTGCCCATCAAACGCAGACACTGTGCCATCAAACGCAGCCACTGTGTCCATCAAATGCTGCCACTGTGCCATCAAACGCAGCCACTGTGCCATCAAACGCAGCCACTGTATCTATCAAATGCTGCCACTGTGCCATCAAACGCAGCCACTGTGCCATCAAACGCAGCTACTGTGCCATCAAACACAGCCACTGTATCTATCAAATGCTGCCACTGTGCCATCAAACGCAGCCACTGTGCCATCAAACGCAGCTACTGTGCCATCAAACACAGCCATTGTGCCATCAAACGCAGCCACTGTGCCATCAAACGCAGCCCTTGTACCCATAAATTGCCACCACTGTGCCATCAAAGGCAGCCACTGTGCCCATCAAACACAGCCACTGTGCCTTCAAACGCAGCCACTGTGCCCATCAAATGCAGCCACTGTGCCCATCAGATGCAGCCACTGTGCCATCAAACGCAGCCACTGTGCCCATCAAACGCAGCCACTGTGCCATCAAACACAGCCACAAATGCTGCTACTGTGCCATCAAATGCAGCTACTGTGCCATCAAACGCAGCCATTGTGCCATCAAACGCAGCCACTGTGTCATCAAACGCAGCTACTGTGCCATCAAACGCAGCCATTGTGCCATCAAACGCAGCCTCTGTACCCATAAATTGCCACCACTGTGCCCATCAAACGCAGCCGTTGTGTCAGTACAGTGCACTTGTTCCCCAGTCCCTCACCTGACATTATCTTATCTGTAGAGGAGATGCTGTGAAGGGACAGGCGCCCAGAGTAGCGTCCCAGGGAGGTGAAAAATTAGTAGAAACTCCAGCATGTTTCTACGCGCCAGTCCACAGCACAGTGAGCTGAAACTGGAAGTGACTCAGAAAAAGGACCGCCCACCGTCCTCCGGTCCCCGCTAATAAAAATAAAGAACAGGCAGCCAGAAACAAATCATTGAAGAGTGGGAATGTTTGTGGGCGCAATGCTTGCGCCATGCACATGCCCTGAACACGGGCAAATCAGCTTCCTCAGCTGATTGCAAACTGGGAAGCTTCCCATAGTCTGCTGTGTGTCCGGTGCCTGGTCACTCTTAAAGTGACACATTTTTTTGTGAATAGCTTGGGAAGTCGGCGCCCATGCGCCCCCTATGGATGGGCTGCCACTGGTCCTAGCCTCAAATCACACACAGAGTAAAACAGGTTTTGCTCAAGAATATCCCTGTATTTAGCACCATCCATCTTTCCCTCAACTCCGACCAGTTTCCCAGTCCCGACTGCTGAAAAACATCCCCACAGCATGATGCTGCTACCACCATGTTTCACTGTAGGGATGGTGTTCTTTGGGTGATGTGATGTTTTGGGTTTGTGCCAAACATAGTGTTTTTCTTTGATGGCCAAAAAGTTCAATTTTAGTCTCATCAGACCAGAGCACCTTCCTCCATACAGTTTGGGAGTCTTTCACATGCCTTTTCGCAAACTCAAAATGTGCCATTTTGTTTTTTGCTGAAAGTAATGATTTTCTTCTGGCCACTCTGCCATAAAGCCCAACACTATGGAGCGTACGACTTATTGTCGTCCTATGTACAGATACTCCAGTCTCTGCTGTGGAACTCTGCAGCTCCTTCAGGGTTACCTTAGGTCTCTGTGCTGCCTCTCTGATTTAATGCCTTTCTTGCCCTGTCCATGAGTTTTGGTGTGCGGCCGTCTCTTGGCAGGTTTGCTGTTGTGCCATGTTCTTTCCATTTGGTTATGATAGATTTGATGTTGCTCCTAGTGATCATAAAAGATTTGGATATTTTTTATAACCTAACCCTGACTTGTACTTCTCAACAACATTGTCCCTTACTTGTTTGGAGAGTTCCTTAGTCTTCATGGCAGTGTTTGGTTAGTGGTGCCTCTTGCTTGTTGCAGCCTCTGGGGCCTTTCAAAAAGGTGTGTATCTGTAATGACAGATCATGTGACACTCAGATTGCACACAGGTGGACATCATTTCACTAATTATGTGACTTCTGAAGGTAATTGGTTGCACCAGAGCTTTTTATGGGCTTCATAACAAAGGTGGTGAATACATACACACATGCCAATTATCAGTTTTTTATTTCTGAAAAATAGTTTTATGTAAATATTTTTCTAATTTTGCTTCACCAACTTAGACTATTGTGTTCTGATCCATCACATATAATTCAGATTAAAAAAACATTGAACTAAAGGCTGTAATGTAACATAATAGGTAAAAAGCCAAGGGGGTGAATACTTTTACAAGGCACTGTAAAGAAACTTATGCTGCAAGATGAGTTTCACTGTACAATGTGATCACAGTGGTTCTATACAGTTTCTGGTTTATGGGTATATTTCTAGCAATATAAAAGCACTTTTTTACCAGCAGTTTAAAATGTATGAGAGGCAAAATCTGTTCAAAGACAGATGAAGGGTATCTAAGATCTGATGGCGGTTTGACCACTGGAAACAAGATATCACTAAGATAAAGTAGAACACACTGTACTAATGGGATGGGCGGGATGAAAACAGGAAAGGAAGATATATTTAAATGCTGCAATTATAATATTAAAGACAGAATAAAGAGAATATATATTAATCTTTCAAATATCAATTAAAAAACAAGCCTGTAAATTAATCTTGTCATCTAATTATCATAGAAGGAACCATTCTGTGGGGGTGAATAAGAAGAAGGCACTGCACCAGTTCATACATTAATTGGTGCGCTGGAAAAGTAATTAATTGAACGCGCGAACCTGCGGTACATTGAAGCGCAAATAATGATAATAAATACCCGCATATGTAAAGTGCAACTGGCGCTAGGGTAACTGCGGTTTTCTCATTGATAATAGCGCGCGCCCAATACAATTGTTTAATTTCATCTCATTGGATGTGTCTTGTTAGGCAATTAGTAGGTGTACATAATTAATTAACCCTTTTGATGCTAATCTCATTCCTATCACTTCTAATATATCTTTGAAATTTTTTTTTTTTTTTTCTTTTTTTACCCAAATCTTTCAATACATCACAAAGAACAGAGAAGTGTTTCTAAACCCAATAAATTAATATTTTCAGATCTTGATCTTTTAAGGTGACCATACACTTCAATCAGTTAGATCTTAAATAAATTAGATTTAGTGCAAGAGCCTGTTTGATTACCTATATTTTTAATTAATTAAAGTGCGCCTTCCTATTTTGCCTAAATATCAAGTTGTACAGAGATTGGCCAATCAGATTGCATAGTGCATGACCATCTTAAGTGCCAAATTTGGAATGTAGATGTGCCATGACCCACTTCCAAACAATATTTCTTGGGCATTATATAAGACTCGTGAAAAAACACCATTTTTCAAGACATGCTAGAGTGATCAGGAATCTTCAAACTAAGGCTCTCCATCTGCTGCAGAACTACACATCCCATGAGGCATTGTAAAAACTCTGACATTTACAGACATGACTAGGCATGATGGGAATTGTAGTTCCTGAAAAACTGGAGGGCCATAGTTTGAAGATCCTTGAGCTAGACCATTATTATGCCTCCAGAATTGGGAGTGTGGCTACCCAATAGATATATCTATATATACACACTGAGGCAAAAGCAATATACATTGGCCCGGAAGTGAATCTTTACAGGAAGTAGGTGTGTACTTTGAGGCCAAATCATTTAGACATACACAGATGACCCACACAAATACCACCCCATGTAAAAATAAATACAAAATTATCTTAATTTGCACATAAGGATAATCTCTTCCTCAGGGAACAGTGAGTGGGGGAAGGTGGTGGGAAGAAATTAGCAGCAGTACAAGCAACTTCCTGGAGGGGTGTGATGTCATTCCTGTGTGCTGGCCACCGCTTCCGGGAACCAGATATGCGCCATGGGTACATATCTCCATGCACACAGCAGTTCCGCATCTCACATACAGAGCGGTCGCACATCTAGATGCAGACATCTCAAGTCTCCAGCGAGTCGCGGGAGTCTCCCGAATTTGACTGCGGGCTCCCGGACAACCGCGAGCGTCGGGCAATCTGCCGGCTGGGACTGCCACAGACAGAGCAACCCGAGCGGCCGAATGGAGTATGTGGCTGTGGCCAGGGGAGGGGGCGGGACAGAGGCGGGAGATCTGGAGATGCCCCATGCTGCGCTGAGACCTCTCATGACACGCTCCTCCCCGCCGGCCCCTCCTTCCCTCCTGTCCACCTCAGGTGCTTCTGGGATGGACGGGAGGGAAGGAGGGGCCGGCTGGGAGGAGCATGCCACAAGAGGTAAAATGACCGCCGCTTTGCAGGGACCAGATCTGTCATCAACTCAGACAGACTAGAAGAGAGGAGGGGCCGGTGGGGAGGAGCATGCCACAAGAGGTAATGACAGCTGCTTCCCACACTACTCTGCAAGCAATATAACAACATTGCTTGCTGTGGATCTTGCTGTGATGTGTGCCCCATCATGTGCCCCATGCCCTGCTGTGTGAATAGTGCCCTGCTGTGTGCCCCATTATGTGCCCCATGCCCTGCTGTGTGAATAGTGCCCCACCCTGCTGTGTGCTGTGTGCCCTGCTGTGTGCCGTGTGCCCTGCTGTGTGCCCCATGCCCTGCTGTGTGCTCTGCTGTGTGTCCAGTGTCCCGCTGTGTGCCCCATGCCCCGCTGTATGCCCTGCTGTGTGTCCCATGTCTTGCTGTGTGCCCTGTGTCCTGATGTATGCCTCATGATGTTCCCTGTGCCCAGATGTGTGCCCCTCGCCCTGCTTGTGCCCCATGTCCTGATGTGTGCCCCATGCCTGCTGTGTGCCCTGTTGTGTGCCCCATGATGTGCCCTACTGTGTATCCCATGTCCTGATGTGTGCCCAGTGCCCCTGCGTGCCCTGCTGTGTGCCCCATGTCCTGATGTGTGCCCCATAATGTGCCCTGCTGTGTGCCCTCCTATATGCCTCATGCCCTGCTGTGTGCCCCATGCCACGCTGTGTGCCCTGCTGTGTGCCCAGTGTCCTGCTGTGTGCTCCATGCCCCGCTGTGTGCCCTGCTGTGTGCCCAGTGTCCTGCTGTGTGCCCCATGTCCTGCTGTATACCCTGCTATGTGTCCATGTCTTGCTGTGTGCCCTGTGCCCTGATGTATGCCCCATGATGTGCCCTGTGCCCAGAAGCATGCCCCGCTGTGTGCCCTGCGGTGTGCCTAGTGTCCCGCTGTGTGCCCCATGTCCTGCTGTATACCCTGCTATGTGTCCATGTCTTGCTGTGTGCCCTGTGCCCTGATGTATGCCCCATGATGTGCCCTGTGCCCAGAAGCGTGCCCCCTGCACTGCTGTATGCCCCATTTCCTGATGTGTACCCCATGATGTGCCCTGATGTGTGCCCCATGTCCTGATGTGTGCCCAGTGCCCCTGTGTGCCCTGCTGTGTGCCCTCCTGTATGCCTCATGCCCTGCTGTGTGCCCTGCTGTGTGCCCCATGCCTTGATCTGTGGCCTGTTGTGTGTCCCATGATGTGTGCCCTACTGTGTGTCCCATGCCTTGCTGTGTGCTCCATGTCCTGATGTGTGCCCAGTGCCCCTTTGTGCCCTGCTGTGTGCCCCATGTCCTCATGTGTGCCCCATGATGTGCCCTGCTGTGTGCCTCATGCCCTGCTGTGTGCCCCATGCCTCTGTGTGCCCCATGCCCTGCTGTGTGCCCCATGATGTGCCCTGATGTGTGCCCCATGACCCGCTGTGTGCCCCGTGCCCTGATGTGTGCCCAGTCGATGGGGTCAGCGTCGGCGTGAAGCGTCACCTCCCTGAAATGAGTTTTTGCAGGTTGGGATGTCTGTAGATGCATTTAGCGCATCTAGATGTAGGAACCTAATTTTAATGGAAATGAATAGTAAAGCAGATGCAGATTTCCAGGACTGGACTAACAAATGTTTCTAGTGAAAGGCAACTGGTGTTTTCTATTAAACAAGGTCTAAATGGGCCATTAATAAATGTGCGTATTTTATGAAGTGGGTTCTGTGCGTTTTTTTGAGCCTAATAACCCAGGTACTGCACTATTGGAGGCTGTTTTGTTCTGTTTGTTGCCTATGACCTATACGTGAGCTGTGTGGGGCCATCTTGGAGAGGGAATTCCATCGCCCTTAAAGGAACCTGAACACCAGAGTTTGGTCCATCAGATTGATCTGCTTACATGCTTGTTGATCCTTAGGGGTCTTTAATGGAGGTGAGCTTGCATTTCACCTGGTGAAAAGAACATGAGTGAAATTGATGTTACACTGTGGTGTGATCTCTATGAAGCACCTTATCAAATAGAGACTTTTTTATTGCATTGTTATCAGAAACTTTAATATTTATTGCATCAGCTTTTTGTATTTTATGATTACATATGGATTCAATTTGCACTGGCACTGTGTATATATATATATATATATATATATATATATATATATATATGATACACATACTTATTTAGTCATATTTTGTCACTTTAGTTATTATTGTTTGATCTTGACATAGAAGCACTGTGATCACACATTTATTATTGATCTATTGTGGATGTGGGAACACGTTTGGTGATTGCAGCAGATGTACCCTTTAATCCATAATCTGTATCACTAGGTGGCAGCGTGCTACTACTGTATACTTTTACATTAAAGCGTTTGCTACCCCAACATTTCATATTCCTGATATGTGCCTGCTGCACCATGTACTTGTATGAAAAAGTCTCCTGTTCCTGTCTTGTAATACTTCCTTTGTGTGAAATCCCTGGCGTTCCTGTCCTCCTCTTTCCTATTAAAAACTGACCACACTAAGCAAGAGAAGGCATCATGGTCAGTTCTCTAGCAATGCTTAGGACTCAGCCTGCTCTCCTCCAATGATCAGACTTGTTTGTCCTGACACCTCCCTCCCCCCCTGCACATCAATTCACTGGGAAGCTTAGTGTCCTGCTGCTGCTCCTCCACCTAGCTCTTATGCAGCTGAGAACAGAGGAAAGGTGATCACTTATTAAAAAAAGGGAAAAAAGGTATTTATAATGTTTTTTTTTTAATCTATACACAAATGTTTTGTCTTTCATTTCTATTTCTAACTGAATGGGTTGTTTTACAAGGTGGTTGTTTACAATCACTTTAAAGTGTAATGCCCCGTACACACGATCAGACTTTCTGACAACAAAACCGTGGATTTTTGTTCGAAGGATGTTGGCTCCAACTTGTCTTGCATACACACGGTCACACAAATGTTGGCCAACAATTACAAACATAGTGACGTACAAGACGTACGTGATATCTCCATTACGAACGCTAGTTATATCTCCTGCTCATACTCGATTCCGAGCATGTTTGGATTTTTGTCCGACGGACTTGTGTACACACGATCGGGAAGTCCGACAACAAACATTTGTTGGTGGAAAATTTGAGAACCTGCTAGCCAACATTTGTTGGTAGAACAACAAATGTTTAATGGAGCATACACACGGTCGGACTTTCCGCCAACAAGCTCACATCCAACATTTGTTGTAGGAAAATCCGATCGTGTGTATGGGGCATAAGTCAACCATAAATCCCTGCATCTACAGACCTCCACATTCTAACACTAACATATCTAGCCCTGTAAAGAAGAAATCAGTATACGTACCTTTCATGAAGCTGATCCAATCCTATCTCCAGCGGCGGAAGCTCTGCAGAGGACACAACCGACAATGGCTGTGAAATGAATGGGGAGTGACGGCACCCATAGAGTTACTATGGGGCTTTCCATTGTGGTGCATGTCCTCTGCACCCACCTCCACAGTGAAGCCACAGCTGACAGCTCAGCATGGGATCGGGCAGGTCGGCTGCAGAAAAGGTATGTATACTGATTTTCTTTTTACAGGATTAGATAGGTTAGTGTTAGATCATGGATATCTGTAGATGCATGGATTTTAGTTTTAGGATGAACTTCTACTTTAAAGCAGACCTTCAGTCATTTTTCAACTTTTCATCTATTAAATCTTCTGCCCTTGTTGTTTTAACTTTGGATAGTAAAACAATTTTTTTTCTGCCAGTATCTATCTTATACAGCCCACTTCCTGTTTCTTGTATGGTCATTAGCCTAGGCTCATGATATCATGCACAGCTCTCTCTCTCTCACTCTCGTGAGAGTTTGCCAGGAAGGGAGGGGGATGAGTCATAAGAGCGCCAATGAAAGCTGCAGAGCTGGAGGTGTGCCTATGTGTGTCTAGGTAAATCCAGGAAGTGAACAGGCAGCAGCTTCAGCTTCCCACAGTTAAAATGGCTGCAGCCAGACTTATTGGAGGAAGATTTCTGCAGCATATTTGGCGAGTGAAGAATCACAGTATATATAAAATAATATGCAAAGTGGTTGGAGGGAAGCTTTAGAATGGCAAAATATGTTTTTATTACAAATTATGTGATGGACTGCAGTTCCTCTTTAAGTAAATAAAACCGCTCTTCCCCCTTATATACCAACTGCATACTTATATTACTTTCTGTACAGAATAAAGCAACTTTTCTGTATTTTTACTCTTCTCCCTTTTGTTATCTGCTATCCAGAGCCCTAATAGGGTAAAACATAAACTTACAAACTAGACCTCATATTGTACAAAAGCTAAACTGTACTGCAGAAGATTTTTATATAGGCTTTGAACCAGCCCTGTAGCTTTTATGTTTGTATCTACAGTATTTAGAAACTATGAATATGGTTAATTTTATATTTTCAGCCCCCAGTTAAATAAAAATGGCATTAGGGTTGCCACCTGTCCGGGATTCACCCGGACAGTCCGGGTTTTGAATCATGTGTCCGGGTTTCATTCCACCTGAAACCCGGACAAATTATTCAGACAGGAATGTGTCTCGGAACAGGGCCTGACATGAGGGTGAGAGGGCACTATGTGCGCCACATTACTATTCTCTTTGGAGTGCCCAAAGGTGTCCCAGGTCTATAACAATCCTATAGCAAATATTAAAAATAAAAAAAATTTGCTGTGCGCCGCTAAAGTATTCAGGTTTGGCTTGAAGAAAAAGTGGCAACCCTAAATGGCATGCTCATGACTAAGAATGCATTTCTCTAAATGGTTTGTAGGTGACAGGTGCTCTTCATTCTGTCACTGCTTTTTCATTTTTAGGCCTGCAATCTGCGTTCTGCCTTCAATGGCTTAAAACTTTGTAGCAATTTTCCTGAAAATACAACTTCCCAACTCTAAAAAAATGATGTTTTCGTTCTGTAATATGCTTCTATTATCTGTGTTTGTACTTTGTTTTTTGCAGACTACAGCACAATTAAAAGGTTACTATTATTTTGTTAACACCCTATGTGCTTAGATAGCATTGACTTTCACTAATTACTTGCCATTCTTTCCGCTGGCCGACTCCTAGTCATATTAAATTGCAATTCCTTGCCATGTGGCTGGGGTTAAATCATAGTCAGTTAAATGAGTTTTATTTGTAACTGCCTGAAGAATTAATGATATGTTTTACATTAGCTGTTAGTGTGGCTAATGAGATTTCATATACCATAATGCAGAACACTAATAAGATCGTTATGTCAAACTGAGCTAAATTGGGTTTTTATCTGTTGTTTGATCTTAGCCAATTGAACCGTTGCATGTATTAAATTATGGAGCCACTGGAACATCACATGATGCCCTAGAATCGGAACATTCTACAGTCTTGATTATAACTGTAAGAAATATGTAGAAGCCAAGTCCTACCATGTGGAACCGAAACCACCTCTTTCTCTAATTTCTAAGTTGCTTTACTAGTAAAAATAGGTAGTTTGGAAGAACAAATACCTATTGATCATTTATGCTCATGCACTTTTTTAAAAAAAATGTTTGGGGTCTTTTTAGTAGCACATAGATTTATTGCTTTAATTATCTAAAGCTGAACACACAAAGAAAGATTTTGATTTGTCAGTTAAAGTGGACAAACTAGTAACTTTGTATGAATTACAAAGTATGAATCAGGAAGGAATTTTTCCCCTGCTGGAGCAAATTGGATCATGCTTTGCTGGGGTTTTTAGCCTTCCTCTGGATCAACTGTGGGTATAGGATTGTGTATAGAAGTATATCCCACTTTTGAGCACACAATGGAACTCTAGAGCATGTATGTAAAACGAAAATGTACTTAAAGTGAAGCAATACCTTTTTTCACTTCTAGGGCGTAGTGGGGGGGGGGGGGTCAAGGGCTTTAGTTAAGGTGTCAGGGGCTGTAGTGGGGGTATCAGGGACACACTGGAATTCGGGGGTTCAGCTCCTTCTACTGGCTGCAAAATGTCTGTACAGTACTTGCGAGACACTTTACATACACTCGCAGGTATGTCCGTACTCGCGAGTGTACATAAAGTGAGTGTACTTAAAGCTGGTTATGCCTGTATAGGATTGTATTATTATTATTTATTTTTATATGTATTGCTTGAATTAGATTGACTTGTGTCTTTTTTCAGCCAGACTAACTATGTAATTAATTCCTGCCACGTCACAATATCAAGTAACATTATAGATTAAAAAAAAAAAAAAACAGACCTTCTGCTCCATGCAAGTGACCATGGCTTGGCTGGGATGATGCTTTTATACTGCAGGCAGGAAGAGGTAGTCAGTCAACCCTCCCCTATCCTCAATCTGTAATATATTTATGTAGCACCAAAAAGTGAGAGACTGCATTCAAGATCATACCGTCTACTCCACAGGGATTAGGAATGCCTGAACAAAGATGGTTCTATCCTTCGGGCAGGTGTGTTTTCTCTGAGTGATATTAAATACCTCCATGTATTACATTTACTTAGCATGCATACACTAATTCTAAAAAAATATACTGTGCCCGACATAAATGCTGTGACAAATTGCATAGCGAAAATGGACACTGTCCTGTAAATGGTAATGTGTCTTTGTGTTCTCGTGATCATGACCAGCTCACCGTTCCATTGCTGCTCATCTTCTCCTATGAATTAGTCTGCTGTACATATAGATTTTTATAAATATCCCACACTTATTTTATTTATGCCAAATGATGGTTTCTAGCCAGTTATTATTAATACTTATTTTTTATTATTATTATTATTTTTTTTTATCTTATCCTCCATACATATGAATTAATTCTTATTTAACTATATTTTATATATAAGAATCAAATCTCAATTTTGTCTCAATTTTGTACCATCTTTTGCTAACAATATTTTAATGATACATATACAGTACATGGATAACATATATGGATAATGTTCTTCTTTGCGTCCATTGTTATTATTATATATATATCTATAGATATCTATAGATATATAGATATCTATAGATATCTATAGTTATATATATTTTTTTTTTTTCATTTTGTGTATAAGATTATTGTATAAGTTGTTGTATAATCTATTTGTATCAATTTTTTAATCTATTTAATGATGTATTATAGTTGTATGTTGATCCTTTAAGATATGTTATGCCTCCGGCCCCTTAAATCTTATTGTAAAGACGGACACCGTCACATGTTTTCGGCGTCAGTCCATAAAAGATAGACACTTCTAACTACAAATTAGATCTGCGGAAAAAGCAGAAGCTTTGAGACGCATCATCTGACATGGCCACACGTAACTTCCGGTTAACGGACTCCTCCAAGTGTGTTCCATGCTGGTGTGCACGCTGCAAAACAGACACTAGGCTGGTCCTACATGTCGCTCTGCTGATCCATCTAGTGCAGCTCACTGGGACGCCACTCTGGATACAGCCTTGGACCCCACAGTGACCCCACGGACACCATTATCATATGCCTAATTCTCACCGATTTTGTGTACCCATTTGGCTTCTGTTTTTGTATAAATCCTTTACTTACTACTGCACTTAGTCTGGTGCACCTTCTTCTTTTTACCCTGTCTTCCAGAGTTTGCTTCAACTTTCATCATCATTTGCTGGGACTTATTTATTAAACACATTTTAACAGTTGTTATATTTAAAGCGGACAGGTATTTGCATCCACTTCCGGCATAGACTACCACGGGAGTCTATGCCTCTTCCTGTCCCTCCGCGCTGTCTCCTGGGAAACACACAGGTCCCAGGAGATAGGGGGACCAGTTACGATGCGCAACGCGACTCGCGCATGCGCAGTAGGGAACCGGGAAGTGAAGCCAAAACGCTACACTTCCTGATTCCCTCACGTAGGATGGCGGCGGCAGCTGCCGAGAATCGAGCGGGTTATTGGCGTCGGCTGCCGACATCGCTGGACCCTGGGACAGGTAAGTGACCATTTATTAAAAGTCAGCAGCTGCAGTATTTGTAGCTGCTGGCTTTTAATATTTTTTTTTGTAGGTGGATTTAGGTGGACTCCCTCTTTAAATTGTAATTATTCATGCTGTGCATGTTCTGGTTCTTGCACCATCTTCCCCTTTCCTGCTTCCATTAGCATACACATTTCTTCCTAGTATTCCTTCTATAAGGTTGATAAGGTTGCCCAGCTTAAAGCAATAGTGAATCGACATTTTCAGGACCGCATACGGTATTTGGGAAAACACCTAAATACAGCATGCAAACTAGTTCTGTGAATGGAGCCCAGAATCACAGACATATGTAAACCTCAGGACAATGGCTCATTTAAAAAAAAAACAAATGCTTCCATTGCATATGTTTTTCTGCACACAAACACATGTAAATTTGTTTGACTGAGTCAGCCTTCAAGAAGAGCTTAATGCAATTGTAAAGTCTTTTTTTCCCCTTAAAATAACAGGTTTATACTTACCTGCTCTATACAATGGTATTGCACAGAACAGCCCCAAACCTCCACTTCTGGGGGCTCCCTGACCACGCTCTTAGCTCCTCCTCTCTTCTTAGTGTGCCACTATATGAAGCCGCTTCCTATGGTGCCACACCATCGGGCTCGCTCCTGAGCCAGGTTCTGTGTGTATCCATAGGCACACCCAGCTTGGCTCAGCCCCATCCCCTGCTCCCTCCTCACAGGATTTGATTGACAGCAGCAGGAGCCAATGGCTACCTCTGTATTCTGTGAATGCAAGGAGAGAGGAGAGAACCACTACAGGCAGGCACAATGCTGGATCGAATGAAGGGGTAAGTATTTAGGAAGGGCGGGCATACAAATACTTGGATATATTTTCCTTAATGCAGAGAATGCATTAAAGTAAAAAAAGTCTAACTTTTTTGGACTACTTTAATTAAAATCAGCAACCGTTGTGACAGTGAATATACACTATATTACCAAAAGTATTGGGAAGCCTTCCTTTACATGTCCATGAACTTTAAAGGCATCCCAGTCTTATGCCCCATGCACACGGTTGGACATTAATCGGACATTCCGACAACAAAATCCATTTTTTCCGACGGATGTTGACTCAAACTTGTTTTGCGTACACCCAGTCGCACAAAGTTGTCGGAATTTCCGATCGCCAAGAACGTGGTGACGTACACCACGTACAACAAGACTAGAAAAGGGCAGGTCCAAACCAAGCGCAGCACCCTTTGGGCTCCTTTTGCTAATCTCGTGTTAGTAAAAGTTTGGTGAGAGGCGATTCGTGCTTTTTCAGACTCGTGGCTTTCAGATCGTTTTCTGCTGTTCAGTTTGTGCTTGTGGGTTTGTATCTGGTCTTCAGTGCGTGCAGCGAGTTACTCGTGACGCTGTCATTGTGTTTTTGTTCGTTCGTTACTGTTTTTCAGGTCGCTCTTCACAGGCCTTGCTGTTCTTCAGTGCATTCTGTTACTTCGTTCTGAGCAGCCGACCGTTTTCTAGCCATGTTGCATATACGTACTCCTCGTAGAGTTCGTGCTGTGCGGGGGCTTGGTGTTGGGGTCCTTACCTTGACACAAGTCCAGTCCATGAACAGGGTGGGGAGGAGCTCATGGACCAAGAATTGGTTTCTCCAGCGTGACCAGTTCTGTCATATGCCTTTGCTCCGTGTGATCCGTGAGAATAATCCTGATGATTTCAGGAACTTTCTCCGGATCACGGACCCCGTATTTCACCGTTTGTTGGCTTTGCTGACCCCTTATATTAGCAGGCAGGATACCTGCATGAGGCAAGCCATCACTCCAGAGCAGAGGCTTGTCGCCACCCTGCGGTACTTGGCGACGGGGAGAAGCCTGCAGGACCTCAAGTTCTCGACAGGCATCTCCCCCCAGGCTCTAGGGATCATTATCCCAGAGACCTGTTCTGCCATCATCCAGGTCCTGCAGAAGTAGTATATTAAGGTAAGATTTATCCTTTAACATCGCATTTTATTGTATTTAATGTTTAATAATATATTGTATTTCTTTCCTCATTCTCTAATTACCACGATTGCAATATGCTGTGAATGTCCCCTTTGTCCTCATTCATGCTGGATTTTCATGTAATTATTTTTGTTGTCCTTCATACATATTTGCCTTCACTTACCTCCCCAGCATGCTCTCCTGGCCCTATATTCACCTCATGTAGTCACTTAACAATGTATTTTATCAGCTCCATAGTAGTGCTTTACCCCAAACACCCCCTAAAATGTGTAAAAATGTGATTTGTGCTTAAAATTCAGGCAGAGTGCCAGAGGCTTTTTTTTGGGGTCCCCAAATCAGTTGGAACCCTCCCTCCCCCAACTGCTAAGTCAGCTCATACCAATTCTCTATCTATCCTCAATCATCTATCTGCTGACTTTGCCAAACCCATACACACTATACCCATCTCTTTTGTGGTCAGATGTATGGATGAATTTCCCAAAGCATGTAGTGCAAGGGCCTGCCTGTATACTTTCAAATGGTAATGTTTAAAGTTTTGGTATACTATTCTTATCTTGATAGGTAAGAGCAGAATGTCCAAATGTGCTCAAATGTGTACAATGTGTATTTATATCTTTGTATTATGACACTTCTTACCTGTCCAGTGGGCTGTCAATAGTGTAAGTAAGGAGGGGCTAACCAAAGTAACACACATTATTTAGGCATTCATCTCTCAATGAAGTGGAGAGGGTTACCTGTCCAATGGCCCATGAGAGGGGGGGAGGGGGAATCTGATAGGTGTACGTTATACCTTGGTCTTTAAAAACTCCCTCAAATAAATGTTATCTTGATGTTGGCCAAGAATGTTTGTGTCTAATCTGCTTTCCCTGTTTATGTGCAAAATGATTATTTTTTTTTCTTGTTTAACTCCACAGTTTCCCTCCAACCCACAGGAATGGCAGACTGTGGCCTCCCACTTTGCCCAGCGGTGGGACTTTCCTAACTGCGGAGGGGCAATTGATGGGAAACATGTCCAGATCGTCCCACCACCCAACTCGGGGTCATACTATTTCAACTATAAGGGGTTCAATAGTATTGTGATGTTGGCAGTGGTGTCGGTTACTTATGAGTTCCTGTATGTGGACGTGGGGAAGAATGACCGGATGTCCGATGGTGGAGTCATCGCCCAGACGGAGTTCTACAGGCATCTCCAGAATGGCAGCTTGGACTTGCCACCTCCAGAAGACAATGCGGAAGGACTCCCATTCGTCTTCGTTGCAGATGAAGCATTTGCGCTGGGGGACCATCTTATGCGGCCATTCCCGATGAGGACCCTCACCCCGGACCAGAGGGTTTTTAATTACCGGCTGGCCAGAGCCAGAAAAGTGGTGGAGAACATGTTTGGAATCATGGCCAGCCGGTTCCGCCTATTTCTTACACCCATACACATGGCGGAGTACAAACTGAATCATATCATCCTGGCGTGCTGTGTTCTACACAACTTTTTTCTTCAACATTCTGCCAACTATGCTGGCTCAGTTGGGCCTGAGGCCGGAATTCCAAATGAACCAACACTGACGGCGCTTGAAAGTGTCCGTCCTGGCTTGCCCCCCCTGCGTGCCCGTGAGGTCCGTCTAAGATACCTTGAATACTTTGCAGGTAGGGGGGCCATCAATATGCCAGACAATGTCTGAAACCTTTTTCAAATAAAAAAAATCATTTTAACTACTAAAATCTTTGGTGACATTTACTGCTTGTGTTTCTTTTAGCTGACCCTGACAGAAATGTCGTGAGTCCTGAAAATGGCATGCTTGTGTAACATTACAAAGCACTGTTGGGTGTTATTTACTAAAGGCAAAGACACTGCACTACAAGTGCACTTGAAACTGCACTTGTAGTGCAAAGTGGATTTTCCCTTGTGAAATAACACCCACTGTCACAGAAAACACCAATTAGAGCACAACAAAAGTTTTGGAGCGTTGAAACAATAATCAACACATTCTTGATTATCAATCTTTTTAATCCCAGCACAATCACATGTGCATTTTTAAAAGGTTTTTAAAACAAACCAACATGTTTGTTGTATAACAATTTTTGGGGTCACATTAGAAAAAGTAGAAATGTCCATTTAAGATAAAACAGGCATGTTTAAAACCAACAAGAAAGACACAAATCTTGAACTTACAAAGTTCACATTAGGTAGAACTTGAAGGCAATATCAGACATAAGTATTTACAAACTGTGTTTGACATTGCGTTCAGATGGGGTGAAGTCACCCCAGGAAAAGCCAAATTTTGAAGATGCACACAAATTGTCGAATGTCAACATGTGCTAGCTGCCATCACGGGGGATCAAGGGACGTGTTTTGTGGGTGCAACTCCTTCCTCACAGCTACTGTATTATCGAGGAAGGGGTTGCACCCCCAAAAAGCATACATTGATCTCCCGTGATGGCAGACAGCACATGTTGATACACTGTGTGCATCTTCAAAATTTGGCTTTTCACAAATCTGTCAAAAAATGGTATCAATTTTTAGATCACAAAAAGCACAAAAAAACAAAGGGATTTGGATGGGTTTTAAACTCTCCCTAAAACATCAATGATGTTCTTCATTTTTTTTTAACATCATTGATGTTTTTATGGATGTTTTCCAAGTCCCTATTACACCCCATTATCTCCCCAATCAGGATCTGTGCACTTTCAGAGGTGAAATGATCTGGATCCACAACATCACGATCACCTAAAAAGATAGAAACAAAACAACACCATGTATTAGAAATATGCCGACATCCATCTCTTACCTGAGCCTGTGGTCGCAGACACGTGTTTTGTGGGTGCAACCCCTTCCTCACAGCTACTGTATTATTGAGGAAGGGGGTTGCACCCCCAAAACGCATACATTGATCTCCCGTGATGGCAGACAGCACATATTGATACACTGTGTGCATCTTCAAAATTTGGCTTTTCGCAAATCTGTCAAAAAATTGTATAAATTTTTAGATCACAAAAAGCACAAAAAAACAAAGGGATGTGGATGGGTTTTAAACTCTCCCTAAAACATCAATGATGTTCTTCATTTTTTTTTGAACATCATTGAAGTTTTTATGGATGTTTTCCAAGTCCCTATTACACCCCATTATCTCCCCAATCAGGATCTGTGCACTTTCAGAGGTGAAATGATCTGGATCCACAACATCACGATCACCTAAAAAGATAGAAACAAAACAACACCATGTATTATAAATATGCCGGTATCCATCTCTTACCTGAGCCTGTGGTCGCAGACACTCACCTGTTGTGGTGACAATTTCCACCACATCTCCTTCCTCCTCCTCCTCCTGTTGTCTTTGGTGGGTCTCCACTTCTTCCAGAGGTGTGGGGTCTATGGTCTCCTCGGATGAGGGGTGTCCTCCAAGTCTTTTCTCCCCTATGTAAATAAAAATAGGTATAGTTAGCACACAGATATTTGATGGCAGAACTAGGAATATGAAACATTGTTTGCAAGTGGGGTACAATTGTCTATTTTGGCAGAGTTCCAGGATGAAGACATATTTTGTCCTTGGTCAAGCTTGAATACTTACCTGTTTTGTACAAGCTTCACAGATGGAGTCACCCCTATAGTATACACTGGAGCACCTGTGTGGGACCCCCTAATAAAAAGGGTGTTCTGGTGTCCCACACTAGTGCTCCAGTGTCAAGATGTGTAAACAGCTGCTGAGTGTCCTCTCCTTACACAGAATCTAGTTTGCATTTCATTCTAGTTACAAACCCATATAGACAACCAACTTATTTTAAGAGAAGTAGGCCATCAAAAAACTATTCAAATGCATATGGCCAAAACAATGGTGTTTTCTAGTCCGAATGAACAATGTTTCATATGAACGAATAATGTGCCCATGAACATGTAAGTTGCCATTTTAAAGTGTACAACAGTTAAGAAAAGCACATGGAGCAGCACCAACGTAATAAACATAAAGAATAGGAACACAGCACAACTACTTACTTTTTTGCAGCACTCTCCTGATCCTTCTGTACTGTTCATGCTCCCTTAATTTGAGGTCCGACCACCGCTTCCTGAGCTGATCCTTGGATCGTCGTATCCCGAAATTCTGGTGCAGACTCTTGACCACTTTCACCATGATCTTGGCCTTTCGGACATTTGGGTTGGGGTAAGGTCCATACTTTCCGTCATAGTCGGCCTTCTTCAGGATGTTGACCATCTCCAACATCTCCCCAAAGGACATATTTGATTCCTTAAATCGTCTCCTTCTGGATCGGGATGTTTCCTTCTCGTTGCTGTAATTATGTGACACCTGCTGTGTCTCCACCATGGGCTCTTCCCCCACTGCGACGAACGAGAAGGGGTGGGGAATAGACTAGAAAGAACGTCAGGGGTACGCGGAGTTTCATGCATGCGCAGTGTCTATAAAGCGTAACATGCGTGCGTAGTACGTACGATCTGTGAGTGGAGGAAGGAGTAACGGAGGCGTCGTTCGTGATAGCGAAGGTAAGATTTAACATTGGGCCTATACTGCTTCTAGATTGAGGCCTGTATTTGGACAAGTTTAGAAGACTTTAGGCTGACATTAGGGTTTGTCTTGTGTTGTGTCTTGCACTTAAAATGGATATCTTGAAGGATCATGACTTTGTGCCAATCTTCATTGATATGTTCAGGGAGCTGCCCTATCTGTGGCAGATAAACCACCCTGAATATAAGAACCAAACAAAGAGGAAGGCAGCGCTGGATAATTTGCAATTTGTGAAGAGGTGATCCCCATGGCAGACATCATCTATTTGAAGATCCTAATTGGTTGCCTGAGGAGTACATATCTAAGGGAGCACAAGAAGGTCCAGGATTCCCAGAGATCAGGAGCTGCAGATGACATTTATGTCCCCAGACTGTGGTACTATGACAGGCTGCATTTTCTGGCAGGTCAGACTGAACCCAGGCCAGCACTCTCCACTCTTCCTTCCATGCTTCCTTCCCCCCAGCTGAGGCTTCTGACGCCCAGCCTGGGCCTTCCAGGCAGCAACATGTGGAGGAGCCCAGCTTGAGCCAGGTATAGCATTCTTCTAAATATGTCTGGTTGTCCAATCAATGATGTTAACTAGATGTTAGTTTGGAGTACTAATTTAGGATTGTGATTAATGATGCAAAAACTAAAACAAGGTCCCTTTTTCATACACAGGGAAGTCTCAGCCAGGAGGTGGCCGGGCCAAGCAGGCTGCCTGATATCCAGGTCCCTCCCCTACACCTTCAAAGACAAAGTGGCAGGAAGAGGAGTAACCTGGAGGAGGCTGCCATAGGCCTCTTTAGGAAGGCTACTGAGGCCCTCAGAACACCCCACAGTGTGGAGGAGGACTTTGCTGCCATAACTGCATGCAAAATGATGCAGATGGAGGAGGGCCATCGACTCCTATGTGAGTTCTTAATTTTGGAAGCCCTAAATAAGGGGTTGAGGGGCCAAATCACATGTGCAACCCACATTTGTCACCTCACCCATAGTCCTCCTCCTCCTCCTCCTCCAGGTCCTACTCCTCCTCCTCCTCCAGGTCCTACTCCTCCTCCTGCCACATCTCCAACACCAGAGCCACAGCCGGGAAGAAAGTGTGGAAGGAAGACCAGAGAGTGATGACCCTGGGTTCAGTCTGGTCTGGTAAAATATGCAGCCTCTTGTAGTACCACAGCCTGGGAAAATACATGTCATCTGCTGCTTTCAGGATCTCTTGGACTTCTGGACCAGACTGCACTCCCTTACATATGGACTCCTTAGGCCACCAATTTTGCTGGCAAATAATTGATGTGTGCCCTGGGGGCCAAAGGCTTCGCCAATTTATGATGTTTCTCCAGCGTTGCCTCCCTCTTTGTTTGGTTCTGAGCCCTTAATAAAGGAATTTTTGTTTCAATTATACTTGCCTATGTGTGTTTTCCTTCATAAAGGACAGTTTGTTTGTGAGGAGGCAGGTACATTTCAAAAATACAATGTGAAATTAACAAGGGACACCAACACCAAACAATCTCCTTGAGATTAAATAATACAAGATAATAATGGTATTGTGGTAACTTGACACACAAAACACACACAAAAATATTCTGGAGTAAAAAAAAAACAAAAAAAACAAAAAAAAATCAGCCTTGAAAAAAATACAAAACAAAACAAAAAAAAAAAATTATTTTTGGTCAGATGTGACAAATCAAAATATATTGAGGGAATCACGATAAATAATAAAGAAATTAGTTTGTGAGAAGTCTGTGTGAATATCAGCAGTAAAACTACTTCATTCTTCTAGCATTATAAAGAAGAACAGAGTGCGCTGCATTAAACTATTTTAAACATTGCAGCCTGACGAAAGTGCTCTATCCATTTCGAACGCTAATTTTACCAGACCGAGCTGTTCCGTCTCGGAATTTCTTCTGAGCATGTGTGGCACTTTGTGCGTCGGAATTGTCTACACACGGTCGGAATTGACGCGATTGGATTTTGTTGTCGGAAAATTTTATAGCCTGCTCTCAAACTTTGTGTGTCAGAAAAGCTGATGGAAAAAGTCTGATGGAGCCCACACACGGTCAGAATTTCCGATAACACGCTCTGATCGCACATTTTCCGTCGGAAAATCCGACCGTGTGTACGAGGCATTACTCTGTAGGGTTCAATATTGAGTTTGCCCACCCTTTGCAGCTATAACAGCTTCAACTCTTCTGGGAAGGCTGTCCACAAGCTTTAGGAGCGTGTCTATGGGAATGTTTGACCATTTTTTCAGAAGCGCATTTGTGAGATCAGGCACTGATGTTGGAGAGAAGGCCTGGTTCGCATTCATTCCAAAGGTATTCTATTGGGTTGAGGTCAGGACTCTGTGAAGGCCAGTCAAGTTCTTCCACCCCAAACTCACTCATCCAGGTCTTTATGGACCTTGCTTTGTGCACTGGTGTGCAGTCATGTTGGAAGAAGAAGGGACCATCCCCAAACTGTTCCCACAAAGTTGGAGCATACAGTTGTCCAAAATGTCTTGGTATGCTGACGCCTTAAGAGTTCCCTTCACTGGAACTAAGGGGCCAATATATATACATATATATATTATCAGTACCTTCTAAATTGTAGAAAATACATTTGCTGAAATCCTATAATGATTTTTTTTTTGTTTTTACCTTAAAGCAAATCTGTCAATAACAATTCCTCCCAGGTATAAATATAAAGTTCAGTTTCCAGCTCACAGCCCCAGACAATTAATTATAGCATCAGAATAGCAGGATAATTAAAGATATAAATATTAAGGTAAACATTACAATACAACAGGAAATCTGCAGATTATTTTGTTTTACTGTGTGGTTCTCAAGCTTTTCCTAAAACCCTGAGAGTTCACCTTTTATTACTGTTTTATTTCTACTTTTATAGTTTGACCTATTTGGGTCAGAAAACATACAAAATCCATTATACTGACAAAGCCTGAGGAATGGTTACCTTGCTCTGTTCTTTTTTATTGTAGTATTTAGCCCTAGGAGAGGCTTGGGCCATTTTTTTAAATTCTATTAGTTTTTCCAGTCTTTATTATGGTGATTATTATTGTTTTATTAATATTATCAATAAAGATTTATTTAGAACCCCCATTTTCCCATACTACTGTCCAAAGTAATTGATGCAAGCAACTGTTTGTAAATATAAACATAATAATTCCTTAAAAACATCAAGAACAACATCTCTCCAAGTGGGAATTAGCATACCGCATGAGCCTAGTTTGGAGCAAAAATTGATAGCTACCTTCCTGCATACCTTTCAACAGTTGCAGTGTTTGCAAGACTGTCCCACATTTTCACTTTAGTCCCAGCATCCCAAGTACACATGATTTGTCCCTCAAAGGCTCTGAACCTACTACAGTATGCTCACAGCTCATGCATATTCAAATTGTTGTCTAATTATTTGCATATGAAAGAGTTACTGCAGAATCTGCATATAAATCAGTCAGCATCTGGATTTGTATATAAGTGAACTGCTGTAGCCAAAGGAGGACCTCTAACTGCTGCTGCATGTGAAATCTGCATTGCATCTGGTGAAAAGGATTAAGGGGGGAAGAGTATAATGCAGAGGAGGAGGGTGACTGTACTGGGGTGATCTGTACTGAGGGTGTTGTCTGTACTTGGGGGTGACTACTGAGAAGGGAGGGAGGATCTGTACTGGGAGTCTGTATTGAGGGATTCACGTATGTGCTTTTCCTTAGTTAAAATGCTTGCGCCTAGAGCCGAAGTCCATTGAAAAATCGGCTCTAGTGAGGACAGCCCGGGATGCCCAGCCAAGTACAGTAAGTGTACTTATATTAAAAGTCAACAGCTACATTATTTGTAGCTCCTGACTTAATTTTTTTTTTTTTGGTGGTGGGGGGGACGACTGGGCTCCTTTTTTTAAATTTAAGCTGGGTTTTATTACACTCCAGTGTTAGGAGGGATTTTTATTACAGCTGCTGCAGGTATATCTTTAAACCACACCCGTATGGCCACACCCACTTTTTGTCACGGCACACTAGACCTGCTGCATTCCACCAATTAACACCTCTTTTGGCCCAAGAGACAGTTGCAGTGTGTATGCCATATTCAACATGGCTACTTGGGAGTGCAAGATAGCAGAACTTATAGTTCATAGCTAGGATTGAAAAAAAAAATTGAGCACCTCTGGGCATTCTGAGGAGAGCAATAATGTGGCAAATAGTACATGTGGTTAAATTGTGCTAACATTGGGATGGGCTTAAAGGGGTATGTTGAAAAAAAAAAAAAACTAAGCCTACTCTGCTCTCAGTCAAGAGTGTGCACAGTGTGCATGGGTCTGGAGTTTATAATGCACAATATGCAGGAAGTCAGAAGTGCTTACTGCACAGATTGCAGATGTTGGGAGTGTGTAGTGCACAGATTGCTGAGGTCAGGAGTATATAATGCACAGAGTTCAGAAGTGATTAGTACGTAATGGACAGAGTACAGAGATTAAGTGACCGCATGCATTTTCTTCTCTTCTATATACATCTGTGCAGAAAAAGCCCTTCAGTGGCCACCACCAAAACCTACAAAGTGATCATCAGAGGATACTAATTAACCACCCAACAGGTTTGAGGGCCTCAACTCTATAAAGAAACAAATAACAAAAATAATAATAAAATTATTAATTTGCAGTCTGGCTGACTGGGTACTGTTACAGACTATATGCCAATTGTGCAGCTGGCAGCTTCTATCCCTACAAGTAAAAAATTCCTTAAAGTGGCAATGCTGCTGGCTAACAGGACTGATAAACAACCTTAAAAAGGAACTACAGTCTTTAAAAAAAAATAATAGTAGGTAGCTACAAATACTGTACCTGCTTACTTTAATTAAACTGACATTCGCCAACCTAGGAGTCCAGCTCTGTCTTCATCTGGGCCGGTTCTTCGCTGATCTTCAGATCTATGCCATCTTGGTTGTGGCTGTTGTTTTGTAGCTGGCTACCCACTGCACTTGCATGAGATCAGGTTGTGTTAATAGATTGGTTCTACAGCCTCCTTGACCATGTGACATGTCCAAGGATTTTGGCGGGTTGGGGAGGGCAGAAGGCCAAACCTCCATAAATCTCATCTTTTTATAACAGGTACCCACTGCTCAAAAAAATACTTCAATATATGGTAGAGGGGGAGGGGGAAGGCACATTCGTTGTATTTTCCTTTTAAGCAGGGGTATCCAACCTTTCTGGGCCGCATTAGAAGAAGAGGAATTTTCTTGGGCCACACATAAAATACTAATACATTAATACATAAATATATTAACACTAAGGATAGCTGTTGAGCAGAAAAGACAAGCAGATCACAAGTTAACAATCACTGATATGGATAATGTACTAATTGTGTAATAAAACTCCATTGTTTTGTAATATGTTTTATTTAAAAGTAAAAGATGGCAGCATACAACTAGTGCAATATTTGACAGTTTTTTGATAAACTAACACATCAATATCTGATTCGATGACTGTAGTAGCAAATCTCAATGAATTCTCAAGGTGCTCATCAGATATTTTGGTTCTAATTTTGTCCTTTCTGCGCGTCATCTTTGAAAATAGTTGCTCGCTTTCGGTGCTGCTGCCAAAAACTGGAAAACTGATGACATGAATAAGGCGTGATTGTGAAGAGTGGGATATTTTTCTTTGGGAAGATAAAACTTATAAAAGTCCAGTAAGAAGACACTGTCAAATTTTTCTTCAGCCACATGTGTTTGCTAAGTGCAAGCATACAGTATTTTTACAAAAACATCCCAAAAAAGTCAACATTGCTAAGTACATTTATGATTTTGTGTTGGGCACTCATAGCCATCTTGGGCCGCATGCGACCCTTGGACCGCAGGTTCGACACCCTTGCTTTTAAGTGAAGGTCTGCTTGTGGGCAGTGTGGAGCAGGCTCATACTTGCTGACTCCTCCAAGCTGCCAGCACCAGGCAGTGTAAGCGGGGTCACTCACCCTGCATGTGAGGGTACCTTTTCACGTGGAATGAGCTCATCAATGTCTGGGACCAGGCAGAGACTGCGGTCATGTGAAGAATCGAATTAAGGCAGTTCCCTGACTTAGGGATGAGCCTTCACTCTGTGCAGCAATTAAAGTAGAGTTCCACTAAAGAGTAACTTGTCCTATGTCACTATACACTGTAACTTGTATGTTTGCATTAGGAGGGATGTGCTGAGAGTGCGCCCACTCCACCAGTCCAGCGTACCTCTGTTACCTCACTTCCAGTAACAGAATGAGATCTCGCCATGCACATAGTGCAGACCTAATGCGTGCACTTGTAAACAACTTTATTGTTTCTTGCCTTGCTGAGTTAACCCCTTGCAACTGACCTGCTTCATATGTGCTTTATCGACGCAAAGTAGTGTAGTGTATCTGCCATGGGACACTCATGCACTCCTTTAGTGACTTCAGACCAGGCTCGGGAAACAGTTCACAAACTTTATTTAAAGTTCTGCAGCATAACAAGCTATGAGTGTGAGTGTGTCACTTGCCACTGTTGCCTGCCACCAGATGCAGCTTGTCATTTGCCACCATCACCTTCCACCAGATGCAGCGTGTCACTTGCAATCATTGCCACTCGTCACTGCCACTGGATGCAGCTTCCCACTTGTCACTTTAAGGCCAATTTGTAAAGATTTTCTCCAGTGAAAACACTTACATGTATAACTCTTCTTGCAGTATCAGCGGTACAGCATCCGGAGCATCTTGCATTGAAGAATGGGAAAACCGACACATGCACAGTTGCTATACTGCCATCCTATGACAGTCAGAGAGTGGAACAGCAGTGGTGTGAGGCGGGCAGGGAGAAACGATGATGTCATCCCTCTGCTCGCCCACTGCACCTCTTTCAGTGCAGCCTTCATGGCCCGACTACAAACAGGGAACGGAACGGTCCACAGCCTGGGGGTTAGGGACCCCTGCTCTATGGAACGCAGGCACCAAAAACAGTGATATCATTTGCATATATCCAAAATGTTTTACTATTAAAGCCCACATCCAGCTTGGGCATAAGTTTAAAAAAATAAGCCCCCAGCCACTTGTTTCACTAAAAATGTAGTTCCACCTGCATATTACCCCACTCAATAGTCCACCATTGCTTGTCTTTGACAGCCAGATTCATTTGACCATCACTCTTTAAGGCCTGCCCCCAAATCTTGACTTACAGGAGAATTCTGCAGAAAGTGGTGTCATGTTATCACTGCTTAAAAAAATAAGAGGATTATAGGGACCTGTGATGCAGACAGCAGTAAAAAGATGCCCATCCAAAACGAATGAAAAAAATTGCCGGAGTTGCATTTTAAGGAAGCACATAGAAATCTATACAGACTCTAAATTACATATTTTCTTTGTAAAATGTATGACATTGGCAACCCCCATTTTAAAACTATAAGGTCTTATTCACATCTGGCTTGATGGTCTGCAAATAGTACCATTACGCTGGTTGAATGTTTGAGTGAATAACTAAAAATATGCTCATCTATCCTGACCATTGCCACACAATACATTGTCCACTTTTTCCCTACAGACACCAAAATGTGGGCAACTTTGCAGAAATCACAGGAACCTCTCTGACATTAATAGTGCATTCAGTTGTGCTTTTTTTTATAAGGCAACAAAAATTATGAAAATGGAAGGTGGAAAAAGAGCGTGGGTTTTGGTATGAAAGTCGTTATTCATTTCTGCTTAGTGCAGCACAAAAATTGAACCTTTCCCGTGTCTCTTTCTTTACAGCCATAGAAGATCCTGCCACTTTATAAATCAATAATAATACTCTGGTGATGTCATTTGTAATGCATGCACTGTTATGCTTCATGTAGGTCCTTGAACCTTTATAGGTTTGTCACTCAAACATTGATTTATATTAATTAAGATTCCACTAAGAACATTACCTCTTATTGGAGACTCCAGTGTACTGTACTCACTCTGCTTTTGCTTGTCAATGCAATATATTGGCATTTGTTCTGTGGACATCCCATATTGACTAAAATATGGTTTATACTAGTGTGTATTCTCTAGGTGGCTTTTTCTGCTGTCATGCTTAGTAAAAGATCATCATTGTCTGGTATGCTCTATTTATCATCGTCAAGGAATGGATACCATTGTTTTGTGTATTTCCTTTATTTAATAAATGCAGGGCTAAAAAAAATATTGTTTAGCTATGTAAGCATGAAACGTTGCTTAATCTATTTGCCTACTGGGCACTTACACCCCCTTCCTAACCAGGTTAATTTTCAGCTTTCAGTCCTCTCACATTTTGAATGACAATTACTCAGTCATGCAACTCTGTACCCATAGGAAATGTTTATCCTTTTTTCACATAAATAGAGCTTTCTTTTGGTGGCATTTAAACACCACTGTGTTTTTTTTGTGTTATAAATGAAAAAAGAACAAAAATTTTGTAAAAAAAATAGCATTTTTGTTCATTTCAGTTATAACATTTTGCAAATTATTTATTTTTCCTTATAAATTTTGGCCAAAAGTTATACTGTTACATATCTTTGGTAAAAATAACCCAAATCTGTGTATATTATTTGGTCTTTGTGAAAGTTATAAAGTCTACAAGCTGTTTTTCAGTGAGTGAACACACCGTGCATATCTTAATTCGTGTTCCTATTACAGCTGCCCCTCCTGGGGTTAAAAGCATCCAGAGTATGTGCCACTGTGTAGCAATAATGAAAGAAGACCGTCCTTAGTGCTGGCTATGAGAAGATTCCATTATAGTTGTATACCATGGAAGAGAGAGAGGGAGCCCAAATAGCGTGATACTGTTTCAAACTATTTTATTAACAAACGCATGAAAAAGTACTACATACGATAGTATTAACAAAGGCATTTGTTGCTGACACCAATGCTTGTGACAGGAAGTGATGCAAGGACGTATGCTGACTCCGCCCTACACATTTCGTCACTCTGACATCATCTGGAGCATGCATAGTGCTTGCTACAGTCCTTATTTATAGTATTTGGTGATTTGCGGGCTTGATTGATAATTGCGGCTGCCGTTTTCCCAGTGATATTGCGAGACTCGAACTCGAAGCTCATCCCTACTAGAGAGGCCCAACATGCAAGTAGCACCTCCAGGCATACTAGGAGCATAAATTACACACATAATTTCCTGACAACCTATCACACTTTTGAAGGCCCTGGAGCACCAGGACAATGAAAACTCCCACAAAATTAACCCATTTTGGAGAGCAAACACCCCAACGTATATTCTATGAGGCATTATGAGTCACAGCATGTACATACCACAAATTACACTCAAAAATAGATTCTGCTGCTCCTCCTAAGTATTAAGATACCACATGTGTGAGACTTTTACACAGCCTGGCCACATACAGAGGCCCAACATTCAGGGAGCACCATCAGGTGCTCTAGGGACATAAAATTACAAAATGCATTTCCTGACTACCTCTTACACTTTTGTGAGGCACTATAGGGCAGTGATAAGCACTGTAGTGGCACTGATGTGGCATGGATGAGCACTGATGTGGCATGAATGAGCAATGATGTGGCATGGATGAGCATGGATGTGGCATGAATGACCACGGATGAGACACGGATGAGGCCAGATGAGGCACAGATGAAGCATGGATGGGCATGGATGAGACATGGATGAGCACAGTTTTGGCATGGATGAGTCATTGATGTGGCACGGATGAGGCATGAATGTGGCACGGATGAAGGATAGATGAGGTGCGGATGAGCACTGATGTGGTACAGCTAGGAAGAAATGAGGCACGGATGAGACATGGGTGAGGCACAGATGGGCATGAATGAGGCACAGATGGGCATGAATGAGGCACAGATGGGCACGGATGAGACACAGATGGGCAAGAATGAGGCACAGATGGGCATGAATGATGCACCGATGGGCATAAATGAGGCACAGATTGGCATAACTGAGGCACATATGGGCATGAATGAGGCACAGATGGGCATTAATGAGGAACAGATGAGGCATGGATGAGGCATAGATGAGGCACAGATGGGCATGAATGAGGCACAGTTGGGCATGAACGAAACACAGATGGGCATGAATGAAACACAGATGGGCATGAATGAGGCATGAAATAGGCACATATGGGCATGAATGAGGCACAGATGAGGCATGAATTAGGCACAGATGGGCATAAATGAGGCACAGATGGACATGAATGAGGCACGGGTGAGGTACGGGTGAGGCACAGATGAGTACTGCTGTCTTCCTCCTCTCCTCGCACGCTGTACCAATCGGTGTGTACAGCATGCGAGGAGAGAGCTGAACCAGACATGCGCCAGTTTGTTGACAAGTGATCACTCCGTCATTGGATGAAGCGATCATGTGGTAAAGGGCTTCTGTCATTGGCCCTTTACCCCGATTCGTGACGTGCCAGGTCCAGAGGACCCGATGGTCACAGACATTCCCGGGTTCGATTCTGGGAGGATGTCATTGTATCCCCTCCCTAGATAAGCCGACCGCACTGTAGCCGTCATTCAGGTATGGCCTGGTCAGCAAGTGGTTAATAGTTTGTTTTATTTATATTTAAAAGCAACAGGTGGAACCTCAGCATATTTTTTTTATATTTAGTTGTCGTCTTACTGGAAAATGTCTGTGGTTCACAGAGCTCAAACGCTCATGCATATGTATGCACCTATCACTGAATGTTTTAGAGCAGTGACCGGGCCTTTTCTGGCACTGTTTACATGTAACAATCAGTATTTTTTGCTAGAAAAGTACTTAGAACCCACAAACATTATATATGTTTTAATGCTGAGACCATAGAGAATAAATTGGTGGGTTTTGCAATTTTGTTATGTCACATGATATTTGCGCAGCGTTTTTTCAAATGCAGTTTTTTTGGCGAAAAATACACTTTTTGGAATTGTAATACAAAAAAAAACATACTACATAACCCAATTTTTTGGTAAAATATAAAAGATGATGTTACCCCACATAAACAAATACCAAACATGTCACGCTTCAAAATTGCGCACACCCGTGCAACAGCGACAAACAGTGTAAAATTTACTATCCATAGGCAAAGCTTTAAAAGCCTTTACAGTTTCCATTTTAAACTTACAGAAAAGGTCTGGTGCTAGAATTACTGCCCATGATCTGATGTTTGTGGTGATACATCACATGTGTGGGATGATTGCTGTTTGTGTGTGTGCAGTACTTTACATTTTTTTTATAATTACATTTTTTTTTCTACACTGTTGCGTAAATTTTTTTTTTTTCGATCACTTTTATTGCAGTTACAAGTAGGGATGAGCTTCGTGTTCGAGTTGAACCCGTGTTCGACTTGAACATCGTCTGTTCGAACGTTCGCCGAATTGCGAACGATATGGGCCGTTCGCGCCAAATTCGTGTGGCGCGTCACGGCCCATAATTCACTGCGGCATCGCAGTGCATTGCTGGCTGATGATTGGCCAAGCATGCACTATGACCCGCATGCTTGGCCAATCACAGCACCGTCAGTAGAGAGAGCTGTAATTGGTCAAAGCCAGGGTGGCTTTGGCCAATTATGGCTCAGGGGGTTTAGAACACGCCCCACACTATATAAGGCCGCCTGCACGGCGGCCTTGTGTAGTGTGTTCCGGCGTGCTTAGAGAGAGTTAGCTAGATTAGGCAGGACAGTCAGTGAGTTAGCTGCACTTACAGTGTATTGTGTATATATATGCATCCCAGGTGTTGTATATATATATATATATATATATATATATATATATATATATATATACACTGTATTCAGTTTAGCTAGATCCGTTCCTGCTATCTTCCTACTGACAGGCAGGCTTGTCTTGTTACAGTATTTACAGCTACCTGAAGAAAATTGCTGGTGTTCTTTTGATCCTATTAGTACCACATTCAGGCAGCTAGACTATTTACAGTTAGTGTAGTGCGTCCGTTCAGTTAAAGCTACAAGTTAGTTTAGTGTGACCTCTGCACAGTGTTCAGCTAAAACTACAAGTTAGTGTAGTGCGTCCTCCTCACAGTGTTCAGCTAAAGCTACAAGTTAGTTTAGTGTGACCTCTGCACAGTGTTCAGCTAAAGCTACAAGCTAGGGTAGTGCGTCCTCTTCACAGTGTTCAGCTAAAGCTACAAGTTGGTGTAGTGCGTCCTCCTCATAGTGTTCAGCTAAAACTACAAGTTAGTGTAGTGCAACCTCTGCACAGTGTTCAGCTAAAGCTACAAGTTAGTGTAGTGCGACCTCTGCACAGTGTTCAGCTAAAGCTACAAGTTAGTGTAGTGCGTCCTCTGAACAGTGTTCAGCTAAAACTACAAGTTAGTGTAATGCGAGCTCTGCACAGTGTTCAGCTAAAGCTACAAGTTAGTGTAGTGCGTCCTCTGAACAGTGTTCAGCTAAAGCTACAAGTTAGTGTAGTGCGTCCTCTGAACAGTGTTCAGCTAAAACTACAAGTTAGTGTAATGCGAGCTCTACACAGTGTTCAGCTAAAGCTACAAGTTAGTGTAGTGCGTCCTCTGAACAGTGTTCAGCTAAAACTACAAGTTAGTGTAGTGCGTCCTCTGAACAGTGTTCAGCTAAAACTACAAGTTAGTGTAATGCGAGCTCTGCACAGTGTTCAGCTAAAGCTACAAGTTAGTGTAGTGCGTCCTCCTCACAGTGTTCAGCTAAAGCTACCTGTAGAAGGTTGGTGGTGTTTTCCTGATCCTATCACTACCGCAGGCAGCTAAATAAGCTACAAATTATTTTTTTCCGAGCTCTGCACAGTGTTCAGCTAAAGCTACCTGTAGAAGGTTGGTAGTGTTTTCCTGATCCTATCACTACCGCAGGCAGCTAAATAAGCTACAAGTTATTTTTTTGCGAGCTCTGCACAGTGTTCACCTAAAGCTACCTGTCCAAGGTTGGTGGTGTTTTCCTGATCCTATCACTACCACAGGCAGCTAAATAAGCTACAAGTTAGTTTTTTGCGAGCTCTGCACAGTGTTCACCTAAAGCTACCTGTAGAAGGTTGGTGGTGTTTTCCTGATCCTATCACTACCGCAGGCAGCTAAATAAGCTACAAGTTAGATTTTTGCGAGCTCTGCACAGTGTTCAGCTAAAGCTACAAGTTAGTGTAGTGCGTCCTCCTCACAGTGTTCAGCTAAAGCTACCTGTAGAAGGTTGGTGGTGTTTTCCTGATCCTATCACTACCGCAGGCAGCTAAATAAGCTACAAGTTAGATTTTTGCAAGCTCTGCACAGTGTTCAGCTAAAACTACAAGTTAGTGTAGTGCGAGCTCTGCACAGTGTTCACCTAAAGCTACCTGTAGAAGGTTGGTGGTGGTTTTCCTGATCCTATCACTACCGCAGGCAGCTAAATAAGCTACAAGTTATTTTCTTCCGAGCTCTGGAAAGTGTTCAGCTAAAGCTATCTGTAGAAGGTTGGTGGTGTTTTCCTGATCCTATCACTACCACAGGCAACTAAATAAGCTACAAGTTAGTGTAGTGCGAGCTCTGCACAGTGTTCAGCTAAAGCTACCTGTAGAAGGTTGGTGGTGTTTTCCTGATCCTAAAAAGGGAACTGAGTGAACCTATCTATGTGAGCGGCTCTCCATCGGGTATTTTACCGTCAGTTTTACTAATCCTTTACTCATATTGTGGTTTTGCGCACTGGTTCTCACATATCCGTTTTCCTGATCCTATCACTACCGCAGGCAGCTAAATAAGCTACAATTTAGTTTTTTGCAAGCTCTGCACAGTGTTCACCTAAAGCTACCTTTCGAAGGTTGGTGGTGTTTTCCTGATCCTATCACTCCCGCAGGCAGCTAAATAAGCTACAAGTTATTTTTTTGCGAGCTCTGCACAGTGTTCACCTAAAGCTACCTGTCGAAGGTTGGTGGTGTTTTCCTGATCCTATCACTACCGCAGGCAGCTAAATAAGCTACAAGTTAGTTTTTTGCGAGCTCTGCACAGTGTTCAGCTAAAACTACAAGTTAGTGTAGTGCAAGCTCTGCACAGTGTTCAGCTAAAGCTACCTGTAGAAGGTTAGTGGTGTTTTCCTGATCCTATCACTATGGCAGGCAGCTAAATAAGCTACAAGTTAGTTTTTTGCGAGCTCTGCACAGTGTTCAGCTAAAGCTACCTGTAGAAGGTTGGTGGTGTTCTCATACTACAGGCAGGCAGTTGATTTTGCTAGCTGCAGTATCAGTATATATATATAAATATATATATATATATATATATATATATATATATATATATATATATATATATATATATATATATATATATATATATCCCAGCTTTGTGCAGCTACAGACCATTAGTATGTCTGGAAGGCCAACAAGGAGAGGCAGACAGTCACAAGCCAATAAAAGAGGACAAGCAGGCTCTGTGTGTGCATCCTCATCAGCATGTGGCCGTGGGACACGCTTGGTCTTTTTTTCGGCAGCTGGCCGTGTTGAGGCGCAACATGCAGAAGACTTGGTCGAGTGGATGACCAAGCCGTCCTCATCCTCCTCATCCTCTCTCACCCATGCTCAGGGTACTTTGTCTGGCAAAGCAGCTGCCAAGGCGGCCTTTTCCCTTGGCTCAATGGCATCAGTGACTCCTTCCCTAGCCCCACCATGTCCTCCTGAGGAGTCCCTCGAACTGTTTGACCACAGTGTTGGGTACATGCTCCAGGAGGATGCCCAGTGTTTAGAAGGCTCTGATGATGATACTGAGCTAGATAAAGGCAGTAACGTGAGCACGGACAGAGGGGGTGCCCAAGAAGGACAGCAATCTGGCAGTCATGCTCCCCCTGCTGCAGCATACTGCCAAGTTTGCTCCAGTGATGAGGAGGGAGGGGATGATGAGGTCACTGACTCAACGTGGGTGCCTGATAGGAGAGAGGAGGAGGAGGAGGCACATCACCAACTAGGCAGGATGCCCTCCAGGGGCCAGCCTAAGGGAAGCACACTGACTGCATCACACCCCAAAGCTCCGCATGTGCAGGGCGCTGCTGTCTCTGCACGTTATTTCAAAAGTTCTTTGGTGTGGGCCTTTTTTGAGACAAGTGCATTAGATTGCACTGCTGCTATTTGCAACATATGTCTCAAGCGTATCTCGCGTGGCCAAAACATCTCCCGCTTGGGCACCACATGCTTGACCAGACATATGTTGACCTGCCATGCAGTTCGTTGGCAAGCATATCTAAAAGACCCACACCAAAGAACAAAGAGGACCTCTCCTTGCTCCTCATCAGCTGAGATCTCCAACCCCACTATACCTTCAGTCCTCTCTGAGACCTGCACTGAGAGGAATGAAGGTGTAGAATTAGGTGTGTCACAGCCAAGTACTTGTGGGCAATCTGCTTTCTGTACACCGACGTCAGATTGTACCAGGCAAATTTCCCTGCCCCAGCTGCTGCACCGCCAAAAAAAGTTCGCTCCCAGCCATCCACATGCCCAGCGGTTGAATGCTAGCTCGGCAAAATTGCTAGCACTTCAACTGCTGCCTTTTCAGTTGGTAGACTTTGCCCCCTTCCGTGAGTTTGTGGAATGTACAGTTCCTCAGTGGCAGGTACCCAAACGCCACTTTTTCTCATTGAAGGTGATTCCGGCTCTCTACTGGCATGTGGAAGGCAATGTCCATGCCTCGCTGGACAGGTCGGTCAGCGGTAAGGTGCATATTACCGCAGACTCATGGTCCAGCAGGCATGGACAGGGATGTTACCTAAGTTTCACCGCGCATTGGGTGACTCTGTGGCCAGCTGGGAAGGATGCAGGGCAAGGTGCAGTAGTGTTGGAGGTTGTTACGCCATCACGCCTCCAAAATGCCACTACTAATGATTGTGACACACCTCTCTCCTCCACCCCCTCCTCTTCTTCTTCCTCCATGGCCTCTTCCTGTGCTTTGTCCTCGGAACCAGCGGTGATCCGTAGCCGTTCAAGGGGCTACACAAGTATGCAGGCCAAAAGATGCCATGCGGTGCTTGAGCTTGTGTGCTTGGGGGACAGGAGCCACACTAGGGCAGAGGTTCTGTCAGCTCTGCAGGGGCAGGTTCAGAGGTGGTTGATGCCATGCCAACTTATGGCAGGAATGGTGGTTTGCGACAATGGCACCAACCTCCTCTCTGCCCTCCGATAGGGACAAATGACCCATGTGCCCTGTTTGGCTCACGTCCTTAACTTGGTGGTGCAGCAGTTCTTGGGCAGGTACCCGGGCTTACAGGATGTCCTGAGGCAGGCCAGGAAAGTTTGTGTGCATTTCCGCCGGTCATATAATGCCAGTGCTCGGCTGCCTGACCTCCAAAAGGAGTTTAACCTGCCCAAGAACCGCCTAATCTGTGACATGTCCACCAGGTGGAACTCAACGTTGGCCATGCTGCAGCGGCTGCACACGCAGCAGAGGGCCATCAGTGAATACCTGTGCAACTATGGCACCAGGACAGGGTCAGGGGAGCTTGTTTTTTTTTCCCCATGCCAGTGGGCCTTGATCAGGGATGCATGCACTGTCCTATCACCATTTGAGGAGGCCACGAGGATGGTGAGCAGTGACAGTGCATGCATCAGTGGCACTATCCCCCTTGTCCACCTGTTGGAGCACACGCTGCATGGAATAATGGACAGGGCACTTGAGGCAGAACAGAGGCAGGAAGAGGAGGACTTCCTTAGCTCTCAAGGCCCCTTTTATCCAAACAGTGTTTCTGCGTGCCCACCGATCACACAGGAAGAGGACGAGGAGGAAGAGGATTGTGTCAGTATGGAGGTGGAGCCTGGCATTCAGCATCAGCAGCAGTCTTTAAGAGATCAGTCCCAAGAAACACATGGACTTGTACGTGGCTGGGAGGAGGTAGCTGTGGACCATGTCGTCCTTAGTGACCCAGAGGATTCCGGACCGAATGCCTCAGCAAACCTACGCTGCATGGCCTCACTGATCCTGCAAAGCCTGCGTAAGGATCCTCGTATTCGTGGTATCAAGGAGAAGGACCAATACTGGCTGGTAACCCTCCTTGATCCACGTTACAAGGGTAAGGTTGCGGACCTTATCTTGCCGTCTCAGAGGGAGCAGAGGATGAAACATCTTCGGGAGGGCTTGCAGAAAGGTCTGTGCAACGCGTTCCCAGAGACTGGGAGGTTACAAACTCCTGTTTCTGGACAACGTGTTGCTGAGGCTTCGGTCAGTCAAAGAAGGAGCGGTGGAGAAGGTGGCCGTCTGACCGATGAGTTCAGACAATTTTTTAGTCCGCAGCCCCAAGGTATGATCGGTTCCAGCAACCATCGCCAGCGTCTGTTTTACATGGTGCAGGAATACCTAAGGGCAAGATCTGACTTGGACACCTTTCCCACCTAAAATCCTCTGGGTTACTGGGTCTTGAGGGTGGATCACTGGCCAGAGCTTGCACAGTATGCAATTGAGCTACTGGCCTGTCCTGCATCCAGCGTTCTTTCGGAACGCACATTCAGTGCTGCTGGAGGCTTTGTAATCGACCACAGGGTGCGTCTGTCCACCGTCTCGGTCGATCGACTGACCTTCATAAAAATGAATCAGTCTTGGATCACCACCAGCTACCAAGCACCTGATGCTGATGTAACCGAATAATTTTTTTTGAAATCTCAGATCCCTTCAAAGACTGCCTATGCTGATGCTGAGTGACTATCCTGAGTAATTATCCTCTTCCTCCTCAATGATCACGCTGATGTCTTGTAAGAACATTTTTGGTTCTGAGCGGCACCACCAGTGCCTAAGGCCCAATTTTTCAGCTCCTGTTTAACAGGGGCGTGTAATTACAATTTTTGATGCAATACTTTGCAGCAGGGCTTGTTCCTGCGTTCCAACTAGAGTATCTGTGAGAGGTTGCAGTGTTGTGGCACCAGTGCCTAAGGCCTAATTTTTCAGCCCCTGTTTAACAGGGGCGTGTAATTACAATTTTTGATGCAATACTTTGCAGCAGGGCTCGTTTTTGCGTTCCAACTAGAGTATCTGTGAGGGGTTGCAGTGTTGTGGCACCAGCACCAGTGCCTAAGGCCCAATTTTTCAGCCCCTGTTCAACAAAAGCATGTAATTACAATTTTTGATCTAATATTTCACAGCAGGGCCCGTTTCTGCGCCCACCAAGAGCGAGTGAGGACTTACAGTGTTGTGGCACCAGCACCACCACCACCACCAAAGGCCCAATTTTTCTGCCCCTGTTCAACAGGGGCATGTAATTACAATTCTTGATCTAATATTTCACAGCAGGTTATAGGACAGGCCCCTACTTTCAAACATCCAACTTACAAACGACTCCTACTTGCAAACGGAAGGAGACAACAGGAAGTGAGATGAAATCTACCCCTAGGAAGGGAAATTCTCTCCTGTAAGAGTTAATATGGGAAAAACATTTCTCCTTTCCACTGATGCTTTATCACCAATCCTTGTTTCACAAAAAACCCAAATTTTCAAAAAACATTTGTCATTGGGACAAAAAGTGAGGTGAAATCTTCTGAAGAGGAGCACAGACAGCAAAACAAATGTCACAGGGGTGATAACCCTTCCCTATGTTTTCCAAAAAGCTTAAAATAGATTTTTTTGGCTGGAGCTAAACACGTTAAAAATGTACCAGTTCAATATTACAAACAGATTCTACTTAACAACAAACCTACAGTCCCTGTCTTGTTTGCACCGCCTGTATACTGCTGTTCAGAGTATATAGGGCCTGGTGGCCCCACGCCTTTCCTTTTTTTAATTTGGGTGCGGGGTTCCCCTTAATATCCATACAAGACCCAAAGGGCCTGGTAATGGACTGGGGGGTACCCGTGCTGTTTGTCTCACTGATTTTCATCCATATTGCCAGGACCCGACATTACATTAAAGCCGCAAGCAGTTTTAAATGACTTTTTTTCCCAAAAATGACATTTTGTGCAGGGACTGTTCTAAGCATGGGAAACACGCGCCACTTTACAGGAATACTATAGACACCCCCCAGGTATGATATTTAAAGGAATATTTCACTTTTTTTTTTTACTTTAAGCATCATTAAAATCACTGCTCCCAAAAAAACGGCCGTTTTTAAAAGTTTTTTTGCATTGATACATGTCCCCTGGGGCAGGACCCGGGTCCCCAAACCCTTTTTAGGATAATACCATGCAAATTAGCCTTTAAAATGAGCACTTTTGATTTTGAACGTTCGAGCCCCATAGACGTCAATGGGGTTCTAACGTTCGTGCAAATTTTCGGTCCGTTCACAGGTTCTGGTGCGAACCAAAACGGGGGGGGTGTTCGGCTCATCCCTAGTTACAAGGAATGTAAACATCCTTGTGACAGAAATAGGCATGTGATGGGTGCACTGTATGTATTGTGTACACCCCCAGGAAAGTACAATAACGAAAGTGCAGAATGCGAAAACCGAAAGATCCGACATAAACAAATGCTTTATTTTCATTGCAACAACAGTTCAATATAGATAGGAGATTCAAAATGACGCTGACAATAACAATGTGTGTCTATCGAACCTGTGGTCGAATGTGCCTAACTTTAACTCTATTAGTCCAAGATTATTTGACATAGAGAGAAAAGATTTGACATAGAGAGAGAAGATTAGACATAGAGAGAAAAGATTCGACATAGAGAGAAAAGATCCCTACTGGAATTGGGTGGGGGAAGTAAAATAAAAATAATGATGATGATGAATGTTATTGGCCGATTGTAACCAAAGAGGAAGGGCAGTAAAATAGCTAGAACTAACTACACACGTACAGCCAACTTACTGTACTTTCACTTACAATTTGCTAGCAGAGAGAGACACACACACTGAATCATTTCAGAAGACAGTCAATCTTAGCTAGTCCATTTGTCAGAGAACCTGAATTATTTAGCAATTAAGCATAAGCACAGCAGCAGAACAATAGTGAAGCAAGCTACAGTTCAACTTAACTTTTTCATAATAATCTGCTGCTATTCTGTTAGTGTTGTGAACTTGATACTGATCTAGTGTTGCTAGTGTTGTGATAACTTCAGAGAGTGCCCATGTTGTGGGGGGGGTTTATTATTATAGATTCTATATTATAATGCCATATCAATATCTGACACAATGTTGGATGCCGCGCCCACCATTGCACTTGGAAATTGAGAAACGAATGTGAAAGTTGGCTGACTGTTGGGGTAGAATAGACCATTTAACATGAACGACGAAGATTTGACAAAGCAACAAAAAACATACAAACGTCGAATCTTTGGCTTATGTTGTCTGTCGAAAGTTCTAGGAAGATTTGACGGAGCAGCTAAACTGTACAACGCTGCAATCATACATTTCCGGTCAAATGCATCTGCCCATAGGCTATAGAAAAATTCTAATGTTGGTTGACTAGTAAAATAATTAATAAAAATAATTATTACTAGTCATACAACATTAGAATTCTACTACAGCTAGCTTGTAGGCGGAAAATTCGACCTGAAATGTACACGTACAGTTTAGCTGCTCCCTCAAATCTTCTTTGAACATTCGACAGACACCATAAGCCTTCAATTACAGATTTGACCTTAATTAATTTGGATTTTCAGACAAACGCAATTTTTAACGAAAAACTAAGTAAATTAAAATTAATTTCAGGAGTAACTAAATACATTTATTTTCCAGACGAAAACTAAATTCCGAAACGAAATATTTCAGTGTGCACATGTCTAATGATGGACTTTTTAAAGATGTCTTTAGCACTTTTTAGTGCAGCTTCTTTATGTAATAATGTAGAAGATAATAAAAACCTGAGCTATGGTTTCATGATGTGATCAATAAAAAACTTTGCAGTTTTTACTTATCTTATTTGTTAACCTTTTACCTCGGTACAGAGCCTTTAAATTTCCCTGTTTTTGGGAGAAAAATTCCTTTGTGTTTGCACATTAATATAAGATGTGGCAACAGGGTCTCAGGGTCACCAGCAGGATAGGTTTGTACTACAGTTGCATTGTGACACAAAGGGGTGCAGCGGTGCAAGGTAGCCAATCAGCTTCTAACTTCTGCTTGTAAGAATTGAGGTGTGAAGGTGCGGAGACAATTGCCGCCACTTGCCTGCTCGCACGTACACGCCTGAGAATTGGGGGTTAGACTATTTCGGCACTTGATAATTGATCACAATTGATAAGTCATAAAAAAATATAAATTTTAATAAGTATATTACAAAAATACACAGACAATATTAACCCTTTCATCACTAAGCCTATTTTTGAAATTTGGTGTTTACAAGTTAAAATCCGTATTTTTTGCTAGAAAATTACTTAGAGTTCCCAAACATTATATATATTTTTTTAGCAGAGAATCTAGAGAATAAAATGGCGATTGTTGCAATATTTTCTATCACACGGTATTTGTGCAGCGGTGTTTTAAACGCAAATTTTTGGAAAAGGGACAATTTCATGAATTTTAAAAAATCCAAACAGTAAAGTTACCTCAATTTTTTTGTATAATGTGAAAGATGATGTTACGCCGAGTAAATAGATACCAAACATGTCACCCTTTATAATTGCACGCACTCGTGGAATGGCGACAAACTACGGTACCTATGAATTTCCATAGGCGACGATTTAAAATTTTTTTACGGTTACCAGGTTTGAGTTACAGAGGAGGTCTAGGGCTAGAATTATTGCTCTCGCTCTGATGATCGCGGCGATACCTCACATGTGTGATTTGAACACCGTTTACATATGCGGGCGCGACTTCCGTATGTGTTTTCTTCGCTGCGCGAGCTCGCGGGGACAGGGGCACTTTAAAAAAAATTTTTATTTTTTTTTTATTTATTTTATTTATTTTTTTACTTTATAAATTGTGTTTTAAAAAAATTTTTTTTTTTTTTACTTTTATTGCTGTCACAAGGAATGTAAACATCCCTTGTGACAGTAATAGGTGGTGACAGGTACTCTTTATGGTGGGATGGGGGTCTAAAAGACCCCCATCCCTCCTTTACACTTCAAAGTATTCAGATCACCGAAAACGGCGATTCTGAATACTGTGTACTTTTTTAAATTCGGCGCCATTGGCAGCCGAGTAAACGGGAAGTGACGTCATGAGGTCGCTTCCGCGTTTACAACGAGAAGGCTGGAACGAAGCCGCCCACAGCTTCGTTCCAGCCCGCCCCCAGCCGCCGAAGGTACCTGATTGGACACCGGGCCTCCTGATCGCACGGGAGGCCCGGTAACAGCGGCGGGAGGCGGCGGGAGGGGGGGATGTCCCCTTCCGCTCCTCCGGTATAACAACCGAGCGGCTTTTAGCCGCATCGGTTGTTATACTCGGGTAGCCGATCGCCCGCTGTAAACAACAGCAGCTGCGGGCATCATCCCGGTATAACCCCGGAAAGCCGAGTACGCATATCTGCGTACGGTCGGCGGGAAGGGGTTAAAAAACAATCATGTATACACCACAGTTAACGAATTACTAATGGGTGTCCCCGTAAAGTTTCTGTTGGGGGGGTGTACATAAAATTTCTCAACCGATTTCGCAGTGAAGACCGCTTCTTCAGGAAGGTTTGGTCTATAAAACAATTCATATTTTTTAAAACAATGTACAATATACAGCAAAGCAGTCATTAGAACAATGTAATACATTACATAATTTCAAAGTAGAAGACCAGCTCACCCACTCAGACGGGGTCAGTAAAATGACAGGACCCAAACAATTCCCCCCACGGCGGACATGGGGGATTGTAGAAACAGAATCTGGTTGATGAATAATAAAAAATAAATATAAAGAACTTATGGAAGTTTTTGGAGTGCACACCAGGGTGTGATGGGGGGTGAACGGAAAGAAGGAGTGAAAGGAAAGTGAGAATGGGTGCAGGACGGAGGGGGGAGGGAGAGTGAGGGGAGAGGAGAAAGTAGGAGGGGAAAAGGAAAGAGAAGGAGGAAGAGAATGAGGAAAATGGTGGGGGACCCACAAGCCGTCCAATTGACCAAAGATAATGAAAATATATAAAGATATATAGGAATGCTGGAACTCACCAGATATTTAATTTGTCGATTGTAATTGCATGGGCTGAATGTACCAGGTACGGTGTATGCCAATGGTGAAAAAGTAAAGATACTCCCAGAGTCAAATAGTTGACACTTGAGCTTAGGGATGTAGTGAGTCTCACACTAGCTGTATAAGATCCCAGTGACAAGCAGTCTGTGAAATATAATGGTACAAGAGATCAAAACACTGAAGGTTGGGAGCAAGGAGGGGCAAGGGAGGGAGAATAGAGTGAGAGAGGAGAGGAGTGAAGACAGTATGGAGGATGTGAGGGAGAAGGAAGTACATCCCTATACCCCTCTCCAAGACACACCAACCTTCAGGTGAGACAATCTCCCACAGCAGTCCAGCAAGAAGAGTCTGTTAAAGCTCACACAGCAGTCCACCATAGAATGCTGTATGAGCTCCCCAACCCTGACGGCGTCAGATAAAGCCGCCGTGGGCGGCGTCTGACGTCACAGGGTCTGTTTACCCGCACTTCGCAGGTGCACAAGGGTGTGCTACTGCGCAAACGCGTGCTGATGCAATCTAAGGACCGAAGGGTCCAGGACAATATAGTGCAAGCAGGGGAAGAGGTTTCCTGCCAGGGTAAACACATGTCCGCCGGGGGGAGAAGGGGCCAGGGTACCTGAAGAATACAGCAGTGCTGAGGACCAGGGTACAGCGAATCTCCTTAACAGCAAGGCAATGTATTAAGCAGATTAAATAGCGAACCTAATAAAAAACTGTAAAGAGTAATTATATAGACTTCTGGGGATATAGTGCCCAGTGAGTTACTAACCCTAACACATGAGTTTGAATACATGATATAGATATAGATGAAGTGGCATTGTGCGATCTCGACAATAATAAGGCAGATGATAATGGAAGGTGAAAAAAGGGGGGAGGGAAGGGGGGAAAAATTAGACAGAGGGAAAAGGAGGGATATTGTTGGGGGGACGGGAAAAATTCACAAAAATGGTTTGTACGACACCATTTCGTTAAGGACAGGGGGACGAGTAGCATTGAGCCACTCTATCCATAATGTTTCCCTCTGCAGGATTGTGCGATCCCAAATGCCCCCCCTGGGGCTGGGTTGCACCACCTCCAGGACTGAAAACTGTGAAAAGTGTCATATCTGTGATGGAGTCCAATATGTCTACCAATCGTAGTCAGTTTACCACCCTCGAAATAATAGAGGTGGTCACCAATCCTCTGCCTAAGTTCTTGAATGGTCTTTCCAACATAAAAGGCCTTGCAGGTACACAACATCAAATAAATGACCCCTCTGGTGCCACAGTCTGCAAACGTTCGGGGGGCAAAGAGTTCGCCATTGGGTAAGACAAACCGTTTACCCTCGCAAACCCAGGGGCAGTGGGGACAGTCACCACATCTAAATGTGCCATTGTGTCCTCTCCTGGGAGGCTTGGCTTATGTATAGTGACTGGAGGTTAATTGGCCACGTAGGGAACACGCCCTGCGGAACACCAACTCAGGGGCAGGCCGTACATATTTGCCCAAGATATGGTGCTCTGCAAGTAAATGCCAGTTATTGGAAAGAATTTGAAGTACATTGTGGTGAGCAGAATATGTGGTAATAAACCTTACAGGGTCGTTTGAGGAGGGGGGGTTTTTTGCGATTAAATAGTAGGGAGTTTCGGGAGCGCGAAGAGGCTTTATTGAAAGCCTTTCTCAGATTGGTAGGAGAGTGTGCTTGCAGTAAGTGTCGTTCACGTAACACCTTGGCCTGGGTTCTAAAGTTACTTTCAAGCGTACAATTTCTGCGCAAACGCAGATATTGTGCATATGGTATACTGCGCACCAGTGATTTAGGGTGAGCACTGGTGGCGTATAATAGGGTATTGCCAGCCGTGGGTTTGCGGTACAAATCTGTAGGGAGCCATCTTGTTGTTTGATGATATTAAGATCTAGGAATGAAATCTGATCAGTGTCAATTTTGAAGGTGAATTTTAGGTTGAGGTCAGTGCCGATTTTGAAGGTGAATTTTAGGTTGAGGTCATTGTCGTCCAAGATATGGAGGAAGTCCAAAAGTTTGTCCTTCGACCCAGTCCATACTAAGAATAGATCATCTATAAAATGATACCAAAGCAGGGTATCGTCAAGAAAGTCTGCGTATCTATCTTCCGAGTGGACGTGCCTCTCCCAACCACCTGGGTAATGATTTGCACAAGCTGGAGCACAGGAAGTTCCCCTAGGGACTCCCTGGGTCTGCAGGTACAGCTAGTCATTGAAGGTGAAGTAATTTTTAGTCAGAATAAATTGTAGTAGTGCAAGGATGAACTGGTTGAGAGGCCATGTGGTGGTATCTTGCTCGAAAAGAAAGGATCCAGCCATCCGTATGCCCCGCTCAAGGGGGATACTGGAGTAAAGTGTCTCAATATCAACTGCCACGAGCAGGGCATCAGGAGGGATCTGGATCCCCTCTGGATGTTGCAGCAGGTCGGTGGTATCCCTGATGTATGAAGGGAGGCTGCGTACATGAGGCATCAAAAATGCGTCAACAAACTTACTTGCGTTGTCAGTTAAGGAACCTATCCCCAAAACTATAGGTCTCCCTGGGGGGTGTACATTTTTTGTGAGTTTTGGGGAGGGAATAAAAGGTAGGGACACGGGGGAACTTGGGGACCAGGAATTAAAGAGTGTCCTTGTCAATGAGGCCTGAAAGGTAGGCCTCAGTGCAAAGGATCCGGAGCTCGGGCAAAAGACGACACATGAGATTGGGTAATGGGTTGGTACCAGTCGTGGTTATTGAGAATAGTCAAACACATAGATTGGTATTGATTATGTGTCATTAGGAAGATGTTGCTGCCTTTATCATGATTTGAGTGCTTTAATTTGACTATGATCTAGGTTAGAGGAAAAATCCAGCCAATGCTGTTTTTTAAGGTCTCTGATGGTGGCTTGAAGGAATGCCCAAATCTCAGGGCAGGTATTTAAGTCTGGGAATCTACATGAGCGTAATCGAAAGGATTTGAATAGTGATACACTGTTGGACGTGGAAGTATGACTAGATGCATTTAGGTGAGGGTTCTTTGAGGGAGCATACTGGGATGAGGTCCTCTGAAAGGGAATGCTCTGAGAGGAACCATTCTGAGATTGAATGTCCTGAGGGGGGCCAGAGTCCTCAGTTGCTCCCTCATCAAAGAGGAGCATAAGGTCACGGAGAGCCCGGAACTCCTCCATGCTGAAATGCCTGGTGCGCTCCGTGAGCGCACGCTCCAAATTTGAATTAGTGCGGTCAGTGTCAAACATGAACCTGAAGGTGAGATTACGTGCGAATAAGTACAAGTCCTTGATGGTCTCAGTGACTTTGAGAGCATCCAAGGGGCAGAAGCCTAAACCTAATTGAAGCAACGAGGATTCCTCGTTGATCAGTTGGTAGGAAGTGAGGTTTATGATGTTGAGGTTGGCGTCACATTGGGAATGTTTTGTGAAGGTTGTGTGGGTTTGAGTACGTATATGTCTAGATTCCCCTGCCGCTTCTTCAGATCTAAAAAAAATAGATCTTCATTGATCTTAGTATATTTATTAGTCATAAGGGTTGAATTAAGTACTTTCAGGATAGTACCGTGCAGGGTAGAGTGACCCACAGCCCCTTCCAATGGGGTAGTGGTATCAGTTGAAGTTTGTGTAGGGAGTGCACGTGCAGATTTGGGACCTTTTGGGCCTTTTTTATCCTTCTTGGGATTGGCTGGTGGAGTAACTCTGCCATAACGTAGTCTTTTCCGTGAGGAATTGGTTGCTGGTGTGGCATTAGAACGGGCATTGCTTTGAAAGGAAAGAGTTGATGATAAAGACGAATCAGATTCGCCTTCAAAAGTGGGGTTCCTCGCGGCACTAGCCCTAGGGGGGCCCCTTATGCTTGGGTTCTTCCCAGACCATCGGTAGGCATCGGTGAAAGCTATTCTATCCTAAGTTTGCTTTGCTTTTTGACAATGATGTCCTTATTGATTATGTCTAGGCGATCTTTCAACTCTTTCCACTTAGTTTTGAACATTGTATTATCTACTAAGTGGGAGTAGTCAAAGTTTAAACGTTCAATATCCCTATCAAGAATAGTCATATCTTGGGTGTATTGTGAAATGAGTGATCTCATTAAATCAAGACTGCAGTTAGTCAAAATGTTTTCCCATGTTTTTTTTAATTCAACTGATGGATCTTTGATAGTGGGAAAAATGTGGCTTCTCAAGCCAATGCGGCAGATATTCTCTGTAACATATATCTTAAAGTATTTGATGTGCCAATGTAAGTGTGACTTACTTTTCAACAAATTAAACATCTTGGCAAAGAACGTCTTAATATCGTCCTCAATTTTATGGTCACTCAAACATGCCGTCTTAAAGGTAGTCATGAAGGCTGCCCAATCTGTTCCGAGAACGTCCATAGTCAGATTCATCTAGGGGGGAATAACCTTGGGTTGTGTTAGGGTGACAAGACACGAAAGCATTAGTGTTAATAATAGATAGCAAGGTAGAGGCACTCAAAGAGAGCATCAATCGATGTTGCCATCCATCGAGTGGTGCATAGAAAGAATGGGTGTATTGTCCACCCTGTGTATAGAGTAATTAAAGAGTATAGCCTCAAGTACAAAACTAGTATATAACAAATAGGGGTGCCATCATCCAGGTTCGAATGAAAGAATTGAGGGGTGAAGATGCGGAGGCAATTGCCGCCACTTGCCTGCTTGCACATACACGCCTGAGAATTGGGGGTTGGACTATTTCGGCACTTGATAATTGATCACAATTGATAAGTCATAAAAAATATAAATTTTAAGAAGTATAATACAAAAATACACAGACAATATTAAAAAACAATCATATATATATATATATATATATATATATATATATATATATATATATATACACACCACAGTTAACAAATTACTAATGGGTGTCCCCGTAAAGTTTCTGTTGGGGGGTATACATAAAATTCCTCAACTGATTTTGCGGTGAAGACCGCTTCTTCAGGGGGGGTTGGTCTATTCATATTTTTTAATACAATGTACAATATACAGCAAAGCAGTTGTTAGAACAATGTAATACATGACATAATTTCAAAGAAGAAGACCAACTCACCAACTCAGACGGGGTCAGTACAACGACAGGACCCAAACAATTCCCCCCACAGTGGACACGGAGGATTGTAGAAACAGAATCTGGTTGATGATTAATAAAAAATAAATATAAAAAACTTATCGAAGTTTTTGGAGTGCACACCAGGGTGTGATGGGGGGGTGAACGGAAAGAAGGAGTGAAAGGAACGAGAGAATGGGTGCAGGACGGAGGGGGGAGGGAGAGTGAGGGGAAATTGTTTAATTGTTTAATTGTTTAATTAAGGTTTGACCCCAAAGGGTCTCAGGTAAGGCTGATGTCTGTCATTGATTACAGTGGTTTTATATATCAATGTATGATGCACTTCCTTATTGCAACAAATGTTTTACAATTATCCATTGACATGTTGTCAATTTATCACAAGTAGGCTTTATAATGTGCACATGTATTGACTATACCTTTAAAATACCTTTATGTTATGACAGATGTTACATTGAGACAAAATGTGTGTATCATAATGTCTTAACTGTTTCGTTTTATTTGCTTTAACCTTTGAAAAACTAATAAAACAAATTGAAATTAAAAAAATACCTTTATGTTTTTAAAAATAACCAAATACAGCTCACCCAGTCTGAGTTGAAAGGCTTCCAAAACTAGTATGCTGAATTTAATTTGAGAAGCAGGAAACTCCTTAATGTTGTCATAAATACTCCTGGGGGTACATGTACTGCAAGTTGCAATCCAATGGATGACTACATGCTGCATTAAGCTTCTTAGGATTGTGCTCAGTGTGTCTCAGCTTCCTTATACTGTCGTATATTTTCTTAACTCAGGCTGCTACCTTATTTTCCCTTTCTTCCATGCCCACACCACTGAGTCACCTTCAAATGAGTGATGCAGCACTGTATTTGAATCCTGCAGGCACACTTAACTTGGCTTGGTACTATAAACATAACAAAGTATCACTTATTTTAATTTCTATCTGCGCACAACTTATTTCAATAATCTCTGTCTTCCAGTTTTTCTGCACACCTCATTACTGTCATTTTAACTTGTTTCTTTGGATACTTTCCTCTCACTGGTCAATTTGTGCCCTTGATTATAGAAAGGAACCACTAAATTCAGCCAGCCCTCACAGCACAAACATTTACACTGATTGGGACCATCTGCTAAAGATAGAAGCACACAACCCAATTAGCCAAAGATAACCGAGTTAAAATGGAAACTTCCCATGAAAATCTTTAGATCTATTGACCCAACCATAATAACTCAATTTCTACTATTTTCTCAGCCCAAACAGCCTTCTTGCTCTCACTACCATACAACTTTTGGACAGATTTAGAATTTAGCGTCATTCTGTCGCTCACGTCTGTTATGCAAGAAGCATGCCTCCTTCTGTGATCCAGGCCAGATGGAGGATATGGCTTGTTGGTACAGTGACACTCACCAAGAAGATATAAAAGTACATTTCAATGCAGTTAAAAATAATTCCCATCAGCATCTGTCCCTCCTGACTGGGCTGGACAAAGCTAGACTATCAAGGGGCTGTATTACCAAGTGATGAGCAAACATGCTTGATTTTGATTCATGGGCCATTCATCACATTCATTTTGTAATTCTGGAAATTGCAAACTTTAACCTGAGCCCAACTGAAGTCAATGAAGGGTTCATTTTGAAAATTGGCTCTGACCATTTTCTTTTCAAATTTGTTTATTGAATTTTAACAATTAGTATACATAAGTACATATGGTGGCAGCAAAAGATAAGATCACATATATGATAATATTATTGAGTTGTAGTTCCAACATAAACTAAAAGTTGTTTAACTAAAACAATTTTAGAATGGATCTAACTACTCAAAGGATTGTGTCTTACATTGTATAAGAAGATAAAACCAACTTAGACCAGGTTAATATAAGATGACCAGTTTTTAAGTAAAAATTAAAAAGAAAAAAAAATTATTATAGAATCTAAAATCTTATACTACATATTGGAACTATGTACAATTGTTATAATGATAACCAAGGAAATAAAAGTTCTGCTACCAGAACTATTTAAAGAGTAAATTGAAAGAGGAGAGAGAGAATAGGGGGAAAAAGTAGAAGAGAGAAAGAAGATAAAAGAAAAAGTAATCTTAGGTAGGAGAAAAAATAGATAGGGAAGAAAGAAATGAGAGATAGTAGGGGTCCCGGGGTAGTACATGGTAGTAAACACATACCATGAATGCAGAGAATGGAAGTGTAAATCGAGATTACCAAGGTCTTAGTAGGGAAGCATCAAAATTGGAAGGCAAAAAGTGAGTCACCCAGGGATTCCATATATTCTCAAAGTTGGATATTTTATCTTGAGTTATAGTCTCTGTTTTGGCATGGATCATTGCTTGATTTACTCTATTTTTAGTTTCAGCAATTTTTAAGGACAGGGATTTCCAAGCTTTGTTTGTTTTGCAGCTGTAGTGATCTGTAAGAGTTTGAATTGGGGAGGGTGGCAGGTTTTAAGTTTAAAAGTGCTATTGTAGGATCAAGATTGATAGGGATTTCAAACAGTGATGAAATCATAAGAAATACATCTAGGCTCTGCCCATTTTCAAGGCTAAGCAAGGGATTTCAAACCAAAAGTGCTGGACACTGCCCTCGGAGGCATGTGCCAAAGCAAAAAAAAAATGTAAAAAGTACAGCAAAAATTCAGCAGGGAGAGGGTCCTTCTGTGTATGTAGCTTTGAGGGCAACCTTGGAAAAACACTAATCCTTGTAAGTACATGCTTGGGAGTTCCTGTAAACTGTATGTGGTATTACACTAACAGTATGATTCTTAAGGACAGTATCAACAACATCTCTTACTGGCATCACATAATTTGCATGTATGGCATATTTTTTTTAAATATTATTGCTTGGCTTTATTATAGCACCAGCAACACCATAATTCAATGTTACCAACCGTCAGTTTATTTATGGACAGTTTGTAAAAAAACACCCGGATTTCTCCCGTTCGTAAATGTCCATATGAGAGAACCGTTTCTGTAAAACTACAGAGGGCTGCTTCCCCCCCGTGGTTTAATTACATCACTCCTGAGATCCAGTTCCAGATGCCTGCAGCTGCTGCCCATGGTCTGCCGCTGTCAAATTACTGGTTGCTAGGACCACCTGGCATCCAGCAACCAGTGGACTACATGCAGAGGCCCCTAGAATTCAGAGCAGAGGAGTAACTTCCTCCTCCAGACCTGACCTGTGCGGCGGACCATGGCTGGGATCTGGGAAGTAGGTGTGCTGCTGGCCATGGCTTCTCCCCCTTCTCCTTTAGAGCTCCCCCCCTCTTGTCTCTGCTGTGTGTCAAACAGCAGCCTTTTTTGCTGGAGCTTGGCATCGTGCAGAGAAGCCAATCGTTACCTCTGTACTGCCTGCCGGGAGAGGAGAGTGCTCCCGAATGGTGAATGAGGAACCCAGGGTTTTAACCCAACCCTGTACTGCCTGTGTGAGTGCTGGCTGAGGCTATAATTAGAAACCCAGTGTTAACCCCGTGCTGCCTTTAGGGGGGGTGGAAAACAAGCTGATTGGCTTATCAGGATCCCATTGTTTAACCATGTGCTGCCTGTGTGGAGAGAAGACACACTGACTGTCTAATCAGGATCCCGGTGTTAACACTTGTGCTGCCTGTGGGGTAGAGAAGGCCCCCCCATTGGCTAATTGGTATCCCATTGTTTAACCCTGTGCTATACCAGTGTTTCTCAACCTTTTTTCAGCCAAGGCACCCTTTAAAGTTATGCACAATCTCAAGACACCCCATTCTTAAATGTAAACAACAAAACGAATAGTTTTATATAATGCAACAACATCCACACACATAAGACACCCAATGTTGGAGGTGTTTTATTCTTTCAAAGCAAACACAGCAAAGCAAGGGAGAGGCAGACAAGAATGCTGTGCAGGAGCCTGGCGTCCTCCTTAGCAACCGATGACATCATTTGTTGTTTGAACACAGACAGCTAAAAGGTTTTAATGGTGCACAATGAAAACCTGTGGCTTTGTGTAACTAAAAGGCAGGCTTGATGCACCTACTGACTTGTATACAATTTTTGGGCAATTTTTAGGCATTTTGCCAAGGCACCCCTGAAGAAACCTCAAGGCACCCCAGGGTGCCTGGGCACCCTGGTTGAAAAAGGCTGTGCTATGCAGCCCATCTGTTAGGCTAGACAGAGCCCCTTGGTTTAACCCTGTGCTGCCCTGTGAGTGTGGACTTGACATCTGCCCTGTGCTGCCCATAAATATATATATATATATATACAGTGGGGACGGAAAGTATTCAGACCCCCTTAAATTTTTCACTCTTTGTTATATTGCAGCCATTTGCTAAAATCATTTAAGTTCATTTTTTTCCGCATTAATGTACACACAGCACCCCATATTGACAGAAAAACACAGAATTGTTGACATTTTTGCAGATTTAAAAAAAAAGAAAAACTGAACTATCGCATGGTCCTAAGTATTCAGACCCTTTGCTCAGTATTTAGTAGATGCACCCTTTTGATCTAATACAGCCATGAGTCTTTTTGGGAAAGATGCAACAAGTTTTTCACACCTAGATTTGGGGATCCTCTGCCATTCCTCCTAGCAGATCCTCTCCAGTTCTGTCAGGTTGGATGGTAAACGTTGGTGGACAGCCATTTTTAGGTCTCTCCAGAAATGCTCAGTTGAGTTTAAGTCAGGGCTCTGGCTGGGCCATTCGAGAACAGTCACTGAGTTGTTGTGAAGACACTCCTTCATTATTTTAGCTGTGTGCTTAGGGTCATTGCCTTGTTGGAAGGTAAATCTTCTGCCCAGTCTGAGGTCCTGATCACTCTGGAGAAGGTTTTCGTCCAGGATATCCCTGTACCTGGCCGCATTAATCTTTCCCTCGATTGCAACCAGTGGTCCTGTTCCTGCAGCTGAAAAACACCCCCACAGCTTGATGCTGCCACCACCATGCTTCACTGTTGGGACTGTATTGGACAGGTGATGAGCAGTGCCTGGTTTTCTCCACACATACCGCTTAGAATTAAGGCCAAAAAGTTCTATCTTGGTCTCATCAGACCAGAGAATCCTATTTCTCACCATCTTGGAGTCCTTCAGGTGTTTTTTTTAGCAAACTCCATGCGGGCTTTAATGTGTCTTGGCCAGATCTGTGCCTTGCCACAATTCTGTCTCTGAGCTCTTCAGGCAGTTCCTTTGACCTCCTGATTCTCATTTGCTCTGACATGCACTGTGAGCTGTAAGGTCTTATATAGACAGGTGTGTGGCTTTCCTAATCAAGTCCAATCAGTATAATCAAACACAGCTGGACTCAAATGAAGGTGTAGAACCATCTCAAGGATGATCAGAAGAAATGGACAGCACCTGAGTTAAATATATGAGTGTCACAGCAAAGGGTCTGAATACTTAGGACCATGTGATATTTCAGTTTTTCTTTTTTAATAAATCTGCAAAAATGTCAACAATTCTGTGTTTTTCTGTCAATATGGGGTGCTGTGTGTACATTAATGAGGAAAAAAAAAAAATATAACAAAGAGTGAAAAAGAGTGAAAGAGTGAAAAATTTAAGGGGGTACTTTCCGTCCTCACTATATATATATATATATATATATATATATATATATATATATATATATATATATGTATATATATATATATATATATATATATGTATATATATATATATATATATATATATATATATATATATATATATGTATATATATATATATATATGTATATATATATATATATATATATATATATATATATATATGTATATATATATATATGTATATATATATATATATATATATATATATATATATAGTGAGGGCTGAAAGGCTGTAGTGATCCCTTTGGTTGACATCTCTTTGTGTCATAGAGTGTCTCTCCTTTCTCTTCCCCTCCCTCTTGCTCCCCTTATTTTGCCTCTCTTTCTCTATCTTTGTCCACACTCTTTTTCCCATCACTGTGTTGATGGGGGGATTGAGTGATTTTCTTTCCTTCAACCCATGGTTGAAGGAAAGAAAATTGCATAATGTATGGTGCCTTAGTCACACTCCCATTTTTGTGACGCTGACTTTTTATTTGTAAAGCCAGGCAGATTACTTGCCATGGGTATTGTTAATTTTTACATATTGTTTAAATGTTGATTGTGTTTTTGATAGTTTCAAATCTCAGGTTTATCAGTAAAAAATGTGGCTTGTCAAAAAAGTTGTGATGGGTTGACAACACTGCCCCAATCTGATTCATTATTACTGTATAACTAGGAAAACAGATAGCTTTTTCAGGTAGCTGTGGACTACACACCTGATCTCTTTAACTAGCTGTAATAGGCATGAATTGACCTATGGGATTAAGTGCCAGCCGCAACACATCTAAAACGTAATTGAATTTGAACTTAAATTGTGTTCTTCAAAAAAAATAAAAGGAAGCCCTCAACTTCATACAAATTGGCAAGTGCACGACAGTGTGATAGCATAGTTAGTGTACTGGAGGAAAAGTTTAACTTTGAGGAAGGTTTAAAACGAATCTTGGAAAGTATTATTTTATTGAAACGATAGTTGATGCCTGGAATAGACTTCCAGCAGAGGTAGTGAGTTAGTCAACAGTAAATGGCTTTAAACATGCTTAGGACAAACATAGATTTATATTCAGACAAAAAAGTTAACAATAAGAAAAAAACAAACAAGCAAAAAATATGAACAGACTCAATGGACCACTTGGTCTTTTTTTCTGCAGTCACTTTTCTATTTTTCTTCTTTTTCTATCACAGTAGCACACTGCATTTTCCTAAAATATTAATAAAATGTCAAAAGAGAGTGCACCGAAAACCACAACTTCACATTCTATGAATTCCCCTTCATCCCATCCCCTCTCACATCTCCTTATTTTTCCCAAAATATTAAAAAACAAACAAATAAGATTGGCTTTGGGACAGTATTTAAGCTCTTGAACAGCAAGCAAGTTGAAAGAGTTCTGCAGTGTAGGCCTTTTTGAATGTAGCAGCTCCAAATGAAACCATTGTGGTGGAGGCAGCCTCTGCCACCCCAATGCAAAAAGGATAGCACTTATTGTCAGAACAAGGTGCTTGGGCACCCAAGGTATGCTCGCGATCCATGAGCTACTGATTCTAGCAGCTTAGGCTTCAGGTTCTGTCCTTTTTACACCCCTCTGCCAGATCATGGCCTGTGCAGTGTCCAAAAGTCAGGTACCCAGGAGAATTTTTTTTGCCAAGAACGCCATGCCTGCCCTCCACCAGCATATGCATTGGCCCACACTGGACCACGCTTGCAGCACTGTGGTTCACATGCCCACAGACACTGTAAGGATGGGCCAGAATGGTATATCACCTTCATGGCACATCTGGACAAGTAAGATGGTGGCTGGAGACAATGCTGGAGCTGGTATTGCCACCATGTGTCCTGCACCTTGGTGACAGTAACAGCTAAGTTCCTTTTCTTCCCTTAACCTCAGGTTTCAGGTAGTCACTCCTCAAAACCACAAGACTCCACAGCCTATGCAACATACCAGGCAAAATGCTGCCCTGCTGCTTTGCAGCTGATATGTCTGTGGGACAGGAGCTATACTGGGCCATAGACTCTAAAGGCTCTTCAGAGACAGGCAGGCTGAAAACTGGCTGATCCCATGCCAGTTGGTTCTAGGCAAGGTTGTGTTTGACAATAGCACCAACCTTTTGACCATCCTTCAACTGTGTTAGATGTGTCCTGAACATGGTGATTCAGCAATTACTAGTTATGGAACCCTGGCTGTACACTGTGGCAGGCCAGAACAGTGTACAGTTACTTTAGATGGTCATAGCCACTGAGTGTTCTACTAGCTGAAATGCATAAGCTGCCTGCCAACCATCTGATATGCAATACACTCACATGCCATAACATGTTGGTCATACTGCAGCGGGTCCAAACTGGACCATCACGTTAGTGCCATTTGATTTAGAACATATGCAACATCTTCCTATCATACAAAGAGGCAACTAGAATGGTGAGCCACGATGAGATGGGGATTTGTAACATATTCTTTCTGGTGTTCCTGTTGAAGCACACGCTGCATGGTATAATAGACCAGTAATGAACGCACAGCAGTAGTAGACGGGGAACACTTCCTGCTGTTTCAGAGTCACCAAGATTCTTTGCCTACAGCCATCCATCCCTGTGAGGCAGAGGAGGTGTGGGGTGCTGCCAGTTAGGAGGAGTAGGGTTGTGGTGCTGGTGGTAATGAGGAAGAGGGCTGGTGGTGTTGGTGGTGAGATGAAATTTGTGGAGGCTTAAATGGTGATATTTCACTCCTCCGCGATCAAAGTAGAGAAGCATTTTTACTAGGCTCAATTTTTATCAGAAGAGACACCAGTCAGATTTTAATTCAAAACTCAAACAGTAGAGTCAATTTATTTTGATAAAAAAAACAAATATTGTTAAGACTCTATGCACAGTATTTGATCATTTTTGTAAGGCTGCATTTTGAACAAGACACACACCAGCCAACTTTTAGACAAAACATTAAGATTACAAAATGTTTATTTCTCTAGAAAGACAATAAATTGTTGCAATGCCCACAAAAGCAATCAATCTTGTAATAAGCCCCATTATGAAGAGGAACCCCACCAGCCAATTTCTTAAGAGATCAACATTGCAGTGTAATGTCTTCACAGAATTATATCCCAAAATATGTTTGGGCCTAAATACACAGTACTTAAGCATTTGTTCTGGGATCTATTTTGATCAGGACTGCCGCTATCCATTTTACTGGACACCCAATTTTCAAGAGATTCCTCTTCACATCAAAGTGGGAATCCTATGCTTTAGGCACTTGTCTTTATTTGCAGATGTAGAACCTTATAAACCCCTTCTAGCTGCATCTGAATAACCCCTGCTTCAGGCACCATATGTATAAAGTAATGAATCACTTAAGCCACATTTTGAACAGGACCCCCAACAGCTATTTTTAATCTGGAAATCAAGATGACAGTGTCATTACTTGTAGAAGAAAGATCTAGTACCTATGTACACAGTATTAAATCACTTGTTCGAGGCCCCTTTCTCAAACAGACCCACCATAGCATGCTAAAATTTAGATTATGTCATTTATTCGCAGAAAAAGTAGCTCAAGGAATTGCTGTGCCCACAATCACAGTTTAAAATTATTTACACTGGCTGTAAACAGAACATATAATGTAAGTTATTCCCAGGAAAAAAAATTAACCATAATATTGTAGTGAGTTTTCAGTAATAAATTCTTTGTATTCAAATTCTGATTTGAAAAGAACTGCTCACAGCCATTTTTAAAATTAGAAATCAACATTACAGGATCATTTACTCCTAGAGAAAACACCTAAAATATGATAGTATGTTCCTAGATTTAAAATATTTGTGCCTAAGGCACGATTTGAATAGGACCCAATTGTGTAGTCACAATATTCCTAATATCAATTTGTTTATGTTCAAGCTCCAGCTTGAACAGAACCTCTATCAGCCATTTCCAATTTAGAAATCAATGTTACAGTATTATTTATTATCAGAAACATATGCCAAGTATCATAGCAAGTGTGTTCCCATATTTAAGTATATATAAACCCTTACCTTGTAAAACAACCCATTCAGTTTAAAATAGAAATGCAAGGCAAAATGTTTGTATATTTATTATATATATATAGTGAGCTGGGTGTGGAGACTGCAGGGAGGCATGTCAGCAGGAGGCAGACAAAAAGCATTACACTGATTTTCATGTCAGCACAAGTCTGTCCACTAGAGGACAAACAGGTTGTGCTCCTAAGTAGAATGCAAAGAAGAAAACTGGTCATGCCGGAATGGATGTGCTGCCATGTCTAGTGTGGTCAGTTTGGAAAAGGAAAGCAAAGGGGCCTGACAGGGCCACCAAGTATGTCACAAAAAAGAAGCAATGCAAAGAGAACAGGGTACTTTTTAATACAAGTACATGGTACAACAGAAATACTGTATATCAGGAGTCTAAAATGTTGGAGTAACATACTATTTAATTGATGTGCCTTCAAGACCTATTTTTAACAGGATCAACAACAATTATTCTCAAATATAGAAATCAAAATTACAGTATAATTTATTCTCAGAACAACACACCCCAAGTATTGTAATGTACACTGTCTTTAAACATTTTTACTTGACTTCTTTGTCATCAGGACACAAAACAGCTAGCTTTTAAAAATTCAATTTTTTACTGTATTTCTTACATTGTAAACATCCCCCCAAGTGAGGACATGTATGATCTTAAACACCTTCCTGCCCGGCCTATAGTAAAATGATGGCTGGGTGGGACATTCGCCATTCTGGATGGACGTCATATGACATCCTCCCCAGAATGCACCTCTCATAAAAAATTTAACAAGAAAGAAAAAAATATAAAAAAAAATGAAAAATACATTTTTTTTTTTTTTTACATACTGTCACCAGTCAGTGTTCCCGATAACTGCTACACCAGTTATATAATGATGCTGTACTGCATCAGTGATAGTATATATATAAAAAGAAAAAAACATTTTTTTAAATGTTTACATTTTTCAAAAAATTGTGACAAATAATTACAACTTCAAAAAACTCATCATGCCTCTTACTAAATATCTTGGACTGCCTACTTTCCAAAAATGGTCATTTGGGGGACATTTGTAGTGTCCTGGCATTTTTGGTTCTCAAGAAATGAGATCAGCCATCAATGCATCAGGACTGATTTACCATCGTTTGTGGACTCTATGGGGGTCATTCACTATAGTGTCACGCACTAATTAGTGCTAATTACTGCGAATTGGGCTAATCACGCAAATTAGCACTAAAACGGTATTCACTATAGCGCTGGTGAAAAAATACTCCCAAAATCAAATTTACTATAGCTCCCAGAAAACAAATAATGCCCAAACACTTACTCTGCTACAACCTGGAGTAGTGCACATGGAAATAATGTTTAGAGCATAATATGATTGCCCAAATGGTACTGAAATATGTGGTATATTGTTTAAAGATAATCTGCTTTTAAACTTTGTGAAAAAGTGATTTCTACACTGAAATATCTTTAAAAGTCTGAGAAGAGATAAATTCCCCCATCTTTGTACAACTAGGTGCAAGCACAACTGAGCATGCTCAGAAGGCAAACTACTCTCATTGCTTTTTTACAAGGTGCTATAGTAAATACCATAATTAGCACTGGGCTAAAATGTGTTTTTGAGAGTGAAAATCCACGCTATATAGTCCAATGCAAGTTTCAGCCACTGATTATAATGGTACAATTGTAACTTCCCCAAATAAATACTTTGAATTTTGAGATGAAATGTATCTTTCTCTGAAATAAATTTTCCTTGCAACAATGTTGCTTCTTCTTTATCTATTTTATTTTAAGAATGCTAGAATGTGGAATGTGGAATGTTTTGGTAAAATATATTTTTCTCTGTCACTTTCACTTTTTACTCTCCAGCTCACAAAAATCTTTGCCCAAACTCACACAGGCGTCTTTACAAACCACAAACAATAACATTGCTGATGCAAATTTAAAATGAGTCACAGTTTTGTGTGTTGTTTAGTATTTCAAAATAACCAGAATTTTAGCCCAAAAAATGTGATATGTGTACCAACATCAGAGATCAAAATGTCATTCCCAAAATTCAGAGGGTAACACCACTATTCTACACTCACCCACTAAGAACCACCAAATATTACAGATTAAATCAAAAAGCGTGACTCCTGACTGATGTCATTCCACAACCTATAGGTATATGTCCAAAGAAATGCAGTATTTATGTGTATTTATGTGTAGGAGGGTTCTACCACCATTGCAAATCATCTCATATGTTTTCCATGGGCAAGGACAATAATCAGCCTTAACATTTGCCCACCACTGCTAATTGCAGCCTCTTACCAAGCAAAAACTAACCAATTTCGTGATGGTTCAGCATGCTGACAGTAATCACCCATACGGAGCCTTCAAAATACATGGCATATGAAAGAAACAGGTTGTTCAATGGCACTCTGGCCTTCGACAGTACATTAACTCATAGCACCCCTGAGACTTAGGACTGTTTGACAGCACAGAAATACAGCCTCTATACGTGCGGCAGCACAGTGACTAAGTGGTTAGCACTTCTGCTTAGCAGTATACTGGGGTTGATGGTTTTAATCCCAAGCATGCCCCTTCACATAGAAAAGTTGTCTGGCATCCCTATGTTTGTTAAACATAACTCCTGACTCAGGTCCTTCCATTAATTATGTCTAAATGTAGTATTTATGTGTAGGGGGGTTCCACCATCATTGCAAATCGTGTCATATACTTTCCATGGGCAAGGACAAGAATCAGCCTTAATATTTCCCCACCACCACTAATTGCAGCCTCTTACCAAGCAAAAATAACCAATTTCGAGATGGTTCACCATGCTGTAAGTAATCACCCATAACCAGCCTTCAAAACATGGAAACCCAAGAAATGACATTATAAATCAATTAATAAATTATTAATTTGCACCAAATCTAGAACCGTTTGTTTTTGGCCAGATATGGATGTGTTGTGATACTGCACACATATTTTAATGTTGTATGCTGATGATGAATAACATATGCGCTTTGTCAACAATGTGTGTGAAGCAGCCCTCACAAAGTCTTTTCCTGTTTTGTACCCTCTATATGCCCAACAACGTAATGTTTAGATTTTTGGTATCACTGATCATGGCCAGGGCCTCGGACATTTGTTATTTTTAGGTTTAGCCTGCACAGATATATATATGCTGAGACATTCTTTCATTTGTAAAGAGTGTGTATTCCTGATGAACAGGTGTGAACACCTGCACATACAGACGAAAAGTCCGGCCGTGTGTACACAGCATAAGATGAAAATGAAGCTTCATGCTAATTCCAAACATAAGTGTGTGTTGATTTTGTTTGTGTGCTGCCTTTTTTGAGTTTGTATTAATTTTATCTGTTTTTGCTTATAATCCTGCACTTTCTTTTTAGGGGTTTGGGGTGAGCAGTTCTGATCCTCAAAAATGTTTGTCATGGTTATTAGCTTGATTTGTATCCTGCTTTTATAATGTGATTTTTAATGTGTCTACTTTTTAGTGTCCTACCCTTGTAGATTGTAAGCTCCTTTGAGCAGGGCCCTTCTAACTATATTGTCAAATGCTGGAGCATCACTTCCATGCCTTTTATTTTTTGGCCCAAGTATTAATGTACCAAATGTTTATACTAATGTCGAAATAAAAAGTTAATTATTTTATGCCTTGTTTTACTTTTGCAGACTATAAATACATATTTTCTAAATGCAAACTAAACATACCCCTTCAAATCTTTAGTAAATCTAGTTACATAAAAAAAAGTATTTGGTTATGCAAGTCCTTGAGTAGAGAGTGTAATGGGTGGAAGAACCCCCCCCCCCCCAAAAAATCAAACAACCCTACTTCAAAGCTGAATTTCAGGGCTGTATCAATTCTTTTGTGGACTAGGCAAACCATGAAATCTGGCAAATAAATGTGAACTAGCTCTAAGAAACAAACAACCCCCCCCCCAAAAAAAAGCCAACCCCCCAACAAAAAATTGCATTGCAGGAATGCTAATTCGTGGCTACTGTTTGCAAATTCGCCCGGGCCTGTTTTTGACCAAGAAATGCATCATCATGAAAAGGGAAAGGGCATGTACACGCCCCCAGGAAGTGTACTGCTGCTCAGCCTCTAACATGGCTGTGTGACTCCTTTCATGAGAAGAGCAGCTGCTGATATGCAAGGTAAGTGTAGGTGGTGTCTTGTTCTCTGAGTTGGGGGAATGTGCTAGTTAGCTTTGTTTATTTTGGGGGGGCTGTTGTGTGTAGTGATCCTTTGCACACATTCACTTCCTTGGCATGCACTGTGTTGAGTTTGTTACAATGTGATTTTTTTTTATTAATCAGACATAAGATACATGGGACATAACATTACAATAGTGGTTGGTCATAGAGATATTGTTAGTTTTTTGGCTTGAGTAGATTTCTCAAACAAATGCGGATTCATACAATGGGGTTAGATACCATTGTTGCATTACAGTTTGAACAGGCTATTGTCTCCATAACTACAGTACACAAGTAAGAGATTTACTTGTTTGAAGCTTTTTTCAGCTCTCAAACTGAAATAATGATTGTTAGATTACTGTCAGGTGTTGGCTTGATTAGACAATGGGTACATAGATACAGTTTTCAACAGTCCATTGTCTACACAGCTACAGTAAACAGGTATGTTTTCTGTTGTTTGGTAACTATGGTAAACAGCCTGGCACATAAAAGGGGGATTCAGGCATAAGCTAGACACACACACACACCATCATGCTGTAACATCAGAAGCCACTCATGATAGAAGAACAGTGCCTGATGCTCCAGAAGACATTGCCAATGGAGATTACGAACATACATCAACGGGAGATAAATAACTTTTAAGTGTATTTGTACTGTTAGACCATAGGCTGTTCATTTGCTAGGCATTTTTTGCTTGTTATAGATATCTGTCAGTCTTGTATTGTATTCCTAATATTGTAATAGTTTTGTATGTACAGCATCTTTGTATAGTAAAAGCACATTTACACACTGCAGAAATCTCAGCTTCCTTGCTTATACCACAGAGTAACCTTGCTAGATAGACGCAAGCAAAACATTCACACACACGTCACTGCCTCTTTCTCTGCACATTAGACTTCCTGCATTTGCACATGTTCCTGTAAATACACTATGTATATATGGTCAAAGCTTGTTTTTAAAGGAGCAGTGATTGAAAACAGTTGTCGCAGTGCGCATGCAAATATGCAGCCTCCCTGGTAGCTGGGCCTTGGCACAGAGTGGATGCATATTTGCATATAATCATGCCAGCAGCCCCACCCCACCTCTCAGAATGGCAAACCCCTTAAAGGGCCAGTGTCAAGGGGTGAAAGATGTTTAAAGTGAAAACAGAAATGTGAAATTTTTTATATTCAAAAGAGTGTCTGGGGGGTCCCCTTTGTCTGCCTGTGAAGTGTTGCATTTGTCTCAAAACTGCTGCAGCAATAATGACATATTTAAACACCAAAAATTACATTTGAATCGTTTTCCATGGCTGCAAGCAATTTCTGGCAATATAACCACAAAACAAGCAGACCACATGGCTCCCCCCACCTCCTCAATGCATTCCAGGCCCTTTGGGGCTTGTATGGGTTTTAAGGGGAACCCCATGCACAAATGTAGCATAAATAAACGGCATCGGGGCCCCATACAAAATCCATACCAGATCCTGATCTCAGTGCTCAGCTCAGCCTAGCAGGCCATGGAAAAAAGTGCCTTGGGGGTGGGGGTGCAGAGCCCCACCCACATCACAAACAACACCCCCACATGCTGATGGCCAGGGTTCATGGGAAGAGGCCCTTGTCCCCATCAACATGGGGACAAGGTGCTTTGGAGGGCACCCCAAAGCACCCATCCCATGTTGAGGGCATGTGGCCTGGTATGGTTCAGTGGAGGGGCTCTTGCTTGTCCCCCCCAATCCTGACCACCAGGCTGCATGCTCAGATATGGGTCTGGTATGGATTTGGGGGGAAACCCTATGTCAATTTTTAAAATAATTTTGAGGTTGAGTTCTCCTTAAAATCCATACCAGACCCAAAGGGCCTGGTTGTCAGAAACCATGAATCAGAATTAAGTACAGTTAAATCACACTTGTTTAATAATAATAATAATACAAAGGTAAACAGAGTAAACGTAGTCAAAACATAGCCAGAGTTCAGGAACCGGAACGGATAGTCAGACAAGCCAAAACATCAGGGAGCCAGAGGTGAATGACTATTAGCCAATTAGCCAAAGCAGCATATGCTGAAAATAGGTGAATGCCAATTAGCCAATGCACATTAGTTTGGCTGATTCTATTATCTTCAAATCCATGCAATGGTATGTAAGCATTCAATAATATTATGGTGTGGAATTCCAAACATCACACACAAGTTAACAGGCAGTTTACATTTCTTTGTTTGTTTATTTTAATTTGCTCGTGCACTGAAAAATAAACACAGCTGGTGGATAGTTGGATGGGATTTGACCTCATACCTTGAGTGCTGTGGAGATATCTGAGCAGACCACCAAGCCATTTTGCTAAGTACACTGAGACCAGCATAATAGTGTAGTATGGTTAAAGAATGAACATAAACAATCACTGCTTTATATTCACCTAAGTAAAAAAAAAAAACAACGTGAAAAAAACAACATACAACAAATAGGTAACCAAAATGCCAAAATGTTCAATACATGTAACTTTACAGAATAGCAGACATTACTCTGTAACAATCATTCATAACTGCATTCATTAACAAAAGAAGAAAAAAAAATAGGAATACTAATTGCAATACACATCAATAGATGCACACGATCTACAGATCTCACATAAAAATGTTTCTTTTACATAATATTATTATAATACAGGATTTTTTATAGCGCCAACAGTTTACGCAGTGCTTTACAATATAAAAGGGAAACAATACAGTTATAATACAATAAAATAAAAGAGGATTAAGAGGGCCCTGCTTAGAAGAGTTTGCAATCTAATAGGGTGAGGCAGGTGGTACAAAAGGTTGTAGCTGTGGGGAATGAGCTGATGGAAGTGGTAACAGATTAGTTGGAGACGTGATAAGCTTCTCTGAAGAGATGAGTTTTCAGGGATCACCTGAAGGTAGCAAGAGTAGGGGATAGCCGGACAGATTGAGGTAGCGAGTTCCAGAGCATGGGAGAGGTTCTGGAGAAATCCTGGAGACGAGCATGGGAGGAGGAGATGAGAGAGCTTGAGAGTAGGAGGTCTTGAGAAGAGCGGAGTGGGTGATATTTGGAGACAAGTTTGGTGATGTAGCTTGGGGCAGAGTTGTGAATGGCTTTGTATGTTGTGGTTAGTATTTTGAATTTAAGCCAGTGTAGGGATTGGAGGAGAGGGTTGGCAGACACTGAGCGGTTGGTAAGGTGGATAAGTCTGGCAGCAGCATTCATGATAGACTGAAGAGGGGATAGCCTATGGAGAGGCAGGCCAATGAGAAGGGAGTTGCAATAGTCAAGGCGAGAGATAACAAAGGTATGAATGAGGAGCTTGGTGGTTTCATTTGTTAAAAAGGAGTGAATTTTAAAGATGTTATGGAGGTGAATTCTACAAACTTTTGACAACGATTGGACTTGAGGCTGAACAAGTCAGAGTCTAGGATTACACCTAGTACCCTGGCGTGAGGGGAGGGACTGATGGTTGCATTGTTGATTTTGATGGAAAAGTCAGGGAGGGGGGCACGGGCAGGGGGGAATATTATTAGATCAGTTTTAAAGAGATTTAGTTTAAGGAAGTGGTGCGACATCCATGCTGATATGTCAGTTAGTAAGTTAGTAATGCGAGAGGAGACTGAAGGGGTGAGGTGAGGAGTAGACAGATAGATTTGGGTGTCATCGGCGTACAAGTGGTATTGGAAGTCATGGGTAGTTATCAAGTGACCAAGGGAGGAGGTGTAGATAGAGAAGAGAAGGGGTCCAAGAACAGAGCCTTGGGGGACCCCCACAGAAAGGGGCAATGGAGAGGAGGAGACAGAGTTGTAGGTAACACTGAAGGAGCACTGTGATAGATAGGCAGAGAACCAGGATAGAGCAGAATCTTGGAGACCAAGGGAATGGAGTTTATTGAGAAGGAGCGGGTGGTCAACAGTATCAAAGGCTGGAGAGAGGTCAAGTAGTAGGAGTATGGAGTACTGGCTGTTGGTTTTAGCAGTTAGTAAACTGTTAGTGAGTTTTAGTAAGGCAGTTTCCGTGGAGTGCTGTGAGCGAAAGCCAGACTGTAAGGGGTCAAGAAGGTTATTTTCACTGAGGTAAGAGGTTGTCAGGACTGGCTCAGCCCTTCCTTCTCTAAGCTGGCCGCTCAGCTGTCGGCTAATTGCCAGCTCTCTTCTCTCTCCATAGTTAACCAGCTGTTATGGATCTGCTCACTTCATTCCTGCCTTCGCCTTTGGTCACATCACAAGAAATCATCTCCTGTGTTCCTGTTTAAAGACTGGCTTTGCTGACATCCCTTCTGGCTCCTTATCCTGCTTCTATTCCTTTACTTGGATCCCTAACTTCTGGCCTGGCTGATTACCCGATCTGGTTACTGAACTCTGGCTTGGCTGATTGCCTGATCTGGTTACTGAACTCTAGCTTGGCTGACTACCCGATCTGGTTACTGGACTCTGGCTATGCTTTGACTACGCTTACTCTATTTACCTTTTTATTTTTATTAATAAACAAGTGTGATTTTACTGTACTTCTGCCTCAGTCTGGTTCATGGTTTCTGACAGTGGTACATACAGTGCCTTGCAAAAGTATTCACCCCCTTGGCTTTTTACCTACTTTGTTGCATTACAGCCTTAAGTTCAATGTTTTTTTAATCTGAATTATATGTGATGGATCAGAACACAATAGTCTAAGTTGGTGAAGTAAAATTAGAAAAATATATACATAAAACTATTTTTCAGAAATAAAAAAATGATAATTGGCATGTGCGTATGTATTCACCCCCTTTGTTATGAAGCCCATAAAAAGCTCTGGTACAACCAATTACCTTCAGAAGTCACGTAATTAGTGAAATGATGTGCACCTGTGTGCAATCTGAGTGTCACATGATCTGTCATTACATATATACACCTTTTTGAAAGGCCCCAGAGGCTGCAACACCTAAGCAAACAAACACTGCCATGAAGACCAAGGAACTCTCCAAACAAGTAAGAGACAATTTTGTTGAGAAGTACAAGTCAGGGTTAGGTTAAAGAAAAAATTCCAAATTTTTGATGATCCCTAGGAGCACCATCAAATCTATCATAACCAAATGGAAAGAACATGGCACAACAGCAAACCTGGCAAGAGACTGCTGCACACCAAAACTCACGGACCAGGCAAGGAGGCATTAATCAGAGAGGCAGCACAGAGAAATAAGTTACCCCTGGAGGAGCTGCAGAGTTCCACAGCAGAGACTGGAGTATCTGTACATAGGACGACAATTAGCCGTACGCTCCATAGAGTTGGGCTTTATGGCAGAGTGGCCAGAAGAAAGCCATTACTTTAAGCAAAAAACAAAATGCCACATTTTTAGTTTGCGAAAAGGCATGTGAGAGACTCCCAAAATGTATGGAGGAAGGTGCTCTGGCCTGATGAGACTAAAATTGAACTTTCTGGCCATCAAAGAAAACGCTATGTCTGGCGCAAACCCAACACATTACATCACATCACCCAAAGAACACCATCCCCACAGTGAAACATGGTGGTGGCAGCATCATGCAGTGGGGATGTTTTTCAGCAGTCGGGACTGGGAAACTGGTCAGAGTTGAAGGAAAGATGGATGGTGCTAAATACAGGGTTATTCTTGAGCAAAACCTGTACCACTCGGTGTGTGATTTGAGACTAGGACGGAGGTTCACCTTCCAGCAGGACAATGACCCCAAACACACTGCTAAAGCAACACTTGACTGGTTTAAGGGGAAACATGTAAATGTGTTGGAATAGCCTAATAAAAGCCCAGACCTCAATCCAATAGAAAATCTGTGGTCAGACTTAAAGATTGCTGTTTACAAGTGCAACTATTAACTTGAAGGAGCTGGAACAGTTTTGAAAGGAGGATTGGGCAAAAATCCCAGTGGTAAGATGTGGCAAGCTCATAGAGACTTATCCAAAGTGACTTGGAGCTGCGATAGCCGCAAAAGGTGGTTCTACAAAGTATTGACTTTAGGGGGGTGAATAGTTATGCACATTGACTTTTTTTGTCCTATTTGTTGTTTGCTTCACAATACAAAAAAAAAATCTTCAAAGTTGTGGGCATGTTCTGTAAATTAAATGATGCAAATCCTCAAACAATCCATGTTAATTCCAGGTTGTGAGGCAACAAAACATGAAAAATGCCAGGGGGGGTGAATACTTTTGCAAGACACTGTACATGGATCATGGTTGCAGTGCAGTGATATATAACTTGGTAGAAATTGACAATTGCATATTCTCGGAATTGCTAATTAGTGCTGATTCTGAATTTACTAACATATGTTCGCTGTTAATTGCATGCTTTTTCATTCGCACGTCCACCTGTTGGAATCCTAAAAGGAGTGCTATTACATCTAATAGTACTTCTCGGCGCTATAGTAAATGACCCCCTATACCAGGGGTAGGCAACCTGAGGCCCTCCAGCTGTTGCAGAACTACAAGTCCCATCATGCCTCTGGAAGTAATTGTAACTGCCAGCTTTGCCTCATGGGAAATGTAGTTCCACAACAGCTGGAGGGTCCCAGGTTGCCTACCCCTGCCCTATACCTTTCCTACAGACTAAATAACATACACTAATTTGGGTTATTTTCACTAAAGAAATGTAGCAGAATACATTTTAGCCAAAATGTATGAAGAAAGATTATTTACTTGCAAAATTTATAACATAATTTAAAAAAAAATGCATTTTTTTTCAAAATCTTCTCTCTATTTTCATTTTTTTAGCAAAAGATTAAAAAAACAATGTTGCTTAAATTCCACCAAAAGAAAGCTCTATTTGTGTGGGAAAAAAAGTGCAAAAAAAAAATCATATGGTTACAGTGTTGCATGACCTCAAAATTGTCATTTAAACTGTCACAGCGATGAAAGCTGAAAATTGGCCTGGGCAGAACTGGGGTGAAAGTGTGGTACTGAAGTGGTTATACAATAACTAAGCCAGTTTCATAACAGGACCCACAACATCTATATTTTTATTGACAAATCAAGATTTCACTGTATTTATACTGACAAAAAGAACACTTTTATTAAATACTATACATCTACCCCCATTTTTTAAACCTAACTCAAAGAGGAAAATGAAAACATGAAATGAAAAACAAGCACCCCCCAAAAAAAAAAAAAACGGTGTGGTGGGGTGGGGGGTTGCAGCAGCCAAACAGCTACCAAAGTTGTTGTTGCTGTGACACACATAGAAAGGGTTATTTACCTGAAAGAATACTCTGGGAGATCTCCACAATCTGCTATAGCAGAATGCAAACACAGGGTCTCAATATAAATGAGAATGTTTTCAGCAATGACCACCATTATGTAACTGTCTATAGATAACACTCTGAAAAGCTCTGCCTAATCGGCTGTAACACTTCAAAAAAAACTCTGTGAGTGTCTGTAACAGCGTATAAAAATAGAGACACATTTTTTTCAGCTTTCAGTACTTGTTTCTAACTGTTCCTGTTAAAACTCTCAAATCTTTCCCTAAGCCGATAGACAGGTGTAGAACACAACGTTAGTGTGTCTGTGACTGCATGTAAACATAGCAATGATTTTTTTTTTTTTTTTTTTGGCAACGAGCACTGAGCACCAGCATGGGCACCAAACTTTCTCTGCCTTCTGTGAGTTTTCTCTAACTACTCTATTGCCGCGTACACACAAATGTTCGATGTGAGCTTGTTTTCGGAAATTCGGACCGCGTGTAGGCTCCATCGGTCCGAAAACAAAAATTTGAGAGCTGGTTCTCAAATTTTTCGGCAACAAAATCCGTGTGCACACAATTCCAACGCACAAAATTCCACGCATGCTTGGAATCAAGCAGAAGAGCTGCACTGGCTATTGAACTTCATTTTTCTCGGCTCATCGTACGTGTTGTACAACACTGCGTTCTTGATGTTCGGAATTTCCAACAACATTTGTGTATGCAAGACAAGTTTGAGCCAACGTTGGAAATAAATCCAGGATTTTGTTGTCAGAATGTCCGATCGTGTGTACGTGTCATAAATCTGTTACAACTCGCAATGATCAAAGACTCTTGAGAACCCTAGCAGGGACAGGCACATTGGATAACATCCATGATTGACTCTTCCAAGCCACCTGACCAAAGTTCAGAGGCCATGCATGAGACTAGTGGTCAGCCAAAACTGGAAGCTTGTGACTAGTACTGGCTAGTAAAACAGCAAAAAGAATAGGTGAGGGGAGAAGGGCCTAAGATTTACAGTGGAGTATGCCAATCAATAAATTATTTTTTAATATGCTGTCGGAAAACTTACCATTTAAGCTGTTGTCTTGGCTAACTGTGCTTGTTGGGAAAATAGCTGAATCATGGTTAAAATTGGCATCAAACAGACTGACCTTGTTACTAAATGTGACAGGACTTGGCTGTCTAACTACCACTGCTAGCTTACATGTAGACCAAGGCTATGGCCTATGTGGCCTAGGTGAAAATACAGACTTGCAAACAGCCTGAGCTTGACACCACCCTAGTGACTGAGGAGGTCTTGCCAATAAAGATCAAGGCTTGAGCCTAAATAGGTTAAGCTCTTCATTTTACTTTTGCTCATTAGAAAAGGTATGTGGTTAAGCATACTACACTATATTATCAAAACTATGGGACACCTGCCTTTATGCGCACAGGAACTTTATTGCCACCCCTGTTTTCATCCGTAGGGTTCAATATTGAGTTGGCCCACCCTTTGCAGCTATAACAGCTTCAACTCTTCCGGGAAGGCTGTCCACAAGGTTTAGAAATGTGCCTATGGGAATGTTTGACCATTCTTCCAGAAGTGCATTTGTGAGGTCAGGTACTGATGCGGACGAGAAGATCTGGCTTGCAGTGTCCACTCTAATTCATCCTAAAGGTGTTCTATTGGGTTAACAGCAGGGCTCTGTGCAAGCCAGTCAAGTTCTTCCACCCCAGACTCGCTCATCCATATCTTTATGGACCTTGTTTGTACACTGGTGCATAGTCATGTTGGAACAGGAAGGGGGCCATCCCCAAAAAATACTATTGCATGTGGGCGGGGCTTACTGCACCCAAGTGGGGACCTGGAGTGCTAGCCAGTGCCCCCAAAAGGCAAGCTGCCGCTGTCAAACAACATAAGGCTAGCATTTAAGGCATCACTCCAACTAAAAAGGGATACTTCTCCACAAGTATACGTAATTAACTCTGTGGCCTAACTCTTTACAGTATTCAGACCAAATATCAGTTCCTCATTACAGTCTATGCACACTGTAAAGCAGTTATTTAATACACTTCATAACTCTGCTCTCTGTATTGTGCAACATTTCTGAGCCCGTACAGTTGAGTCTGTACCGGACTCCATCAGCCTACTAACCCATCACTTCGCTCCCAGTGACATTGATTTATATGTTTCACTTGAATAGTAGGAAGCTGAACTCTTATACATAACTTTTGCTTATTAATTCCCAAGACCTTACCCTATCTTTTGTGACTTCCAACCTGGGTCCCTAGGATGCCCCTTGCCGTGAAGACCCAATATGTTAAAAATGACCTCACCTTTTCAATCTGCAGCTCTAAATGTAAATTTCAATACAAAAAGGCAACCTGGACACTTTCCGTACACCATTGATGTTCAGAATATCCCTAGAAATGTCACTTTCTGCTTGTGTGATTTGTTCACAGATTTTACCAGAAGTCCGCACTAAGATACAAGTCAAATTTTAGACATTCTCTGTAAACAGTAAACATTTCTTTTTTGGTAAGATACTCCAAAGGGTTAATCACTTCTAAAGGGATGCAGACCCTGCAATTTTCCTCATTTGAAACCTGCCAGTGCATCAGCTGAATTATAATAATCATGATGAAAAAGTCACTTCCATTCAGATTTACTCCGCAGACAACAAACAGCTTTTTCTTCTGAACAGAAAAAGGTAAGAATCTGCAACAACTTTTGTTAAAATCTTTGCAATGTATATTAATCACCCAGAGGGGATTCTTTTTGTCTGTACAAAATGGGAGTTACTCTTTAATGAAGGTCATTTTGGTGCTACCAAAATTGTTATCAGCAGGTGAACAAGCGGACTATAGATGTATAGGTTAGGTTCAAGTAATATGATATTATTTTATAAGAAGAGAAATTTGGCTATTAGAAAGGTACCCCATCCATTTATATACATTACCAAAAAAAGGCTGATGGTGGGACGATGACAAATTTCTTTGCAGCCAGCACAATAAGGTCCTGATGAAGCGATTAGATGCCAAACGCGTTGACCTCTTGGAACATTTAGCAATGATGTATTATTTGTGACACTTTGTCATTCAAAGTGTGACAGCTCTGACAGCTGAAAATTGGCCTGAGCAGGAAGGGGGTGAAAGTGCCCAGTGGGAAAGGGATTAAACAAGAAAATGTGCTTTGTAACAGTGATGAGCCTAGCAGAGGGGTGTTGCATGAGATGCCAAGGTTTGAGTGCCTAAAAGTTCCAGTGATGGAAGTCTGGCCCTGTACCTGCCTAACAATCCTGATACATGCTGCTTCCTATGTATGTAGTTGCTGGGTCAGGTTTTCCGTAGGCAGTCATTCTTCTTATTCCCCAACATACAAAATACTTTTTCTGGCTTGTTAATGATGAATTGAACATGTCTCACACAGGAATGGTGATTTACTAAATCAAACTTGTAAATTATTTTTCTTTTAGCAGGGCATTGGATATACTTTTTACATACACTTAAGAGTGCAATCCTTTGCACTAAAGTGCTGCAATAACTGTCTTTATCTAAAAAAACTCTCCCAGGCAGCACCCAAGCCCAGATGGGACACTCACAATAGAAGAATATTCTTGAAGGCCATCTAGCAGTCAAGAACCAAAACTTAGGAGACCCTGTTGCTCTAACTGGTAACTGCTGTGAATGCTTGTGTTCCTGGGCCTGGCTGAGGAGTCTTATCTGTCCACATTCTCTCTGCGGCTCCATTCACATTAGTGCGATTTCCGATGCAACTTGAGTTGCACCGAATTGCATGGCAATGGTAAAAATACATAGAGGTTGATTTACTAAAGGCAAATATACTGTGTACTTCAAGTCCATTTGCTCTAGATCTATGAAGAAGCTCTGAAATGAGGGTAAGATCCGCTGATTTCTACCATCCAATTATGTACATGCAAAAAGGCAGTTTTTTATTTCCCTTGCATGTGATTGGGTATTCTTTGCAAAGTGAAGCTTTATCTCATTTACTAAGCTTTGGAGCAAGTGCAATTGCAGTACACAGTGCATTTTCCTTTAGAAAATCAACTCCATTGTTTTCAAGTATGTTCGTTCTCATCAATGCAAATTAGCACAGTGCGATTTTGGAAAAGATTCCTGTACTACTTTGGTGCGATTCCAGCACAATTTTGGCCCCATAGAATATGCGAACCACTTCACAGTAACATCCAAGTTGCATCCAAGTTGAACTACATAATTGCACTAGTGTGGACCTAGCTTACAGGTACTAATTCCATGAAAATAGAGCATGAGATCCCTTAAGGCTGGGTTCACACCTCCGATGGATGCAGGGGTCCGGTGCGTCCCTGTTTCAGGAACCAATAAGGGCCAAATTGTTGCCTGAATTCGGCCCTGGAATGCAGCCAAAGACACACAGCACTCCTGTGCAAGCCGCTCTGCAGCCACAACGGAGATATGTGAACTGGCTCCATAGAGAGCCGGTCACAATCTCCTGTCATGCGAATTGGATGCGGGGTAGTCCACATCCAATTCGCATAGGTGTGAACTCGGCCTCAGATTCTTTGGGCAGACCTTACTCCCTATAAGAATTGAAATCTTTCTGTTCTGCATCCTTTTACATCTGACTAAGCTGTAGTTAATTAACAATCACTTCAACGTGTGATGAAATACAACAGTGATTAGCTGATGGAATTACTTATCATGGGTGTGGTGCCAGCACAGCAAAGACCATTAAGATGAAAAACTTGGACAACCAGCTTCAAGAGACCATTCTTCACTCACATAAAAGCCCCTTGCTGAGTTTCTGCTCTTTGCTTGACTTTTGACTAGATTCCAGTGCATGTTGCTGTGGAGCTAACAAGCAGACGAAGGAGCTAATGAGATAACAACAAGTTGACTCTTGAAAATTGTTCCTTCCCTTCAAAGTGAATCTTTGTGTCGGATAAGTGCTGTTTGCTGATGTCACATCCAATTATGAGAGATGCGAAACTTGCAAAGATACTTAGGAGTTGTCAGCTGAAGAAGACTGCTGGGAATAATCTAGATAAATGCTATACTTGCTGGAAGGCACCAGAAAAGAGAAGGTCTGCTAATGAACTTTGTAACAAAGGAAGGGTATAAGTGAGTAATAAAGCTGCTATGTGGTTTGAGACGCAATCTAGAGGACTCTGCTATTCAAACGGTGACCAAGTGCACAAATCTGAAAATAATGCAATTCTGCAAACATCTGTAGATCAGAGTAAGCCTGCTAGATGTCTCTTGTGAACTATAAGTGGCACCATTTTATCTCACAGATGATGGGTAAAGAAGTACACATTTCTATATGCATTAAGTAGCTATACATGTAAGCATGAGCAACTTAAAGTGATTGTAAAGGCTCATTTAAAAAAAATAAATAATAACAAACATGTTATGCTTGCCTCCTCTGTACAGTTGGTTTTGCACAGAGCAGCCTGAATCCTTCTTTTCTTGGGTCCCTATTTGGTGCTCCTAGTCCCTCCCTCCTTTGTGTGCCCCTCAGCCAGCAGCTTGCTACAGGGGTCACCCAAGCTGAGTCAGAACTCTGTGTGTCCATTCAGATACGGAGACCTGGCCCCGCCCCCTCTCTCCCCTGATTGGCTGACTGAATTTGATTGACAGCGGCCGGAGCCAATGGCGCCGCTGCTCTGTCTCAGCCAATCAGGAGGAGTGTACTAGATGGTTGAGGAGATCGTGGACATCGCTGGGAGAGAAGGAGCCCAGGTAGGCAATTGGGGGGTGCTGGGGAGGCTGCTATACACAGAAGGTTTTTTTATCTTAATGCGTAGAATGCAATAAGATAAAAAAAAAACCTTCTGACTTTACAACTCCTTTAAGAGAAAGGATCAGTGACACTATTAGGTTTTATTGCCATCTTTGTTCCCATTAAGGGGCTATACCTCTACTTTTTGTCAGGAAGGAAATTTTTCTTACTATTTTGGTAACACACCACATAAGTCTTTAATACTTGCTATGCGTATTCTTAAGATTAAAAATACCTGCACATATTTATATTTAATATAATTGTACAGCCAGCCATATTAGCAGCATTAACTAAGTTAATTAACTACTGCCGTAAGTTTTTGCTTTCTGCCCTAGCTATTTGGTTTGGTTTTTAAAACATAGTCACCCTCCAATAAATTGTAAAGAGATATACGAAATGTAAAAGGACCTCTGAGTGCCTTTATTCCAGTTAGGATCTCCTAAACCCTGAGTGACTCCTGAATGTCTATTTGGGCTTTAGCCAATTCCTTCCTACTTTTTGCACTTTGCCACTGCTTTAAAAGCAATCCATCATAGTTATGGGCCAACAGTAATGAAAAAGAGGTGTAGAGTACAAACCATAGGCAGTGACCATGAAAGTTAGTTGCCATTTCTTTGATCTCAGTCTCAGGGGTCTCCAGGTGTTCTGTGGAAGATCTAAGCCAACATCCAGGCACCTAAACCATTTGAAGCATTGCTTCAAAAATGTTGAAGGGACACATAGACAAACTTGCTTTGCACTTGTCTAACATTAAAGTAAATCCTAACTGTTCCGACATTTGGTTTGCTATGGCATCATAAACAATTGCCATTTTTTTCTTTTAAAATATTCTTGTTTTCATGGTTTTTAAGAGCTCTTTCCTCTAGGCCGTTTCAGGCACTTCCTGTCTACGTGCACTTGCTCCAGTGTCCTGCTTTATTGCTCTGGACAAGCTTTCTGTTAATAACAAACCTTGGCTTCAATTCTATTAAAAAAATAACTGTACTTTTAATGTAAACTCACACTGTCCTTCTACTAACCTTCAAATCAAAATTTCCAAGTCTATTACAGACCTCAAATTTGTGTCTCGTGTCCTTAGTTTAATTCAGGGCCATGCAGTGTTTATATTTTCTCTGGCCTATAAAGAAAAGATGCACGCACATGTTTCAGACATAGAGAATAATGAATATTCCAGGCTGACAAAAATCAGGCTTATGTAAAAAATAAAAAATGAAATAACCTTCTTCCTCATAATAAAGGTGACTTTATGCTTATTGTTTTCCAGCAGCCCTGAAGTTATATTGTGTTCCAATAGAGAAGTGTGGAACTAAACCAGCGGTCATCAACCATTGGTCCGTGGACCACAGATGGTCCACAAGAAAATTTTGGTGGTCCCCAGGGGTTTTGCCACAAATCAACATTGTGGCGGATATATATACCACCCAGTGTTGTTTCCAGTGTTGTCAATACTGTCAGCGTGCATTGATACCCAAAGCCTCCTCTGTAGTTCCGGCTCCTGTGAACTCAAAGGGAATTGCCAGGAGTAATGCAGAGAGTGGGAGGTGAAGAAGGAGGGGACTTCCAATGGCAGTGCTGTTCACAGACTGTGGAAGGGAGCCCAGAGTTTGAGCACATGGCTGGATAAGGAGGTGAGATCCAATGATGAATCTGTGTAAGGCAACAGTTTGATGCAGAATGCAGAGTGGGGGTGGGGTGGGCGGAGGGGCAGAGAGCTGAAGCATTGTGTGTATAAGGCAGCAGTGTGACCCAGGGGGAAGGGGGCATAGAACCGGAGCATTATGTGTATAAGGCATGTCAAATTCATGTTAGTGTTCTATGGGAATTTTAAAATTGTGAGTTGTGAGGTCCGTGAGGTCCGAAAGGTTGGCGACCACTGAATTAGGCAATAAAGGAAAACATGTATTTTGTACAATAATATGTGTAGATCAATATGATGAATATATACTGTAATTAAGTACAGATTTAAAAATCAAACAAGGGAAATGTGTATTTCTTCTACAGTGCTAGTACTTGTAAACATTGCACAAACTGCATTGCACAATTGTGGCCAACTCCATCCTAAATTTTGTTTTTCTTCAAAAAATAGAACAATGAAGCTTTAAAACCTCTATCATGCTTTTATTCCTATCTATTACCCCATTTGGGAGATTTCCTTTTACTTGCTCTTGAATCATTGTCACAGGAAGAGAGGAGAATCTCTGCACTTTTATTGGCATATCAGGAAAGAGTTAGTTTTTTAAGCTATCTTTTGAAAATATTACAAGAATGGTAAATTGAGGAAAAATTCTACTATGGAGATGCAGGCAGGGATAAAAACTTAATAGAGGCTCTAACCCTTCACTGTTCTATCCAAAACCAAACAAAAAAATGGCTGCAGTTTGACATTAAAACAATTTGCATGATCGGGGCATGTATTTTTGGCTTTATAACTAAATCAATGGGTCCCTAAATATGTAATAAGTATTACAGGGTTAAAAAACGTTACTATCGTCACTCAAGTTACTGTGAATGTATGTAAGAGTACTTGTTTTTGAACTTGCCCTGCATTATTTGACATAGCATTTATCCATATGTTTTATTGTGATAGGTTACTACCTATTTTGGGCTAAAAGAGACTAGGCTAAACCTGGGATTGCTGATTAGAATGTCAGTCATGTGCAGTAAAATGTCTGTCCCCAGGACCAGAAAAATGTTCCCACATAAGTCCAGAAAAAATCTTGATACCATTACTTAAAGTTGATCTGTACCTTTAAAATTGTGACCAAAAAGGCAAGCAAAGGGCAAGGGACTAGTCACCGGTATTGCCGGTAGGTTCCCTGCTGATGATCTTTGCACTGTGTGAAGGCAGCCAGCTTGGCAGAGGCAGGATACATACATAGTCATTTACATACATAGTTAGTAAGGTTGAATAAAGACACCAGTCCATCCAGTTCAACCTGAGTGAGTGTGGGTCTACAACCCTGACCCTTGTCCCTAACCCTGAACATCGCACACTCACATCAATCCCTACCCTCAATCCAAGGTCCCCATTCATATACTAGGGCCAATTTTGGACAGAAGCCAATTAACCTACCAGCATGTCTTTGGAGTGTGGGAGGAAACCGGAGTACCCGGAGGAAACCCACGCAGGCACAGGGAGAACATGCAAACTCCAGGCAGGTAGTGTCGTGGTTGGGATTCGAACCAGCGACCCTTTTTTACTGCTAGGCGAGAGTGCTAACCACTGCACCACTGTGCCGCCCTCATGTCAGATTTCCCACCCATGACTCCTGATCTGAGGACAGGTGGGGTAGTGAGAAATACACAGCAGGAGAGATGGCGGAAGCACAGATTCACAGAATGAATGATGCAGGGGATTCCTTGTACTGCAGGTCCTCAGACACAACAGAACAGTGACATCACCAAATCTCACTACAATATGATGAGACTATGGGGTTGATTTACTAAAACTGGAAAGTGCAAAATCTGATGCAGTTCTGCACAGAAACCAATCAGCTTCCAGTTTTTTTTGTCAAAGCTTAATTGAACAAGCTGAAGTTAGAAGCTGATTGGCTACCATACACAGCTGCACCAGATTTTGCACTCTCCAGTTTTAGAAAATCAACCCCTATAAGTCAGGGTCAGCAGTGCCTAATGCCGCGTACACACGAGCGGACTTTCCGGCATACTTGGTCCGGCGTACCGGAGTCCGTCGGACAATTCGATCGTGTGTGGGTTCCAGCGGACTTTTTTTTCTCAAAAGTTTGACGGACTTAGTTTTGAAACATGTTTCAAATCTATCCGACGGACTCGGCTTTCTAGCGTACAAACCGGTCGTCTGTGTGATAGTCCGACGGACCAAAACTGAGGCATGCTCTGAAGCAAGTACAAGACGGAAGTGCTCGGTCTGGTAAAACTAGCCTTCGTATTGAAGCTAGCACATTCCTCTTCTGTGATCTTTTAATACAGCGCATTCTTTTTTTTATTTATAATGCAAGAGGAATGAAGTTGTTTTGCTGCTTATATTCACACAGAGTTCTCACAAACTGCTTTATTCATGATTTATCCTCATGCCATGACTAATATTATATTTTTAAAAAGCCAGATCTCCAGAAATAAAGTAGAAAATTTTTTTTGGACTCATCTTTATTTTTTTTAGATTTAAACAATATCTATTTTACAATGTGTGCTAAATTTATACAAAATGTTAGTTTATTTTATTTTTTTTTTTTTTGAGTTTCAAGTTACGACAATAACCTTAATATTTTTTATTGTTTTAATGAACCTTAATAAAGGTTGGTGTCCCTTGTTAGACATAGGGGGGTTATTTTCAAAAGGCAAAATCATTTTTCACTACAATCGAAATTGTACTTGGAATTGCACTGAAAGAGCATTTGGAAGTGCATTCGCTGTGTATCCGAGGGGCACATGCAAGGAACCCCCCCCAAAAAAACATTTCTCTTGCACATGATTGTATGATAAAATCTGCAGAGCTTCCCCTCATTTCAGATCTCCCCCTCAGATTTACAGCCACTGCACTTCCAACAAGTGCACTTGCAGTGCAATTTATAAAGTGCACTTTGCACTAGTACTTTGCACTTGAATTGCCAAATGATTTAGCCTTTTGTAAATAACCCACATAGTCTTTTTGACCTGTACCTGCCTACTCACAAACCAAATGTCCTTTTTGAATCAAAACACATAGTCAATAATGTAAGGTAAAGAAAAAATCCATTTATTTTGGTAAAAAAAGAAATGAGGTAGGCAACACTGGAGACACCTTTGGAATGTGTGAAGCCTTTTGTCCCCCAGGACTAGGGATGAGCCGAACACCCCCCGGTTCGGTTCGCACCAGAACCCGCGAACGGACCGAAAGTTCGCACGAACGTTAGAACCCCATTGACGTCTATGGGACTCGAACGTTCGAAATCAAAAGTGCTCATTTTAAAGGCTAATTTGCATGGTATTGTCCTAAAAAGGGTTTGGGGACCCGGGTCCTACCCCAGGGGACATGTATCAATGCAAAAAAAACTTTTAAAAACGGCCGTTTTTTCGGGAGCAGTGATTTTAATGATGCTTAAAGTAAAAAAAAAAAGTGAAATATTCCTTTAAATATCGTACCTGGGGGGTGTCTATAGTATGCCTGTAAAGTGACGCGTGTTTCCCATGTTTAGAACAGTCCCTGCACCAAATGTCATTTTTAAAGGAAAAAATCTCATTTAAAACTGCTTGCGGGTTTAATGTCATGTCGGGTCATGGCAATATGGATGAAAATCAGTGAGACAAACGGCATGGGTACCCCCCAGTCCATTACCAGGCCCTTTGGGTCTTGTATGGATATTAAGGGGAACCCCGCACCCAAATTAAAATAAGGAAAGGTGTGGGGCCACCAGGCCCTATATACTCTGAACAGCAGTGCAAACAAGACAGGGACTGTAGGTTTGTTGTTAAGTAGAATCTGTTTGTAATTTTGAACATTTTTAACGTGTTTAGCTCCAGCCAAAAAATCTTTTCTAAGCTTTTTGGAAAACATAGGGAAGGGTTATCACCCCTGTGACATTTGTTTTGCTGTCTTTCCTCCTCTTCAGAAGATTTCACCTCACTTTTTTGTCCCAATGAAAAATGTTTTTTGAAAATTTGGGTTTTTTTGTGGAACAAGGATTGGAAAGCATCAGTGGAAAGGAGAAATTGTTTTCCCATATTAACTCTTACAGGAGAGAATTTCCCTTCCTAGGGGTAGATTTCATCTCACTTCCTGTTGTCTCCTTCCGTTTGCAAGTAGGAGTCATTTGTAAGTTAGATGTTTGAAAGTAGGGTCCTGCCCTATATACTCAGCAGAAATTTGGGCCTTAGGTATTGCTGTGGCCACAACACTGTAAGCCCTCACAGGGCCCTGCTGTGAAATATTAGATCAAGAATTGTAATTACATGCCCCTGTTGAACAGGAGCTGAAAAATTAGGCCTTAGGCACTGGTGCTGGTGCCACAACACTGCAACCCCTCACAGACACTCTAGTTGGAACGCAGGAATGAGCCCTGCTGCAAAGTATTGCTTCAAAAATTGTAATTACACGCCCCTGTTAGACAGGGGCAGAAAAATTGGGCCTTAGGCACTGGTGCTGGTGCCACAACACTGCAACCCCTCACAGACACTCTAGTTGGAATGCAGGAACGAGCCCTGCTGCAAAGTATTGCTTCAAAAATTGTAATTACACGCCCCTGTTAGACAGGGGCAGAAAAATTGGGCCTTAGGCACTGGTGCTGGTGCCACAACACTGCAACCCCTCACAGACACTCTAGTTGGAATGCAGGAACGAGCCCTGCTGCAAAGTATTACATCAAAAATTGTAATTACACGCCCCTGTTAAACAGGGGCTGAAAAATTGTGCCTTAGGCGCTGGTGGTGGCGCCCAGAACCAAAAATGTTCTTACAAGCTATCAGCGTGATGATTGAGGAGGAAGAGGATAATTACTCAGGGATAGTCACTCAGCATCAGCATAGGCAGTCTTTGAAGGGATCTGAGATTTCAAAAAAAATTATTCGGTTACATCAGCATCAGGTGCTTGGTAGCTGGTGGTGATCCAAGACTCATTCATTTTTATGAAGGTCAGCCGATCGACCGAGTCGGTGGACAGACGCACCCTGTGATCGGTTACCACGCCTCCAGCAGCACTGAATGTGCGTTCCGAAAGAACGCTGGATGCAGGACAGGCCAGTAGCTCAATTGCATACTGTGCAAGCTCTGGCCAGTGATCCATCCTCAAGACCCAGTAACCCAGAGGATTTTCGGTGGGAAAGGTGTCCAAGTCTGATCTTGCCCCTAGGTATTCCTGCACCATATAAAACAGACGCTGGCGATGGTTGCTGGAACCGATCATACCTTGGGGCTGCGGACCAAAAAATTGTCTGAACGCATCGGTCAGACGGCCACCTTCTCCACCGCTCCTTCTTTGACTGACCGAAGCCTCAGCAACACGTTGTCCAGAAACAGGAGTTTGTAACCTCCCAGTCTCTGGGAACGCGTTGCACAGACCTTTCTGCAAGGCCTCCCGAAGATGTTTCATCCTCTGCTCCCTCTGCGATGGCAAGATAAGGTCCGCAACCTTACCCTTGTAACGTGGATCAAGGAGGGTTGCCAGCCAGTATTGGTCCTTCTCCTTGATACCACGAATACGAGGATCCTTACGCAGGCTTTGCAGGATCAGGGAGGCCATGCAGCGTAGGTTTGCTGAGGCATTCGGTCCGGAGTCCTCTGGGTCACTAAGAACGACATGGTCCGCAGCCACCTCCTCCCAGCCACGTACAAGTCCATGTGTTTCTTGGGACTGATCCCTTAAAGACTGCTGCTGATGCTGAGTGCCAGGCTCCACCTCCATACTGACACAATCTTCCTCCTCCTCCTCTTCCTCCTCGTCCTCTTCCTGTGTGATCGGCGGGCACGCAGGAACACTGTCTGGATAAAGGGGGCCTTGAGAGCTAAGGAAGTCCTCCTCTTCCTGCCTCTGTTCTGCCTCAAGTGCCCTGTCCATTATTCCACGCAGCGTGTGCTCCAACAGGTGGACAAGGGGGACAGTGTCACTGATGCATGCACTGTCACTGCTCACCATCCTCGTGGCCTCCTCGAATGGTGACAGGACAGTGCATGCATCCCTGATCATGGCCCACTGGCGTGGGGAAAAAAAACCAAGCTCCCCTGACCCTGTCCTGGTGCCATAGTCGCACAGGTACTCATTGATGGCCCTCTGCTGCGTGTGCAGCCGCTGCAGCATGGCCAACGTTGAGTTCCACCTGGTGGGCATGTCACAGATTAGGCGGTTCTTGGGCAGGTTAAACTCCTTTTGGAGGTCCGTCAGCCGAGCACTGGCATTATATGACCGGCGGAAATGCACACAGACTTTCCTGGCCTGCCTCAGGACATCCTGTAAGCCCGGGTACCTGCCCAAGAACCGCTGCACCACCAAGTTAAGGACGTGAGCCAAACAGGGCACATGGGTCATTTGTCCCTGTCGGAGGGCAGAGAGGAGGTTGGTGCCATTGTCGCAAACCACCATTCCTGCCTTAAGTTGGCGTGGCGTCAACCACCTCTGAACCTGCCCCTGCAGAGCTGACAAAACCTCTGCCCCAGTGTGGCTCCTGTCCCCCAAGCACACCAGCTCAAGCACCGCATGGCATCTTTTGGCCTGCGTACTTGCGTAGCCCCTTGAACGCCTACGGAGCACCGCTGGTTCCGAGGAAGAGGCCATAGAGGAAGAAGAAGAGGAGGGGGTGGAGGAGAGAGGTGTGTCACAATCAGCATTTTGGAGGCGTGGTGGCGGAACAACCTCCAACACTACTGCACCTTGTCCTGCATCCTTCCCAGCTGCCAGCAGAGTCACCCAATGCGCCGTGAAACTTAGGTAACGTCCCTGTCCATGCCTGCTGGACCATGAGTCAGCGGTAATATGCACCTTACCGCTGACCGCCCTGTCCAGCGAGGCATGGACATTGCCTTCCACATGCCGGTAGAGAGCCGGAATCGCCTTCCGTGAGAAAAAGTGGCGTTTGGGTACCTGCCACTGAGGAACCGCACATTCCACAAACTCACGGAAGGGGGCAGAGTCTACCAACTGAAAAGGCAGCAGTTGAAGTGCTAGCAATTTTGCCAAGCTAGCATTCAACCGCTGGGCATGTGGATGGCTGGGAGCAAACTTCTTTCGGCGGTGCAGCAGCTGGGGCAGGGAAATTTGCCTGGTACAATCTGACGTCGGTGTACCAAAAGCAGATTGCCCACAAGTACTTGGCTGTGACACACCTAATTCTACACCTTCATTCCTCTCACTGCAGGTCTCAGAGAGGACTGAAGGTCTAGTGGGGTTGGAAATCTCAGCTGATGAGGAGCAAGGAGAGATCCTCTTTGTTCTTTGGTGTGGGTCTTTTAGATACGCTTGCCAACGAACTGCATGGCAGGTCAACATATGTCTGGTCAAGCATGTGGTACCCAAGCGGGAGATGTTTTGGCCACGCGAGATACGCTTGAGACATATGTTGCAAATAGCAGCGGTGCGATCTGATGCACTCGTCTCAAAAAAGGCCCACACCAAAGAACTTTTTGAATAACGCGCAGAGACTGCAGCGCCCTGCACATGTGGAGCTTTGGGGTGTGATGCAGTCAATGTGCTGCCCTTAGGCTGGCCCCTGGAGGGCATCCTGCCTCGTTGGTGATGTGCCGCCGCCTCCTCCTCCTCCTCCTCCTCCTCCTCCTCCTCTCTCCTATCAGGCACCCACGTTGAGTCAGTGACCTCATCATCCCCTCCCTCCTCATCACTGGAGCAAACCTGGCAGTATGCTGCAGCAGGGGGAGCATGACTGCCAGATTGCTGTCCTTCTTGGGCACCCCCTCTGTCCGTGCTCATGTTACTGCCTTCATCGAGCTCAGTATCGTCATCAGAGCCTTCCAAACGCTGGGCATCCTCCTGGAGCATGTACCCAACACTGTGGTCAAACAGTTCGAGGGAATCCTCATGAGGACATGGTGGAGCTAGGGAAGGAGTCACTGATGACATTGAGCTGAGGGAAGAGGCCGCTGCTTTGCCAGACAAAGCACCCTGGGCATGGGTGAGAGAGGATGAGGAGGATGAGGACGGCTTGGTCATCCACTCGACCAAGTCTTCCGCATGTTGCGGCTCAACACGGCCAGCTGCCGAAAAAAAGGCCAAGCGTGTCCCATGGCCACGTGCTGATGAGGATGCACCGTCTCCACGACCAGCACTAGACACAGAGCCTGCTTGCCCTCTCTTATTGGCTTGTGACTGTCTGCCTCTCCTTCTTGGCCTTCCAGACATACTAATGGCCTGTAGCTGCACTAAGCTGGGATAGAACACCTGTAATTTTCTTCAAGTAGCTTTATATACTGTAACCAGACAAGCCTGCCTGTCAGTAGGAAGATAACAGGAACGGATCTAGCTGAACACTGTGAGCAGGACGCACTGTACTAAATGTAAATAGTCTAGCTGCCTGACCGTGGTACTAATAGGATCAAATAGAACACCTGTAATTTTCTTCAGGTAGCTTTATATACTGTAACCAGACAAGCCTGCCTGTCAGTAGGAAGATAACAGGAACGGATCTAGCTGTACACTGTGAGCAGGACGCACTGTACTAAATGTAAATAGTCTAGCTGCCTGACCGTGGTACTAATAGGATCAAATAGAACACCTGTAATTTTCTTCAGGTAGCTTTATATACTGTAACCAGACAAGCCTGCCTGTCAGTAGGAAGATAACAGGAACGGATCTAGCTGAACACTGTGAGCAGGACGCACTGTACTAAATGTAAATAGTCTAGCTGCCTGACCGTGGTACTAATAGGATCAAATAGAACACCTGTAATTTTCTTCAGGTAGCTTTATATACTGTAACCAGACAAGCCTGCCTGTCAGTAGGAAGATAACAGGAACGGATCTAGCTGAACACTGTGAGCAGGACGCACTGCACTAAATGTAAATAGCAGGAACGGATCTAGCTGAACACTGTGAGCAGGACGCACTGCACTAAATGTAAATAGCAGGAACGGATCTAGCTGAACACTGTGAGCAGGACGCACTGCACTAAATGTAAATAGCAGGAACGGATCTAGCTGAACACTGTGAGCAGGACGCACTGCACTAAATGTAAATAACAGGAACGGATCTAGCTGAACACTGTGAGCAGGACGCACTGCACTAAATGTAAATAGCAGGAACGGATCTAGCTGAACACTGTGAGCAGGACGCACTGCACTAAATGTAAATAGCAGGAACGGATCTAGCTGAACACTGTGAGCAGGACGCACTGCACTAAATGTAAATTGCAGGAACGGATCTAGCTGAACACTGTGAGCAGGACGCACTGCACTAAATGTAAATAGTCTAGAAGATAACAGGAACGGATCTAGCTGAACACTGTGAGCAGGACGCACTGCACTAAATGTAAATAGCAGGAACGGATCTAGCTGAACACTGTGAGCAGGACGCACTGCACTAAATGTAAATAGCAGGAACGGATCTAGCTGAACACTGTGAGCAGGACGCACTGCACTAAATGTAAATAGCAGGAACGGATCTAGCTGAACACTGTGAGCAGGACGCACTGCACTAAATGTAAATAGCAGGAACGGATCTAGCTGAACACTGTGAGCAGGACGCACTGCACTAAATGTAAATTGCAGGAACGGATCTAGCTGAACACTGTGAGCAGGACGCACTGCACTAAATGTAAATAGTCTAGAAGATAACAGGAACGGATCTAGCTGAACACTGTGAGCAGGATGCACTGCACTAAATGTAAATAGCAGGAACGGATCTAGCTGAACACTGTGAGCAGGACGCACTGCATTAAATGTAAATAGTCTAGATAGAAGATAACAGGAACGGATCTAGCTAAACTGAATACAGTGTATATATATATATGCAACACCTGGGATGCATATATATACACAATACACTGTAAGTGCAGCTAACTGACTGACTGTTCTGCCTAATCTATCTAACTCAAATCAAATGACACTGTCTCTCTCTCTCTCTCTCTCTATCTCTCAGCACACCGGAACACACACTACACAGGGCCGCCGTGCAGGCGGCCTTATATAGTGTGGGGTGTGTACTAAATCCCCTGAGCCATAATTGGCCAAAGCCACCCTGGCTTTGGCCAATTACAGCTCTCTCTACTGACGGCGCTGTGATTGGCCAAGCATGCGGGTCATAGTGCATGCTTGGCCAATCATCAGCCAGCAATGCACTGCGATGCCGCAGTGAATTATGGGCCGTGACGCGCCACACGAATTTAGCGCGAACGGCCCATAACGTTCGCAATTCGGCGAACGATCGAACAGCCGATGTTCGAGTCGAACATGGGTTCGACTCGAACACGAAGCTCATCCCTACCCAGGACACACATCAAGTTTTTGGAAAATAAAATTGGTATCTTGCGACTAGGGGGCACAGTCAGAAGTCAGACCAGACAGAAGCCAGGCAATCACCTTCGACTCTTCCGTGGAGCCTTCCCTGCACGCTGCCCTGCAGCATTCCCTACATGCTTCTCTGCAGCCTTCCTTGGGGGCTGTGCCTCTGGTGGTGTACTTGGGGCAAGAGGAGGGGGAGGAGGAGGAGGAGTAGCAGGAGGAGTGGCTTCATCTGCTATATAGGTTGTTTGAGTAAGCTCCCCTCTCAAGCCCTTCTGATATGCTTGAAAAATAAGACCCTCACAGAAGAGGCGTTGCCCCTTTTCTAGTTCCAGCAACCTGGTGGCCATATATGTTCCATAGGCCTCTTCAGCATTGGGTGGTGTGCTCAGGATTTGGCTGGCTTCCCGAATGAGGGCTAGTGATTCCTCCTCTGTTCATGTCATCTTCCTGGGCCTTTTTGTGGTAATGCGGAAGGGAGGCACCTGACATTCCGTGAGGCTTCTACTGGGCCCAGCCACGGCCTCCTCCTCCTCAGCCACTGGGCAATGCCTCCTCCTCTATACCGCTGGGCATGGCCTCCTCCTGGCTGAGCTCATCCTGGGTAAAAAAAAAGGGACATACCGGTAGTTGTAATTTTGGGTTACGCAATCACACACAATTTTCAGCTCATGACTTGCAAATATAATTCTAAACAAATAGTAAAGGCTATCTTTTTGACCCCACCATTATTGTAGCTGCTCACCAATATTTGAAGTATATTTTTGGCCACTACTGTCTAGTGATATGTCTACATATTAATAATTGTGATGAAGTCATTTTTGGTGAAGCACTTTACGTTTTTTTTTATGTTTACATGATTAATATTTACACAATCCCAAATTCACAAAAAAAGTATACCTGGCTGAAGCTGGGTGCATCCACTTCATCAAGGATGAAAGGGCCCAGTTCTTCCTGGGACTCCTCAGCTGGGGTGGAGGGAAGGGTGGAGGTGGAGGGAAGGCTGGAGGGAAGGGTGGAGGGAAGGGTCGAAAGTGATTGCCTTGCTTCTGTCTGGTCATCCAGAAATCACAGTTTTTGGTAGTACCACAGCATGGGGACATAAACCTGGTCTGCTGCTGCTCCTGATCTGCGGGACTCCTGGATCTTATTGTGTTCCCGCCTGCACATATTGCGCAAGATACCAATATTACTGTCAACAAACTTAAGGTCTGCCTGGGGGACTCGAGTTCACAAATTCCAAAAGTATGCCCAGTGTTGCCTTCCTTACATCTCTATTAAAATATAATGGGTGCTTGACCTCCCATAGGTTTCTTTTTTCTTTTTTCTTTGAAGGGCAACAAAGCTAATAAAGGGTCTGGAGGATCTTAGTTATGAGGAAAGTTATTCTCTCTGGAGAAGAGACGCTTGAGAGGGGATATGATTTCAATATACAAATACTGTACTGGTGACCCCACAATAGGGATAAAACTTTTTCGCAGAAGAGAGTTTAATAAGACTCGTGGCCACTCATTACAATTAGAAGAAAAGAGGTTTAACCTTAAACTACGTAGAGGGTTCTTTACTGTAAGAGCGGCAAGGATGTGGAATTCCCTTCCACAGGTGGTGGTCTCAGCGGGGAGCATTGATAGCTTCAAGAAACTATTAGATAATCACCTGAATGACCGCAACATACAGGGATATACAATATAATACTGACACATAATCACACACATAGGTTGGACTTGATGGACTTGTGTCTTTTTTCAACCTCACCTACTATGTAAGTATGTAACTATGTAACTATGATACAGATCAATGAAACATGTCAAAAATTCAGCATCCTTAAAGGAATTCATTTTTGCTAAAAGACAAGACACAAGTTAAAAACTGTAATGTCAGTCCAAACTCCCAGTATTATTTTTTGCAGAATCTAGGGTACACACATACACACACACACACACACACACACACCAAACACATTCACCAAACACACACCCGCGTTTAATCTTACCTTCGTTTCTGACGCTCGCTACTTCCGCTCGGACATACGCAGGCCAGCGTAATAGCTTTATATACACTGCGCATGTGTCATGCTATGCCTGCGTCGCCCACCCCTGACGTTCTTTAGTACGATTTGTCTCCGCCCCTTCACTCTTCGTTGCGCAGTGGGAGTATACAGAGAAAGATGGCGGAGAGATTATCTGCAAGTAACATGGAGGAAAGCCCGGAGCCACAACCATCCAGATCCAGGAGGAGATATAAGGCCACCAACATAGCCTTTGAAGAGATGGTGGAGATGGTGTCCATATTGAGAAGGGAGGACTATGATGGCAAAAAAGGACCCTACACCCGACCCAATATGCGGAAGGACAAAATAATGTCCTCAGTTGTCACAGCTCTTGACCAAAAATTTGGCATTAAACAGGCTAAAGAACAATTAAGGAAGCGGTGGTCTGACCTCAAAACTAGGGAGCCTGAACAATATTGGCAAATAAAGAAGCTGCTTAAAAAAGTAAGTACTTGTTGTGTGTTCCTATTGAGATACTTAACTTGCATGCTGATCTATATGCCTTTCGTTTATGCAGCAATGTTCGTAAAGACCGTTCTTTTGAAAATACATATGATACTAAGAAAATGACATTTGTTTTTCGCCAAATACGATGGTACAGGGTTGGACATACATTTAGGTCTTGATAATTTGTCGTATTAAAAAAATGTTGTAATGTTGTGTAGATGTGTTTGAAACTATAATGCTTTTTCAAAAATGATTCAGTGTAATGTAAGGACAGGACACAGCAGCTGTTTCCACATCTGGACTCACGAGCACTAGTGTACTATGTGACACCAAAGAAAATTTTTGAGGCTAATACACATAGGGGATAATTGAGGTGTCTGCATCTTTGAAACTTGCATGAAAATGTGTATTGTTTTTCATGTTTTGTCAGAGTGAATTTTAATCCTGTCTTCAAAATTTTTTGGGAAACAAAATGACAATTGTCCCAAACTTCTAACCAACGTTTCATATTCCTTTTTCATGACTGAAATATTACTGTGTTTTAACTATACCTTTTGTTTAATTCTCATAGGGGAGAAAAGACTCAAACAACAGTCCAAGGATCCCAGGACCCCCCCAAGTCACCAGCCTCAGGCAGCAATTAGCCCAAGCCCCAGCCCAAGACCACGCCCACCCGACGAGCTGGAGGAAGGAGTGGTGGAGGAAGTGTGCAATATTTCCACCCCGACAAGTGAGTGACTGACACCCCAGCTTAAGTTCATCTATGTAGGCGTGCATATTTAAAAAAAAATGTTATCCACAAATTTTAGGTGATGTTCTGGTTGTGGAAGGCCAAGCGGCGGAGCCATTTAGCACAGACAGTGCACAAAGACTGATTGGGCAGATAATGGTGTGGAATGGCCATATTGACAGCATGAGAAATCGGCTGGACACCATGCAACAGGAAATGAAGAACATGATTGATGTTTTGGGCAAAATCTAATAACTTTTTGCCTAAAAACATCAATCATGTTCTTCATTTCATTGTCAAGTTTTATTTTTGAAGTTGTTAAATAATAATCTAAAAATTTAGCAGATGCACACGGTGTGTCATGTGCTATCTTCCATCAGGGGATATCAATGTATTTGTTTTGTGTTTGCAACCCCTTCATCAGAATAATGTTAGTTTGTGAGAGGAACAAAGGGATTGCACACACAAAACACGTCCATTGCTCCCCCATGATGGGAGATAGCACATGTTGACTTGAACCTTTTTTACTCCCAAATTGTGAGCATCTGCAAATTTTTTGTTTTACGTGGGTGACATCACCAGCACCGTTAGTAACATGTTGAACTTTGTAAGTTGCTGTTATTTTTTGTTCTTATGTTTTTAAAAACCCTGTTGTCAAGCCTAATTTTGTAAACAATGTATATTTTTAACTAATATGCCTAAACTAAAAAAAATATACATATATTTGTAGCGCTGGTAGATTTTCATCTACCGCTTATAGGTAAATTTAGTGGGTTAATTGTTTATATATAGTTCGATTTAGCCTCTATTCCAGTTTGGCTGTGTTGCATGTAGTTTCACACTGTGCCTGTGGGTGTCGTTGTCACCATGGGTCAGTGTTGGAAAGGCAACGCGCTGAAGCGTATGGGTGCTCTTCTGTCCTGGAGATAACTCGGTGGAGGTGGTCCTCCGAGTTGCATTCTGGGGGAGAGTATTTATGGGACAGATGCCATGTTTTGGGGTTTTCATTCCACCTGCTGGCCCTCCTGGCCGACAGGTATGTGTTAGGAGTACTACCGCGTGGTCCTTCACCCGGGAGGACCATGTTGCTGCAGCGTGTGGGTGGGCCCAGAAGCCTGTCTGGGGCCTACCACAGCTGCGAGGGAATGGTCCTGTGCTGTCTGTCCTGCGGGAAGAAGCTGGACAACTGAGAAGATCCCAGGGGAGGACCCGTCATGGAAGGATCATGCAGAGTGCTGGTCTGGAGCGGGGCCTGGTGACTCAGTTGGAGGACGCATCCCGAAGTTAACCTACCGCATAGTACTGCCGAGTCGGCTTAAAGGTTCTGGTGCTGTGTTTGCTATTCATTGTAAACCATTACATCCTGTGGCAGAGGATAGTATGGGTTTCTATTCCATTCAAGTCTGTGGCAGAGACTTTTGTTCATGCTGCGTGTCAGTTGCTAGGTTAGTGAGAGAAACCTATCCGGGCGGGCAAAGATTTAACTCTAAAAGAGAGTACATTCATCTACAAGATTCCAATTGATAATACTACATCAAGAAAAGGTATTTGAACTTCCCTGCAACTCTTCTCCTACCTCTTTCCTGCTACTTTCTTCAGTTACATCTTTATTAAAGCATTGGAAAAGATACTCAAGTGTCTGGTGTCTACACTGTCTGGGACTAAACTCAACGGGACCCTAGACCCGGTTCTGGTGAAATTGAGGTAACAAGGGTGACGGCAACAGCCCGCTTTAAACCAGCAGCTCCACCGTGAGTTAGTGCTACATGTGGGGTGTCGTCTGGGATTGTTAGCCGTCAACCTCCCGCAACCCTGAGAAGTATTTCACCGGGTGTTTATGTTGAAAGAGGTTTCTGGACTTTGTCATTTTTTCCAGGAGAGGAAGGGGTTAAACTGCAGGACTTTATTTCTGACTGTGTAGGCTATGGCTGAGAAGTAAAAGCCTGGGAGCTACGTGATCAGAAGAACAAGTGGGAGGAGCTTAGTCTACTTGTTACTGCGTGGGACACCCGGGTGTGTGTGTTGGCGCCAAAGGAGAAGAGAGGCCTCGTGATCGTGTTGAGAGGATTAGAGTACAGCCATGTCTTCTTTTCCATTGGTACCGTTGATTGTGGGGCCTAAGATGTTCCCTACAAGTACCGCTGCGGGTGCTATGCTGACCGGAACCCTGCTGACAGATACCGCATTCGTTTGAAGCCACTGGGGAGGTTTGTGTTATACACTGTTGGAGCTATCGAAGGGCTGGGCATGCTTTGCCACAAGTGTGAAGGACTGGTCATACATCTCTGTCCATTTGTCCAATGTTTGCAGTGTGGAGAATATTTGTTCACTGTGGAGCAACCTACCATGTCGCCCCGTGCTTATCATGTGGATTGGACTACAGGAATTGCCACAGTGGAAACTACTGCCATTGCTGCTAGAGAGCAACAGGCCGTGATCTTGTCTGCTACCGTGAGTGCTTCCGAGGAAGATGTTGCTGTTATCGCTTCCTCAGTGGACATCACCTTTATGTCCGCATCTACTACACCTATCCCCGTTGCACCTGTCCAAAAGAAGGTGGGATATGTGGTTGAGATCTACCCCAGAGACTACCCAAACCAGAGCCTGAGAAATACATGGATCCGGAGAAGTCCACGTCAGGAATGGGTGAGAGTTCAAAGGGGAACATATCTGGGACTCTGTCACAGGAACTATTGTGGGCCCAGGGTGAAGATGTTGCTTCTGCCTTAACTTACACAGAGTGGACAGCCCTGAATTCTGGGAAGACATCACCTTGTGTGGAGCCGCACAGTACTACTAAAGAGACATTGTCTAAAGTTGCTAGTTTGCTTTCGACACCCGTTGGATCTGTGGTGAGTAAATCACCAAATTCTTGTGTGCGTCCTGGTTTGGGAAAAAGTAGACCTTTGCCTAAACTTGCCCGTTTACAGAGAGTGTGCACCAAGCGAGTTGCTACAGAATATGGTCTGGAATTTCCCTATGTTACTCAGGACATTATGCAGGAAACTGAGGCCAATCTGGAACAGTGGTACCGTGAAGCTGTTTGGGACTATTTGTCTGTGCCAAAACCTTTCCGGAGAGCTGGGTATTCTGTTGCCATTGATGAACGCTTTGATGGATGTTTTCTTCATTGGAACTATGGTCAGCTCATCTATGCTGACAAAGTGGTCATTTGCAGACCCGAAAAAGATGATGCTGTGTACTTTATCACTATCGTGGATAAACTAGGAAAGAAACTGACATTACCAGATCCTCGGTTTTACTGGTGATTATGAAAAGGAACTTTGGGGTGTGTAGTTAGAAAGTGTCAGTGTTTAGAGATCTCCGTGGTCAAGAGATAATATTCACCTCAGCGTTTTCAAATCCAAAGATTCTTCGCTAGCTGGACTTTCTCTATTGAAAGAATGTAATCCACTCAGAGATAGGGATGGACTTTTCAAGTTACTTTAGTTTGTTTCCATTAAAAGGAAAATATGTGGGAAGAGAGTGTCATTCTTCTGCTGGAATGAGGCTTTGCTCCTAAACTGTTTAGTGATGATACTGTACATATCTAGAGTGTGTTTAACTTTGTTTTTTTTTCAGGAACAATTGGATCTCCTATCAAGCTGTTAGGCTTTTCAGCTAGATAGATAATGGGGTTTGTGACAGTCTAATGTGATTTCTTTTGCGGATGTGAACATGTTGTTGTAAAAATGTTGAAACTGTAATATTTCTATACTGTCTTTTCTTCTTCCTTACCCAAGTTCTAAGTTCAAATACCTACTCTCAGGCTTGGGAGTTATTTTGACAGATGTTGAGGACAACGTCTATTCTAGTGGGGGGAGTATGTAGCGCTGGTAGATTTTCATCTACCGCTTATAGGTAAATTTGGTGGGTTATCTGTTTATATATAGTCAGATTTAGCCTCTGTTCCAGTTTGGCTGTGTTGCATGTAGTTTCACACTGTGCCTGTGGGTGTCGTTGTCGCCATGGGTCAGTGTTGGAAAGGCAACGTGCTGAAGCGTATGGGTGCTCTTCTGTCCCGGAGATAACTAGGTGGAGGTGGTCCTCCGAGTTGCATTCTGGGGGAGAGTATTTATGGGACAGACGCCATGTTTTGGGGTTTTCGTTCCACCTGCTGGCCCTCCTGGCCGACAGGTATGTGTTAGGAGTACTACCGCGTGGTCCTCTGACCGGAAGGACCACATTGCTGCAGCGTGTGGGCCCAGAAGCCTGTATGGGGCCTACCACAGTTGCGAGGGAATGGTCCTGTGCTGTCTGTCCTGCGGAAAGAAGCTGGACAACTGAGAAGATCCCAGGGGAGGACCCGTCATGGAAGGATCATGCAGAGTGCTGGTCTGGAGAGGGGCCTGGTGACTCAGTTGGAGCACGCATCCTAAAGTTAACTTACCGCATAGTACTGCCGGGTCGGCTTAAAGGTTCTGGTGCTGTGTTTGCTATTCATCGTAAACCATTACATCCTGTGGTAGAGGATCATATGGGTTTCTATTCCATTCAAGTCTGTGGCAGAGACTTTTATTCGTGCTGCGTGTCGGTTGCTAGGTTAGTGAGAGAAACCTATCCGGGCGGGCAAAGATTTAACTCTAAAAGAGAGTACATTCATCTACAAGATTCCAATTGATAATACTACATCAAGAAAAGGTATTTGAACTTCCCTGCAACTCTTCTTCTACCTCTTTCCTGCTACTTCCTTCAGTTACATCTTTATTAAGCATTGGAAAAGATACTCAAGTGTCTAGAGTCTACACTGCCTGGGACTGTCAACGGGACCCTAGACCCGGTTCCGGTGAAATTGAGGTAACAAGGGTGATGGCAACAGCCCCCTTTAAACCAGCAGCTCCACCGTGAGTTAGTGCTACATATTTTTCATAAAAACAAAAAAAACAAAACATAAACACGTTCAAACAAAATGCACCTTTCAATGTGCACACAGTAAAATGTTTTTACTACTACAATGTGTGTGGCCTACTATTTATCAATAACAGATTGTTATTTTTTTGTGTGGTTACAGTGACAAAGGACCTTATTAACTAAAGGTAAATGTACTTGCCACTACATGTGCACTAGGAGACAGACAAAACTAAATGCAAACAAGAATCAAAACAAGAGATTTTTGCCCAATTTTTTAAAATGTTTTTTTAATAAAAGATTAAAGCTCTTGTTGCATTGCAATGGCCCCCCGACCATTAAAATAATTGACATATCTGTCACACACTTGACGGGCGGGTTGGGGGGCCAAGCCAATACGGCCACTATCCAGGCCTGTGAGTGGATCTTCACCACTAAGTCCGGCCTCAGGCCCAACTGAGGTAAGATATGTCGATGAATGACGTCTCAAAAAATTATGCAGAATGCAGCAAGCCATGATGACATAATTGATCTTGTATTCTGCAAGATTTATTGCGGAGAGGAACAAACGGAACCGGCTGTCCAGAATCCAAAAGGCATTCTCCACAACTCTTCTTGCTCTGGCCAGCCGGTAATTAAACACCCTCCTCTCAGAAGTGAGGACCCTTTGGGGGAACAGCCTCATCAAGTGCTCGCCAAGAGCAAACGCTTCATCAGCGATGAAAACTGAGGGGAGTCCATCCACGTTCTGGTCATCAGGTGGCAATCCCAGGCCACCAGTCTGGAGACGCTGGCACAGCTCAGTCTGTGCAAAGACTTCTCCGTCCGACATCCGGCCGTTCTTCCCCACGTCCACGAACATAAATTCCAATTGTGCCGAGACCACTGCCATCAAAACTAGACTATGAAACCCCTTATAGTTCTAGTAATAGGACCCCAAATGGGGTGGTGGCACAATGCGGACATGCTTCCCATCAATCGCCCCGACACAGTTGGGAAAGTACCAACGGTCAGCGAACTGGGAGGACACAGTCTGCCATTCCTGTGTGTTCGAAGGAAACTGTGGAGTCAAACAAGAAAAAAAAAAATATAAGTACTTTTAAACATAACTTTGATATCAGATTACACAAAAACATTCTTGAACAACAGCAGTCGAACATTATTAATATGTGTTATTTTTATAAAAAATTACAAAAACTTAAAGCCCACTTATAAGATTACTCACCCGCTCTGATGGACCATTGATCAATTTGTATGTGGGGGAGGGCTTCTAATTTGTGCAAAAAACACACCTGACAGTTGCAAACATTTGAGGGGGTGGGGTTTTAATTTGGGCCAAGAACACACCTGACAGTTGCAAACATTTGAGGGGGTGGGGGAGGGGTTCTAATTTGGGCAAAAAACACACCTGACAGTTGCAAACATTTGAGGGGGTGGGGGAGGGGTTCTAATTTTGGCAAAAAACACACCTGACATTTGCAAACATTTAAGGGGGTGGGGGAGGGGTTCTAATTTGGGCCAAGAACACACCTGACAGTTGCAAACATTTGAGGGAGTGGGGGAGGGGTTCTAATTTGTGCAAAAAAACACACCTGACAGTTGCAAACATTTGAGGGGGAGGGGGAGGGTAAAACAGTACAATGGAGCTGACAATATACATTGTTCAAAGGACTATAGGCTAGAGGTATAAATGGACCCAGGATTGCATGGTGGGGACGTTATTGAAGGTAAATATGCATGTAGGCCAAAAAATGATTAATGTAAAAAAACAGGCATGCGTGAAGATAAAGGGGACATTCACAGCATATTCTAAGCATGGTAATTAGGTAACTAGGACATTTAGACAATACATTAGCAAACATTAAATACATATCATGTAATGTAAAGGATAAAACTTACCTTCATATAGTCCTTCTGCAGGACCTGAATAATAGCAGAACAGGTCTCTGGGATTATGATCCCCAGAGCCTGGGGGGAGATGCCTGTCGAGAACTTCAAGTCCTGAAGACTTCTCCCAGTCGCCAAGTAATGTAAAGTGGCAACTAGCCTCTGCTCCGCAGTGATGGCTTGCCTCATGCAGGTATCCTGCCTGAAGATATAAGGGGTCAGCATAGCCAGCAGATGTTCAAAAACGGGGTCCGTCATCCTGAGATAATTCCTGAAATCCTCAGGATTATTCTCACAGATCTCATGGAGCAAAGGCATGTGCGAGAATTGGTTACGCTGGCGCAACCAATTCTTCGTCCATGAACTCCTCCTCGCCCTGTTCATGGAATGGACTCGGGTCAAAGTATTAACCCCAACACCAAGTCCCCACGCAGCACGAACTCGAGAACGAGTACGTCCACGCACCATGGCTTCAAAACGGTCGGCTGGTCAAACAAACAAACTTAGAACAAACGCACTGAAGAACAGCAAGGCCTATGAAGAGCGACCTGAAGATCAGTAACGAGTGAACCAGAACGGCCTGCTAGGCAGTTTACAAACTGACCAACACGCACTGAAAAGCAGATACAAACCTTACAAGCACAAACTGAACTGCAGAAAACGATCAAAATAAGCTGAAGTGTGAAAAGCGCGAATCGTCTCCAACCAAACTTCTACTAACACGAGATAAACACGAGATTAGCAGAAGGAGCCCAAAGGGTGGCGTAGTGGGGTTTGAACTTCCTTTGTCTAATCCCGTCGTACGTGCTGTACGCCACCGCGTTCAAAACCATGAGACTTTTGGAGTGATCGTGTGTGTCCAAGTCCGTCTGTTTGTAAGTCCGGTGCACCTACGCTACAAAGTCCGGCAAAAGATTGCCGGACCAAATATGCTGGAAAGTCCGCTCGTGTGTACGCGGCATTAGAGAAACTTGGATTGCAGATACACAGCCATGAGGCAAAGGAAGTGCTGTCTTTTTCAGAAGAAATTACACAATAAACATTTCTACATGTTCTCTCTAAGATAGAAAACATACTTTTTTGAGTTCAGGTCCACCTGTAATTGTGCTATTTTATTATATACAAGTTATCATTTATGTTGAGTTAAAATATTTGATATTTGTCTTTCTTTTAATGCTCAGCAGTCTTTCCGCGGCATACATGATCCACTCATAGTTAATTTTGCAGTTTTTTCCAGCATGAAAATGGTTAAAGGACTCATCCAACCATGAGTTCCACTAATCAAGCAGCCCTGCCCTTGCCTGTGATTGGCTGCTCCGTCTTAGAAAGATGGTATAACAGAGTGATCTCATTTACTCTAGACATAAAACATTTCTGGCAGAGATGAACTGTTCGGTTTCATAAAGGCAGCGAGCTGCACAAAAAGGACAATATTAAATCATTAATAACGTGAACTAATTATACCGGGCTGTCCTGTCACCTCCATATCCTTAAATTAATAGAGAGCAAGAGCAGTATTTCTAAAGATTACAGGCAGGACTCGCGTCAGGAAGGCAGCCTGGGGCCAGAGACAATAAACAGGAGCTCCTGTTCTTCACAATGTGATTATCCTGTATTTTCTCAACCTTATAATTGATATTTAGTTGGGGCAGCAATTAGATCTTTAGATTTGAATGTTAGTATAAAATAAGGACTACTTTAAAACACACTATAATAAAAAAAAAAAAAAAAAAAAAAAAAAAAAACAATTTGTAAACACTAGCTAAATACACAGAGATGGATTTTCTTTTACCAGGGCGCTTTACCCAAGCAGCCACTGTGCACCACCTATGCCAACATTTTGATACATGTAAACTAGATCAGCTTAACATAAATAATCTTATCAATGTGTGGTTAAAAAAAAAAGTCAATTGGGGGAATTCATAAAAGGTGTCTTATGCCTAGTACACACGATCAGAAAATCGGATGACAAAAATCGCTTTCGGATCGATTTGTACAATAATCTGATTGTTAGTACACAGCTTTCAAGAGCCGATCACGACAGTTCATCCAACAATATCCAAAAGGAGAAGCACAAACTTTTTTTTGGTATGATACCAGATAATACGATTTTCATTTATTCAGTACAGTATTTATCCGAAAAAAATTGGAAGATCAAGACCACACATGCTCGTAAACAAAAGAATACAATACATTACAATACAACCCATCACATCACCCCCAAGTTGTATTCTGTCGTACGAGAATTTTCGTAACTTCATCATTTTCAATATGAGACTAGCATGCAACAAAAAGTACACGATCATTCATCCTATAATCTCATCATGTGTACGAGGCATTAGACACCCTTTAGAATTTTGTTGGTGCGCAGCACTGAAACTGCAAGTGCTTTCACCCAATTCATGTATTTTTCACAGACAGGTAGGTATGTGAATTTTTCCTTGTCTGCACTGGGGAAGGAATGTCCACACTAGACATTCCTTCCTCAGTGCACTCACTGCTGCCTTCTCCAACCACTACGTCTGCCATGCTGACAGGTGCTTGGCTGAGGAGTTTTATACTAGAGACGGGCAAAGCTTCATGGATTCCCCATCAGGATCCATGGCCATTATTCAGTCCAATAGCAGCTTTCAAATCTGCCCAGTGCTGTGCACTGTCAAGGTGAAGTGGACTAGATGTGGAACTAGTCTTTCAGTACGCCATCAGGAAACGATCACCCTATGACAAGTAATTTTCCAAAGGTGGGCATTGCTGATATTTGGGTAATGATGTCAGCTATATCCCTAGTCCATTTGCTTACAATTCGCTTTCGGCCGACAGCTAAATGAGCTGGGGATACAGTGCTGTGTGGGAAGCTGTCACATACATGACAGCTTCCCAGCACAGGCATGGCTGCTCTGAGTATTTCTTTAAGAATTTGTTGCTGCCACATTGATAGATTTTTTAAACAGAAGTGTGGGAATAAAAAACAAACAAACAGTCATGAAAAAAAAAAACAGTCCACCGGGCCTGGTGTAAACAATATAAATCTTAAACAGTCGCAATATGGTGATGTAAAAAGTGCTCATGCTCAATAGTAAATCTGTGTTCCAAGGTGCTCAGACTGGGTGCCCCACATACAGTAGATGTAAACTCACCCCTGGAAGTTGTCCAACTATCTCTAGTATGTTCATACAGGCATGTGGGGAGACCCCTGGAGAAATCCATGTTGGCACCTCTTGCAGTATGTTGCCTCATATAGATCAATGGGAATAATAGAAAAGAATCCTCATTGTGCAATATTGTTTGAAAAATGTATTGATAAAAACAGTTAAAAATTACACTCACGTGAAATGGTGCCTAACATCCTGGCACCCGGCTTGTATATCAGGTGATTGTTTGGGGAATCAGCCCACAAAAGTTGTGTGACCGCTGGCCACGGTGTGGCTCAAATCTCGAGGGATAGCGTGGGCGGAAGTGTGTTGCGGTGACACAATATTGCCAAACAATCACACTCACTTGGATAGATGGTAGGATGTAGGATGAAGGTGGATGTAGCGTTGTTCAGCATAGAATGGTGCTCTATGCAGTAAAATTTGAGTAAACCTGGTAATTCACAAATCAGCAAACAGTAATGGCATTACAAAACAGTAACAGCAATGATAATCAATACTGTGATAACTGTAAATGGTAGGCTATATCCAATTTAGAGTGCATTGTATATGAATAGCAGTGATGAAATGTAGGACCCCCTAAAAAAGTACCTCTTACTATAGACAATAGGCAAAGTTCCTGTGAAGCAGCTATCAGAGTAAGCAGTCTTTAGCCTTAGTTCTTCAGCCAGCTAGCGTTGGGGCCAAGTTTTTATGGTGGTGCACATGAGTACAGTCCCAGTAAAGTCTGCATAGAGTAAATAATGTTGCTAGTCAAATTGTCAGCCCCTATGTGTGCGGTCTCTGCTAGTAGCAATAGGTTAATGGCAGCAGTGTTCTTTCACCAGTCCCAGCAATACAGTGACAGGGGTCCTACTGTTCAGATGTCAATATCTCTGATCACCGGCACACCAGTCATATGATGACGCTGTACTGCACTGGTGACAGTATGCAAAATAAATGTGAAAAAACAAACACATTTTATTTAATTTCTTCATTTTCCAAAAAATTGTGACAAAAAATTACAACCTCAAAAAACTCACCATGCCTCCAAAAAGGGGACATTTGGCGGGTATTTGTACTGTCCTGGCATGTTAGGGTCTCAATAAATGAAATAGGTAGTCAAAGCATTTGGATTGATCAATTTTCAAATATATATATATATATATATATATATATATATATATATATATATATATATATATATATATATATATATATATATATATATATATATTTACACCATAGTTTGTAGACTCTATAACTTTCACACAGACTAAATAATAGACACTGATTTGGGTTTTTTTTTTACCAAAGAAATGTAGCAGACTATATTTTGGCCTAATTTTATTAAGAAAGATTATTATTTTGCAAAATTGTATAACAAAAGCTTAGAAAAATATGTTTTCTTTCAAAACATTTGGTATTTTTCATCTATATAGCAAAAAATAAAAAAACCCAGTGGTGATTAAATACCACCAAAGCTCTATTTGTGTGAATAAAAAAAGAAAACATCTCCTTTGCATACAGTATTGCATGACGGATTGCCACATAAATTAGCACAGTGCTGAATAGTAAAAAATGTTCTGGTCATGAAGGTGGTAAAACCTTCCAGAGGTTAAGTGGTTAAAATACTTTCTGAGTGGGTGACATGGTCTTTTTGAAAATCTATTAATGATTAAAGAGCTGACTTCATTTGTGTCTTTTATAACAGCCTAGAGCAAATGTAGGCAGCCTGAGGCCCTCCCTCCAGCTGTTGTGGAACTACATTTCCCATGAGGCATTGCAAGGCTGGCAGTTACAATTACTCCCAGAGTCATGATGGGTCTTGTAGTTCTGCAATAGCTGGAGGGCCCCAGGTTGCCTACCCCTGGCCTAGAGGTTAGCTTTATGGTTAGAGACATATTCCAAAAGAAGACAGCAAGGGTAGCCACCATATTTCTTTTAAGACAGATTACCTTAAAAATTAACCTCTCATTTAAAAAAAAATGCTGGGCCATTGTGATCAGGCAAATCTTTGACATGTCCTGGTACTGTTGGGGCTTGCTCATAGTGATGGGCCAGCAGAAAAGTGTTGGGAGTGGGAGCGCTCTGGTAAATTCTGACACTGCCTAGATGTGTCTGAAATTTGCCACTTGAGGACAGCCTGACATTGGGTAACAGAGAAGGCAAATTCAACCTTTGGGGAAATTTTGGCATTTTGGGCTGATCGTTGCCTTTCCCTCAGGTCATCACTGAAGACATCTGGCTATGTTGTCCCTTGCATCAGTATGCATTAGACATGTGCACACTGAAATATTTCGTTTCGGAATTTTGTTTTCGTCCGAAAAATAAATTTATTTAGTTACTCCCGAAATTCGTTTTTTTTTATTTCGTTTTTCGTTAAAAATTGCATTTGTCCGAAAATCTAAATTAAGGTTGAATCTGTCATTGAAGGCTTATGGTGTCTGTCGAATGTTCAAAGAAGATTCGACGGAGCAGCTAAACTGTACGATGCCATATAGTTTACCTGCTCCGTCGAATCTTCTTAGAACTTTCAACAGACACCATAAGCCAAAGTACGTGTGTACTTAGTTCTAGCTATTTTACTGCTCCTCCTCTTTGGTTACAATCAGCCAATAACATTCATCATCATCATTATTTTTATTTTACTTCCCCCACCCAATTCCAGCAGCGATCTTTTCTCCCCTACGTCAAATCTTTTATCCCCTACGTCGAATCTTTTCTCTCTATGTTGAATCTTTTCTCTCTATGTCGAATCTTTTCTCTCTATGTAGAATAATCTTGGACTAATAGAGTTAAGGTTAGGCACATTCGACCACAGGTTTGATGGACACAGATTGTTATTATCATCATCATGTCGAATCTCCTATCTATATCGAACTGTTGTAGCAACGAAAACGAAAATAAAGCATTTGTTTATGTCAGATCTTTCGTTTTTTGGATTCTGCACTTTCTTTATCGTTTGTTAAAACGATAACGAAAATACCTGAAATTCGGACGAAACTGCATTCGGACGAAAACGAATGCACATGTCTAGTATGCATGTGGATCCAACTGCCCGCTAATGTCTATGGCTAAGAGTAATATCCTGGCAGGGCTTTGCAGACAAAGAAGACTCTTTCACAACACATCTTCATAGCTGCACATGTAAGTGTTTACACAATAAATGTATTTTAATGATTATATACAAACTTAGGTTTCATGCAGATACATTTTCATGTAAGCATATTCAAGCTTATTTACTAGGGACATAAAAACCACAAAAGCTACATGAAATGCAATAACCCTTAGCAGTCAATTAGAAAACACCCTGTAACTGATATCAGTACAGTAAACTGAATTCTGGAGGGTTACTGTACATAGTGATTGCACTTTGCACCACTTTAGCACATCTAAGTATGCAGAGTTTAATGGTACAGTACACTACAATAATAAGCCATTCAGGAAGGGAAGAGTCAGATTATTACAGGGTTAATCAGAAGTCTCCGATAACTTTTCTGCCAAGGTACAGAAATATTTGTTCTCTCTTCTACCCTTTATTTTAATATAATAATAAGTTATTGATTGGACAACATTGCATTACAAAACACATCCATCTCCCAGGACGGATTACCAAATGCTGAGGCCCAAGCTGAGAATTTACACCAGCTGCAAACATTATAAACTGCCGCCAACTATCCTAGAATATTTATCACCATGACGAGGCAGGAGACGGAAGGGTGCTGGGGGAGTCTGGAAAGTGCAGGAAGTTTCCCATTGTTGTGAAAAATATTACTGAAGCTAGAAATATTCAGAAAACATATGTCGGGTTCAAGCTCTGACCAGGATTAAGCGAATTCACAGCCAGCACATATCCGTAAATACTGGCCATTCGTTGGTCTGTCTGCTTGTCTAATTTCTTAATTTTTTACTGTTCTTTTTTAATTAAAATTAGCCTGGCATAGCAGGCAAGTGTGTGGCCTTCTTTCTGTGATAATATCGGTTTGTCTGTCCTTCAGAATTTGACTGATGCTTTTAGATTGAGTAGAAACAGGTAGACCTTTACTCAAAACACCAGCCTGGTGCTCAGAATACCCTACTGTTTATACACAAAATGTGGTTCAATTAATAGGGTTAAATTATTCCTTGGTAGAATTTGCAGTTGGACCCCATATCTGTTCAATCCAAGAAAAAGTATAAATGAAAATGTTGTTTAAAGAAAGAATGCTTGAGAAAGACACTGGGTAGGAAACAAGAGTAAGCAATGGTTTATTGACAAGGCAGATATGTTGTGGGGGTGTTGTTTATTTCAACTACTTCAAGTTGGAGTTTTTTAACTTTAAATAATTGACTCATGTCAAGCAGAGTCTTTTGCAGTTGAAGATAAAAGTAGTTTTATCTTTTAAATCAGAGCTCCAGTCAAAAATAGTAAGATCATTCTGGATAGTCCCTCCACAGCTTGGACTGGACTGGACAGTGAAAGAAGAAGCAGCACAGTGTTTTTTACAGACAGCGAAAGCATATTTCTGACTGCGAAATTGCATTATTTAAAAAAATGCAGAACTTTTACCTTTATTTGTCTTTCCATCACTGTGTACTATAGGACTGGCTTGCACCCTACTAACTCAAATCATAGCACTTCTGCCTCATTTTAAGCCTGGCTGTCATTGTTTCCTTGTGGGTGATTGCCTGGCTCTTATTTAACACTTTCTGGACTGCCCCACGTACATTTATTGTGGCAGGGCGGTCTGGGTGCGCAAAATCACATACCTGTATGTTATTTTGTGCATGCGGTTCAGGGGGCGCGCCGCTTCCACTGTGATTGGACTCAGTTTGAGCCAATCAGCGGGTTCCATTTAAAAGCAATGATTTAGATTCCAACAGCACACAATATTGCCTACTTTCATTTGTTTTTTGCCCCATTCACACAAAACAAATGTTTATGTACTTTTACTGGATAAATGGCTATGTATATTCTTTATACATTAAATCAACCCCTTTAAGTCAGACGTCCTCATAAAATATTCCTCTAATCCTAAGAACTATAAGAAAAAAAATAGAGATAAAGAAGAAATAACTTATCTTGTTATTTAGAAGTTTGTTTTGATGTTTCACTTAAGCAGCATAAATTCACATAATTATGCAATTTATTCTTTATGTTTATTACACATTATAGTACATATTTACACAACCATATGTTGGGACAGCACACATAATACATTCAGACACTTACAAATCTTTTACATAATCAGATCATTTTTTTATCATTTCACCATATTTGGAAACATGATCATTACTGTAACAATAAGCAAGTAACTATATAACTGAACAATGGGGACACATCTTCATCAGAACCGCGAACAGCTTGTAAATATAGACACTAATAACCCCATATGGGGAAATACATTTTATTTTATTATAATTTCTCTGACACATCAAATGTACTAGGAAGACATTAATTATAAGATAAAGCGTGGTTATTTTTAGAGTGAAAACTATGGAAAAACACTATAATCATTTTATTAAGGTACAATATGTTGTCTGCATTATGCTATATATCATATGTGGAGGTTTTAAAACAGTACTCCAGTCAAATACAAGATAAAAGAGATAGAAATTTCCCCTGCAGTACTTTTTTCTGCAACTAGATGTCCTCTCTCTGATGGCCAGAATCACTTATTCCACTTCCTCTGAGCCCAAGATGTCATGGACCCTCCCCAGCTTGTGACTGGACAGTGGGAGGAGAAGCAGCATGGTGATGAGCTCATCACTTTGTCAGCATTCATCTTGTCATCACATAAACTGATTGGCTCTTTGTACTGCTTCTTTCTCTCACAATCCACCCCCGCTATACAAGAGCTGCAAGAGTCTGATACCACGCCAAATTATGGTACTTACACTGCTTGCAATTAAAATACATCTAATGATGTATTAATGATACCTCAATCAAAGATTTCAATCAGACAGAGGGAACATAAAGATAGGGAACTTTGACTGTTGTCTCTCTTTAGCTTTATCTTTAACTAGCACTTTATATGCTAATAATTATATTTTTAAGATTATTAATAAGCTAGTATTAATATGTTTATAAGGGTTTGTGACTCATTCAGACCAGTGAATTTCAATAAAGCATGGTAAAATGTGTATCCCTCTGTGTATTACAGCAAAGCACCGTAATACATGATCCATTGTGCACTAGATTGAGCACCATTCATTTTTAATGGCACCCCAATTTGTTTCAGCACACCACCATTTCTACTCATGATGGTCACAGTCCGGCCCCCTAAAGTCTGAAGGACAGTAAACTGGCCCTTTGTTTAGAAAGTTTGGAGATGCCTGCTCTAGAGCTTAGTAAATGAGCAGATGTTTTGCCGACTTCCACCATCCGATCATGTGCAAGTAAAAATGCTGTATTTTTATTTTCCTTGCACGTAATTGGGTATTCTTTGCAAAGTGAAGTTTTACTAAGCTCTGGAGCAATTGCTCTATTTGCCTTGAGTAAATCACCCCCTGTACGTCCTCCTGTAGGTGGGAGCAACTCTAGCAGGCTTCAGACGATGTGGAAGTTTTGGGGACTGGAACCAGATACACAGGAACCGCCATGGAACGCAGGAGACTGGACATGATGTTACACCAGGACAGGCATACAACAGGGGGAATGGTATAGCATCATTATATTTATCTTTTTCAGATTAAAAGCACTTCATCATGGACCATGTGTTACCTTGAGTTGCAGGTCCGTTTTGTGTACAACGTAAGTGTTGAGGTGCACTGCCAGCTCAGCACAGCAGGTAGACAAAATAGGCTTGATTCATGAAGCTTTAACATGAGGATGAAAATCTTTATTTTCCACTATGTGACTGTAATTTCAAATCTCTGTCAGCTGAAATATATCTGTCATTTTTTGAAAATAAGAATCCTTTTTCATGTGTGTTAACGTTGTGAGTTAAACCTAATATGTTAGATCTGGCCCTCGGCCCTCCGAATGGACAGCCCTGATGTACGGTACACTATAACTGTAGAGAAGTCTTAATTTCTTTCTCCCTAGGTGGATGAATATGAGTGATGGAGTCTAAATCACACAGATTGGGATGCAGCAGGAAGCCAGTGATTTGTCCCAAACAGCATTCGCTTAAGCACCACTTTTGTCTCCCCTTTATGTGACCCCACTTACTTACCTGTCTGCTCTCTCAGCACATTTTACAATCTGCCGGCCTTTTAGCTTCCTTGGCAAGAGCTGGCCTGTTAATGTGCTTCTAACATTGTGCCTAATATTTATCTGAAGGGAATAGCTACTCTATGACCAATGAAAGATTTGTCCTCAGATCTGTTCATAAAGTACAGAGGAGAAAGAGACAGGTAAAGGACTCAACAAATGAATTTCCTTTCACGGTAGTAGGGAGTGGACACGCAAGGTGGAAATGTCAAGAAATCCAGTTTAGGATGCTGCTGATTCCTCATTTATTTAATTAAGACTCCTGGAAATTACTTGGATCTCAGCCAAAGAGTATTTAGAATGTATGCAGGGATTTGTAAGTGAACATTCTTTAACCATTTGCTTGCTGGGCACTTATACCCCCTAACTGCCAAGACCAACTTTCAGCTTTCAGTGCTGTCACACTTTGAATGACAATTGCGCGGTCATGCAACACTGTACCCAAATTAAACGTTTATCAGTTTTTTTTACACAAATAGAGCTTTCTTTTGGCGGTATATAATCACCACTGGGCTTTTTATTTTTTGCTAAAGAAACAAAGACTGAATATATTGAAAAAAAATAGTTTTCATAGTATATATCATTTTGCAAACAGGTAATTTTTCTCCTTTACTGATGTGCGCTGATGAGGCTGCACTGATGGGCACTGATAGGCTGCACTGATGGGCACTGATGAGGTGGCACTGGTGGGCACTGATGAGGTGGCACTGGTGGGCACTGATGAGGTGGCACTGATGGGCACTAATATGTGGCACAGATGGGCACTTCCACCCATAGCTCTTAAAGTGGTTGTAAACCCACTTTGGAAAAAAAAAAAAAACTAACACCTGCAAGACAAAGGCATAATGAGCTAGTATGCATAGCATACTAGCTCATTATATAATACTCATCTGAGATCAAAGCTCTCACTGCGGTGCCCGTACACCGCTCCGGCAATGTGATTGGCCAGAGCCGCGATGACGTCACTCCCGCGCATGTGCGCGGTAACAGCACACTCACTGAAGCAACGGCACATACACGCTGTTGCTTCAGTTTGTGTCAGTGCGCATGTGCCGTTGATGTCGGCACATGCAAATACAGAGGATAGCTCCTAAACCGTGCAGGTTTAGGAGATATCCTGGGTAGCTACAGGTAAACCTTATTATAGGCTTACCTGTAGCACAAAGTGGTCTGTAAGGGTTTACAACAACTTTAAAGGGCCATTTTTTTTTCATTTTTTTCAAATGACAATTTATTTTATTTTTTTTTTATCGCATTTTAGTATAAATATGAGATCTGAGGTCTTTTTGACCCCAGATCTCATATTTAAGAGGTCCTGTTATGCTTTTTTTCTATTACAAGGGATGTTTACATTTCTTGTAATAGGAATAAAAGGGACACATTTTTCTTTTTTAAAGAACAGTATAAAAATAAAAAATAAAAGGTAAAATAAATAAGAAAAAAAAATTAAACGTGCCCTGTCCCGCCGAGCTCGCTTGCAGAAGCGAACGCATACGTGAGTAGCGCCCGCATATGAAACTGGTGTTCAAACCACACATGTGAGGTATCGCCGCGATCGGTAGAGCGAGAGCAGTTTTTAAATGTCACTTATGGAGATTTTTAAGAGTAAAAGTTTGTTGCCATTCCACAAGCGGGCGCAATTTTGAAGCATGACATGTTGGGTATCAATTTACTCGGCGTAACATTATCTTTCACAAACTAAAAAAAATTGGGCTAACTTTACTGTTCTCTTATTTTTTAATTCAAAAAAGTGCATTTTCTCCAAAAAAAGTGCGCTTGACCACTGCGCAAATATGGTGTGACAGAAAGTATTTGCACGACCGCCATTTTATTCTCTAGGGTGTTAGAAAAAAAAAAAAATATATATATATATATATATATATATATATATATATAGTGTTTTGGGATTCTTATAGGTCCCCTGACATCCTCAAGCACAATGCAGGGCCCATAGCCCCCCAGCCCCCCACATCCCACAGAGTAGGGGAGAAGAGGAGAGCACTGGCTGCTGGGGTAATGGAGGATCAGGTAAGTAGAAGTGCTTTTTCCATTACCCTATACCTATATGAGTATTTAACCACTTCAATGTGGGGCACTTTCATCCCCTTTTTTCACAAATAGATCTTTCTTTTGGTGGTATTTAATCTCCACTGGATATTTTATTTTTTGCTAAACAAACGAAAAACAACAGAAAAGTTTGTTTCTGTTACAAAATTATTCAAGTAAATAATCTCTATTCATAAATTTTGGTCAAAATGTATTCTGCTATATTTCTTTGGTGAAAATAACCCAAATCAGTGTATATTATTTCTGTAGGAAAGTTCTAGAGTCTGCAAAGTATGGTATACATAGTATATTTAAAAATTGATCGATCCTGACTGACGGCCTCATCTCATTTCTTGAGGCCCAAAAATGCCAGGACAGTAATAATGCCCCCAAATTACCCTGTTTTGGAAAGTAGACAATCCAAGGTATTTAGTAAGGGGAGTTTTTTGAACTTGTAATTTTTTTGTCACAATTATTTGGAAAATGAAGAAATGTAAAAAAAAATGTTTTTCACAATGATTTTTTTGGCATACTGTCACCAGTGCACTACAGCATTATCATATAACTTGTGTGGCGGTGATCAGGGACACTTTCTGGTGACAGTATGTAAAAAAAAAAAAATATTAAAATATTAAAAAAATATATATTTTTTTATTTTATTTTATTTTGTTTATTACATCTTTTTTCTCTTTTTTACAATTGTTTTTTCTAACTCACTACCATAGTAACACTGTACTACTCTGGGGAAGTGATCAGGATTTTTCTTTTACACATTATGATTGCATATACCAGTGATATTCATTGGTATAAGCAACCATTTTTACTGAATTAAACTAGTTTATTCAGTGTCTTTTGTTGTGATTAGCTGTGATTGGTCAAAGCTAATCACATGGTACATATAGGCTGTGGTAGGCCTGTCTGTACGATGTGTTCACTTTGATCAGTCACAGCTAGCAACACAATTGTATACAATAGATGGCATGAAAGGAAGCCATCCATGGTTTACAATTGTCATTTGATCTGTATATCTTACACAGTCTGGGCAAAACAACAATTATTTCAATTGTGCGCACCTACACTTGACTGCAGCACTATAATAGGCAAAATTTTCAGGGAGACGAGAGCCATTGGAGCTAATCCTGGTACCTAAATCCAGGGGTCTCATAGTTTATTAAATTTAAGAGTAGTACCTCTGGATTTCAGGATATGCCTTCTCTTGAGTAAGGTAGTACTTACAGTACTTGAGTGTGCCACTCCTCAAATTTAGCAGGGAGAGGGCTATCCATTTCAGTAGTATGCATTTACATGCCAAATACAACAGGCAAGTAATAGCAGTATGAACATGGGGTGTAAATAGTTCTTCATCAAGAAACCCTAGAACAAACGTCAGGGGGTAATTTTGAACGGAGACCTGAAAAGCTTGATTAATAACTGATATTATTTTGTTCCAATATCTTACAAGCTCGGGGCACCACCAGAACATATGCCCAGAACATATGCAGATGGTCAGCTGAAGTACCCCCACATCTGGGACATTCTAGGTCCTCTCTACAATGCCATTTAAATAGCTTGAGGGGGGTTCTATGAACCCGATGAATAACAAAAAGTTGTGACAAACACTGAGTAGAGACTGAAATGGAGTAGAGAGAATGAAGACCAATGGGACCTGTTCTAAAATAGACTGCCAAATTTCACCATCTACTATTGGGATCTGATGACCAGTCCCTTCTGCCATGAACTTGCACTGTACTTTGATAACAATGCACCAATGACCCATAGAGCGAGGATATAAGACCTTTTTTTATCAGTAACATTAGCTACTTGAACAATTAATGGGAAATCGATATGATTGAGGGATGTAGAACTAGCTTGGGCAAAAAGTGCATAGCGAAGCTGGAGGTATTGAAAAAAGCAGGAACTAGGGACACCAAACTCTTCCTGTAAATCTTTAAAGGATTTAGGATGATCATTAGAGTATAATTGGTAAAGGAAAAGTATACCTCGGTTATACCAGCTAGAAAATCCCTGCAGCTTTCCAAGCTCCTTCAATCTCCTTCTTTCCCATATTGGGTGAACACTCAAGATACCAACATGTCCCATGATCCTACACATTTAATCCCAAACCTTGGCCATCATGAGTAAAGCAGGGTATTGACAACGAGCCCTGAACCCACCTGCCTCCAATTGAGCCAATAAATGGTATTTGGATGAAATGGACAACGATATTGCCTGAATGGGGTCATTGATGTTCATATTACTCCATCCAGAAAAATGTTGCAGCTGGGATACTAAAAAGTAAAGTCTTGCTGATGGGACAGACAATCCATCACCTTATTTAGGCAGTTGCAAGATGGGTAAGTGGATTCTTGGTTGTTTCCCTTTTCAAATCAGATTGTGGAAAAGGGAATTTGTCTTTTTTAACCAATTTTGTGGAACCCACACAGGGGAATTGTGTAAGATATACAGCAATTGGGGAGCCCAGATAATTTTAATTAGATTTGCCCTACCCGCAACCAATAGAGGGAACTTACACCATACCTTGCTTTTAGATTTAAATTTATCTAACAGGGGTTGTAGGTTGTATTTCAGGTAATCTCGTACGTCTGGATGTATCCAGACTCCCAGATACTTAAATCTAGAGACTATTTTTATTTGCTGCGCACAGGTAGGGACTAGGGAGATCCACCTGTGTACACTCTATCGAGAGGAGCACAGATTTATTCAAATTAATCATAAATCCCGAAAAGGATCCAAATATAGTAATAAGGGACATAAGGGAGGAGAAGGATTCATTAGAGTCACCTTAAAATAGTAATGCGTCATCCACATATAGGACAAGTTTATCTTCCAAAAGTCCCCTTTTGAAACCGACTATATTACTGGATTGGCGAATCACCACTGCCAGGGGCTCCACCTCTAGGGCAAATAAAATCAAGGAGAGAGGGTACCCCTGGTGTGTTTCCCTGTGGAGAGAAAAAGATTCGGACTGGGATCCATTGATCAGCATAGATGCCTGTGGGCAGGAGTAAAGTAGCTGAACCCATCTAACGAATCTAGTTCCACCTGTTTTTAGGGTGGAACATGTAACATGTTCCCACTGCTGAAGCCACCAACTGCTGCTTGTTCTCCCCTTGTCAGCAGTAGAGGTAGAAGTACTAGCTGTCACTTTTTGAAAACAGTGCCGCCGTGCGGGACTCCGCCGACATGGCTGTGCCATTCTTTTTCTGAATGAACTAAAAGTTCCGACATCTTTTGCTGCTGTCGGCTTGTGGTTTTCAATGAACTACCACGACGCTGTGAGTGCTGTGGTAGTTCATTGATTCATTATGTCAGATTGTATCAGCTTCTTCCTATGAGGTAAGAGCAAGCCGATACACTGACGGTTCTGCAGGAGACATGCATGGCATCAACGATCTGCTGATCGCTGATGCAATGCTGTACAGGCTCCTGCAACAAAAAAAATATAAATGCACATTTTTTTACCTGCAAAAAAATGTGCATTTATTATTTTTTTAAAAAGTGAACGTATCCTTTAACTCCAAGCTGGTGATCTGTATAGGCTTTTAAAGCATCACTTGTGGAGATTTTTAGATACCATAGTTTGCCACTATTCCACAGAGTGTGCAAATTTAACCACTTGCTGACCGCCTAACGCAGATATACTGCGGCAGAATGGCACGGGCAGACAAAATCATGTACCTGGTACGTGATCTGCCTCCCGCGGGCGGGAGGCGCATCACGCCCCCCCCCCCAGTGCCCGAGGCGGTCAGCATCGTTAGGGGAGCGATCCAGGCTGAAGGGGAGACCACTCATTCGTGGTCACCCCCTCGCGATCGCTACCAACGAATGAGAATCTTCCCTGCTGCTGTATATTAAACAGCGGCAGAGGAAGTGATGTCATCTCTCCTCGGGTCGGTATTTTCCGTTACGGCGCCGAGGAAAGAAGACATCTGAGTAAGTGCACAACACATACACTTACAGTAAAACACACCAGGCACACATTTCACCCCCCCATCACCACCCGATCACCCCCCCATCAACACCCGATCACCCCCCCGTCACAGTGACACCAATAGCAGGTTTTTTTTTCCGATTACTGCATTGGTGTCAGTTTGTGACAGTTAGAAGTGGTGGGGCAGTTAGTGGTAGCCCCCTTTAGGTCTAGGGTACCCCCCTAACCCCCCCTAATAAAGTTTTAACCCCTTGATCACCCCCCGTCACCAGTGTCACTAAGCGATCGTTTTTCTGATCGCTGTATTAGTGTCACTGGTGACGCTAGTTAGGGAGGTAAATATATAGGTTCGCCGTCAGCATTCTATAGTGTCAGGGACCCCCATATACTACCTACTAAAGGTTTTAACCCCTTGATTGCCCCCTAGTTAACCCTTTCACCAGTGATCACCGTATAACTGTTATGGGTGACGCTGGTTAGTTAGTTTATTTTTTATAGTGTCAGGGAACCCGCCGTTTATTACTTAATAAAGTTTAGCCCCCTGATCACCCGGCGGTGATATAAGTTAGGTTTTAGGGTCAGATAAGGTCTGCGTCACCCCAGGCAGCGTCAGGTTAGTGCCAGTATCGCTAACACCCACGCACGCAGCATACACCTCCCTTAGTGGTGTAGTATCTGAACGGATCAATATCTGATCCGATCAGATCTATACTAGCGTCCCCAGCAGTTTAGGGTTCCCAAAAACGCAGTGTTAGCGGGATCAGCCCAGATACCTGCTAGCACCTGCGTTTTGCCCCTCCGCCCGGCCCAGCCCAGCCCACCCAAGTGCAGTATCGATCGATCACTGTCACTTACAAAACACTAAATGCATAACTGCAGCGTTCGCAGAGTCAAGCCTGATACCTGCGATTGCTAACAGTTTTTTTGGTAGAGTTTTGGTGAACTGGCAAGCACCAGCCCCAGGCAGCGTCAGGTTAGTGCCAGTAACGCTAACACCCACGCACGCACCGTACACCTCCCTTAGTGGTATAGTATCTGAACGGATCAATATCTGAACTGATCAGATCTATACTAGCGTCCCCAGCAGTTTAGAGTTCCCAAAAATGCAGTGTTAGCAAGATCAGCCCAGATACTTGCTAGCACCTGCGTTTTGCCCCTCCGCCCAGCCCAGCCCACCCAAGTGCAGTATTGATCAATCACTGTCACTTACAAAACACTAAACACATAACTGCAGCGTTTGCAGAGTCGGGCCTGATCCCTGCGATCTGTAACAGTTTTTTTGGTAGCGTTTTGGTGAACTGGCAAGCACCAGCGGCCTAGTACACCCCGGTCATAGTCAAACCAGCACTGCAGTAACACTTGGTGACGTGGCGAGTCCCATAAGTGCAGTTCACGCTGGTGAGGTGGCAAGCACAATTAGTGTCCCGCTGCCACCAAGAAGAAGACAAACACAGGCCCGTCGTGCCCATAATGCCCTTCCTGCTGCATTCGCCAATCCTAATTGGGAATCCACCACTTCTGCAGCACCCGTACTTCCCCCATTCACATCCCCAACCAAATGCAGTCGGCTGCATGAGAGGCATTTTGTTTATGTCCTCCCGAGTACCCCTACCCAAAGAACCCCCCCAAAAAAGATGTTGTGTCTGCAGCAAGCGCGGATATAGGCATGACACCCGCTATTATTGTCCCTCCTGTCCTGACAATCCTGGTCTTTGCATTGGTGAATGTTTTGAACGCTACCATACACTAGTTGAGTATTAGTGTAGGGTACAGAATTGCACAGACCAGGCACACTTTCACAGGGTCTCCCAAGATGCTATCGCATTTTGAGAGACCCGAACCTGGAACCAGTTACAGTTATAAAAGTTACAGTTACAATAAAAAGTGTAAAAAAAAAAAAAAAAACACACAAAAAAATATATAGAAAAAAAAAAAATTATTGTCGTTTTATTGTTCTCTCTCTCTCTCTATTCTCTCTCTATTGTTCTGCTCTTTTTTACTGTATTCTATTCTGCAATGTTTTATTGTTATTATGTTTAATCATGTTTGCTTTTCAGGCATGCAATTTTTTATACTTTACTGTTTACTGTGTTTTATTGTTAACCATTTTTTTGTCTTCAGGTTCGCCATTCAGCTGCAGCGTGGATTTATTTATCTTGACAGCAACAGCGTTTGCTCCCACAATACATAAAGCCGTGACTCCAGCTCTTCGGCATATATAAATGGTGCATGTATGCCCATCATTAGAAGTGGGTGGATGAAGGGAGGTATTCTAATGGTGGGCATACCCACCGATCAATCTCTTTTTTTCGTTCAGCCCACAGGCTGCATGAAAAAAAAGATTACAATATATGCCCAACAAGGACCAGCAACGTACTGGTATGTTACTGGACTTTGAGTGGTTATACCAGAATGATGCCTGCAGGTTTAGGTATCATCTTGGTATCATTCTTTTCAGCCAGCAGTCGGCTTTCATGTAAAAGCAATCCTAGCAGCTAATTAGCCTCTAGACTGCTTTTACAAGCAGTGGGAGGGAATGTCCCCCCCTCCCACCGTCTTCCATGTTTTTCTCTGGCTCTCCTGTCCCAACATGGAACCTGAGAATGCAGCCCGTGATTCGGCCAGCTGACCATAGAGCTGCTCAGAGACCAGAATGGCTCCAATCATCTCTATGGCCTAAGAAACCGGAAGCTATGAGCATTTCATGACTTAGATTTCGCCGGATGTAAACAGCGCCATTGGGAAATTGGGAAAGCATTTTATCACACTGATCTTGGTGTGGTCAGATGCTTTGAGGGCAGAGGAGAGATCTAGGGTCTAATAAACCCCCTTTTTTTCAAAAAAGAGTACCTGTCACTACCTATTGCTATCATAGGGGATATTTACATTTCCTGACATAACAATAAAAATGATTAAAAAAAAATTAAAGGAACAGTTTAAAAATAAGATAAAAAAGCAAAAAAACTAATAATAAAAAAAAGCACCCCTGTCCCCCCCTGCTCTCGCGCAAAGGCGAACACAAGCGCTGGTCTGGCGTCAAATGTAAACAGCAATTGCACCATGCATGTGAGGTATCACTGCGAAGGTCAGATCGAAGGCAGTAGTTTTATCAGTAGACCTCCTCTGTAAATCTAAAGCGGTAACCTGTAAAGGCTTTTAAAGGCTTTTAAAAATGTATGTAGTTTGTCACCACTGCATGTTTGTGCGCAATTTTAAAGCATGTCATGTTTGGTATCCGTGTACTCGGCCTCATCTTTTTTATTTCATCAAACATTTGGGCAATATAGTGTGTTTTAGTGCATTAAAATTAAAAAAAGTGTGTTTTTTCCCCAAAAAATGCGTTTGAAAAATCGCTGTGCAAATACTGCGTGAAAAAAAAAAATGAAACACCCACCATTTTAATCTGTAGGGCCTTTGTTTTAAAAAATATATATAATGTTTGGGAGTTCAAAGTAATTTTCTTGCAAAAAAAAATATTTTTTCATGTAAACAAATAGTGTCAGAAAGGGCTTTGCCTGCAAGTGGTTAGAAAAGAGGGTAATGTGTGATATAAGCTTCTAAATGTTGTGCATAAAATGCCAGGGCAGTTCAAAACCCCCCAAATGACCCAATTTTGGAAAGTAGACACCCCAAGCTATTTGCTGAGAGGCATGTCGAGTCCATGGAATATTTTATATTGTGACACAAGTTGCGGGAAAAAGACAATTTTTTTTTTTGCACAAAGTTGTCACTAAATGATATATTGCTCAAACATGCCATGGGAATATGTGAAATTACACCCCAAAATACATTCCGTTGCTTCTCCTGAGTAAGGGGATACCACATGTGTGAGACTTTTTGGGAGCCTAGCCGCATACGGGACCCCAAAAACCAAGCACCGCCTTCAGGGTTTCTAAGGGTGTAAATTTTTGATTTCACTCCTCACTGCCTATCACAGTTTCGGAGGCCATGGAGTGGCCCAGATGGCACAACCCCTCCCCCCCAAATGACCCCATTTTGGAAAGTAGACACCCCAAGCTATTTGCTGAGAGGTATGGTGAGTATTTTGCAGACCTTGCTTTTTGTCAGAAAGTTTTGAAAATTGAAAAAAGAAAAAAAAAATACATTTTTCTTTTCTTTCTTCATTTTCAAAAACAAATGAGAGCTGCAAAATACTCATCATGCCTCTCAGCAAACAGCTTGGGGTGTCTACTTTCCAAAATTGGGTCATTTGGGGGGCTTTTGTGCCATCTTGGCATTTTATGGCTTTCAAAACTGTGATAGGTAGTGAGGAGTGAAATAAAAAATTTACGCCCTTAGAAATCTTGAAGGCGGTGCTTGGTTTTCGGCACCCCGTACGCGGCTAGGCTCCCAAAAAGTCCCACACATGTGGTATCCCCATACTCAGGAGAAGCAGCTAAATGTATTTTGGGGTGCAATTCCACATATGCCCATGGCCTGTGTGAGCAATATATCATTTAGTGACAACTTTTTGTATTTTTTTTTTTTGTCATTCAATCACTTGGGACAAAAAACAATAATATTCAATGGGCTCAACATGCCTCTCAGCAATTTCCTTGGGGTGTCTACTTTCCAAAATAGGGTCATTTGGGGGGGGGGGTTGTACTGCCCTGCCATTTTAGCACCTCAAGAAATGAGATAGGCAGTCATAAACTAAAAGCTGTGTAAATTCCAGAAAATGTACCCTAGTTTGTAGACGCCATAACTTTTGCGCAAACCATTAAATATACGCCTATTAAATAAATAATACATTTTTTTTACCAAAGACATATGGCTGAATACATTTTGGACTAAATGTATGACTAAAATTGAGTTTGTTGGATTTTTTTTATAACAAAAAGTAGAAAATATCGTTTTTATTCAAAATTTTCAGTCTTTTTCCGTTTACAGCGCAAAAAATAAAAATACCATCAAAAGAAAGCTCTATTTGTGGGAACAAAAGGACGCAAATTTTGTTTGGGTACAGCATTGCATGACCACGCAATTAGCAGTTAAAGCAACGCAGTGCCAAATTGTAAAAAGTGCTCTGGTCAGGAAGGGGGTAAATCCTTCCGGGGCTGAAGTGGTAAAAGCATTAAACTAAAAATAAATAGAAGAAACTGCATCGCTAATAAGTAAAGTCCAAAATAAAATGTTGAAACAGTCCAGTCTGTAAAAACATGAAGTAGTCCGTGTAGTAATGGTAGAAATGGCCACTCTCCAGAAGTCAGAAACAACTCGCTTGTGAATTACATTCAACATGCTGAAGTGGCTCTTCTGATGGAACCCACTGTTGTTGATGAGGTATTAGGCCTCATTTCCTCCATAAAGTAAGATATAACAGAAAAAACTCAGAGTGTAGTAGTTTATGGAACTGCATCAATGTGAAGGGTGAGTAGGTAAGGGACACTCGTGGTGATGACAAACCAACAGACTCCGTTCCACACTACAGCTTTCCCACATGCAATGCAAACTCACCAGACCACAAGTAATAACATGCCAAAAGATCATTCAATGTGCCAAATCAAGGATATCCAAATCTGTCACAGCATTGACAGTATTCAGGAACTCAGCAACACATGTTGGGGGACATTCAATTGCTCTAATCACCGCATGATACCATACAAATAGAACAAGGCATCATAGTGCAATACCATTTATTAAGATAGGTGATAAAGGCATTATACAAAGGTGTAAATCCCAATAAAGCCACTCACATGCAAATGCTACCATGATTGACAATCTCGGCAACGTGACGTCACGTGAGTAGCAACGCCCAACGCGTTTTCAGCCAATGCTCATCCTCAGGGACCTCTCATTTTTCAATTTTAAAGCATGACATGTTAGGTATCTATTTACTCAGCATAACATCATCTTTTATATTTTAATTTAAAAAATTGGTATTATATTATGTTTGTGTGCATTAAAATTGGCTACGCAAATATTGCATGACATAAAAAAATCACAATAACCACCATTTTATTCTCCAGAGCCTCTGCTTTAAAAAATATAAATGATGTTTGGGGATGCTAAGTAATTTTCTAGAAAAAAAATAGGATTTTAACATGTATGTGAAAATGTTTAGAATTTGCCCAGTTTTGAAGTGGTTAAATGGCTCCTAAGGGTTACAGAAGCTCCTTTTAACTATCCTGGACCTGTTTTTGTAACAAATAATGGACCCTCATTAGCTTCATTAATTTACAGTTTGTTTTCAAAGAATGAAAACAACAGGAAACAAAGTAAAATGGAAAAACTTATAGTAATAGTACACAAATAATGATAATATCCACAAAAAAGAAAAAAGAAAACACACAGATATACAAAGAACATTTAAGAAGAACTCGAGGATTTCACACAATTTACATAGTCCCTCACTAACCTGTGAGGCCGCTCGATGTGCGGTATACACTGTATCTAACTGCGGGATACACTGTATCTAGCTGCGGCTACATACAGCATACCGCTCTGTGTTCCAGGTGTGAGCAAAGACTCCCTGTCTCATACCCGCAACACAGGTGAGTCTACAGCAGCATTGCTTAGCCATTCAGAGGGAGTGATGTATTCTATCCAAGCTGGAACTTGGTGGAATTCAGTTCCATCACCTCTGGCTCAGGCCCTCTGCTCCCTGCTCTCCACTATCACTTGTAAACACAGAAGTCCTGCTTCTGTGTTTACAAGTAACAGCTTGTCTCCCAACAGCTCCCACAGATCTGATCTCCTCAGCGGCTCCCACTGAGTGCAGGATGGGGACAAGGGAGATGCAGGTGCCCAGGGTGGAGTGTGGATGCCGACACCCCCACTGGATGATCTCCCTGCAAGTGAGTGGGGAGGAGCCACCTACAGTGTGCAGGTAGGTACTAGAGCCAGCTGGGTGCCTCAGTTTAATAAAGCAACAAAAGGCATGTGGAAGATGGTGGAGCTTTTAAAGCGGTTGCATACCCCGCTTGCACATTTTTACATACAGGTAAGCCTATAATAAGGCTTACCTGTGGGTAAAATGAATATCTCCTTAACCTGTAAGGTTAAGATATTGACATCAGCAGTGCATGTGCTCTGAAGGTCCGGTGGAGACTTCTGGAAGCTCATAGCTCCTTGCTGGAATGGGGACTCCCACGCGCATTTCCGAGAAACTTTGAGGGAACATGTCGGCTCTCTCAGCGGTGACCAGGAGGAGGTGTGGGCGCTTCGTTCTAATGTAAGTATTTCATAATGAGCTAGTATGCGGTGCATACTAGCTCATTGTGCCCTTGCCTTACAGCTTTTCTTTCTTCCAGGGCATACAACCGCTTTAAGGAGGGGGGAGAAGTGGAGAAGGGTTGCATGCAGAGATCAGAGCTGAAGAGGGGTGAAAATAGCACCCCCATCCCAAACTCTGTACGTAATGCACTCCTGGTATTTAATGGCCCTGTTAGACCCTCTCACTGTTAGACCACACCCACTATTTGATGCGGTTTGCAGTGCGTGTCTGTGTATGATCACTAAAAGGTGTGTGAGAAATAGTGGCATACATACGGATCACCCTATATGCAGTATAGCTGATTCCCCTTTTTTGGATAATTGCCTGCAGTCAATTAAGACAATTAATGCGAGGAGCCAGTGATCCTTAGAGCTACTATTTATTTCAAAGTTTCATGTCTGTAATGTGGTTATGACTAAGGCCTTATAGGCTGAAACGCGTCAACTGTTTTCATTTGTGTTTGGTCACTGTGGCTTGACAATAAATACAGTATATTTTAAGAGCAATAACCGGAGTGCGGATCATCTTTTCCTCGTGTCTGTACCTGTTTTCTGAGAAAAAAATCTGTGATTCTATCAATGAAGGTGTGACATCATCAGCCCGCCTCTCTGACTCCAATCAGAGGAAGCTTTGTATTTATTGATAGAATACATCGCTCCCTCTGAATGGCTGAGTGCCACAGCTACATACAGTTTATACTACACATCCAGTGGCCTCACAGGTTAGTGAGGGATATTGTTAGTTAGTTAGTTAGTAGTAAGCTACTCTAAATATAAAACCCCAAATAACACTGTAATATAATAATTAAAAAAATAATAATTTTTCAAGCAAATGTTGTGTCTTTTCATGATTTACTTTTACTTTGTTACTAGGATTTGACCTTCCTTGACTTTATGGATTGACTGCATAAGTAGGTATTCCCATATCCAAGAAAACTATTTTTCTGGCTGCAGGTGCATACACCATCTCATAGGACAGTGGACAGACTGTTCACTTTGCAAGGGAATTTTCCCCAGAGCTTAGCAAATGTGGTAACATTTTTTTTTTGCAAATAAGACCCAATCATGTGCATTAGAAAATTTTTTAAAAAGTGCATTTTTGCTTAAACATGATTGGCTGATGGAAGCTAGAACCTCTTCCCCTTATCCATATAGCTCTGGAAATAAAATCCCTTGAAAAATGCAACTTCTCCCGCAAAGTGAACAGTCTATTTGACATTGGTAAAGCATAGCCTCCAGAAAGAGAGAATGGAATGTTTCCCTTATACAAAGCTTTATCAAGACCTCATCTAGACTAAGCAATGTAGTTTTCAGCACCATTTCATAAAAAGAATACTGTGGAACTAAAACGAATGCCAAGAAGGACAATAAAATGAATAAGAGGCATGAAAGACCACAACTATGAGGAAAGATTAACTGAAATGAATGTATTCACCCTAGAGAAGAGACAATAAAAGGAGGACATGATCACCTTGTGTGAATACTGTATATAAATGGCCCATAAAGAGAATTCAGAGAAAAGATGTTTACATTAAGGTCACCACCAAGGACACAAGTGCCCTCTTTAAGGATGGAGGAAAAGAAAAATAACCTTGTATACTGTAAGATCTATGAAAATGTATATTATTATTTCATGGGAACAGTAGATTGACATAAAATTGGTTAGATACATTTATAAAGTACATAGATACATTTATAAAAGTACATAGTTACCTAATATTAGAAGTAACATTGTAGAAAGTTGACCCAGAGAGTTATCTGGTTGGCTTTGGAGATCAAAGAATACATTTTTTCTTTGTTAGAGCAAATTGGACCACACTTTATAAGTTTTTTTTCCTTCATCTAGATCAACTTTGGGTTGAAAGTTCTGAAGAGGCAAGAGTTTTTTTGTTTGGTTTATTTTGACAGACATGTGCCTTTTATCAACCTAGCTTTATTGTGTTTAGCAAGCCATTTATGGTCACCATAAATGGGTGGACAACTGAGGTTGAAGCCCAAGAGAGACACTAAAGGGTATCTAAAAGCAAAGTAATGAGGGTTTAAAACATCTGCCAGTTTATTTTTTCTGTCTGTGTCCCATTTTTTAAGATGTCCCTTCAGTTTCTGTCCTGGAGACGCAACAGAAAGTGAGAGGCACTCTTCTTTTAGACTGCCATCTCTGGAACAGGTGGTACCACTGGAATATTTACCCTTTTTGATGTACCCTCAGTTTTATTTTGGTGACAATGGACAAATTGAGAGGGTGAAATTACCTGGTATGGGTGTGGGCAAATACAGAAAAATATCAACTGATGTGCCAAAAATATAGTGTGTTCCATTGCCTACCTTCCTTTTTGACATTTCAACACAACTCTAATATTGTAAACACATGAGGGTTGATTTACTGTACTGTTCACTTCGCAAGGGAATATTCCTGTGGGTTAGTGAAAGAGGTGACGTTCTGCTGGCATCCATTATCCATTCAAGTACACACAAAAATAATGTTTGTTTTATTTTCCTTGTGCGTGATTTGCTATTCTTTAAAAAGTGGATTTTCACTACATTCACCAAGTGCAAGAAAATTCTCTTACAACGTGAAGAGCATATTTGCCTGTTAGCCCCCCGTGATGTTGGCTTAGTTTATTTCTGATGGATTACAAAAAAAGTCCCTCTTTTTGTCTCCTTCCTCCTCACTCCATAGGCCCTCCTCGTGAATAGGCGGAAAGCACAGGAAGTTATCAGCTCACAAGATTTCTGGTAAGATCATTAGGTATTTTTACAGTTATTATATAGATATAACAAAAAACTTTGAATGTCATATTTGGCAGACGAAAAGGGAGCAAAAAAAATCAGTCCATGCATGTTTAGGGTTTACATGCCTTTTAATGTTAGCCCTAGCAGTTTTGTATTTGTTCAAACATTTGTATATTCTATATGTAGTAGTAATGAATGTGTTTATTAACATAGTTAGGTCCTTATCTGTCTACAAAAAATCAGTAAGCCATTGGATGCAGTTAAATAAAACCTAAACACATATTCCTGCAATCAATAATGATCAAAGTAGCTGATGGGATATTTCGATTTTCACAAGAGAAAAGCACCAATGCAAGTTTCTAATCTAATTTATGTGATTATTACATTGACTGCAGTCATGTCTGCCTGTGAATGTTTCTTTTAATCTCCTGAATCTGAAAAGATTTGTGGTTTAATGTTTCCCTTTAGATTGGCATAATGTGTTTATGCTATCCTTTCTTTCTCAAACCCCTTTCCCCTATCTACAGAGCTGGAGAAACCAGATGCCTCTACCCAGCATGCATTTAATAGGGGGGAGGATGGTAATGATACAAGTTATGTGCATTCTGTCTTATAGTCAGAAGGAAAATCAGTAGCTGGCTAGTATTGCCAGTTACAGTTTTTTTCCCAGTCTAGTAGTAGAATATTCTTTTTTTTTTTTTTTTTTTTTTTTTTTAAACAAGTCTTTATTGATTTTCAGAAGTAAATTGACAGGTACAGAAAGAGGTAAATGAGTGCACAAGAAGACGTGAGAGTGCGGGCGCAGCCGCGGTGGTCGCGTAGTACAAAATTACAGTCATACTTGTATTCTTAAGGCTAGATGCAAAAGATAGAGATGGTAGATATCATACATTGTGTGAAACTTTTGGGTCATCTTGCAAGGTTAAAACGTTTTAACTATAATGAAGGGCAAAGATACGTGAAATTCGTGATGTGCGTTTGTGAGTGTATGGTTCAATATTAGCTTCGTGGTTACAGAGCATAACGTAACTCAATCGTTATTGTGTATGTGAGTATGTAGAGTAAATATCATTAAGGGGGGGGAAAGTTTTGGTAAAAATAAGAACCTGAGGGAAACAACTGAGGGATATTGGGAAGGAAATGAGTATGTGGGAAGGAGAGGGTGGTGAGCCTGAGGGTTGACACTGGGTTAGACCGGGTTCATCAGTGTCGAGGTGTCGAGATTTGGATGTGGCTATAGAGTGTGCTACTATCGGGGATTTTCAGTCATGTCATTGTCATTTTGTATTCATTCGTGTGGTGAAGTGTATCCAACATGACCATGTTTTAGTGAACTTAGACTGTGTGTCTCTGGCTTGGTGGATGAGGTCTTCCATGACCTTTGTTTGTTGAATGCGGTGAAACCAGTCTTTTATGGTAGGTGGTTCTGTGGATCGCCATTTGCGTGGGATACACATTTTTGCCGCATTTACCAAGTGCATAGCTAGAGATTGATGGTATGCCGGTATTCGTGTTTTGGAATGATGTAGAAGGAACATTTGGGGTTCAAATTCTAGGGAGTAGGTGGTTATTCGTGTGATCAGTTCGTGAACTTTCACCCAGAAAGGTTGAATTTTGGTGCAAGACCACCAAATGTGTAACAGAGAGCCTGTGTCCTTTTTACACCTCCAGCAGGTTGATGGTATCGTTCGGTTGATTTGGTGTAGGAGGTGTGGTGTGCGATACCATCGTGAGAGTATTTTATATGCATTTTCTTGGACTTGCACGTTCATTGAACCCTTGTGAGTCAAGGTGTATATGTTGGCCCATTCCTGGTCGTTTAATTGAATGGAGAAATCTTGTTCCCATTGGCGGTTGGTCCAGTGTTTGGTAGGGGTATGTTCGACATGTAGGAGGTTATAGGTTTGGGAGATCAAGTGGGTGAGTGTGCCCTCAGTTAGGCAGAGGTTTTCGAATGGGGTTGTGGGTCGGGCCCATTCCGGTGCAGGGAAGGGTTTTTGGAGGAAGTTCCGTAGTTGCACATATGTCCAAAACGGAAACTTGTCTATGTGTAGTCTGGAAGCTAATCTAGTTTGGGATGGGAAGCTGCCATTCTCAAAGAATTGATTTGCTCTGATAGTTCGGTGGGGTAAAATATTTGCCAAAAAGGAAGTATGCATACCCGGTGGGAATTCAGGGTTGAGACGTATCGGTGTCATTGGGCCTTTGATTGAGGAGATATGGTGTTTAGTACATGTAGTGCGGAACGCTAGTAGTGTAGGGTTGATCAGTGGATGTTGGGAGAATGTGTGGGGTAATAATGGGGGAGTGATCCACGGTGTGTGATGGATGGGTACATGGGAGAATGATTGTTCTATTTGAATCCAGGCTTTTTGTTTGGTGTGTGTATTCCAATCAATGATTCTTGCCAAGTGACATGCTAGTTGATATTTGTGTATGTCAGGAAGCCCTATTCCTCCTAGGAGTTTGGGGGTCGTCAATCTTTTGAAGCTTAGTCGTGGGCGTGTTTTTCCCCAAATAAAAGTTGTGCAGGTTTTTCGGTATATGGAGAAGAAGGAGGGTGGTAGTTTAATTGGGATCGTTTGTAGGATATATAAAATTCTGGGTAGGATATTCATTTTGATAATTGCTGCCCTACCGAACCATGAGAAGTGTCCCGATGACCATTTAGTTAGATCCAGATGTATTTTTCGTAGAAGAGGGGAGTGATTGTAAGCGTATAGGTTCGATAGGGAAGATGGTATGTGAATGCCTAAGTATGGGATTGAGTGGTTATTCCAAGTGAATGGGAAATTACGTTTACATTGTTGACATAATTCAGGGGGCAGGGAGATATTGAGAGCGGTTGATTTTGTGAAATTGATTTGGAGATTGGAAAGGGTGTGGAAGGTTTTGAAATCTTGAAGCAGATTTGGGATTGTCGTAAGTGGATCCGTAAGAAATAGGAGGATGTCGTCTGCAAACGCGGCTAATTTATAGGTGTGGTGGTTGATTTGGATCCCTTTAATGTCGGAGTTAGCATTAAGACGTCTGAGGAGAGGTTCTAGGGTAAGGATAAAGATTAAAGGGGATAGTGGGCATCCCTGTCTTGTTCCATTCGACACAGGGAAGGCATCCGACAGGTGGCCGTTAACTTGGACTTTTGCTGTGGGGTTAGAGTAAAGTGCTGAAATGAAGTTTAGCATCGTTTGGGGAAGGCCTGTGGCTTTGAGGGTTTCCCTCATGTAGTCCCAGGCCACTCTGTCGAATGCCTTCTCTGCGTCGAGCGAGAGCATGAAGCCTCTATTTTTGGTGGATGTGAGCCAATGGTGTATGTTAATTGCTTTGAGAGTGTTGTCTCTCGCTTCCCTGCCTGGGACAAAGCCCACTTGGTCGAGATCAATAAGCTGGGGAATCATTGGCAGGAGTCTATTGGCTAGGGTCTTAGCATACCATTTAAGGTCTACGTTAAGCAGAGATATCGGTCTGTAGTTGGTGACTATGGAATGATCTTTGTCTGGTTTGGGGATGATTGCTATATGGGCTGTGAGGAGGTCCCGTGGGGGGCGGATTGGTTGGGCAAAGGAATTGAAGGCCTTCAGGAAATGAGGTGTAAGCAATTCTGCGTAGGTTTTGTAGTAGCTGGCCGTAAGGCCATCAGGTCCCGGGCTTTTACCTGCTTTCATTTGTTTTAGGGCGTTAGTGACTTCGGTTAGTGTGAGGGGGGTGTCTAATTCTTGGGCTGTGGAGTCTGATATGGGGTTTGGGCTGTATTGTTTTAGGAAGTTAGATATCATATGGAGGCGTGTATTAGCATTGGTTGGTGAGGGGGAGGCCAGGTTGTATAGTTTGCTGTAGTATTGCACGAATTGGCGAGCTATTTCTGGGGATTTGGTAATTTTGTGTCCTGAGGAATCAGTGATAGAATGTATAGTCCTGTTGGATCGGGAAACTTGTAGGGATCTTGCTAACATTTTACTAGCTTTATTACCGAATTCATAGAACCTTTTCTTTGAAAGTATATATTTACGTTGAATCTGTGTATCCAGTAGATCTAGTAGATCTTTTCTAGCCTGTATTAGGTCATTGAGGGTTGTGAGTGCTTGTGAGTGTTTGTGTTGTCCTTCTAGCTTGCGGATTCTGTCTAATAGGTCAGAGTGATGTTTCCGTCTTTCCCTGTTACGTTTTGCTGCTGCTGCAAGGAAGGTGCCCCTGATTACACTTTTGTGTGCTTCCCAGTTGGTAAGAAAAGAGGTGTCTTCAGGGTTATTTTCTCGGAAGAAGTTGTGTATTGTGGATTGTATTTCTGTTGTAATAGTGGGGTCGGCCAGTAATGAAGCGTCTAGTCTCCAGTTTCTGGAGCGGGGAGTGGAGTCAGGGAGATGTAAAGTCATGGAGATTGGGTTGTGATCAGAAATAGTCATGGGTTCGATGGAAGCGCGGTGGAGTAGGGGTAAATCGTTTTGAGTTAAGAAAAGGTAGTCTATCCTAGAATAGCGATTGTGTGGTGCTGAATAAAAGGTGTAGTCCTTGGCGTCTGGGTGCAGTGTGCGCCAGGTGTCGTGGAGTAACAGTTGTTGAAGTCGGGATTTGATTTCTTTGAGAGCTTTGTAAGGTAGAGTCGACGAGTGTGTGGACGTATCTTGGATGGGGTTCAGGGGGATATTGAAATCACCGCCCAATACAAGAGTACCTTCCTGGAAGGTTGTGAGGGCTGTGGTGGTGGATCTAAAAAATGGAACTTGGTGTTTGTTCGGGGCATAAACATTTGCTATCGTGATAGTTTTGTTGAGGATTGAACCTTTTATGAACAGGTATCTACCTTCAGGGTCTGCTTGAGAGTCAATGACTTGCAGTGGGCAGTTTTTTGCGAGAAGGATCGATACCCCTTTAGTTTTGTTGTGTGGGTTGGTTGCATGTAGAGCAATCGGGTAGTGGGCATTGGATAGTTTAGGGGTATTGTCAGAGCGGAAATGTGTTTCCTGTAGAAGTACTATGCTGGCTTGGAGTTTGTGCATGGTAAGGAGAAGTTTGGAGCGCTTTTCCGGGGTATTGAGCCCCTTCGCATTGAGGGAGACAATTTTAAGGCTAGGCATGTTAGCTTCGGTTATGTTCGACATTGATTCGGGGTGGTTAAGGGTTGTCTCGTTAAGTAGTGTGAATCTGGGTAGGGGGTATACTGGGGAGGAAAAGGGCCCTGGAGGGGAGGGTTGAGGAGAGGGTGGTGGGGTGGTGGGGGGGTGTCACGGGGGAGGGGAGACAAAACTGGCAATATGTGGCTATTAGATCACTGAAGCAGGTGATCTATGCCACTAGAAATATATTTGCCAGTAAAATTCAGTGGATTAGAGTAGTTCTTGGGTGTGAGATGTGAATGGAATGCAAATACCACTGTGTGGGGGTTGACTTGTCTGGTGAAAGAATTGGGAAAAATGAAATAAGAGCTAGGAAGGGATCCGAAGGGTCTGTCCCACCTACAGCCTTAATGTGCGAGGTGTGTGTGGGGGATCAACAGTGTGAATTGAGGGATAAAAAGAGTAGAGCGGTCATGAAATAATGGTAAGGTGCGTGTGGGGGGTTAGAGAGATAATTGTGTTGGAGCTAATATATGCTAATATGACTAGTATGAATAGTCCCCAAAAGAAAAGCAATGAGATTCCGTGTATGGAGGTCGGGGTTAGGAGTGGCAACGAGATTTTCGTTGGGAGCAATATGTCATGACCTAGCATTTGGTGAGTCTCGTCGCCATTTGTAGACATCGTACCTGTGATGGGGAGTATTTCGTTTAGTTTATCTAAAAATCATGCTTTAGAAGTATGTTGTCTGAAAGGTAATTTTGCTTGCAAAGTGTCATTAACAAAAACAAAGAAATATGTCAAAAGTAACCTTATAAACATTTCATAACTTGGTAGCGTTTACCCTTCTGGTCAGTAATGAGTTTGCTGGCTGCAGTACCTGTGACGGAGCGGGGTGTGTGTATTGTGTGGTTGCCTCTTGTAGGTTACGGGTCTGTTTCATGTTGTAAGCGAGTGTCTGCGAGGCGTGGGTGGAGAGGTGTGTGTGTTTCCGCATGTGTGGCCCTTTTAGGATGGGGCGTTATTTTAATTAAGAACAAGCTATAACTTTCACTTGTCCAGCATGGTTAGCGTAGTCTGAAGATGGAGCAATGTAGTTAATCAGGGGATGGGAAGGTATGTATGCTGGTGTATAAACCTATTTATGGGGGTTCAACACGTGTGGCTGGAGGGGAGTTTAGTTGAGATTGCTGTGCCAAAGGGTGCATTGTTAATTGGAGGTGTGCATGAAGCAGCCTGGGGGTGGAATAGGGTGCAGGTGTTAACCTCCCCGTCCGTATAAGCCTGAGGGTGTGGAAGAGGTACTGCAGGAGCAACGGTGTCATGATACAACATCATATAATATGTTGAGGCTCATCACCGAGGGTTACATTGGGTAGGAGGCGGAGGTGAGTCTATAGGGCTCTAATAGCTCCGTCCTCTGGCACCCTGCTCAGGTGTAAGTCTGAGAGTAGGCGTTACGCTGTAAAATGTAACTGGTGTAAAACTCTAACCATTGTAGAACTCTAAGTGAAACGTTTCAGATATAAGAATCATTGTGGTGTAAAAGAGGCATGAGGCCTGTCAGACTTCCTTTATCAGGAAGTCTTCTAGCTTATAGAGTGTTACCTATGGTGTAGTCATAACAAACAATACCTATATCATACTGCAGATGATTGTAGGACGAAAGGAGACCGGTCTATAGGTAGTTCATGGGATAATTCGTCAGGTATTTGGGTGTGATGAGGCCGATCGGTGAGTGCTGGCATCATGTTGTGGATTCGTGAAGCCTCTGGTATGTCTTCCATGGAGAGTCCGTGAGCGGGGAAAGAAGCAGAGGTAGCGCGTTCATGGCAGGAAGAGTCACGTAAGTCCGTGTGTGGATGGGGTTTGCTGGATGCGGCTATCGAATGTTCCGATGGCGGAGGTGAGTGTTCGATTGCTCGGCGCGTGACGTCTTTCCAGGGGTCTTCGGCAATCAGTGTGGAAGTGAAGCACGGTGAAGGATTCGTATGGGAGAAGGATCTGTTTGGGATTTCAACGATCTCTTCGGGCCCTGCGAGGAAGGGGTGCCGTCATGGGGCTGGTCGGTGGGTAGCTGGAGCCAGGTGAGGAGCCGGTTCTGTGGTTGGAAGGAGAGCGCCTTCTGCGAAAGGAGGTGTTGTGGGCATCCATGGGTTCGTCTCCGTATGATGGTCGGTCCAGTGGTAGAGTGTTGAATTCAGAGTACCAGTTGGGGACCGGAGTGTACGGGATGTCTAGAGTGCGGCAGAAGCCATCCAGGTCTTCCGGTACTCTGAGAAGGGCAGAGCGGCTTTGATGTATGGCTGAGAGACCGAAAGGAAACTTCCAGCGGTATCTTATTCCTTTCGCTTTCAAGACATCCAGCAGGGGGCGTAAATCTTTACGATGGCGCAGTGTTATGGCTGACAGGTCTTGGTATATGTGGACGGGTTGTCCGTTATATTCCAATACAGCTTTTTCGCGGGCTTTTTGCAGGATTTCTTCTTTGATGGAAAAGTCAATTATGTGGCAAATTATGTCTCTCGGGGGGTCAGATTCTCTTCCTTTAGGTCGGAGGGCTCTGTGGATGCGTTCCATACCGATTTGTGTGTGTTCAGGGCGGTCTAGGAGGTGATTAAAGAGGCCTGTCACAACTGCCTTGGTTCTGTCCTGTTCCACGGCTTCTGGTATTCCTCTTATCCGGAGGTTGTGTCTGCGGCCTCGGTTGTCGAGGTCTTCGACATGTCTTTGGAGGTCCCTCAGTTGTAATGTGTGGCAGTCAACTCTGCGGTGTATTGTTTTTACATGAGAGGTTTGCTGCATAGCGTCGTTTTCCACTTTTTGTATGCGGCCTGTGATGGCCTGTAACTCATGGCGCAGGTCCGTGATGGCCGAGAATAAGGTATCTTTGATGTCCGCCGCCACTGTTTGTAGGTCTTGTAAGCTGGGCTGGCGGTGCGACGGTAGTGGTTGGGGGAGCGGAGCGGTGTTCGTATCTGTGCGGGTAAGCGTTATCTCTGATGAAGACAGAGAAGGGCTTGAGGCGGGAGGGGAGGACGCCATTGTTGTCCGTTGCGTCCGGAAGATCTCCGGGATCGTGTGGCTTGTGCTGTTGGCAGTTCCTCTCGGGGACCGGGATCTGCTCTGGGAAGGTCCACGAGAAGATGTTCCCATCGTTTTTAGATGATTTAGGGGTATTGGATCCCGGTTGGGGCTCTTTTTAGGCTGAGGTGGGAGAGAGCTGGTGGATCAGGCGGCCATCTTCTCTCCAGGCAAGCCACGCCCCTCCTTAATCTTTAATAGCAGTAGTATAAGTGGGTTTAAATGGATACTAATTATGTCAAACTCTAAAATGTAAGATTTAAAAACATCTTAGGTTTTATCATTATGTTGGATGTTTTATAAAGTTTCCATTTTAAACTGAATTATTCAGATAGCCAGTTAATTGTGTGACTCTTAATTATATTATTAAGGAGGTAGAAGCAATAGAAGATGTTCTCAACCTGTTCAACTCAAGTTTTTTATAGGAATAACCATGAATGCCATTTCTTTTTCAGAATTGCGTAGGGCTATTGCTACTTATCTTCAAAAACAATGACTTCCAGATGACCAACAGCTACATCATCAATGTCCTAAGCAGATCCCAAGCACATTCAATCTCTGACAAAGTCTCTCTCTGTACCTGAACATAGACTATGTTGGCTGGACACTTACAGAGCTTTGGCTGCTTGGCAATTGTGGTTCAAGTGGTAACTTATCTTTATGTTATGATGCAGGACGACATAAAGAAGGTCCTTGTGTATTCTTCCCACTTAACCAGTCATTCACCACATCTCTTTTGTGGGAAACAGTCACAGCTATTTTCTTCTAGGCCAGACAGTCCTTGACTCAAACAGCCAGCATCTGCAGCAATACCTCCCAGTAGGGGAGATCCAGGCTTTTGTTCCTTTCCCCACTCAAAGCTATGGAAAGAGAGACAGATCCTTCACAGTAACATCCACACAAGGCAGAAGTCCTTGAGGGAATTGGCTGAACAGAAAGTGTCCTAAATATTTAACAGTTCTCCAAGATACATCAACAAGCCCCCTAAACCTGCTTATTGACTAGGTCTTTAAACATTCATAACACAGAATGATGCCTGTCTAACACACCCTGCTGGAGCAAGCTCAAATAACAAGTGCTTACAGATCATTCTTGAAGAAGTACAGATAGGCTGACTGCAGCTCACTGCATTCTACAGAATCACAAAAATACAAAAAGGACATTACAAAAACACAAAAAGGAATAAATACTACTTTTTAAGGTTAAATTCAGAATTTTTTATTGCCACTAGAACAGCAACAGAGGGGAAATCTTCCAATGGGGATACTTGTTGCTGTGGCAACTGTGTAAGAGGGAATGACTTTCTGAGAATGCATTCTTTTTTTATTATCTCCAGAATGATGGCACAATTTTTTTGGACAGCATCTCTCAGGGTTAACATCTACATCCTAGCCTGAGATGCTGGCTCAAAGCTTACATACGTGTTCACAAATGTCTGACACAATCTGCCACTGCCTCTGACCTTGTTTGTGACTTCCTACAAAGTTACAGTCAAGTCATCTGGGAGAAAAACCTCCTCCTGCCTGCAGCAGATTGATGGCATCATATCATAAGAAACATTTGCAAGCATTGACTGAAATTTATTATTATTCAGCAGCTGTTCCTTTTTTTAAAGAAATGTTTGGAGGCCCTAACCCCATGTTTTCTACATCCATACATAAGCCAAGCGGTGCTAGTACCAATAGCAGATACCTCAAATGAGACCAGGTGTACTTCTTGATGCTTGTTAGCTTTGAGATATCAGCCTATATATTATATATTGCAGCCCTTAATGGGAACCTGTACTGAGGAAGCATGGTGTTTCTTTAGGAAATCACTTGGAAGTGTCAAAGAAAGTTAATAGTGACATATATGTATTTATAGGAATATGTGATGGGCAGGAGGATTGGACAAGATCTGACTCTACCATGAAATTTTTGAGCTTTGCTCATCCAGAACAGCTTGGTAGAATGTAAGTTTGGTAGCATGAAGAGAGCTACAGACATAGGGGTGACAGATTAGTTCCTTTTTTTGCCATGAGAGCAAAACACGTTTGTGGACTTTATCAACCCCCTCCCTCCCGCCTCCCCCCTTCATTAGGTCTCGGGCAGGTGAGGGTTGGAAGCAAGCTGGACTTAAAAAGGGTATACTGGAGTACATTTCTTTAGTATGGATTAAGGGGTTGCTTTGGTCACCAATCTAGCAGAACAGCTTGGCAGTAGCAATAAAAACCACTGATAAATCATTCTACAACCAGTTACAAATTTCTTTTATCAAATAATCATACACTATATTACCAAAAGTATTGGGACGCCTGCCTTTACACATGAACTTTAGTGGCAACCCAGTCTTAGTCCGTAGGGTTCAATATTGAGTTGGCCCACCTTTTGCAGCTATAACAGTTTTAACTCTTCTGGGTAGGCTGTCCACAAGGTTTAGGAGTGTGTCTATGGGAATGTTTGACCATTCTTCCTGATGCGCATTTGTGAGGTCAGAGGTCAGGCACAGATGTTGGATGAGAAGGCCCATCTCGCATTCTTAACTCTAATTCATCCCAAAGGTGTTCAATCGGGTTGAAGTCAAGACTCTGTGCAGGCCAGTCAAATTTGTCCACCCCAAATGTACACATCCATGTCTTTATGGACCTCGCTTTTTGCACTGGTCCAAATCATTTGGGGGGGATACAGTGTGGGATTGTTTTTCTGGGGTTAGGCTTGGCCCCTTAGTTCCAGTAAAGGGAACTCTTAAGGCATCAGCATACCAAGACATTTTGGACAATTTCCTTTCAATATGTTTATTGAGAATTTTACAATAAAAGAGCATATGATAATAATACAATCGTTAGCTCATAACTGGGGCCAACATGACCCTATCAGAAAGGACAAAGGCTTATACAGTGCATCAAAAATCAAAAACTTTATAAAAAAAGACAGAGAAGAGAATGAACTTTTAATACCATTAAGTTTAGATGCGTCCAAGCTAAACACGTGGGGAAGGCTGAATTTGTGCCGCATTCACCTCCGTGGCTGGCGTGCCTTCCACCCGCCGCTGCAGACAACCAGAGACCCAGATGTGACGTAGGGTACAGTGTGACCAAGTACCGCCTCTTTTTTTGTTAATATTTTTCTCCCAGGACTATTGAGTAAAGTTTTTTTTGCAGTGATATAATATGCTTTAACTATTCACAATGTTTTTTTACTTTTATGTTGAAATATTCTATTAGCGCTTGCTATTTTATATCCACAAATTGTAGAGTGTTTTTTTCACTTTTCTAGGAAAGCAGCTTTTTTGCATTTCAATTTTATTTTTATATTTATATATAATTAGTGGCGTGGAGTTTTTTTCTTTTTCTTATCAGGGTCATCTTCACCGCATTGATCCTACCCAACCAGGACAGATCACATCTCGCCCAGGTTTTGAGGTCTTCCTCCAATTTCCAGAACATCGGAGGATAGTTAGATTTATAGAGTCTATTGCTATTGTCTGGGAGAGTGATCCCTAAGTACGGTATTGATTTTGAAGCCCAGGTAAAGGGAAGAATGTGTTTTAGTTGGTTCAGTAGAGGTGGAGGGATTGAAACGTTTAATGCTAGTGACTTTTTGGGGTTAATTGAGAGGCCTCAGACAGTACTAAACTTTTGGAATGTTTTGAGAAGAACAGGGTTGGAGATTAAAGGAGACGTTATGAACTACTGCATATCATCCGCAAATAATGCGCATTTGTGTTCCTGGATACTACATGAGACCCCCTTAATGTCTGAGTTTGATCTGATAGCTATGGCTAAAGTTTCAATGGCAATCGCAAAGATCAGCGGTGAAAGGGGACAACCCTGCCTAGCGCCTTTGCGAATATTGAAACTTTCTGAGAAATTACCTTTAAGTCGGGCTTGCGCGCTTGGGGTAGAGTAAAGCGAGTGAATGGTACCCATGAAGTGTGGGCCAAAACCCCATCTCTCCAGGATCTCAAATAGGTAAGGCCAAGCTACAGAATCAAAGGCCTTTTTCAGGTCTATTGAAAGTGGCATGCCAGTTTGCGGAGGCCCCCATTGGGAATATAATAGAGAGATTATGTTTATGGCTCTTCTTACCTGGTCAGGACCTTGCCTCCCCAGGATGAAGCCCACCTGGTCCTTGTGTATATACTTTGCTATAAAGCTAGACATTCTGGTAGCCAGAATTTTTGTCATGATTTTGATATCACTGTTTATAAAGGGGATAGGGCAGTAGTTCCTGACCTCACTAGTGTCCTTCCCGGGTTTAGGGAATACTGATATAAAAGCTTTGTTGAGATCTCTGTCTAGGGGGGCTCCATCCTGTAATGAGTTAAAAAATCTTGTCATATAGGGGGCCAACAGGAGGCCAAACATTTTGTAGTAACCGCTTGAGAAGCCGTCTGGGCCTGGAGCTGAGCCCTATTTAAGCAATTTTATTACGTCTATTACTTCTTCTGTGGAAAAGGGCTCGTCCAGGGGTTCTCTATGGTTTTCAATAAGCTTAGGGATAAGGAGGTCTCTGAGGAAGACATCTATTTGGGAGGGTGAGGGGGGGAGCTATCTGTATATAGTTTCTGGTAGAAGTTTTGAAAGGTCTTCATGATGTAAAGCGCTGCGTAAACTGTCGGCGCTATATAAATCCTGTATAATAATAATAATAATGTGAACAGGGTTTTGTTTTAGATCCCCCGCTACTGTTCGAATTTTGGGGATAGATATGGTCCGTGTTTTAGGGCTCAATTTTGTCGCTAGTTTGGCCTCTATTTTGTTCAATTGATAGTAGAACCTGGCATCTGTTCAATGGAGATGTTTTTTGCAGAAGTGGTTAGGGCTAGGTTGAGTTGGACCCGGGCCGTCTCTAGTTTGGAGCGTGATTCCTTCATAGGGTCGTGTTTGTGCGATTTGTGGCAAGGAATTCGTTCGTGAGTTTTTGGACATCTGCCTTTTTGTCCCGCTTCAGTTCGGAGGCTAACTGGATCAGTTTCCCCCTCAACACTGACTTATGCGCCGCCCAAAGCGCTGAGGGGGAGACCGATCTGGTATCATTGTCCTGAAAGTACTCCCTAATGGACCCCTCCAGGACAGTGCAGTGTACTGGGTTTCTTAATAGAGATTCATTGAGTCTCAATTTGTAGGTCTGCTCTACCCCCTGTGGGCACACCATTGTCAAGGACATTATGGAGTGGTCCAAAAGTGATGTATCCCTAATTTGGGATTTCAAAGCTAGTGGAACTGCGGTGGTTGGTAAGAAGATGTGATCTATCCTGGCATAGGTGCGGTGTGGGGCTGAATAGTGGGTGTAGTCTTTTGCCCATGGATTGAGTTCTCTCCATATATCAACCATCCCTAGAGCATTTAATTGTTGAGCTATTTTGAGACTCTGTCTGGGATGATGTCTAACCACGGATCTCTGCGTGTTGGATTTCTCTAGAACCAGATTGAAGGAGAGGTTCGAGTCCCCTCCCAGAACCACCGTCCCTTTAAAAAGTGGGCTTGATTTTAATAGCATGTCCTCAAAAAAATTCCCTTGTTCCTGGTTGGGGGCATAGTATGAGAGAAAAGTATAGGACCCCCCGTCGATTGTGCCTGTGGTCATCAGGTATGGGCCCTATGGATCACTAACCTTAACCCTTTTGGAGAAGCCTATAGCTACCCCTCTAGCCCCTCTAGTTTTGTTCTCGGCGTTAGCTAGGTAGAAGTGCGGAAAATTTTGGTGGAGAAATGATGGGTTATATGAGGAGGGGAAATGTGTCTCTTGGATGAAGATGACACCTGCCTTTAGACTGTGGTATTGGTGGAATAATTTCCTCTGTTTGATTGGGGAGTTTAGGCCCTGGGCATTGTGGATCAGAGAAGTGGAGACACTGTAAGTAAAACAGAAGCTTACCCCGGGTGGTTAGGCTGTCTGAGTTGTTAATATGATCGAATAGTTTCCGATGTCCCAAGCTTGCGAGTCGATGCTGGAGTCTCCCCTGGATGGCAATGAATCTGAGGTGATCTGGAAGGTGGGAGGGAGAAAGAGTGTGAAAGAAAGAGGTAGAAAGGAAAGAGAAAAAAGAGTAGGTTTAGTAAGTCTTATACATTAGATTAGATCGTGTAGAACTTGGGGATAAAGGATTGCCTCGTGAGGTCTCTCCTAGCGGGACACCCGGTCATCAGGGTATGCCCTATCGATCCGAGGTGGAGCTGGTCTGGTCTGGATGCTCTGTCAGCTACGATGGGACTCAGGGGACCAAAACGGTTCGGAGCTCCGTAGCTGAGCGGCCATCTTAGGAGGCTCTACGCTTGCGCTGACATTTTGGACAATTTCATGCTCCCAACTTTGTGGGAACAGTTTAGGGATGGCACCTTCCTGTTTCAACAGGACTACGCACCAGCGCACAAAAAAGGTCCATAAAGACATGGATGAGCAAGTTTGGGGTGGAGGAACTTGACTGGCCTGCACAGAGTTTCTGACCTCAACCTGATAGAACACCTTTGGGATAAATTAGAGCGGAGACTACGTGCCAGGCCTTCTTGTCCACATCCATGCCTGACCACACAAATGCGCTTCTGGAAGCATGGTCAAACATTCCCATAGACACACTCCTAAACCTTGTGGACAGCCTTCCCAGAAGAGTTGAAGCTGTTATAGCTGCAAAGGGTGGGTCAACTCAATATTAAACCCTACGGACTAAGACTGGGATGCCATTAAAGTTCATGTGTGTGTAAAGGCAGGCGTCCCAATACTTTTGGTAATATAGTGTATGCTAAAGCTGAAGTTTAGCTTTTGCTAATATAGTGTATGCTAAAGCTGAAGTTTAGCTATGATTTTTTTGCATAGTTAGATTGTTACATAAGTATTTATATGTCATAGCTGACCAATCCCTTTGTTAGCTGAAAGCAGCAGTCTTACGAGTCCTGTGCTAAGCAGCTGCAATTCAGCTAGTAACTACAGCAAGTAGCTCACTGCTGCCATTCAAAAGGAGCCTTTTTTTTTCAACAAATACAATGTGTTCTCTGATTGGACTAAGTGGCATTTGTGACATTATCACCTCATTCAATTAGAGAAAGCCTTGTATTCAGTGAAAAAATACAGGGCTTACTCTAAATGGCAGTTGTACCGAGTTGTACCCCTGTGGTTACCATGTAGAATTGCAGCCACTTAGCACAAGACTGCTGCTATCACTGTAGTAGCAGTGGCTACTGCAGTGAATTGCACTTTACGCAGTGATTGGTCAGGTTATGAGATATACATACTTACATTGGTCCAAGCTGGACCAATGTACATATGTAAGAACAAATCATACTTAAAATGGAACTTCACCCAAAAGGGGAAGTTTTCCTTGTTTGCATCCTGCCCTCTCCACTGCTGCATTTAGCATTTTTTTTTTTTTTTGGGGGGGGGGGGGTACCTGGTTTTGACAGGTACCCGCTCCCTCTTCAGGTCAGATCACTGCAGCAATCTTCGCGGAAGTTCGCCCCCCCTCCTCCCCCTAAAGCCTTCTGGGACATATCACAGGTCCCAGAAGACTGCAGGACCATTCACAAAATGCAGTGTGGCATGTGCATGTGCAGTAGAAAACTGGCTGTAAAGCCTATTGAAGAATTGGCTTGGGTGAGGACATCACTGGATCCCTGGACAGGTAAGTGTCCTTATATTAAGCTCAATTACAGTATTAGTAGCTGCTGACTTTCAATTTTTTGGGGTGAGACTGGAACTCAAAACTTCAGCTTTAACCACCTCAATACAGGGCACTTACACCCCCTTCCTGCCCAAGCCATTTTTCAGTTTTCAGCGCTGTCGCACTTTGAATGACAATTACGCGGTCATGTTACACTGCACCCTAATTAAATTTTTATCATTTTTTCCCCACAAATAGAGCTTTCTTTTGGTGGTATTTGATCACCTCTGCGGTTTTTATTTATTGCGCTATAAACAAAAGAAGAGGGACAATTTTGAAAAAACACAATATTTTTTACTTTTTGCTATAATAAATATCCAATTTTTTTTTTTTTTTAACAAATTTTTTCCTCGGTTTAGGGCGATATGTATTCTTCTACATATTTTTGGTAAAAAAAAAATGCGATAAGCGTATATTGATTGGTTTGCGCAAAAGTTATAGCATCTACAAAATAGGGGATAGATTTATAGCATTTTTATTATATATTTATTTTTTACTAGTAATGGCGGCGATCTGCAATTTTTATTGTGACTGCGATATTGCGGCGGACACATCGGACACTTTTGACACATTTTTGGGACCATTCACATTCATACAGCGATCAATGCTATAAAATTGCATTGATTACTGTGTAAATGTGACTGGCAGGGAAGGGGTTAACACTAGGGGGCGCTCGAGGGGTTAATGTATGACCTAAGGAGGTGATTCTAACTGTGGGGGGAGGGGACTGACTGGGGGAGGTGACCGATCACTGTCCCTATGTACAAGGGACACGCCATCGGTCTCCTCTCCTCTCTGACAGGACGTGGATCTGTGTTTACATGCACAGATCCACGCTCCTGCTCTGTTACCCGGCAATCGCGGGTGCCCAGCGGACATCGCGGCCGCCGGGCACGCGCACCGGGTCCCGAGCGACGCAGCGGGCGCGCGCGCCGCCGCCGGCGCGCTCGCGCCCCCTAGTGGCTCGGGAGGGCGAGGACGTCATATGACGTCCTCCCAGAACAATAGAAGCCTCGTCCCGCCGTCATATGATGGTGGGCGGTGGCTTAGTGGTTAAATAATTCACATGTTGTCTGATAATACCTGAATATATGACTTCCAGGTGTAGGAAATAGACAAGTCTATCGTGTATGATAGTCTTAAAAAGAAGAAATGCAAAAAGATTATTCATCGGATATTTAAAAAATTCTAAAGCCGCGTACACACGGGCGGACTTTTCGACGGACTTTCAACGGACTTTTGACGGACTTCCGACTGACTTTTTAACGAACGGACTTGCCTACACACGATCACACCAAAGTCCGACGTATTCGTACGTGATGACGTACACTGGACTAAAATAAGGAAGTTGATAGCCAGTAGCCAATAGCTGCCCTAGCGTCGGTTTTTGTCCGACGGACTAGCATACAGACGAGCAGATTTCTGGGTCCGGCGGAGTTACGACGTAAAGATTTGGAGCATGTTCCAAGTCTAAAGTCCATCAGATTTTCGACTGGAAAAGTCCGCTGAAGGTCCGATGAAGCCCACACACGATCGGATTGTCCGCCGGAAGAGTCTGACCGTGTGTACGCTGCATAAGTCTACAGTCCAATTTATTGCCAACATTTGCTAACAAATTTCTTTTGTATGAGTGACCATTCTATGATATTTCCCAGATACAGCAACATTTAGTTTGAGAATGCCCATCTCTTCAGATTGCTATCTTATATCATTCTTTAGAAGTAACCCAAGATTTGGTTGCTGCAGGTTACATTAAACGTCTGCACATTGCAGTTTTATTTAAATAAAGCTCAACAGACTGCAAAATGAGTGAACGTTCCCTTACTGTCTGTGTCACTGACATCTCCTGCTGGGCTGTTCCCAGAGTGAGAGCCTTTCAAGCGTACATAGTTTATAACTACTTTAGTATTCAGAGCAGCTCAGTGATTAGCTGCTACCCTGTATTTTGCAACCACAGCCCAGTGGAGTTATTTAATAACAAACAGCAATAATGATCTGTAAAATGCAGTAACCCATAGCAACTCATCAGAAATCTTTCACTGAGCATGCATAAATTGCATGAATCTGGCTACATTGCAATATTAGCTCTTGGCATTGACTGCTCAGCATTCTGTGATATGGAGCTCCTTCCCTGTCTCTGAACTTTTAAGAAACGTCACCTTTACAGCCAGGGAAGCTGCCATCTTAGCTGCTGTCTGATCTGCAGTTGCCATGGTGCTGCACATGTGATCAGTTATGACACCAGCCATTTGATGACTTGACAGTTCATTGAAAGCACAAGCAACTGTGATAGTTAGCATTCACAGACTTTATTGAATGCAACAGTTAAAGTGATACTAAATTATATATATATTTTTTTTTACTTAACATGTCATACTTACCTGCTCTGTGCAATGGTTTTGCACAGAGTAGCCCCAGTCCTCCTCTTCTTGCGTCCACCACTGGTGCTCTGGGCTCCTGTCCCCTGCTGAGTGCCCCCTTTAGCAAGCCGCTAGCTATGGGGGCACACATGTGTGCTCACTCCGAAACCCCACCCTGTGTGTCAATTGACACACAGAACGGAGCTCGGCCCCACCCCTGATTGAAAGCATTGGGAGCCAATGGCTCCCAATGCTGTGTCTGACCTAATGCAGAGAGAGAGAGCGAGGAGAGCTGCTGCTGTCATGTGCATAACTGGACTGAGTTTAGGCTCAGGTAGGTATAAGGGGGCTGGGGAAGGAACTGCAAACAGAAGGTTTTTCACCTTCATGCATAGAATGCATGAAGGTGAAAAACCTTCAGCCTTTAGGACCACTTTAAACTGATGGGTTTATTTCCACTTGAACCTAACCCTTACATTTAAAGTATATGTGATCCCACCGCTGCTAACTATGCCAGTCCCTTACTTATCAGCACACATATGGATTACAAAATCATTCATACCAATGGAGAGGCTGGCTATTATCCATCTTTAAAAAAAGACAGTAGGTTTGCAGTGGCAGCTGTGTGGCATCCCATTGGCCACACAGCATGAGTCTGGCTGAATCATGGACTGGTGAGTATAAGACTAGGAAGAAGAGGTAAGGGAGGGGGACTAACTTAGATAACTATACAAAAGCATAGTTATCTTATAAATTTGATTCATGGAGCATCTTAATACAGTGTAACACAAAAATAAATGGTGTCCACCTGGCCAGATAAATGTATGTCTTACAGCAAATAACTCATGCAACTTAGATCCCTAAGTACCCACTTTCTTGTATTGTAGTTGTCTGTGCCCTAATTTCCAGTGTGGCTGTAATGTTAAACAATTATAAGTGCAGATCAGTTGTTCATCAATTTTAGAATTCTCCTGCAGCCTCACTCATGACTAGGATATAATTCAGATAGAGCCAAAATATACAAAAAGAAAAAAAAAAACATTTCAATTATTATTTTGCCAGTCAGTTTATTAAATAGCCTACACCTAGTAGAATTGTGTGACCATAGCAACCTTTTATGTAAGTGCTTGCAAAGAATTCGATTTTATTTTTTAAAAATAACAAACATGGTATACTTATATGCAACCCTGATCCTCCTCTTCTTGGGTCCCCCACTGAGTGCCCCACATAGCAAGTCCTAATGAACAGGCAAGATGAAGGAGGGTTGCTTAGGGGTAGGTAATGACGGTTCATGGTTGCACAATCCCACTCAGCCCCCTCCAGTGTGAGATCTGCTAGTTCCAGAAGGGTCCTGCACAAGGCACTGTGGCCTACTCTTCATCAGCCCCTATCATCTGGCCTGCAGGAAAGGTTATCACTGTACAAACAGAACTCAAGTGGTCCATTGTCCAATGTCGGACTTATGAAAGGCTCTTTGCCCACCTTCCTGTGTACTGTGTACATGTTAGGGCATTATTGCTGGTTGGTTCCTTATTTAAAGAAAATATCATCCCTCTGTTGATACTGGTTGAATTGGGGCACTTTGCAGAAAATACACTAAAACACTTATGAATTACATATACTTTCCGACTCTGTGATAGTTTTTTCCATTAGCCAGTGGTTAGTCAGGGCTATTGAATTATCACTAGGCCCCAGTAGTTAGCTGCACCCTTCAGACCATACACCTGGATACACCAATGTATTGAATAATGTTATATTATTACTGTGCTATTGCTAAACACAATACCATTGTCTAACCATCTAGAGCATTTAAAGAAAGACCATTCATAGCTAGTAATGAAAACAAACCTCCAATGTATTCATGTTTTCTTGTGGTTATATGGTACCATTAGTATTGTGCTTTTGTAATCATTATTTCTACCATGCTTTGCTATTATTTACCTGATAGAGTCTTTCTTTTGATACCAAACTCTAGATATTTGGTATTGGTGTGTTGGTGTACTATTAGGTCCAGTTACAGGGCGGGTCACTAGAAACAGTAGGAAAGACCAACATTTTTAGCAGTTTCTTTAAGGGTATTGCCATACCTCCTAACGTTCTGAGATGGGAAAGAGGGATACCAGAAAAAGTATGTGGGCAAAAGATACACCCCTGCCACGCCATTACATGAAGAATTATTACAAAAAATGAATTGGTTAAACTTACAAGTGCCTCTTTTACCACTACTATTCCTTTATACTGCCTTTGTTAATAGATAAATAGTGTTTATTTATACAGATATACAGTATCTCACAAATGTGAGTACACCCCTCACATTTTTGTAAATATTTTATTATATCTTTTCATGTGACAACATTGAAGAAATTAGACTTTGCTACAATGTAAAGTTTTAAGTGTACAGCTTGTATAACAGTTTAAATTTGCTGTCCCCTCAAAATATGTCTAAACCGCTGGCAACAAAAGTGAGTACACCCCTAAGTGAAAATGTTCAAATTGGGCCAAAGCGTCAATATTTTGTGTGGCATGGAGCTCACCAGAGCTTCATAGGTTGCCACTGGAGTCCTCTTTCACTCCTCCATGATGACATTACGGAGCTGGTGGATGTTAGAGACCTTGCTCTCCTCTACATTCTGCTTGAGGATGCCCCACAGATGCTCAATAGGGTTTAGGTCTGGAGACATGCTTGGCCAGTCCATCACCTGTACCCTCAGCTTATTTAGCAAGGCAGTGGTCGTCCTGGAGGTGTGTTTGGGGTCGTTATGATGTTGGATCACCACCCTGTGGCCCAGTCTCTGAAGGGAAGGGATCATGTTCTGCTTCAGTATGTCACAGTACATGTTGACATTCATGTTTCCCTCAATGAACTGTAGCTCGCCAGTGCCGGTAGCACTCATGCAGCCCCAGACCATGACACTTCCACCACCATGCTTGACTGTAAGCAAAACACACTTGTCTTGGTACTCCTCACCTGGTTGCTGCCACACATGCTTGACACAATCTGAACCAAATAAGTTTATCATGGTCTGGTCAGACTACAGGACATGGTTCCAGTAATCCATGTCCTTAGTCTGCTTGTCTTCAGCCTCTGGATATGATGCTGAGCATGTGCACTCAACTTCTTTGGTCGAGGCCTGTTCTGAGTGGAACCTGTCCTGTTAAACCACTCTATTGCCGTGGCCGCCGTGCTGCAGCTCAGTTTCAGGGTCCTGGCAATTATTTTATACTGTAGCCTAGGATATATTTATGTAGAGCAACTTTTTTTCAGACCCTCAATTAGTTCTTTGCCATGAGGTGCCATGTTGAACTTCCAGCAACCAGTATGAGAGAGTGAGAGCGATAACACCAAATTTAACACACCTGCTCCCCATTCATACCTGAGCCCTTGTAACACTAACGAGTCAAATAACACCCGGGAGCGAAAATGGCTAATTGGGTCCAATTTGGACATTTTCACTTAGGGGTGTACTCCCTTTTGTTGCCAGAGGTTTAGACATTAATGGCTGTGTGTTGAGATTTTTTGAGGGGGCAGCAAATTTGCACTGTTATATAAGCTGTACACTCGCTACTTTACAATATGGCAAAGTGTCATTTCTTCAGTGTTGTCATATGAAAAGATATAATAAAATATTTACAAAGATGCGAGGGGTGTACTCACTTTTGTGAGATATTGTATATCTGTATAAATAAACACTATTTATCTATGAAAAAGCCAGTATAAAGGAATAGTAATGGTAAAAGAGCCACTTGTGGGTTTAGGCACTTCAGCCCCGGACCATTAGGCTGGCCAAAGACCAGATAGTTTTTTTGCAATTCGGCACTGCGTCACTTTAACTGACAATTGCGCGGTCGTGCAACTTGGCTCCCAAACAAAATTGATGTCCTTTTTTTCCCCACAAATAGAGCTTTCTTTTGGTGGTATTTGATCACCTCTGCGGTTTTTATTTTTTGCGCTATAAACAAAAAAAGAGCAACATTTTTGAAAAAAAAATGCAATGTTTTTTACTTTTTGCTATAATAAATATCCCCAAAAACTATATAAAAAAATTTTTTTTTCCTCAGTTTAGGTAGATATGTATTCTTCTACATATTTTTGGTAAAAAAAATCACAAGAAGCGTTTATTGATTCGTTTATTGATTAGTTTGCGCAAAAGTTATAGCGTCTACAAAATAGGGGATAGTTTTATAGCATTTTTATTAATAATTTTTTTTTTACTAGTAATGATGGCAATCTGTGATTTTTATCATGACTGCGACATTATGGCAGACAGATCGGACACTTTTGGCGCTATTTTGGGACCATTCACATTTATACAGCGATCAGTGCAATTAAAAATGCATTACTGTGTAAATGTGACTGGCAGTGAAGGGGTTAACCAGTAGGGGGCGCTGCAGGGGTTAAGTGTGTCCTAGGGATGTGTTCTAACTGTGGGGGGGATGGGCTACGTGTGTCACGACACTGATCACCGCTCCCAATCACAGGGAGCTGTGATCAGTGTCCTGTCACTAGGAAGAATGGGGAAATGCTAGTTTACATCAGCATTTCCTCATTCTTCCTCTCCGTGAGACGATTTCAGGTATCCCCGCAGACATGAGCTCGTGGTGGGCGTGTCTTAAAGGGCCGCGTCTTAAAGGGCAACGTACAGGTGCATTAATATGCCTGTACATGCCATTCTGCAGACGTATATCGGCATGAGCCGGTTGACAAGGGGTTAACCAATTTATTTTTTGTAATAATTATCCATGTAATGGGGTGTATCTTTTGCCCCCATACTTTTTCTGGTATCCGTTTTTCCCATCTCAGAACGTTAGGAGGTATGGCAATACCCTTAAAGAAACTGCTAAAAATGTTGGTCTTTCCTACTGTTTCTAGTGACCCGCCCTGTAACTGGACCTAATAGTACACCAACACACCAATACCAAATATCTGGGGTTTGGTATCAAAAGAACGACCCTATCAGGTAAATAATAGCAAAGCATGGTAGAAATAATGATTACAAAAGCACAATACTATAGGTACCATATAACCACAAGAAAACATGAATACATTGGAGGTTTGTTTTCATTACTAACTATGAATGGTCTTGCCTTAAATGCTCTAGATGGTTAGACAATGGCACTGTGTTTAGCAATAGCACAGTAACAATATAACATTATTCAATACATTGGTGTATCCAGGTGTATGGTCTGAACGGTGCAGCTAACTACTGGGGCCTAGTGATAATCCAATAGCCCTGACTAACCACTGTCTAATGGAAAAAGTTATCACAGAGTTGGAAAGTATGTGTGATGCCCCGTACACACGGTCGGATTTTCCGACGGAAAATGTGTGATAGGACCTTGTTGTCGGAAATTCCGACCATGTGTAGGCTCCATCACACATTTTCCATCGGATTTTCCGACACACAAAGTTTGAGAGCAAGCTATAAAATTTTCCGACAACAAAATCCATTGTCGGAAATTCCGATCGTGTGTACACAAATCGGACGGACGAAGTGCCACGCATGCTCAGAATAAATAAAGAGATGAAAGCTATTGGCCACTGCCCCATTTATAGTCCCAACATACGTGTTTTACGTCACTGCGTTCAGATTGATCGGATTTTCCGACAACTTTGTGTGACCGTGTGTATGCAAGACAAGTTTGAGCCAACATCCGTTGGAAAAAATCCTAGGATTTTGTTGTCGGAATGTCCAAACAAAGTCCGACCGTGTGTATGGGGCATTAGTGTATCTTCTGCAAAGTGCCCCAATTCAATCAGTATCAACAGAGGGATGATATTTTCTTTAAATAAGGAACCAACCATCAGTAGTGCCCTAACATCTTTATAGTCAGCATTCAGTACACAGGAAGGTGGCCAAAGAGCCTTTCATCAGTCTGACATTGGGTAATGGACCACCTGAGTTCTGTTTGTACACAATGAGGGACGGATGAGAAGTTATGAGAGACAGAAGAACTTTTTGCCAAAAGAGGAACAGTCCTTCTAAATCATGGACAGTTGAGAGCTATGGCTTTTGCTTCTGTAGCGCTGGTAGATTTGCGATCTACCATCTGATAGGTAAATTTAGTAAACTGCTCGTTAGGGGAAGTTAGATTTGCCTCTGTTCCAGCTTGGCTGATGTTGCATGTGTTTCCATACTGGGCCGGTGGGTGTCGTTGTTACCATTGGCTAGTTTTGGAAAGGCAACGTGTCAAAGCGTATGGATGCTCTTCTGCCCCGGAGACAACTCGGGGGAGGTGGTCCTCTGAGTTGCATTCTGGGAGAGGGTATTTATGGGACAGACGCCATGTTCTAGGGTCATTTTACAGCCACCTGCTGGCCCTCCTGGCCAACAGGTATGCGTTAGAGTGCTACCTCGTGGTCCTCCGTTTCGGAGGCCCGAGTCGCTGCGGCGCATGGATGGGCCCAGAAGCTTGTCTGGGGCCTACCACAGCAGCCGAGGAATGGTCCTGAGCTGTCTATCCAGAGAGAAGAAGCTGGACAACCGAGGAGATCCCAGGGGAGGACCCGTCATGGAAGGATCATGCAGAGTGCTGGTCTGGAGAGGGGCCTGGTGACTCGGTTGGAGGACGTATCCTAAAGTAACTTTACAGCATAGTGTTGCCAGGTTGGCTTAAAGGTTCAAGCACTGTGACTGACATTCACCGCAAAACCAATACATCCTGTGGCAGAGGATCTTACGGGTTCATCCAAAGCAAGTCTGTGGCAGAGACTTTTGTTCGTGCTACGTACTGGCTGCTAGGCAAGTGAGAGAGGCCTATCCAGGTGAGCAAGGAGTGTGTCCCACAAGGGGAGCGCATTCTACTGTAATATTCAACTCTAAAGGACATTTGTCAAGAATCCTACAGAGAGGTATTTGAGCTTCCCTGCAGTTTCCCTTCTGCCTCTTTCCTGCTACTTCCTTCGTTAATTGTTCAAATAAAGCATTGAAAAGGCACTCAAGTGTTGGTGCTTATATCGTCCAGAGGTAAGCTCAACGGAACCCTAGACCCGGTGCCAGTGAAACGGAGGGAAGGAGAGTGAAGGTAACAAGCCCGCTTAAACCAGCAGCTCCACCGAGAGTTATTGCTACACTTCTTTAAAACCTAAAGGTAGACTTGGACGGATATTTTGACAATAACATTGGCTGCAGTGTTTCTTGGGCAGCTTAGTAGTTTTCTGCTTGACTTCACTTATTGTTTAGAGCTGTTCTTTTTAAAGGCAAGAAGGTTTCTGGCAAAATAATACCCCCTGTTAAGCTTGGTAAAAGCTGGAGAGATCCAGGCTAGGGCAGAGAAAACAGCTCCAACTAGATTATCTCTCTTCCCTTAACAGCTGCCACCCTGCCGAGGTAGCATTGGAAGGAAAACTGGAAATGATTCTCCACTGGGGTTTAATATGTTACCAGTATGCAAGAGTGTACAAACTGTGAACATACGGAGTCGGAAACAGAGTGTGTATCTATATTAGCTCATGCTGTGGAGAGAGGAGGAATCCCACTGCACACAACTGCAACAGTGTCTCGCTAGGATTTATATCTATTTATACAAGTTTCTAAAAAGAAGATTATTTTCAGTCTCTGGGTGGTTATCTAAATGAAAACAAGTCTGTTTGTCTATGTGAGTTGTTCCCCAAAGCATCTGTTTGAATGGAAGGCAAGGAAATGAAGACAAGGTGGCACTTAGCTGTTATCAGTAGAACTACAAGAAAGTAAGTATAAGTTAGGAAGCAACACCATATATCATAATAAGCATCTCAGACAGTCCAACCAGGCAGGTAAGCCAAAATGCCCTCTGCTACAATATTGTGAAGAAGAGCATTGCATCCTTAAAAGAAAAGGTATTCACATTTTCTCATTTTCATCAATAATAAAAACAAACCAAAAAATTAGTAAACCTATCTTAATATCTTTTCTGGTATATAATAGGTACCCACCAATGCCTTAGAGCTGGTATATAGCAACATTAGTAAAGTAATATTTATATTTCCAGTGGCAAAGTAAGCAGTAAAAATAATTTATTACCTGGCTTTTCATGAGAAGTACAGTAAGTCACTTGCAATTTTTTTTTTTTTTTTTTTACATTTATGGAGTTCATAGTGATCATGCTTCTCTAGGCCTACTCGAATGATGGCAAGCCTGGTAGAGAGACTGCAAGTTCATAATACAATATAGATGATTTAAAGCGCAAGTAAAGTCTGCTTTGAGATTTTTACTTAAGACATTTATAATAAGGCTTACCTGTGGGTAAAATGAATATCTCTTAAACGTGCACCGTTTAGGAGATCTTCACCCTGGATGCAGCCGGTGACATCTCTGGAGCATGTGCATACCATGTAGCAGTTTACTACCGCTTTAATCATTTAGGAGGGAAGAGTAATACAAAGTATAATGATGTTGTATTTCAAATAAAATGTTTACTTTGAAAGTAAAGCAACAAAGAATACATTTGGATGTTGGACTTCTAGAAAATGGCTGCCACATTGGAAGGGTTCCGTAGTAATAGAGACGGTGAATGAGTTTATAATGCTACCTATTTAACAATACACACATACAAGTGTAGGTCTGTTTTGCTTTTTTGTTGCCATGCACTGACTGACTATTCATGATTGGCCTCCTTAATGCAACACACTTTAACCACTTGCCTACTTGGCACTTATTCCCCCTTCCTAACCAGGCCAATTTTCAGCTTTCAGCCCTGTCGCATTTCTAATGACTATTGCGCGGTCATGCAACACTGTACCCAAATTAAATCTTCATAATTTTTTCCACACAAATAGACCCTTCTTTTGGAAGTAATTATTCACCACCGGGTTTTTTGTTTTTTTTGCTAAATAAATGAATAAAGAACAAAAAAACAAACAAACAACTGTTTCATAGTTTGTTATAAAATTTAGCAAACAGGTGATTTTTCTCCTTCACTGATGTGCGCTGGTGGGGCTGCACTGATTTTCACTGATGAAGCTGCACTGATGGGCACTGATAGGCTGCACTGATAGGCACTGATAGGCACTGATGGGAATTGATGGGTACTGATAGGCTGCACTGATGGACACTGGTGGGCAGTGATGAGGAGGCACTGATGAGGCTGCATTGATAGGTGGCACTGATGGGCACTGATAGGCGGCACCGATGGGCATCAGTGCGCTGATTATCAGTATACATGTCCCTTTTAGAGAAGCCAGTTATCAACTCTCTTCTCCTGTCCTCATGCTGTCAGCATAAGGAAAGGACTGTCGATAACCGACTTCTGTTTACATCTGTGATCGGCTGTAATGGGACACAGCTGATCACATGGCAAAGAGCCGCTGATTGGCTCTTTACCTCAATCTGTAATCGGCAGTGTCCTCCAGACACTGTGATCACTGTGCGTTGCTTGTACCCCATAGTGGGCGCAATCACAGCATATGATGGTGTCCCAGAACGGCCGGCCATGCTTTAGCCATAATTCGGTTAACTTACAGGCAGTAGCTCACTGCAATGGAATGGCATAGTACGAAGGGGCCTTAGGCTTGATTCACATACTGTATGTCCTGGCACGGTTTCATTGCGATTTTTCAAAGGAGTCCAGTGCTGTTTCATTCACCGGTTCAAGTGTAATTTAGGTGCGAATTACAGGTCCATAAATATTGGGACATCTACACAATTCTAATCTTTTTGGCTCTATACACCACCACAATGGATTTGAAAGGAAACAAACAAGATGTGCTTTAACTTCACACTTTCAGCTTTCATTTGAGGGTATTTACATCCAAATCAGGTAAATGGTGTAGGAATTACAACAGTTTGTATATGTGCCTCGCACTTTTTAAGGGACCAAAAGTAATGGGACAGATTAACAATCATCCATCAAATTTTCACTTTTTAACACTTGGTTGCAAATCCTTTGTAGTCAATTACAGCCTGAAGTCTGGAACACATAGACATCACCAGATGCTGGGTTTCATACCTGGTGATGCTCTGCCAGGCCTCTACTGCAACTGTCTTTAGTTCCTGCTTGTTCTTGGGGCATTTTTCCTTCACTTTTGTGTTCAGCAAGTGAAATGCATGCTCAGTCGGATTCAGGTCAGGTGATTGACTTGGCCATTGCATAACATTCCACTTCTTTCTCTTAAACAACTCTTTAGTTGCTTTCGCAGTATGCTTCGGGTCATTGTCCAGCTGCATTGTGAAGCGCCGACCAATGAGTTCTGAAGCATTTTGCTGAATATGAGCAGATAATATTGCCCGAAACACTTCAGAATTCATCCTGCTGCTTTTGTCAGCAGTCACATCATCAATAAATACAAGAGAACCAGTTCTATTGGCAGCCATACATGCCCATGCCATGACACTACCACCACCATGCTTCACTGATGAGGTGGTATGCTTTGGATCATGAGCAGTTCCTTTCCTTCTCCATACTCTTCTCTTCCCATCACTCTGGTACAAGTTGATCTTGGTCTCATCTGTCCATAGGATGTTGTTCCAGAACTGTGAAGGCTTTTTTAAATGTTGTTTGGCAAACTCTAATCTGGCCTTCCTGTTTTTGAGGCTCACCAATGGTTTACATCTTGTGGTGAACCCTCTGTATTCATTCTGGTGAAGTCTTCTCTTGATTGTTGACTTTGACACACATACACCTACCTCCTGGAGAGTGTTCTTGATCTGGCCAACTGTTGTGAAAGGTGTTTTCTTCACCAGGGCAAGAACACCACAGTTGTTTTTCGTGGTCTTTTGGTGTTGCTGAGCTCACCGGTGCATTCTTTCTTTTAAGGATGTTTCAAACAGTTGATTTGGCCACACCTAATGTTTTTGATACCTCTCTGATTGTTTTGTTTTGTTTTTTCAGCCTAATGATGGCTTGCTTCACTGATAGTGACAGCTCTTTGGATCTCACATTGAGAATTGACAGCAACAGATTCCAAATGCAAATAGCACACTTGAAATGAACTCTGGACCTTTTATCTGCTCCTTGTAAATGGGATAATGAGAGAATACCACACACCTGGCCATGGAACAGCTGAGCAGCCAATTGTCCCATTACGTCTGGTCCTTTAAAAAGTGGGAGGCACATATATAAACTGTTGTAAATCCTACGCCGATCACCTGATCTGGATGTAAATACCCTCAAATTAAAGCTGAAAGTCTGTAGTTAAAGCACATCTTGTTTGTTTCACTTAAAATCCATTGTGGTGGTGTATAGAGCCAAAAAGATTAGAATTGTGTTGATGTCCCAATATTTATGGACCTGACTGTAGTTATAGGTATATCACGTGAAATCACACCTGAACTGGACCTAAAATCGTACAAGACTCTTTAGAAAAATTCACTGCGGCTGGCTCGCAGATATTTGAACTGGCTCCAAAGAAAGCCGATTTAGTTCACATGTCATGCGAATCGGATGTGGTTTAAAACTTATCCTATTTGCATATATGTGAACTGAGCCATAGTAGTTTGATCTGCCACTTGGTTGGCAGTATGTGCTTTCTATAAGTTTTAAGAAATATCCAGCTTATTAAATCTCAGTTCCTTTATTATATGTTTGAGATCTTAGCAAATAAAGTATGTTTTAAATCAGTTCAGAGTTTAATAAGTTAGACACTTTTAGGCCTCATGCACACATGACGTTTTTTGACGTTTTTACAGCAGCTGTTTTTGGCTGTAAACGTTTTTGTCTACAGTCATTAAACTCTCCATCATGTTATCCTATGTGTCCATGCACACATAGGCTGTTATCAACAGTTTTGGGCAGTGGCGTTTTTGAGCAGTAAAAAAAAACCAAAACTAGTGGGTTCTGAGAGACGTTTTTCAGCTGTAAAAACACTCTAACGCTGATAAACGTTGATAAATGCTCAAAGACGTCACTCGCCAACTTAAAAAAAAAACCGCTAAAACACTAACGCGGAAAGATGTTAAAAAACGCTAATAAACGCTAAAAAAAAGCTATTGCAAAAAAGTTGGAAAAAGTGGAAAAACTCGCTGCAAAGCTACTGACATTTTTATAATGTTATTTTAACGTCCAGTGTGCATGAGGCCTTATTGTTAAAATAATTGTCATTTAGTATATTGAAAAACACATCTATAATTGATTTTAACTAAAGGGCAAAGAAATTGTCAAACAGCATTTCCTGAACATTTCCTCACCCTATTCCCCCTTCCTACTGTGTGGATCTCCTCCCCCCATTCCACTGTATACTCACACGTTACTAGCATCAGTGTTCTGTCATAATGTTTACTTGTGGCTTGAATATCTACCACTATTTATTGCCGGCCATGGAATCCTTCAGGTTTAAAAGGGGCCAGGAGACTGATCTGCCACTTGGGTCCATATAAGTGTATGGGGTTCTACTGCACGTGTAGGAAGTGGGATCCAGTGGGAATTAGTGACAGTGCTGCTGATCTGCTCTAACCTCAATGATCCAATTACCACACATGCAAGCAATCAGCATCCCTGACAGGAATTTTCCCATCATTAATACCTTATACAGACTATATCCTCAGCAGATCATGTAGATCATGTGCCATGTAGGAACAACAAATACTGTACATTATTAGTGGAGGGAGAGATCCTGTGCTGGTAGCTGATCAGAGGCAGTAATTGTGAAGATAGCAGTAGGTTGGAAGAGAGCAGCAGCACAATCACGAAATACCCAAACTGGTGCCAATACATGGCGCATGCACAATCCCCTTGGTTCTTGGCAGAGTAAGTTCAATCTGATATCAGAGTCAATGGCTCTCATAAATGACCCTTGGTATCCCTTAGTTTCAATGAAGATGAGACCCCTCGAGCTGCAAAATTAGCAATTTTTTTTTCTGGTCCCTGAATAGGGCATTTACAGAATTAACTTATCCAACCAATGGGCCTGAGGAGTGTGCTGAAGAGTTTTTTGATGTTCAGCAGACACACACTTGATACCAGTTTCTCTAACTATATATACATTACCAGATAGCTAAATTTTACAATACTACAACCAAATAATATTGAACAAAATAAAATTAAGTTTTGATAGAGACCAAAAATGCTATAAATTGGAGATCCAATATGATTATTTGCCTGTTTATCATTCTGCTTTTTGTTTCTGGTAACTAACTTTTTGCCTTGTGTCATTGTCTAAAGCTGAGCTGTGTTCTAGTGAGAGTCGTATGAAATGTCTCTGTCTGTGTTGTGTTCACTCAACACTAGAGTCTGCATGTTTCTTGACTAACACAATTTACTACTATTACTAATTAACTAGCTATTTATAACATAAAGAGAAATGCACCCTGTACTGTCTTGTTGCTTTATTACATATGGGACCTAATTTCCATATCTTCTCAGAGCTAAAAAGCATAAAATGACTATATGCCAGTTGGATAAATGGCTGTATAAGCTGTAAATAGTATGTGCTATAAATCATATATTCTGATTCCATAAAATGCCAGAGGAACAATTAATTACATCTAAATCCCAGTTTAAATGATAATGAATTGCAATTTTTTGGTCCTTAAATGCAACGGCTGCATTCGTTTTCTCTTATTCAGCCTAATGCCGTGTACATGCGGGCGGACTTTTCATCCGGACTGGTCCAACGGGACAAATCCGTCGGACATTTTGACCGTGTGTGGGCTTCGTCGGAGCTGCAGCTGACTTTTTCGGTCGAAAATCATACGGACTTTAGATTTGGAACATGTTTCAAATCTTTCCGACGGACTTGAGTCCGGACAAAAAATCTGCTCGTCTGTATGCTAGTCTGATGGACAAAAACCCACGCTAGGGCAGCTATTGGCTACTGGCTATGAACTTCCTTGTTTTAGTCCGGTCCTACGTCATCATGTATGAATCCGTTGGACTTTGGTGTGATCGTGTGTAGGCAAGTCTGTTCGTTCGAAAGTCCGTCGGAAGTCCATCAAAAGTCAGTCGAAAGTCCGTCGGAAAGACTGTTGGACCTTTGATGCCAAAAAGTCCGCCCGTGTGTACACAGCATAAGTACATTTTTTGCAAGTACAGAAATACCCATTTATCCTGTCTTCTCTCTTTATTTGTATTAAATCAAATTTCAAATAATGATATCAGTCTTTCTGGATATCTTTTGTGAACTATAAAACATTTCCCTTATATAATGGGCATGAGGAGATGGGGAAGTGTTTGTAGTCCAAATTACTAACTAGCAGCCTATGGTGACAATGCTGCTGTCCCATGGAAGTGAGTGAGAATTGTTTCTCCAGTACGGAAAACTGAGGACTCGTAAGCAGACATATATTTATTTATTGGTGGAATCTATTGTGCTTCTAATGATTATTTCAGGGGCTTTTTTCATTTTTCCATTTGCAAAATGCATGAATTTTTACACTAATTTTTACAGTTGTTATTATTTTTCATGTGTGTTTTACATTCCATCCTATTTTGAATCTTGTATGCAGTGTCTTGTACACATAACAGCTCTAAAGATACTCACGTGTAAATGAAAAAATGTGGGTGTGTTGGTTGCCCATTGTTCCAGGTAATTTTTTTCTATATGAATATGAAACAAAAACATTTCATAATACACTATATGATATACATTATGCAATTTGTTTTAACCAAGTATTGAAAGTTGCAATCATAAGTAAAGAAGAACCTGTGGTGGGGAGAAGGTAGATAATAAGCATGTTCTAACCGACTCAATGCTGTCTCAGCACATTGCACACAATAATTGTTATTTCTATAGCAATTGTATTATCTGTGATCAGTGTTGCATTATAATTAGTCTTATGACATACCTATTATATGTTATACTCATTGCAGATCAATTTACCCCTCCCCCCTCTATACAGTAATATTACTTTCAGTAATAATCATGAAATAAAAAAATATATATAATAAACCAAAAAATCCTGGGCTCAAACCCTAAAACTGACAAATAAACCCCTCCCAAAAAAACAGTTGTGTGAATTATCTAAAAAACATTGTAATAATAATTACAGTCAAATTACAGTGCTAAAATCGACAAATACTGATGTAAAAGAGAGCTGGCTATCTTACCTGTAGTATCAGAAGACACTCTGCAACATTGTTGCAATGAGACTGTTTCCCTCTAGTGCCAGCTAAGACTCTGTGTCATCACATCCTGTCAGCAGAGTGATTACCACCAGAGAGCAAAGCATAAAGGGAATTGTAGTTTCAGGACTCAAGTTTCACATTCAGATTGAAATGTATGGAACTGCAAGTGCCAGCATGCTCTGCAGAAGAGAAACTAAAGACTCCATCTTGCTTTGCTGAGGGATTTTCAGACATCATGAGACGGAGGAAGAGATCAGACCTAAGGGAGAGGTATTGCCTCCTAGGTGATCTCACCGTGTTATTTAGGCCTCCACCACCAGTCGGGACATCCAGCCTGAGGGAGGGGGATCCCAGATGCACATCCAGGTGCACCTGCATCGACGGTGAAGCATTCCAGTGTGAGCTGACCCGTCGGGTCATCAGGAGAGCCTGCTTGTTCCAGGACGTTCATTTGGGCCTTGACCGCAGGGTTGGGTGAGGGGGCTTTTGCCCATTTGCAGGAAACAGGGACACTGCACCACAGAAGAAGTTAAGTGGACACTGTATACAGACATCATTGCTGTTAGTCATCTTGCTGACACTTGTAGTGCCACAGGGCTAAAGGATAAGGTCATCCATTCCCAGGGGCACTGTATACAGATACCATTGTCCTTTCAACTTGCTGAGAAATATCCTGCCTTCCTCACTTGATAATCTGGGCCAGTAGTGTTGTTTGGCCCTGCTATTCAGGAATTTATCTGCACCAACGAAAGTGGCTAGCTGAAGACAAAAATTCTTATCTTTTCTTCAAAAGGACTGAAGCTACTAGTACCAGTTGGACCCACACACACATATTCAGGGCTCTGTATATGCAGTGGGTGTGTGTGGGACAGTTTATCTAGGAAGTTAAGCCATTACATGTTGATTTGAATAAAGTAGTATTTAAAGTTGGGCCTGTGGTGTCAGGGGACAGAAGAGACAGGCCTGACACAAAGAGGGTCATTCCTCTGCTCTCCCCCTGCCTGGACTCATAGAGCCGATCTGAGTAAAGGTTACCAATCTGGTACAGATTGCCATATCGTGATTTATTGTTATTGAAGTGTTTGCCTCTGCTCTTGTGGTTTTGAATCCCCCGAAAGCAGCCTGAATATGGTATTGAGCTATATTGCTCCTAATCTCAGTTATTGCTCTCCAATTGCATTACTTGAATATATATATGGCTACTGTTTGTTACACTTTTACACAGAAATATTGCAGTAAAGACAATTTCTGTGTTTTATCATAATGTGTGTGTTTCTTGTTGGTCCTTGCACTTACACTATTGCCAGATGTGCCAGAGGGGCTGAGATTGTTCTTTGGGTTGAGAGGCAGAGTACGGAACCAAATGTACTTAAGCGGCTCCTCCGGGGGTAGCGCTATACTTCATATAAATTAATACATGATTAAATAGTGTTCATAAAAAATCAAGTGCATATCCACAAATTAATAACATAATTCAAAAAGTCTTTACAAAAAAATCAAGTGTATTCCACTAAGTGCAATAAAAAATGTTCACAATTGAACACACTCATTATAAAGTTCTCCAATGCACAAAATTTAAGTTAAAAAAACACCATTCATAAATTGTCCACAAAAAATGTGCTGCAACCAACGCCGCCATACACACAACCGATTCCAATAGATGAAAAAAAGATCACAACATTCAAATAGCGGTGCCTCTTCCAAAAAAATCCCCTTGTAGTAATCTGCTCACCTTAGAGCTGAATTCCACCTTTCTTTCCCCAGAACTAAATGGAATGATCAATCCCAGCATAGATAATACCTCTGTACCATGTTGCTCTGTTGTCTGCAGATGCCCTGATATCCTGGGTTTAGTTTCTGCTTTGTGCCATGTGACACTTTGTATAACTTACTGATAGACTCTGGCCTGTTTTACAACCACTTCCTGCAGCAGCTAGAGCCTATAACACACCCTTTTGTAGTCTTTCAGACTCTGCAAATGATGTAACTTCCTTCACAGCTCTTATGGTGGGTGGGATTGAATACATCATAATTAGCATTCAAAGTCCAAACCTCCCAAGTCCCGTCTTACAGATCACAGCATTATTCAAGAAGGAAACCCCTACATACACAGCCTGTTCTGAAAGCTAGCTGTGCTGCTGCTTTAGAATTCAATCTTGCCCAGTTAAATATGCCAACCAGTGTGAACAGGGAGAGTCCCACCCTCAAATCCTGTCCTGATTCATTTACAAGGAAACACCATCATATTAACCTCCCATAGCCCTTCCTCTGTAGTCTTGCAGTAAGCCATTATTCTTTGTCAAGCTGCAAGACAGGAATGACACAGGAGGAGGTATGACACATTTACATCTTTCACAACCCGCATAAAGGCCCAGAAACACCCACAGTGATCCTAAGACCTACACACATAAACTCCCACAGTGGGTACAAGTGACTCCCATAGCCCGCCTTGAAGCTACAGAGGCTCAAAGGATCATGGGATGTAGTATCGGGACTGGCAAAGGAGGGAACAGAACGTCAGACCACTGAATTTCAGCCAGGAGGAGTGACATCACAGACACAGAAAACTGCTCCCAACTTTTGCTATATGTATGCAGTCTCTGGGTGCATGACAACACAAGGTCCTAACTCCACTCAATGCAGTAAGCTTACTGCTCCTAATGAAGTTATTATAACAAGCTTACTTGCTCCTGAAGAAATTTTTGTAATGAAATGCATTGGGCAGAATCAGGGTCAGGAAATAGCACAATCCAATGTGGCAGAGCCTCCCCCTGCCCCAAAGCTCCCACCCATGTTGAGGGCATGTGGCCTAGTATGGTTCGGGAGGGGGGGCATTCTCTTGCCCCCCCTTTCCTGGCCTGCTGGGCTGCATGCTTGAATAAGGACCTGGTATGGATTGGGGGGGACTCCACGCTTTTTTTTTTCTTTTGCCAGCATTCTTTTGTTTACATTTCAGCTTTCAGTGGGGAAGCCCACTGACAGACGACAGGTCCTCAGTTCCTCGGTTGTTAAGGATGCGAGTTCCGACTTCCTGGCCCGCTGCGTAACAACCAGCTATTCTTCACACAGAGTTTGAATCAGTCAATCATTTTTTAACCAATCCAAATTCGAATCGTTACAAAAATTTGGAATTCATTAGAAAACGAATAACTAAATGAAATTAAATGGATTTCATAGAAATTCATTACTATTTCATTTAAAGATTTGGATATACTTGAATCTCCAAAATAACCAAAAATTTTTCTGAATTTACAAAACGAATCAACAAAACAAAGTTAGTGACATAACGAATCTATCCGAAATGAAACAAATTTTTCTGTTCTGCACATGTCTAACATTAACTGCTTAAGCCATGAAGAAGAGGGAAGGCTTTTCCTCCAAACCGAATTGTCTAATTTTGCTGCTTTTAACCAATAAAGATTTCAAAACAATGATTACAGAATATGTTACCCAGCATTTCATATTCTTTGTATTGCTTCTTTTGTGTGAAATGCCTGGTGATCCTGCCAGCCCCCCCGCTTTTTCTATTTCAAATTGACTACGCTAGGCATGAAAGCCCATCTATCTTATGCCCCGTACACATGGTCAGATTTTCAGACGGAAAATGTGCGATCGGAGCGTGTTGTCGGAAATTCCGACCGTGTGTGGCCTCCATTGGACTTTTTCCATCGGATTTTCCGACACACAAAGTTTGAGAGCAGGCTATAAAATTTTCCGACAACAAAATCCGATTGCGTCAATTCCAACCGTGTGTGGACAATTCCGACGTACAAAGTGCCACACATGCTCAGAAGAAATTCCAAGAAGGAACAGCTCGGTCTGGTAAAATTAGCATTCAGAATGGATACAGCACTTTCGTCACGCTGCAATGTTTAAAATTGTTTAATACAGCGCACTCTCTTCTTCTTTATAATGTAGGAAGAACGAAGTAGTTTTGCTGCTGATATTCACACAAACTTCTTTCTTTCTTATTTATCGGGATTCCCTCAATATATTATGATTTGTCACATCTGACCAAAAATCTATATAATTTTTTTTGTGGTTTTTTTTTGCTTTTTTCAAGCCTGATGTGATTTTTTTTAGGTTTGTATTTATTTCAAGGAGATTTTTTTTTTTTGTTTTTTTTTTTTTTTAGTTTTTTAACATCCAGGATATTTTTGTGTGTGTTTTGTGTCAAGTTACCACAACACCATTACTATCTTGTATTATTTAATCTCAAGGAGATTGCTTGGTGTTGGTGTCTCTTGTTAATTTCACATTGTATTTTGAAATGTATCTGCCTCCTCACAAACAAACTGTCCTTTTTGAAGGAAAACACACATAAGCGAGTCTAATTGAAACCAAAAAACCTTTATTAAGGGCTCTCAACCAAAGAGGGAGGCAACGCTGGAGAAACAGCAGAAATTGATAAAGCCTTTGGCCCCCAGGGCACACATCAATTATTTTACTGCAAAATTGGTGGCCTGAGGAGTCCATATATAAGGGAGTGCGGTCTGGTCCAGAAGATCCTAGAGATCCTGAAAGCAGCAGATGACATCTGTGTCCCCAGGCTGTGGTCATACAAGAGACTGCATCTTTTGCAAGACCAGATTGAACCCAGGGTCATCACTCTCTGGTCTTCCTTCCACACTTCCTTCCACGCTGTGGCTGTGGTGGTGGAGTTGTGGCAGGAGGTGGAGGAGGATGTTCCAACTCACTCAGGTGGGTATTGGCTGTGATTTTGCCCCTCACCCCCTTAGTTAAGACTTTATAAAGAAGGTCCTCACACAGCTGGCGTTGGCCCTCCTGAATGCCCTGCAGTTTGGTGGTAGCAATGCAGGCAAAGGCCTCTTCAGGAGTGGGGGTGGGGTGGCTCTGAGGGACGCAGAAGCCTCCTAAATGAGCCTGAGAGCTGAATCCTGCATGTGGCTCCCCTTCCTAGGTCTTTTTGTTTGGAAGGCGGAGGGGAGGGACCTGCGATTCTGTCAGGCTCCTACTGGTCCCAGGCTTCTCCTGGCTGCCACTTAGCCCCGCCTCCTCCTGGCTGCCACTAACCCCGGACACCTCCTGGCTGCCACATTTCACAGCCTCCTCCTGTGTTCCACATTCCAGAGCCTCGTCTTGGCTGAGGTCTTCCTGTGTATGAAAAAGGGACATAGTTTTAGTTTTTACTTCATCAGTCACACACAATTTTCATCTCATGACTGTTGCAAATTGAATGTTAACAAATATAAAAGACTATCATTCTGAGACCAGCATTCTTCATTCTTGTCCCAATTATTTTTGCCCACTACTGTCTATTGATATGTAAACGCCTTTATTAAATCAGCAATTAGTGATCAATAATAACATCTAGTGAACATCATTTCTTTATTGACCAGAAATATGTAGAAGAATGCTATACCTGGCTCAAGCTGGGCTTCTCAACTTCTTCCTGGCTGGAAGTCCCAGGTTGGACATCGGAAGCCTCAGTTGGGGTGGAAGGAAGAGTGGAAGGAAGGGTTGAGAGGGATTCCCTGACTCCAGTCTGGTCTGACAGAAATCGCAGTCTCTCATAGTACCACAGCCTGGGGACATAAATGTCATCTGCTCCTGCTCCGGATCTCTGGGAATCCGTGACCTTCTTGCACTCCCTTAGATAAGTGCTCCTCAGGCCACCAATTTTGGCTTTTAAATAGGGGATGGTTGCTGTGGGGACCACCGGCTTCACCAACTCCAGCAGTTTCTCCAGCGCTGTCTGCCTCTTTTGTTTATTATTATAATGTGGATGTTTCACCTCCCACAGACAGGGCAGCTCCCTGTACTTGTCTATGAACAGGGGGAAGAAATTGTGGTCATTGAAGCCATCCATTTTATCTGCAAGACACAACACGAGATAAACCCTAATGTCAGGCAAAACTCTCCTAATCTTGTTACAATATAGGCCTCAATCTAGAAGCAGTATAGGCTCAAGTTTAGATCTTACCTTCGTTATCACGATCAGCGCCTCCGATACTCCTTCCTCCGCTCACAGATCGTACATACTACGCACGCGTGCTCCAGTGTATACTATAGGGGTGTCTCCATCTGTGAAGCTTGTACAAAACAGGTAAAGTATTGAAGCTTGACAAAGGACAATAAAAACTCTCCATCTTGGAACTCTGCCAAAATAGACAATTGTACCCCACTTCCAAGCAATGTTTCATATTCCTATTTCTGCCATCAAATATCTGTGTGCTAAGTATACCTATTTGCTTTTACATAGGGGAGAAAAGACTCAGAGGACACCCCTCATCCATGGAGACAACAGACCCCCCACCTCTGGAAGAAGGGGAAATCCACCCAAGCCAAGCAGAGCAGGAGGAGGAAAACGTGGTGGAAATTGTCACCACAACAGGTGAGTGTCTGCGACCACAGGCTCAGGTAAGAGATGGATGCCAGCATATTTATAATACATGGTGTGTTTTTGTTTCTATCTTTTTAGGTGATCGTGATGTTGTGGATCCAGGGCATTTCACCTCAGAAAGTGCACAGATCCTGATCGGGAAGATCATGGGGTGTAATAGGGACTTTGAAAACATCCTGAAAAACATCAATGATGTTCAACAAAAAATGAAGAACATCATTGATGTTTTAGGGAAAGTTTAAAACCCCTCCAAATCCCTTGGGTTTTTTGTGTGCTAAAAATTTTTACCATTTTTTGACATATTTGTGAAAAGCCAAATTTTGAAGATGCACACAGTGTGTCAACATGTGCTATCTGCCATCACGGGAGATCAATGAACGTGTTTTGGGGGTGCAACCCCTTCCTCAATAATAAAGTAGCTGTGAGGAAGGGGTTGCACCCCAAAAACACGTCCCTTGATCCCCCATGATGGCAGCTAGCACATGTTGACATTCGGCAATTTGTATGCATCTTCAAAATTTGGCTTTTCCTGGGGTGACTTCACCCCATCTGAACGCAATATTAAACACAGTTTGTAAATACTCATGTCTGATATTGCCTTCAATTTCTACCAAATGTGAACTTTGTAAGTTCAAGATTTGTGTCTTTCTTGTTGGTTTTAAACATGCCTGTTTTATCTTAAATGGACATTTCTACTTTTTGTAATGTGACCCCAAAAATTGTTATACAACAAACATGGTTTGTTTTAAAAACCTTTTCTAAATGCACATGTAATTGTGCTGGTATTAAAAAGATTGTTAATCAGGAATGTGTGGATTATTGTCTCAACTCTCCAACACTTTTGTGGTGCTCTAATTGGTGTTTTCTGTGACAATGGGTGTTATTTCCTAAGGGCATATCCACTTTGCACTACAAGTGCAGTTTCAAATGCACTTGTAGTGCAAAGTGTCTTTGCCTTTAGTAAATAACACCCAACAGTGCTTTGTAAGGTTACACAATCACGCCATTTTCAGGACTCACCACATTTCTGTCAGGGTCAGCTAAAAGAAACACAAGCAGTAAATGTCACCAAAGATTTGAGTAGTTATTTTTTTTTTAATTTAAAAAAGGTTTCAGACATTGTCTGGCATATTGATAGCCCCCCTACCCGCAAAGTATTCAAGGTATCTTACCAGGACATCACGGGCTCTCAGGGGGGGCAAGCCAGGATGGCCACTTTCAAGCGCCGTCAGGGTTGTTTCATTTAGAATTCCGGCCTCAGGCCCAACTGAGCCAGCGTAGCCGACACCACCGCCAACATCACAATACTATTGAACCCCTTATAATTATAATAGTATGACCCCGAGTTGGGTGGTGGGACGATGTGGACGTGTTTCCCATCAATTGCCCCTTCGCAGTTAGGAAAGTTCCACCGCTGGGCAAAGTGGGAGGCCACAGTCTGCCATTCCTGTGGTGTGGAAGGAAACTGTGGAGTCAAACAACAACAAAAATTAGTCATTTTGCACATAAACAGGGAAAGCAGATTAGACACAAACATTCTTGGCCAACATCAAGATAACATTTATTTGAGGGAGTTTTTAAAGACCAAAGTCTAAGATACACCTATCAGATTCCCCCTCCCCCCCCTCTCATGGGCCATTTTTAACATTTTGGGGGGGGGCTCTTGGACAGGTAACCCTCTCTACTTCATTGAGAGATGAATGCCTAAATAATGGATATTACTTTGGCCAGACCCTCCTTAGTTACACTATTGGCAGCCCACAGGACAGGTAAGAAGTGTCATAATACAAATATATAAATACACATTGTACACATTTTAGCACATTTGGAAATTCTACTATTACCTATCAAGATAAAAACTTAAAACAGTACCATTTGAAAGTATACAGACAGGCCCTTGCACAACATGCTTTGGGGAATTCATCCATACATCTGACCACTAAAGAGATGGGTATAATGTATATGGGTTTGGCAAAGTCAGCAGATAGATGATTGAGGATAGATAGAGAATTGGTATCAATTGACTTAGCAGTTGGGGGGAGGGAGGGTTCCAAATGATTTGGGGACCCCCCAAAAAAAGCCTCTGGCACTCTGCCTGAATTTGAAGCACAAATCACATTTTAAAACATTTTAGGGGGTTTTTAGGGTAAAGCACTACTATGGAGCTGATAAAGTACATTGTTAAGTGACTACATGAGGTGAATATAGGGCCAGGAGACCATGCTGGGGAGGTAAGTGAAGGCAAATATGTATGAAGGAGAAAAAAAATAATTACGTAAAAATCCAGCATGCATGAGGATGAAGGGGACATTCACAGCATATTCCAATCATGGTAATTTGGGAATGAGGAAAGAAATACAATATATTATCAAACATTAAATACAATAAAATGTGATATTAAAGGATAAATCTTACCTTAATATACTCCTTCTGCAGGACCTGGATGATGGCAGAACAGGTCTCTGGGATAATGATCCCCAGAGCCTGGGCGGAGATGCCTGTCGAGAACTTGAGGACCTGCAGGCTTCTCCCCATCGCCAAGTACCGCAGGGTGGCGACTAGCCTCTGCTCTGGAGTGATGGCTTGCCTCATGCAGGTATCCTGCCTGCTGATATAGGGGGTCAGCAAAGCCAACAAATGGTGAAATATGGGGTCCGTTATCCAGAGAAAGTTCCTGAAATCATCAGGATTATTCTCACGGATCTCACGGAGCAAAGGCATGTGACAGAACTGGTGAAGCTGAAGCAACCAATTCTTGGTCCATGAACTCCTTCCCACCCTGTTCATGGACTGGACTTGTGTCAAGGTCAGGACCCCAACACCAAGCCCCCGCACAGCACAAACTCTACGAGGAGTACGTATACGCAACATGGCTAGAAAATGGTCAGCTGCTCAGAACGAAGTAACAGAACGCACTGAAGAACAGCAAGGCCTGTGAATAGCGACCTAAAAAACAGTAACGAACAAGAACACAATGACAAGAGTCACGTGTAACTCGCTGCACGCACTGAAGAGCAGATACAAACCCACAAGCACAAACTGAACAGCAGAAAATGATCTGAAAACCACAAGTTTGAAAAAGCGCGAATCGTTTCTCACCAAACTTTTACTAACACGAGATTAGCAAAAGGAGCCCAAAGGGTGCTGCGCTTGGTTCAGACCTGCCCTTTTCTAGTCTCGTCGTACGTGGTGTACATCACCGCGTTCTTGGCGATCGGAAATTCCGACAACTTTGTGCGACCGTGTGTACGCAAAACAAGTTTGAGCCAACATCCGTCAGAAAAAATCCATGGATTTTGTTGTCGGAATGTCCAATCAATGTCCGATCGTGTTAACGGGCATTAGTGTGGTCGGTTTTCTGGCTTTATAAAACAATTTAGTTTGATAAGAAATACTGTTTATGTAGTTGATAATGCCTAAAAAGTCCCATGATTTGCACGTTTCTGTTGTGGTGTAGCTGTTTCAGTCTTGTTAGCAATCATCAGTCCCATAATTTGCATTTTTCTGTTGTGGTATACTAATTTCTGGCGATGTTTGCATTTTGCATACCCATTCCTTCGCATACATCCAAAGATAAGCCTAAAACAGCTGTATGCTATTTGGATAAAATGGCTCTAAAAAAAAAAAAATAGACTGTACCTATACTATAAACTCTTTTTGGATGCATCGTTGGCATTGGGGCAAAAACGAAAGATCTGAATAGCACAGGCCACCCTTCTAAAATAAGGAATCCCTTATATCTTGTGGATAGTGTGAGGAACTTCATATGATTTTAGAGGCCTCTACTGTTCTTTGCATTTCTTGAACGAATACATTTTGTCTTGGTATTTGAATTCTGGGGCTCATGACCCTTCTTTACAAGCTTTTACCAGGTACTGCAGTGCAAATGACTAGGATGATATGTAAAATGCAGCCCACAGCCACCAAACATAAGGAAACTTACTGAAGTATAATGATTTGAATTTATTTTCTTTACCACCAGTAAGTCTTTACCACCAGTATGGATATTTTTTTGCAGATTGCACCTCCCCTCCTGCTAGGCTGACCTATAGATGCCCTATATGTGCTTCTCACCAATGTTTCAGCATGACCTCGTGTTCCAGCATTTCTCTGGCTCTGAGATTCATTACTGTTTCCTTGTTGAGCTTAGTGGAACAGTCCCCTGATGCTGTGTGCGTGGGTGAAGATATATATTTAATACACTCTTCATGCTTTTCCTGCCATGTAAGCTGCTGTTTTGAAGAATATTTTTTTCTCCATTCTATAGAAACGCATTGCAAAGTCTGCTGTTTTTACAAACAGTTGGGGAACATTATCTATAACACGATAAGGCGATAAGCCTTTCCAAGTCTAGCTGACAGTGTTAATTTTCCTGCTCTTATTGTGATTCTTAATCTATAGAGAGCACAGAAAATATTCATTTATTGCAGAAATTATTTAACTCTGATAGAGAAAAATCTCACAAGCAGCAGGAGATCTGTGAAAATGTACTGTTACAACAGTATGTTTTATCGCTAAACCAAATAGTTAATATTCCACTGGATTCTGTTTGAAGAAACATATATTTAATATAGATCATAATTCGGATTTTCTGCCCTGTGTTTTATCTTGTTCTCATAACCTGCTTTTCAGGGTTGCTTTATCCGTTGCTTGGCTTTTTTTAAACTTTATTTTAAGGACTATCGCATTCTAGTCAACAGTTGGACAGGATATGGGGCTGTCTATGGTGTTGATATATAAACACACTTTTAGTTGCTATTTAGAATAGATTATTGTAGGTTTTATTCAAAACAACGGATAAGATTATTACAGTGTTTCTTTTTTTTTCTTTTTCTTTTTTTTTAATATGTGTTACAAAGAACAAGGATGAACATTTTTTACATAGGTAGAAACATTGTTTCTTGCCACTTCATGGAAGGTGGCACCTAAAGCTGGCTACAAACACATTTTAATTTGTAGGATCACCAAATTTTACCGAAAACATGTGATGTGAAGATTACATATCATGTGAACAGAATATTCAAGTTAGTAAAAAGGTCCAGTTTGGTAATATGACAGATCAAAATCTACATTTGGCCATCTTATTGTGAACCTGTTAATAATGTTAGACATTTAAAACTAAGAGGGCCCACTATACAACATGTCATATTAATTGCCTTCTCTATGTATTGTTAGTTGTATTCATCTTACCAATGAGAGCACTTCAGTTGTCATTAAACATGCTTCAGCTGCCCTGGATTTGCTGGGTTAGTCCTGCTTTTTGGTCCATCCAGCAGCCCTACCTTACACTATCCTACTGTGCCTGAAGTGATTCATTCATATGCTAATACAGCTACTCATTTATACGCACATCCAACTTATTAATATACAAATCTGTCTCCTTTACCAATGCCGCATGCATAGTATATACATATGGGACGATGCCACTAGTATAAACCGCTGGCAGCAAGCAATTATGAGGAGCTTTGGATTGAACAGATCCCAGTACAGTGAATAGGGGAGACTAAATTTGATGGGACACTGAAACCTATTATCAGGAGGGCAGATGGAGCTTATGTTCTAACCAATGAGTAGCAAACATACCCTGGTTTTGTTACCTATGACAACATGGTTATTAATACTGCGCAACACCAACTATTGGCCAAGCTTGCCTTAATTTGGAAAGTGACACTTGTGACTTTTTTGGAAAGTCGGGAAATTTGATATGGTGGAAACAGCTGGAGTGCAGGGTCAATTCACTAACAGCATCCATTAACATAACCTTTTTTTTCAAAAATAGCGCATGCAATAATATAAGGGAAGATTAATTAATTAATTATGAATAAAGAAAGATCACATTTGCATTCAATTTCATCATGAGCACGATTTTTTTTTATAATAAATAATGCCTGGTAAATCAAAAAGTTCATTAATATGAATTCATTAAAAAATGTATATATTTATCATACTCAATATTTTGGACCTGTCAGTCACTGGTGGAATTTGCTCTTTTGATAGAATGGAGCCTTTCAAAAATACTAGAGTTTAACTTTATGCAAAGTAGGAGAAAGAGAAGAAGTAGGGTTGTGGTTATAGCTCAAAGAACTCTATGGTCACATTCTGCTGGATGATTATTTGGAAGTAGAAATCATTTACAAAATTCTGTTTATTAAAAGATTTAATTTTACATCTGCATAGTGAGTTAGTAAGAGTTCTAGATCCCAGCACTTAACAAAATTATGCAATATCTGGAATAGTGGAATTGTTATGCCCCGTACACACGGTTGGATTTTCCGATGGACAATGTCCGATCGGAGCGTGTTGTCGGAAATTCCGACCGTGTGTGGGCGCCATCGGACATTTTCCATCGGATTTTCCGACACACAAAGTTGGACAACAGGAGATAAAATTTTCTGACAACAAAATCCGATCACGTCAATTCCGACCGTGTGTGGCCTGTTCCGACGCACAAAGTGCCACGCATGCTCAGAAGAAATTCCGAGACGGGACAGCTCATTCTGGTAAACTTAGTGTTCGCAATGGATACAGCACTTTCGTCACGCTGCAATGTTAAAAATGGTTTAATACAGCGCACTCTCTTCTTCTTTATAATGTGACAAGAATTAAGTAGTTTTGCTGCTCATATTCACACACACTTCTCACAAACTTCTTTCGTTACTATTTATCGGGATTCCCTCAATATATTTTGATTTCTCACATCTGACAACATATTTTTGTATATTTTTTTTTTTTGCCTTTAATGTAGAATCTTTTTTTGTGTTTCTCTTTTTTTTTTTTTTTTGGTGATTTTGATTTGTACTCCAGAAAATGTTTGTGTGTTTTTTGTGACAAGTTCCCACAACACCATTGATATGTTGTTCTATTTAATCTGTAGGAGATTGTTTGGTGTTGTTGTCCCTTGTTAATTTCACATTTTATGTTAGAAATGTACCTGAATCGTCACCAACAAACTGTCCTTTTTGGATGAAAACACACACAGGAGAGTAGAATTTACCTAAAAAAAATTTATTAAGGGGTCACAACTATAAAAAAACAAAGAGGGAGGCAACGCTGGAGAAACTGCAGAAGTGGGCGAAGCCTTGGACCCCCAGGGCAGACATCAATTATTTAAAAGCAAAATTGGTGGCCTGAGGAGTCCATATCTAAGGGAGGGCAGTCTGGTCCAGAAGTCCCAGAGATCCGGAAAGCAGCAGATGACATCTGTGTCCCCAGGCTGTGGTCATACGAGAGACTGCAGCTTTTGTCAGACCAGACTGAACCCAGGCCATCACTCTTTGGTCTTCCTTCCACGCTTCCTTACAGGCTTTGGCTGTGGTGGTGGAGTTGTGGCAGCAGGAGGAGGAGGAGGATCGTCGATCTCAATGACATCCATCTTGGGTGTCAGTTCCCCACTCTCCCCCTTACGTAGGACTTTATAAATCAGGTCCTCAGAGAGCTTGCGTTGGCCCTCCTGCATGCCCTGCAATTTGGTGGCAGCCATGCAGGCAAAGGCCTCTGCAGGACTGGGGAAGGCTCTGAGGGACGCAGAAGCCTCCTGGATCAGCCTGTATGCTGAATCCTGCACAGGACTGGGAGTGGCCTTCCTGGCCCTTTTGTATGGCAGGTGGAGGGGAGGAACCTGAGACTCAGTCAGGCTGCGACTTGTCCCAGGCTTCTCTTGGCTGACACTTAGCCCCGCCTCCTCCTGGCTGACATTAATCCCCGCCTCCTCCTGACTGCCACATTCCACAGCCTCCTCCTGGCTGAGGTCTTCCTGTGTATGAAAAAGGGACATAGTTTTAGTATTTTTTTCATCAATCACACACAATTTTCACCTCCTGACTGCTGCAAATTGAATGTTAACAAATATAACAGACTATCAGTCTGAGCCCAGCATTTTGCATTCTTGTCCCAATTTTGGGTGCCCACTACTGTCTATTGATATGTAAAACACTTTTTTTAATCAGCAATTAATGATCAATAATAACATCTAGTAAACATCATTTATTTATTGCCCAGAAATCTGTAGAACAATGCTATACCTGACTCCAGCTGGGCTCCTTCACTTCTTCCTGGCTGGAAGGCCCAGGTTGGACATCAGAAGCCTCAGCTGGTATGGAAGGAAGCGTGGAAGGAAGAGTGGAGAGGGATTCCCTGACTTCAGTGTGGTCTGACAGAAATCGCAGTCTCTCATAGTACCACAGCCTGGGGACATAAATGTCATCTGCTGCAGCTCCGGACCTCTGGGAATCTGTGACCTTCTTGCGCTCCCTAAGATACGTGCTCCTCAGGCCACCAATTTTAGCATTTAAATAAGGGATGGTTGCTGTGGGGACCACCGGCTTCACCAACTCCAGCAGTTTCTCCAGCGCTGCCTGCCTCTTTTGTTTATGGTTATAGTGGGGGTGTCTTACCTGCCACAGACAGGGCAGCTCCCTGTATTTGTCAATAAACAGGGGCAGGAAATTGTGGTCGTTGAACCCATCCATTTTCTCTGCAAGACACAACACAAGACAAACCTTAATGTCAGGCCAAACTCCCCTAATCTTGTTACAATATAGGCTTCAATTTCGAAGCAGTATAGGCCCAAGTTTAGTTCCTACCTTTGTTAGCATGATCGGCATCTCCGATGCTCCTTCCTCCGCTCACAGATCGTACGTAAGACGCGCGCGTGTTACGATTTATACACACTGCGCATGTGTATAACTCCGCCCGCCCCTGACGTTCTTTCTAGTCTATTCCCCACCCCTTTTCGTTCGGCGCAGTGGGGGAAGAGCACATGGAGGATAGACAGCAGGATCGTGCTAATTGTAGCAACGAGGAGGAGGAGGAGGAAAGGCCGGATCCGGACACGTCCCGATCCAGAAGGAGATTGAAGGACTCAAATATGTCCTTTGGGGAGATGTTGGAGATGGTGGACATCCTGAAGAGGGCCGACTATGATGGAAAGTATGGGCCTTACCCCAACCCCAATATCAGAAAGGTCAAGATCATGGCGAAAGTGGTCAGGAGTCTGCACCGGAAATTCGGGGTACGACGATCGAAAGATCAGCTCAGGAAGCGGTGGTCGGACCTGAAATTACGAGAACATGAGCAGTACAGAAAGATCCGGAGAGTGCTGCAAAAAAGTAAGTAGTTGTGCTGTGTTCCTATTGTTCTTGTGTTTATTACGTTCGTGCTGCTCCATGTGCTTTTAGGAACTGTTGTACAGTTTAAAATGGCAACTTTCATGTTCATGGGCACATTATTCGTTCGGATCACACATTTTTATTTTGGACTATAAAATACCATTGTTTAGCCCATATGCATTTGGCCACCATTTTGACGCCCTATACTTGGCTTCAAAGAATTGGGTTGTGTAGATGGCTTTGTTACTAGAATGAAATGCCAACTAGATTGTGTATAAGGAGAGGACACTCAGCAGCTGTTTTCACATCTGGACACTGGAGCACTAGTGTGGGACACCAGAACACCATTTTTATTAGGGGGGGCACACAGGTGCTCCAGTGTATACTATAGGGGGGGCTACATCTGTGAAGCTTGTACTAAACAGGCAAAGTATTGCAGGTTGACAAAGGCCACTAAAAAATATACATCTTGGAACTCGGCTAAAATAGATAATTGTACCCCACTTCCAAGCAATGTTTCATCTTTATGGTTCTGACATTAAATATCTGTGTGCTAATTATACCATTTTTGTTTTACATAGGGGAGAAAAGACTCGGAGGACACCCTTCATCTGAGGAGACCAGAGCCCCCCCCCCTCTGGAAGAAGGGGAAATCCCCCCAACACAAGATGAGCAGGAGGAAGAAGACGTGGTGGAACTAGTCACCACAACAGGTGAGTGTCTGTAACCACAGGCTCAGATAAGAGATGGATGGCGGCATTTTTTTGGAAACCTAATTTATTTTGGGGTTCCTCTCTTTTTAGGTGATCGTGAGGTTGTGGATGAAGATCCTTTCACATCCGAAAGTGCCCAGATCCTGATCGGGGAGATCATGGGGTGTAATTTACAATTGGAAAACATCAAGCAAAACATCAATGATGTTATTCCAAAATATAAAAACATCATTGATGTTTTGGGGCGAGTTTAAAACCCCTCCAAATCACTTTCTTCTTTTGTGTGCTACAATGTGCGAAATGTTTTTGTGATTTTTCCCAAAGTCAAATTTGGAGGATGCACACAGTGTGCCAACATGTGCTATCTGCCATCACAGGAGATCAATGGACGTGTTTTGGGGGTGCAACCCCTTCCTCAATAATAAAGTAGCGGTGAGGGAGGGCTTTCTCCCCAAAACACATCCCTTGATCCCCCCTGATGGCAGATAGCACATGTTGACATTGTGAAATTTGTGTGCATCTTCCAAATTTGGCTTTTCCAGGGGTGATTTCACCCCATCTGAACGCAATATCAAACACAGTTCCTAAATACTCATGTCTGATATTGCCTTCAAGTTCTACCAAATGTGAACTTTGTAAGATCAAGATTTGGGTCTTTCTTGTTGGTTTTACACAGGCCTGTTTTCTATAAAATGGACATTTTGATTTTGGATAATGACACCACAAAAATTGATATACAACAAACATGTTGGTTTGTCAGAAAAACCTTTGGTAAATGCACATGTGATTGTGCAGGTATTAAAAAGATTGTTCATCAAGAATGTGTGGATTATTGTCTCAACGCTACAACACTTTTGGGGTGATGTAATTGTTGTTTTATGAGAAAATGGAGGTAATTTCCTAAGGGCAAATCCACTTTGCACTACAAGTGCTGTTTCAGTGCAGTTGCAAGTGCACTTGTAGTGAAAAGTGTCTTTGCATTTAGTAAATAACAGCCAACAGTGCTTTGTATAAGGTTACACAATCACAACATTTTCTGGACTCCACACATTTCTGTCAGGGTCAGCTAAAACAAACACAAGCAGTAAATGTCCACAAAGAAGAGCCTGGGGGGAGATGCCTGTCGAGAACTTGAGGTCCTGCAGGCTTCTCCCTGTGGCCAAATACCGCAAGGTAGCGACCAACCTCTGCTCCGGAGTGATGGCTTGCCTCATGCAGGTATCCTGCCTGCTGATATAGGGGGTCAGCGAAGCCAACAAACGGTGAAATACGGGGTCCGTCATCCTGAGAAAGTTCCTGAAATCATCAGGATTATTCTCACGGATCTCACAGAGCAAAGGCATATGACAGAACTGATCACGCTGAAGCAACCAATTCTTGGTCCATGAACTCCTCCCCACCCTGTTCATGGACTGGACTTGTGTCAAGGTCAGGACCCCAACACCAAGCCCCCGCACAGCACGAACTCTACGAGGAGTACGCATACGAAACATGGCTAGAAAATGGTGGGCTGCTCAGAACAAAGTAACAGAACGCACTGAAGAACAGCAAGGCCTGTGAAGAGCGACCTGAAAACCAGTAACGAACGAACAAGAATACAATGACTACCTAAAGTCACGCAGAACTTGCTGCACGCACTGAAGAGCAGATACAAACCCACAAGCACAAACTGAACGGCAGAAAACGATCTGAAAGCCACGAGTCTGAAAAAGCGTGAATCGTCTCTCACCAAACTTTTACTAACACGAGATTAGCAAAAGGAGCACAAAGGGTGCCGCGCTTGGTTCTGAACCGGCCTTTTCTAGTCTCGTCGTACGTGGTGTACGTGACCGCGTGGTTGTCGATCGGAAATTCCGACAACTTTGTGCGACCGTGTGTAGGCAAAACAAGTTTGAGCCAACATCCGTCGGAAAAAATCCTAGGATTTTGTTGTCGGAATGTCCGAACAAAGTCCGACCGTGTGTACGCCCTATTAGTGTTATTGCATTTCTTTGAAAAGGCTTTGTTTCATATGGTGTCACTTGAAGTGGTTGGAATCTCCCAGGCCATATGTATAGGGTGGGTTTCATAGGATTGTACCCAAAACACATTTACATGTTCTCCTCAAGGCAGGAATATGACCAAATCAAAAGCAGTTTCTACCCATACCTGGTATTTCAAATGTCATGGTTTCCATTGACTGCACTAATAAACCGTTTTTCCACCTTCCCCTATACAGCATATATACCGCAATAGAAAAGAATACCACCCTCTCAACATCCAAGCTATTTGTGATGCGCAAATGTTAATCAGGAACAGTCACTGGATTTTCAGGGTCTTTTCATGATGTACACATTTTGAGGCAATCCCAGTTCCACAATCAATCTGAAAAAGAAAATGTTGGCTGCCTACTTGGTCAATTATATTTATGTAAATGTATCATTCTATTTTCCATCCATATAAGCTAAGCTATTATAGTTAATGCGTAGGTACGCCTCATGCTTGTTTCAACCCCTGTATAGAACAGAACAGGCTGCTTGTCAGATAGCCAAACAGGTTGTCTATCAAACAACTGTTGCCCAACTTTCTCCTGAAATGATCATAAACAGTCAGGATTACAGCATTGTAGCATATATATTTGGTTTTTGGCATCTTTAATGAAATATAAATACTTTCAGGTCGAAACGACACTAGTTTTATTAGGTATAAATCTACTTTAAGATTAAACTCCAGGCACAGACAATGGGGTTTATTTGCTAAAGCTGGAGAGTGCAAAATGAGTCTCACTTTTGAGCTACACCCAGAAGGTTTTTTACCTTAATGTATAAAATGCAGTAAGGTGAAAAATCTTCTGACTTTAGAGCCACTTTAACCAGTGGCGGCTGGTGAAGTTTTAGGTTGGGGGGGCTCCAGACCCTGTCCTTCCTTTTTGACTCCTCCCACTTCTCATAAGTCCCACCCCTTATAGAATCCATCCACTCTGTCCCCTGTATTCCACTTGCTTCCACCCATAGTGTCAGGAGTATACAGCTCAGCATCACAGGACAGAGTATATAGCCCCAGCATCACAGGACAGAGTATAGCACCAGCATCACAGGACAGAGTATACAGCTCAGCATCACAGATCAGGGTATACAGCTCAGCATCACAGGACAGAGTATATAGCTCAGCCTCACAGATCATGGTATAGCACAGCCTCACAGATCATGGTATATAGCACAGCCTCACAGATCATGGTATATAGCACAGCCTCACAGATCATGGTATAGCGCAGCCTCACAGATCATGTTATATAGCACAGCCTCGCAGACCATGGTATATAGCGCAGCCTCGAAGATCATGTTATATAGTGCAGCCTCGCAGATCATGGTATATAGCACAGTCTCACAGATCATGTTATATAGTGCAGCCTCGCAGATCATGGTATATAAGACAGCCTCGCAGATCATGGTATATAGCACAGCCTCACAGACAATGTATACCCCACAGGTCATATATGTACAATGTATACCCCACAGATCATAGCTGTACAATGTATACACCACAGGTCATATCTGTACAATGTATACCCCACAGGTCATATCTGTACAATGTATACCCCACAGGTCATATATATATATATATATATATATATATATATATATATATATATATATATATCATTTCATATATATCTATCATGTCTATGTACAATTAATCTACACAGGTCATATACTGATATACTGCATATGTGCACTGTATACAATGAACACACAAGTCATTTACTTACACAAAAGTCATATATGTACAATGTATATACACACAAGTCACATACACCAATCAACCATAACATTATGACCACTAACCAACCATCTGTGAATAATACTGTTTATCTGATTACAATGGCATCTGAAAGTCGGTGGGATATATTAGGCAGCAAGTGAACATGTTGTCTCTGAAGTTGAGGTGCTGAGATTTTTTTAAGTGTCAGGGACTTCTTTCCTGCATCTCTTTGGGTAGGAGAGCCCTACACCCAGCACACAGATACACAGATGTGATCCAAGCCTAGGGCCTCATTCACACATGATGTTTGGGGACAGGGAAACCATGCGGTTGAGCTATGTTTTTACCACCCCAGCTGCACCGCCTTTAGCTGCAGAAGCAGCAGCTGAGGTCATACACATGCTTCAGTCACAGCAGGAAATATACCCTGTCACATTCAACGGCACTATCAGTTAAAAGTAAAATACATACATAAACATACATAATCACATACATAAATTCAGAATATAATACAATACATATACACATGGATACACACATAAGCTCACATACACATATTTACATACATACATGCATACATACTCACACATATATAAACTCACATACATACATATACATACATGCACACACATCTATACATACACACATACAATACATACATAAAGCCTTTTTAAAAACTGCAGTACTGTACCCATACCTGCACTTCTGGGTCCTGCACTGTAGGGGAGGTGCAGCAGGTCAGAACTCAGGAAAACATCTCCCCTTCCACTGCTCTGAACTTATTGTCCTGATTAAGCTCCTGCTGTGCCTTTGTACAGATGAGCGGAGCAGTAGGAGCTCAATCACAGGCTCTCTCAAACAGGATGCCGCAGCACCCCTGGCAAACTCTGGTGATACCCAGTTAGGAAAAGCTGGTCTAAGGGGACCAGGTAAATCAGTTTTGCTTACCTGATCTTCTGCTCCCACGTGCTCCTCTGCGCTGCCAGACCTGTTCCTGCAGCCTCTTATTCCCTGCACTCTGGTGGTCTAAGGTCCTCTGATGTCATCAAGACCGATTCAGGGACCATAGCCTTGCTCTGGAGATGAGCATGCTTAGGGACAGACCACCTGTCGGAGTGGAGGAGAGTGCAGTTCATCAGGGAAGTGGAGGATCAAGTAAGTAAAAGTGCTGTTACTGTCCCATAGACTAAACAAGCAGTTAACCCATGCAGTGTGGGCTTAGTCCCACTGTAAGGGAGGACTTTTAGTATTATTAGAGTTGGGCTTAAAGGAGTACAATAGGTTATTGGCTAGACAATCTCCAGTCAAACTGCCAGATATCCCCCCAGGAAATTCAGCTAGGAACCTCATCTCCATCACTGCAGCCTCTCCTATGGACCCCCCCTCTTTATTGATGTTCACAATCTTTTGGTCCTAACGTGGCTTAAAATATTGTGACAATGTTTAAAAAAACTGATATGACATGTTTACTCTTCTAGTGATGATTGGGAAAGTGTGTGGTCAATGATTTCCCTGTGCCAATCACAAGCACAAGCCTACTGTACCTAATGGTAAATCCAGCCCAGAACACCATCATAGTGCAGTACTACTAAGTGATCAGCAGGACTGTCAGTATAATATCTATAGGTAGCTTTATTTATTCATTCTCCTTCCGTCTTACACATTATCTGCTGAACTCATTGTCATTTTCTGGATATGTTGCAGTGATTTGTGTTCTCTTCTCTTTCCTTATAAATTGAACTGTCAAGCACTCTCTGTAAAAGTAAATGACTGAGCCTTCCTTTGTTCAGTGTTCTTATATTCAAGTGCTAGTATGCTATGCAAACACGGAGACAATTGCTCTCTGCAATGAATGCTGGCATCTGTAATAATTTCTCTCCACTAGATGCTACTTTAATGCTATTTGCAGTATTTTTGATGTGCCCAGTTACCAGCAGGTGGTCATTATAATAAAAATACCTATACTGCCCCCGGAAAAACTACCTTCATAGTTTTGAGATAAGCAGAAAATACATATCAGCATTAAAGCCTAGAGGAATAGGGAAACAGTTAAGGTAAACCTTCTCACACCCTTAACAGACAGTGCAGAGTGCACTGCAGACACATTGCTGCTTACTCACCAAAATAGCTCAGCTCGGGCTGTGCATTCCACGGAGCTGCTGACGTCACGTCCGGTTTATCACTGGCACAGGGAAACCGGAAGTGACTTCGTTACTAGGAGGGAAAGCACCGTCCTAGGGCAGTGCCAATCTAGAACAAAGCACCTGGCCGTAGTGATACTACGGGCAGAAGTTGTCTGGCACGATGGATTGCACCACAAGGCAAGTCAAAAACCCTGCAAATGAAGCATCTCGTCTGCAATCTTGTGATTACACAGACGTTGCGCTTTCCATAGTGCACTCTGTCCGTCGCCCGAAAACAGTGTACTTAAAGGACATTTTTTTCTATTTTTTTTAAATAATTTTTTTTTGTACCTGCCTGGGGGGGGGGGGGACCCCCGTGTGCCCCCTATGGATGGGCCGACACTGACTTTAACCACTTAAGGACCGAGCCTCTTTCTGAGATTTGGTGTTTACAAGTTAAAAACTGTTTTTTTTTTACTAGAAAATTAACCCCAAACATTATATATTTTTTTCTAACAACCTAGAGAATAAAATGGCGGTCGCAATACTTTCTGTCAAACCGTATTTGCGCAGCGGCCTTACAAGCGCACTTTTTTTGGAAAAAATTCACTTTTTTAAATTAAAAAATAAGACAACAGTAAAGTTAGCCTAATTTTTTTTTATATTGTGAAAGATAATGTTACACCGAGTAAGTTGATACCCAAGATGTCACACTTCAAAAGTTTGCCCGCTCGTGGAATGGCGACAAACTTTTACCCTTAAAAATTTCCATAGAAAAAATTCTACAGCTTGCATATTTTGAGTTACAGAGGAGGTCTAGAGCTAGAATTATTACTCTCACTCAAACGATCATGGCGATACCTCATATTTGTGGTTTTCATATGCGGGCGCTACTCACGTATGCGTTCGCTTCTGCACATGAGCTCGGCGGGTTTAAAAATGTAGATTTTTTATTTTTATTTATTTTACCTTTTATTTTTTTATTTTTTCACTGTTCTTTAAAAAAAAAAATTGTGTCACTTTTATTGCTATTACAAGGAATGTAAACATCCCTTGTAATAGAAAAAAAACATGACAGGACCTCTTAAATATGAGATCTGTGGTAAAACCTCAGATCTCATATTTACAGTAAAATGCAATAAAAAAAAAAAAAAATTTTGTTATTTAAAAAAATAAATTAAAAAAAGTCCCTTTAAGAGGCATGGGAGGAAGTGACAGTTTGACGTCGCTTCTGCCCTTCAATTATATGGAGACGGGTGGGGTCGATCTTCCCCTCACTTGTCTCCATACCTAACAGGAGAAAGGACCTGATAGCCTCTGCCGCTGCCGACGGCTCTGGTAAGCGACAGAGGGCCCTCTACCGCCGCCGATAAAAGTGATCTTGCGGCGTATCCGCCGCACAGACCACTTTTATCTGAAAGCGGACCGCCCACTGAAGAAGAGGATACCAGGGTTATGACAACTAGATATTCCTCTTCAAATTAGCGATGTAAAACGACGACGGGTGGTCCTTAAGTGGTTATGTGTAAAAAAGGTACGTCTGGGCAGGTGTGATAACAGGTCAGATTCACTTCTATTCACTGTGACTATTAGAGGATCTGCCCTGATCTCCCCTTGTCCACTAACAGAACAAAGTGCATTTTTTGTATTGTAATGGTTTCCAGAACACAAGACATTCTGTGAATGGACAAGGGGAGAGAAGGGGCGAAGAAACAACATGATTGCATCCTTGTGTATCCAGGAGCTGGTCATTGTGCTTGCAATCCAGGGACAGTGTGCAGTGCTATTGATGTGAAACTGTCTCCCTCTAGTGTTGGCTTGGACCCCATATGTCATTTCCTGACAGACAGAAACTAGAGCAGAGCAAACCATTGTGGGATATGTAGTTCAGAATGCTGGGGTTTCAATTAAAGCAGGACTGGCCTGAACTACAGCCACAAAAGGGCAGAGGAGGAAAGAAAAGACTGCTGGGAAAGGATATAAAAAGGCTGGTTTAGGCTTAGATCGCTCTCTTCAGACATCGGCCTGGATCTGCCAGCAGGAGTTCTGTGCCAGTGTGAGCTGTGGCCGAATAGCAGTCTGCACAGATGGGAGCCATACAGCTGCATCCAGAGGGACATCTGTGGACAGCATCATTTCTTAGCTGCAGCAGTTGATCCAGATCCTAAAGCGTTACCTGCACTTCAGATCTGGGTAGGCCATGGCGTGGTGTAATTGGAGGATCGGACGCCATTCCCTGAGCCAGGCCCCAGAGGGAGAGCCTGGAATCATCATCCTCATCATCTGCATCATTGCCAGTAACCTCTGTGGTGATTGGTGAGTGGGTACCTGCCCATTTGAACCCATAAACACTGCATATAGACCTAATTGTCTTTGCCCACATTTCTGACACTCCCACGGGAAGCAAGTTCTTTATTACCCATAGACACTAAATGCATACATCTGTGCTTCACTCACATTCCTGTCCTCTGTAACTCTACTGGATACAATATTGTTGAAGCAATATATATGGTGACCAGGTGCTTGTAACTTAAACAGGAAACATTTACAATTACAAAGAGTTGATTACACAACAGCTAAATTTGCTCTTTTCCACCACCAAAGAATTATTTCCTTCATCATACTTGAGTGCTAGCTGAAGATTTGCCGGATTCCACTGAGTTATTTTTAACCCCTTTTTGTTCTTTCCTCATCTTACTAAGAGACTAATATTATTTAGTATAAGGGGTCTGCTCACATTTCTCTGGAACTCTATGCCAACCTAAATACAACAGTTTGCTGAATGTTCGTCAGTAGTTGATGTTAAGTGCCTGTGAGCTGAGGAGATAGAGGAGAGTGGTCTGACATAGTTTTATTAGGTGTCAGTCTCCTGCCTCTCTGCTGCCTGTTTGTATAGGCCTCAAGGAATTAAGAGATTATATTATGTTATATTTTCACTGTGTTTCTTTGCATTTGTATTGTGTTATTAAGTAGAAGTCTTTGATTGCACAATCATATTGTATACTAGGGTGGCATTATGGCTAACCAGTTACCTTTATGACGTACAGTCCTATGTTATGTTTTTCATATGCCACTTTTGCCTCAGTAAACAAATCTAAGTTGTCTCACTAGCATTGTGTAAGCTCATTATTTTTGGTGACAGTTGGTAAAAACGGCTGTACCCAGGGTGTCAGATGTCAGAGGACTTACAGAGGCGGGGCAACCAGTGGGGTACAGATTCTACCAGAGGCCCTAACAAGGGTAGTGCTACACTTGCATAAGAGCCACTCCTCTTATAGCTGAAGCAATGGAAGTACAGCTTTAGCTGTTTATATTCAGCATATGCAAATGTATGGATTTCACAGGAAAGAGATGTGATTAGCCCTGCTAACATACCTGCACATAGGGACATTTTGTTGCACTTAATAATTTATAGAGTCGTATGTTTATGGAGTTCTGCTTTAAATGTACATGTATTTGTGTTCTTATTTGGCAACCAAATTGTTTAAAGCAGCGTTCCACCCAAAAATGGAACTTCCGCTTTAATTGCAGGTGACCCTGACATTTGGCATGTCATTTTTTTTGGGGAGGCACCCAGCTCCCACTTCCTCCCCTGGCTCCGCAGCGCCGGAAGGAAGTTCACCTCTCCCTCCCTGCAATCTTCTGGAACACGTCACAGGACGCAAAGCCACTGCCGGGCGCCCACAGTTAGAATGCCGGCACCGCAGAGAGAAGGGGGCAAGGAGCGAGGCTTCCTGCACCCGCATCGCTGGTCCATAGGACAGGTGAGTTTCTGATTATTAAAAGTCAGTAGCTACACTTTTTGTAGCTGCTGACTTTTAAATGGGTGGAACTTTGCTTTAAATAATACATTGTACTCCTTATCTGTAATGTCCAGGCAAGTATCTGTAATTTGTGGCTAAGTTCCCTTGAAATCCACAGTGGTGGTAGTAAACAATGGTGAAGCTTTGTCTGGTCTACACCAAGAATGTAATGTGTATTCACAGGTTATGTTCACAAGGCAGTTTGTTGGTCATTAATGTTGGAAGTCATTTACACACTAAAAGAATACTCACCCCTGTCCATCATAAGCCACATGTCATTACTATTGTAAGCAACTAGCAGCATGGATTGGTGAGGCACTAGACCACAGTGGCCACATCTCTCTCTCTGGACATGCAAGTTAGAGTTTGATTTACGTTTGTTAAGAAAAGAAGATGTTATTTTCTTTTAACATACCAAACTTTTATGGATTGTTAATCACTTTAATTTTGACAAAAAAAATAAAAATGTTTACTATGATTTATATGCATGGACCCTTATGAGACTAGAGTCCCACATGCTTTTTTGTGTGTGTGTGTGTGTGTGTGTGTGTGTGTGGGGGGGGGGGGGTGGGGGGGTGGATACCATGCTTTCTTTGTTTTTTTTTTATTTTTTGCATGGAGTTCCCCTTTTATAACATAATAAACCCAATGAGTTTGGTATAGAATTTTGGAGGGGGACCCCATTCTTTTTTTTGTGTGTGGAGGTCCCCCATTAACATCTATGTCGGACCCTAATCTAGGATAAGGGTCTGGTATAGATGTAAGGAATCTCTGGTCTCAGAACAAATATGATAAAGCAACCAAGAGCTGTCATTTGCCGGCAACTTGAAAAGCATTTTTTCTCACTGTTAATGTCAGTTTTACTGCAGTAAGTGGTATACATTTTACAGATGCACCACTTCACAGGCAGGGTAAGGACGTCCCCAGGCATGTTATTTAAAGTAATTTTTCATTTTTTTTTTAATATGTACTATAAAAAAAAGGGTTTTTGGATTTTTTTTTTTTTGCTTTGGTACATGTCCCCCAGGGGAGTGCCCAGTTCCCCATGTAATTTGTTTTATATCCCTTGCCTATTATCCCTCACCTAGAAAATGTCCATTACTGTTTTAACATTTGACTCCCATTAAATTCAATGGTGAGGTAGATTGGGTATCTGGCGCTCGAGGAGGTAATGCCCTTAAATTAGGATAATGTACATTTGGTTGGACAGTCATAAAGGTGATACAGAGTTGAACCAAGGAAAATGTGTGGTTTAAAAAGAGGCAGCCATCTTCAGAGTGTGTCGAGCAACTCTGTAAAATAGGTAAAAGAAACGGGGGGTGCCACTCAAAGTGAAGTATTAAAAACACTTACAAGATATAAGTGGAAGACATGCTCATCATACATATGCAGTCCTGGCAATTCTAATGTGTCCCACAGGCTCCACACACAATCTGGATTGCTGTTAGGAGTCTGGTTGGTGTTGTGCTGAATGGCTATGCTTCAGGGGAACCAGGAAGTGGTCAGCCCCACGCTGACCAGCTTGAACCGCGGAAGCGGAAATTACATCACCAGCGCGGGGCGGGAGGAAGGGATCAGAACTGTCTGTGTGTATGAGAGGCTGCGCGCACTACATTATATATTGTTAGACCCATGTAAGCCCCATATTTTACTATTTACGTTTTTTAATTCCTTTATCCCATTGTTTTGGGTCCGCTGACCGTTGTAGTTCTATGGCCATGGACGTCATGCTTGTGAGAGTGTATTTAATGATGCTCTCCTCCAGTGAACAACAGGCCAGTAGAAGGAGCTGTGAGCTCCAAGTGCATAGCCTCTCATACACACAGACAGTCCTGATCCCTTCCTCCCGCCCCGCGCTGGTGATGTTTTGAGGTTCAAGTTTGAGGTTCGGTTTACACTATTGCGAATTGGATGCAGGTTCTCCCCATCCAATTCGCATAGCATGAGATTGTGACCGGTTCTTTATGGAGCCGGTTCACCCATCTCCGGAGCAGCTCCGGTGTGAATTGCACAGGAGTCCTGTGTGTCTTTTGGTCATTTTCTGGTCTGAATTCAGCCACAAATTCGGGCTGAAATAAGACCTGAACCGGTGAATGGAGATGCACCAGACCCCCTGCTGTGAGCTATCCGTGCTCTAGTGTGAACCCAGCCTCAGGCTTTGTTCACACTGGGCGTATCAATGAGTTCCCTGTGTCACGGTCATGTTTACCCACATGGGGATGCAAAGGTAACCCCATGCAAGCAATCCTATTGCTGTCTATTGGGATGTAGTGGCTGAACAGACACAGCCACTGCTCCCAATGTGACATCCGTGTGGGTACAGGTACATGGCCCGAACATCCTGGAGCTGTGCATGGAATATCTGTGCATTTCCCTGTGGGTAAACATGGCCATCGAATGGGGCATGCAGAGCCTTCTTCATAGAGATATCATGTGTTCTAACACTTTTTAACATGAATCATAGGAAGGCAACACAAATCTTACATAAACACTTATATTTTGTCCAAGTCTAATATCATTTTTAACAATCACTTTCTTTTTGCAAGAACAAAACGTTTGAACTAGACAATTCATAGGGACCGAAACTTGCATGGATCCTGGAGTGTACACTCATGTGAGTTTGATGACTGGAATGCAGAAAAGCACTTTCCTGTGATGAACGCTTTTTTATATACTAAACAATTCTTCTTGTTTAGATGCTGAAGGAGGTACTGCCTTTCTACAGGTCTTATAGATTTGCTGGGCATAGAAGAAAGTATAAAATAAAGCATTTTTCACTGGAGATTGCTTTGACGGTTTTAACTTATAAGGCAACTCAATGTGCAAACTGTCAGTACTAGGATCCCCTTAGGACCCAGCACAACTCATCTGACACAGCCTTTGCCTGGGAAACAACAGTGATTGGCCAGCTCACCTTTAAATCACTTGTATCAGCATTCAATCAGTGCTTGTGTTAGAGTTTACCTTGTGTTTGATCCAGTTGATATCTGCTCTGTGTATTTCGTGTATGACCCGGCTCGTTTGACCCTGTTTGCTTGCTTCTGATTCGGTACCGTTTGGACTCTGATCTTCCTGTGTATGACCCAGATTGCCTAGACTACGCTTTGCCTGATTCTACTGTAGTACCTTCATCTGCAGCGGTGAACTACAACCACCAGACATCTATCCTCACCTGCAGCGGTGAACTACAAGCACCAGACAACATCTACCTTCATTTACAGCGGTGAACTACAAGTCCCAGCTGACCTGCTCTGCTCAGACCTGCTCATGCTATGTGCTCTTGTTCTTTGAACTCTTTGCATAATCAGAACACCTAACCTGTTATATGCTCCTAGCCTGACATTAACACGAGCCATACATAATAAAGGAAACCTATCATGGATCCTGAGCAGGCTCAGTTGTTTGCACAGGAACTTTGCCGCTTATCCCATCAAGTTCAGGAAATGGCCACAGAGCTCACCAAGGTGCAATCTCCTATTACCACCGCTACAAAAACTCCATCTAAACCAAAAATTCCTTTGCCTGACCGGTATTCTGGTGACCGTAAAGGGTTTTGCAACTTTAAAAACAGCTGCAAATTATATTTCAAGTTAAGGCCATCCTCGTCTGGCCCTGAAACTCAGAGGGTTAAAATCATTATCTCTCTACTACAGGGTGACCCCCAGGCTTGGGCCTTTAACCTGGAACCAAACCATCCAGCCTTGCTAACAGTAGATGCCTTCTTTGAAGCCCTAGGGTTGCTATATGATGATCCAGATCGTGCTGCTACTGCAGAATCAACCCTGCGTAACTGAAAGCAAGGAGCTACCACAGCTGAAATATATTGCTCAGAGTTTCGCAGGTGGGCCCCAGAATCTGGCTGGAATGATGCAGCTCTCCGCAGCCAGTTTAGAATGGGCCTTTCAGATGCAATTAAGTATGCTCTGGTCAACTTCTCCTACCCAGCCTCACTGGAGGAGGCTATGAGTCTAGCCATTAGAATTGACCGCCGCCAGCGATAGAGGAGATGAGAACAAACTACAGCTGTGGCAAACTATATACCTCCCTTGCCGCCTGACTATTCCACCTCCAGTGCCAAATGTGAGGAAGAACCTATGCAGTTAGGCTCCACCCGGTTATCTGCCCAGGAACACACACGCCGGCGTAACATGGGACTCTGCTTGTATTGTGGCCTCAAGGGTCATATGCTCCGTTCGTGCCCTACACGTCCGGGAAACTCCAGGACCTAGGTAATTGCGGGGAGGTTACCTTAGGTCTGCTCTCATCTCCCCAGGGGGACAATCGTATTCTTTTATCCGCTGTCATTCACTTTGGGACAGGGGCTCATGAACTGCTGGCCTTGGTAGATTCTGGAGCCGCTGAGAATTTTATTGATAAGACTCTAATTACCTCTTTGTCCCTGGAAACTCATGCTCTAGATTGCCCAGTCCACCTGATTTCCGTGGATAATCGGCCTCTCTCACAAGATCTAGTGCTCCAATCCACCAACCTTTTCCAGTTACAATTGGGGGCTTTGCATTGGGAGAAGATTTCATGTCTTGTCATTGACTCTCCATCCACTCCTTTGATCCTAGGCCTTCCTTGGCTTCAGAAGCACAATCCTGTAATTGACTGGCGAACAGGAAATATTCTGGCTTGGTCCAATCAGTGTAAAAAGAACTGCATCCAGCACCCTGTTTGACTTGGTACCTGTCAAGTGGGAATGGAACAGATTCCACTTTGTTATAAAGACTTTTGGGATGTGTTTTCTAAAGGGATTGCTGACACTTTACCACCTCATCGCAGTTATATTTGTCCCATTGACCTCTTGCCTGACACTACACCTCCTCAAGGGAGAGTCTTTCCACTCTCTGAGCCAGAGAATCTTGCCTTGCAAGAATACATCTAGGAAAACCTAGCTAAGGGTTTCATCCGTCCCTCCACAGGATGCTTCTTTGTCCCAAAGAAGGATGGAGGACTGAGACTTTGTGTTGATTACAGAGGTCTAAATAAAATAACTGTTCCCAATCTGTATCCTCTTCCTCTCATCACAGAATTGTCCTCTCAAATCCAGGGAGCCAAAATATCCTCCAAACTGGACTTAAGGGGAGCCTATAATCTGGTGTGCATCTGTGCAGGCGACGAGTGGAAGACAGCCTTTAACACCAAGGATGGTCATTACGAATGTCTTGTCATGCCTTTCGGTCTCGGAAATGCACCAGCTGTCTTTCAGAACTTTATGAATGACATTTTCCGTGACATGTTGGGTCGCTTCATGCTTGTATATTTAGACGATATTTTGATATATTCTCCCAATCTTGAAACACATCAGAAGCATGTCTGCTCGGTATTGGCCAGATTAAAGACTCACTCCCTTTTTTTAAAGCCTGAAAAATGTTCATTCCATGTTAAACAAGTACCTTTCCCAGGCTACCTAATTTCTGACACAGGCCTAACCATGGATCCAGCCAAGATTCATGCCATTTTAGACTGGGCACCACCTTCAGACCTGAAGGCAGTTCAGCGCTTCCTGGGCTTTGCAAATTTCTATCGAAAATTCATTAAGAACTTTGCCACCATTGCACATGTCATCACCTCTCTCACCAGGAAGACTCCGACTACCTTTAAATGGACTACTGAAGCCCAGGCAGCCTTCACTCAGTTAAAAAAAGCCTTTACCTCTGCACCAATCCTACGCCATCCTGTTCCTGAGCTACCTTTTATTGTGGAGGTAGATGCATCTGAAGTAGTGGTGGGGGCGCTTTTGTCACAAAAGAATCCGGTAAATGCTGCCATCCACCCCTGTGCCTTCTTGTCTCGTAAATATTCCCCAGCAGAGTGCAATTATGATATAGGCAACAGAGAACTTCTAGCCATAAAGCTCGCTTTGGAGGAATGGAGACATTGGCTGGAGGGAGCTTGCTATCCATTCATAGTTCTGACTGACCACAAAAACCTTGAATACATCCATTCTGCTAAAAGACTGAACTCACGTTAAGCCAGGTGGTCATTGTTCTTCTCCAGATTTGACTTCACAATTTCATATTTACCAGGGCCAAAAACATTAAGGCTGACGCCTTGTCTCGCAGCTTTTTTATCAGAGTCTCCTCCTCCGCTTCCTCCACAACCCATTATTTCTGAGGATAGGATTTTGGCTTTCACCCAGACTGACATCTCTGAGGCCTTGTTACCTGCACAGGCTGAAGCCCCTGCCTCTACTCCCTCTGGTATGTTTATTGTGCCCCTGGCTCTTTGTTTGCAGGCATTGCAGCAGGTGCATGCATAAAAACCTGCAGCACATCTGGGGGTTTAGACAAACTTTTTAGATTATCTCTCGCAACCTCTGGTGGCCATTAATTAGGCAGGATGTGTTAGCCTTCGTCCAGGCCTGTGAAGTTTGTGCCAGAAGCAAGAGCAGTACCTCTAAGCCGCCCGGTCTCCTACGTCCTCTACCAATACCTACCTGTCCCTGGACCCATTTATCTATGGACTTTATCACTGACTTGCCTCCGTCCCAGGGATGTTCCACGATCTGGGTGGTGGTAGACAGGTTCAGTAAAATGGCCCACTTTGTTCCGCTTCCGAAACTTCCATCTGCTAAAGAACTGGCATCTTTATTCATTAAACATGTTTTCAGGCTCCATGGGGCACCAATTAACATTGTCTCAGACCGTGGCTCTCAGTTTATAGCCCAGTTTTGGAAGGCCCTTTGCTCTCAGCTGGGGATTAAGTTATCATATTCTTCAGCATATCATCCGGAGACAAACGGCCAAACAGAAAGGACTAATCAGACTCTAGAGAAGATGGTACGTTGTCTGATGGCCAATGATGAGGTGGAGTGGGTCAACGTTCTGCCATGGGCAGAGTTTGCCTTTAATAATTGTGCCAGCACATCTACAGGGACCTCTCCTTTCTTCTGTGTTTACGAGTTGCATCCTCGTGTGTGCTCCTTTGATCTTCCACCCTCTGATGTGCCAGATGCCAACTCCACAATTGAAAATTTCGCCAAAATCTGGTCCGATGTTAATCGTGCTATTTCTCGCTCTGTGCAGGCTTTTTAGAAAATGGCTGACAAGAGGCGTTCAAAGGCACCAGGATATAAAGTTGGTGACAAAATGTGGCTATCATCTAGGAATCTGTCCCTGCATGTTCCATCTAAAAAACTTGGCCCAAAATTCATCGGGCCCTGTGAAATTTCGGAGATTGTTAATCCTGTATCCTATAGATTAAAACTCCCCCCATCCATGCGCATTCCAAATATCTTTCATGTTTCATTGTTGAAACCTGTTCATTCCAGCCTCCAAGTAAATGAACCAGAACCTGTGGATGTGTTGGACAGTCAGGAATATGAAGTGGCATTTATTCTTGATTCCAGACCAGTGCGCAATTCCTTACAATATCTTGTTCATTGGAAAGGATCGATCTTGGGTCCCAGCTCGTGATCTTCATGCTGAGCGACTTAAGAAGAAGTTCCATCTTCGTTATCCAAGTAAGCCTGGGGGTGCAGGAGCAACCCCTCGAGAAAGAGGGGGTACTGTCAGTACTAGGATCCCTTTAGGACCCAGCAAAACTGACCTGACACAGCCTTTGCCTGGGAAACAACAGTGATTGGCCAGCTCACCTTTAAATCACTTGCATCAGCATTCAATCAGTGCTCGTATTAGAGTTGCCTTGTGCTTGATCCAGTTGATATCTGCTCTGTGTATTTCGTGTATGACCTGGCTCGTTTGACCCTGTTTATTTGCTTCTGATTCGGTACCGTTTGGACTTTGATCTTCCTGTGTATGACCCAGCTTGCCTAGACTACACTTTGCCTGATTCTACTGTAGTACCTTCAGCTGCAGTGGTGAACTACAAGCACCAGACATCTATCCTCACCTGCAGTGGTGAACTACAAGCACCAGACAACATCTACCTTCATTTACAACTGTGAACTACAAGTCCCAGCTGACCTGCTCTGCTCAGACCTGCTCATGGTATGTGCTCTTGTTCTTTGAACTCTTTGCATAATCAGAACACCTGAACTGTTACCTGTTATATGCTCCTAGCCTGACACAAACCACTGTGAGCTGTTACAAAAGATGATTCATGACAGTACACTCCATATAAGTTATTCAAATTTTACTCCTCTTATGCCCTGTACACATGGTCGGACATTGATCGGACATTCCGACAACAAAATCCATGGATTTTTTTCCATGGATGTTGGCTCAAACTTGTCTTGCATACACATGGTCATACAAAGTTGTTGAAAAATTCGATCGTTCTGAACGTGCTGACGTAAACCACGTACGTCGGGACTATAAACGGAGCAGTAGCCAATAGCTTTCGTCTCATAATTTATTAATACAGATTTGTGTACACACAATCGGAATTTCCGACAACTGATTTTGTTGTCAGAAAATTTTATAGCAAGCTCTCAATCTTTGTGTTGCGGAAATTCCGATGGAAAATGTGTGATGGAGCCCACACACGGTCGGAATTTCCGACAACAAGGTCCTATCACACATTTTCTGTCGGAAAATCCGACCGTGTGTACAGGACATTACTAGTGCTAGAGAATCTGTGGGCCCATCCTCTACCATTCCCACTCACTATAATACTGCAAGTCCCTGTGTTGGTATTGGAACCAAATATTCCACCCAGTATCAAAAATCATGACATCCATCCTTCTCCTGAAATTGTACCTCTAACATATAGGGGTAGACTACATTCCTCCAACCAGAACAAAAAAAAATGATGGCTTAAGGTTTCAAAATTCGTATCAATTCCAACAATAGTCTCCTAATCAGAACATTTTCTCATTGTCAAAAAATAGAATTTAGGTCCAGAAAAACACTTGTTATGTTTTCCTGAAATCAAAATTAGTTGTTTAAAAATAAGATCCCCAAACAGTGACTTCCATGGTGCATGAAAAAGTTAAATTTAGACATTTTACATAGGAAATGGTAGCATTCGAAAGTTCAGGTTTACAGTATTGTTCTTTGATGTCCAAAGCCAATTTCTTTTTTATATTTACTTTTTTTTATTCTTTTATATTTACTTTTATATGTTGACATTCTTTTCCTCCTGTTTTCTTGCATGGTTTTCTCCCACCATTTTCTTTTCTATGCTGTTTCAGATTTAAACATATTTCCACCAGTCAATTTATCATAAATTGGAAGCAAATCTGATACAAGAGCAAGATTTTCATGGTATGAAAATTTGAGTCTTAACACAAACATCAGTTTTTGTTTTCGTCGTCTTTTTGCCTGGAAGGTCAACTTCATTTTGCCACTACTACTGTCACTAGACAGTACTATCTGCATAAGGTTGATACAATAATTCAGTACATGCAACATCATTGCTTGTGCTGCTATCTACATGGTATATTGTATTACTTTAGCAGACATCTTTTTTGGCACATTCATATCATTGTCATTCACATCATCATCAGGATCACACCCCTAGCCACTCTTTTGTAACTTTGTGGGTTGATTTTCATTTTTCTATAAAAAGGAAATCGTTATTCAAAAATGTATGTCGTTTTGATTTTTCATTTAAAAAACATAATATGCTTTACACACCTCTCTTTTCCTATTCCAGATAATGATGTCCTTGGGGAAACACACAAAGAATTATTTTTATCCGTGGCTGAATTAGTTTTGGACTTTATTTTTTCCTTCAGATAATTTGAAACTTGTTGCATTTGAAGAAAATTGTGGACCATTGAAGTTTAAGCTCTGTGGAAAACAAATAAGAACTGTTAAAGTATTAATAACAGATTTTTTATTTTAATTTTTAATAGTATTAATGTTTTACTACACTTACTTACACTTTTTCTACATTCATTTCTTTGATGAGTTTTTTACAACTTACTTTGGTTTGATCTTATTAATATAAGCTGAAATGATAATAAAACATGCATTTATCTTATATTTATATCATTGTCAATACAGTTATGGGTATGACATAACACATGTTAGAAAATTAATGTCTAAAGGATTTTCAATACAGCTTATGGCAAAGTTTTTTAGAATGCAATTAAAAGAATATTTTATTTACCTAATTGGATAACTTTTTGTTTTTGAATTGTTTTTCTTTACACTATCTTGTATAAAGAATGTTCTTGATACCTAATATAAAAACAAATTGTAAAATCATGTGAATAACCATATGGTTATTGGAGGTGAAGATGCTGGATGTGGAGGTCCTGGGCTGGTGTGGTCACGTGGTCTGCGGTTGTGAGGCTTGGATGTACTTCCAAATTCTCTGAACCGCCTTTGGAGACAGCTTATGGTAGAGAAATGAACATTCAATTTAAGGGCAACAGCTCTGGACATTCCTGCAGTCGGCACGCCAATTGCACGCTCCCTCAAAACTTGTGACATCTGTGGCATCATGCTGTGTGATAAAACTGCACATTTTAAGTGGCCTTTTATTGTGGTCAGCCTAAGGCACACCTGTGCAATAATCATTCTGTCTAATCAGCATCTTGATATGCCACACCTGTGAGGTGGATGGATTATCTCGGCAAAGGAGAAGTGCTCACTAACACAGATTTAGACAGATTTGTGAACAATATTTGAGAGAAATAGGCCTTTTGTGTACATAGAAAAAGTTGTAGATCTTTAAGTTCAGCTCATGATAAAAAGGGGCAAACACAAAAATTTTGCTCAGTGTAGAATGAATTCCGTACGAAATATTACTGAGTTCAGAGTTTGTTTGTGAGGTTTATAGTTTTTTTTTACCTTTTTTTTTTTTTTAAAGGTTCACAAATATAACAATGATAAATAGGGGCAAACACAGAAGTGTTGCGTTTATAATTTTGCTCAGTGTAATTTACAGGTGGATATTTTGTAACATAAAATCAAAACTTGCTACAAATAAATGTACCCAAGAAATTATGGGGAGCATAATATCTACGGAAGTTAATTCAAAGTACTGTAGACCTTACTTGCTTCCCAAGAGGCTCTTAAACCCCAGAGACACATTAGCATTGCACCTTAAACATAATCCAAGGGTAAACATTGTTTAACATTAATGTTTGTTTTTTTCTGTGATAATTTATCTGAGATGAAAAGGTTTTGTTTTTCAAAACAAAGGAAGAGGACTAAATCAGAACAACAAAAAAAATGTTATGAGACACCTTACAAATGAGACACATTTAAAATAACATACATTGCCTTGAAAAAGTATTCACCCCCCTTGAAATTTTCCACATTTTGTCATGTTACAACCAAAAACGTAAATGTATTTTATTGGGATTTTATGTGATAGACCAACACAAAGTGACACATAACTGTGCAGTAAAAGGAAAATGATAAATAGTTCTCAAATTTTTTTACAAATAAATATGTGAAAAGTGTGGGGTGCATTTGTATTCAGCCCTCCTGAGTCAATACTTTGTAGTCCCACCTTTCACTGCAATTACAGCTGCAAGTCTTTTTGGGGATGTCTCTACCAGCTTTGCACATCTAGAGAGTGATATTTTTGCCAATTCTTCTTTGCAAAATAGCTCAAGCTCTGTCAGATTGGATGGAGAGCATCTGTGAACAGCAATTTTCAAGTCTTGCCGGAGATTCTCAATTGGATTTAGGTCTGGTCTTTGACTGGGCCATTCTAACACATGAATATGCTTTGATCCAAACCATTCCATTGTAGCTCTGGCTTGTTTAGGGTCATTATCCTGGTGGAAGGTGAACCTCCGCCCCTGTCTCAAGTCTTTTGCAGACCCTAACAGGTTTTCCTCTAAGATTGCCCTGTATTTGGCTCCATCCTTCTTCCCATAAACTCTGACTAGCTTCCCTGTCCCTGCTGAAGTAAAGCACCTGTCTGGTGTGTTCCTTGACCTTCATGATGATGTTTGTTCACTAAGGTTCTCTAACAAATCTCTGAGGGCTTCACAAAACAGCTGCATTTATTATTAAATTAACTTACACACAGGTGGGCTCTATTTACTAATTAGGTGGCTTCTGAAGGCAATGGGTTCCACTAGATTTTAGTTAGGGGTATCAGATTAAAAGGGGCTGAATACAAATGCACGCCACACTTTTCACATATTTATTTGTAAAACATTTTGAAAACAATTTATCATTTTCCTTCCACTTCACAACTATGTGTCACATTTTGTTGGTTTCTCACCCAAAATCCCAATAAAATACATTTACGTTTTTGGTTGTAACATGGCAAAATGTGGAAAATTTCAAGGAGTATGAATACTTTTTCAAGGCACTGTACTACATAAACAAACATAAGGCAACAACAGACAAATGCTTTGATGGTGCTATGCTGTTGGTTTGAGTATAAGTAAAGGAAAAAGTCCATGAGCATGAAGACCTGTTTTGAAAAAATAAGTTTTTTGTGGGGACTTTTAATGAGGCGTATAGAGCCACACGCCTCCATTCCTATATCTTTACATGAAAATGAGGGCAGGGGGTTGGGACTTTGAGTGAGGTATATAACATGGCTTGATCAAATTAGTCAATGTTAAAAAACATAGTTTATTTTAGAGTATTGAGTACCATAACATGTAGCAATAGGTACATACATAGAATTGTAAACGTATCAGTAACATGTCGCAAACCATATTTACATAAATCATATAGATAACAACATAGCACATTGCATAGTAAAATCTTTGGCGCCCCTCCCGTTCCCTCTCACCCATTCTGGTTGGATGCAGAGGTTTGGGCTTGTCGATTTTGGTCGGTGTCACCCATTCTATCTTATATCCTACTTCCTTCATGGCATGTTGGATGTCTCAACCTGCTAAACTTTTAAGAAATTGCACAGATATCTGGAATACCTTTGTGGACTTGCACTTTTGTGGACATTTATTTATTTATATTTTATTTATTTGAATTTTTGCACATGTTTATCACATGTTTTGATATTTAGCCCTGCATTATTGCTTTTATATCAATTGATTTAACTGTTTCTCAAAACGGTTGCATTCAAGACATACCATGAATTACAACTGTCACAGTTACTTGTGCTCTCAACCAAATTGTCAAGCTGGTGTCATAATTGAACACATGTGCAGCACCATGGCAGCTGCAGAATAAAATTGGGCTAAGATAGCAGCTTCCATAGCTGTAAAGGATAAGAGGGTTTAGTTCAGCTTTAAAAAAAAAAGTAAAAAATGCAACACTTTTGACCTTGTCTATGAAGTTGAAATGGCCAAAAGTGTGGGTTATGCTTCATGATGGAGGCTTGTGGTGTGCCCCCTTTAACTGATATGTTTTAGATTACGTAGGGCAAGGGGTTATAGTCAAAAGATTGTGGGAGTAAAGTATGCTATGATTGATAGTGTGAGTGGCAAGTATGATAATCCTAATCAGGTCTAAGGGTCAGAAATAACCTGCTGTAAGTGGTAGGACCCAGCAATAACCTCCATTAACACCCCCAGAAAGTATCAGAGACAATACCCCCATAGATTGGGAAAACATAAGGAAATAACTGTGTATGATAAAATAACAATGCTTTATTTAAACACTGTTTAAAAACAGACAGAATAAAAATTACTCATATGTGGCTGTATATACAAACACTCCACTCAGTTGCGGTGTCAAGTGTTAGACCCATGACAACTGTATTACATCTGTGAGAAGCTATAAAGAAACCCAGAATTTAAGCGTTGATTGACCTTCTTTTTAGTTAAAGATGTCATGGTAGTTAGATGAGTGATATCCCATCAGAGTACATTGGGTGTGAATGTTAATGGTGGTGATGGTATAATGATATCTCACACTGAAGAGTCAAGAATATTTATGCATAAGGACACAATGAACTTTATTTGAAGCACTTTAACTATGTGATCCATTTTATGTTTTTTAAGCACTTTTGATTCATGTGTTTATTGATATGCTATACAACACAATATATATTGAACATCTCAGTTTTAATATCACTTAATCACTTAGGAATATACTATCCACCTGAGTATAATGCCCCCTCATTTCATTTTCATTTCACATAGTGCTTTTTTTTTTACACAATTGGGGATAGTAGCTTTACAATTATATTTTGTTTATTTAAGATTTTTTTATTTCTATATGTGTTGATTGCATAGGCGTGCGCACAGGGTGTGCCGGGGGTGCCCAGGCACACCCTAATCCCCCCCATGCGTATTAGTGTTATCATTCTGTGTAGCAACAGGAACATGGGAAAGATCTCCCTCTTACCGGATCTGCCATAACAGAAGTGTTTATCCTTTTCTCTTTCACTGTGCCATCAGGGAGATCAATGTGCCAGGGTCATATATATGTAGATACATACACGTGCATGTATGTTTGAGCTTAAGTGTGCACACCCTAATGCATTAGGCTGCGCACACCTATGGTTGATTGGCACAAGTTTTATTGATATTTTTATTAAAAGCTTAAACCTGCCTGGATGCTATAAGCAACACATACACTCAATGTCATTATACGTGTACAAGCTTTAGGCAGCAGTGTGACCCATGGATAATATTCTTCTTTTTGGGTTCATTTACACAGATTGTGGCTTTATTTAAATCCTAATATTGGCATCTGATAGTCTCCCAGTGGTGAATGGAATTCAGTGCAAATATGTCAATGGCACAAAACAAATTTATAACATTTATATGATTTAAATGAGGGAAAAGCTTGACAGACTGGGCAAGAGGAGCTAAAGTTTCTGTATGTAGGTAATAAACCCTTTTTCTGTGATTGTATGGAAAACAATGACTCCCAAAATCATAAATGCTAGCAATACATACATTATAAAGTAAATTATCTCCCCATAAGTCTAAAATACAGTGTCAATAGTCTACAATTATTGCCTTCAGTAATTTCACTAACCTTGCAAAATTTGAGGAAATAACAGTCAACATTTGAAATAACAGATATATTGTGTGCAAAGGGATGGCACCCTGTGTGTGACATGTCAGAAACCCACACGCAATGAGAGGATTGTATAAGACAGCTACAGCTGTGTGCCTGTTGATAGTAGCGAATGCACAGTATGAGGATCAGTATTAGAGAGCTGGCGGTATATCTACACACTGAAAAACTGTGCACGTCACAAATCAGAATGACAGGCTTATGAGCACGTCATGCTGGGATCCAGGAGGGTCACCCAAGATGGAGGGCTGGAATGGTGTAGCGTGTCTGACATCAGAGGTAGAGCTAGCCCATGCTGTACATGTGACAAGTAGTGCTGTTCAACTCCTGGCATTAAATCAGGCACAATTCCCTTTTCTGGTTTCGTAATTAAAATATCTTTTCTCCAATTAGCGCCCGTACAGTTAGGGGAATAATCCAACGGCAGTACTCATTTTTTAAACAGCCGTTTAGAAATCAAGGCTGTTGCTGAGAATGAAGTATGAATTTCTCAAAGACTGGAAAGCAGCCAGACTAAACACACTGCAACAGAATGCGGTCTCTGCCTTTTTTTTTTTTTTGTCTCAATAACTCTTTATTGATAGAGATTTTTAATGGTCCAACAAAGTATATGACAATCTATAAACAATATATAACAATAGAATGGGCAATGTATATAAGGGGAAGGGGTTAGATATGGCCCAGTAGGCCTACTCGGAGGGGGAAGGCAGGACAGAGTAGTGGGAGATAAAAGAAAGAAACGCAAGGAGCACAGATATAAAGGTAGGGGCAAAAAAGAGAGAGGATGAAGAAGAAAGAAAGAAAGAAAATGCAGCCAGAAGTTGATGTTACATATTGCCCAGAAGAATACCAGAAAAATTGAACCAGAAGAATAAGAGAATGGCAGGAAGCAGGTCATTAGTTTTAGCTTTGTATTTTTTGACCACAAGCTTTATTTAAATATATTGGTGACAATATTGGTGTTTTATCAATGTGATACTAACCTTTATCGTAAAAAATGTTAGGGGTTTGGTTATTGTTAAGTTAAAGCAGGGTTCCCACTTAAAAAAAAAAAAAACTAGAAGTCATCAGCTACAAATACTGCAGCTGCTGACTTTTAATAATCGGACACTTACCTGTCCCAGGGTCCAGCGATGCGGGGGATCGAAGCCCCGCTCGTCCCCCCTCCACTCGGCGGCACCAGCATTTTAACTGTGGGCAGCTGGGCATCCACTGCGCATGCACGAGCCACGCGTTGTCACGTGTCCCAGATGATTATCGGGGACCAGTCAAGTGTCCCAGATGATTGACAAGAGGGAGGGGAGAGAGGTAATCTCACTTCCTGCGCTGAGGGAAGTGACATCAGGAGCCCAGGCGCCAAAGGAGGCAGACTACGAGGGACCCCCTAGCAACAGGCATTTAGAGGTGAGTAAAAAAAAATTTCTCCAAATGTTTTTTTTTTAATTTTTTTTTAAGCACATTAATATTTTTTTTGGGGGGGGGGGTGGAACTCCACTTTAACTGCTTGTTCCAATGGATCACTGTTCAGGCATACAGTAGTTGCTGATTGCTTATATCTGCCTGCACAAAAATGCCACAAATCCCCTTGGCATATGCCCTGTGACTCATGCAATGAATTTGGTCCTCTCATGACCTTGCACACTCTTTTCTTGTAGGAAAGGCAGGGCAGCTGATAAGGCAGTACAATTGGCTAAACATTCTGCCTAAATTAATAAATTGATTATCCTAGACCACACCCCTGCTCCTATTTTCTTACGAGGACTTAAATTACATTTCCCTGGGCTCCATCACATCAACAGAGGAGCCCAGGAGTTAGGAGCAGACTTTTTTCTCATTTTCGGGGTGTAGGCGGGTAAAGTCAGTGCTGCTGTTCCTCTGCACATCAAGGAGGTGAAGGCAGCGTTGGTGGGGCCCCATCAGGAAGGCTTTACAGGGCCCCATGATTTCTAACAGCAGCCCTGAGGAAAGGTGAGATTTTCTTTCGAGTAGTTACCACTTAGTTGTCTAATGGAACACTACTGAGACTTGATAAGAAGCTGCTCTTTGTGCTCTGCTATTGCTATATTTTACAGTTAAGGGTGCCTTATTTCTTACAATTTACCTACACAAGAGCCTAGCTTTGGTTTGTGTGTTCAGCACTCCCTTGCATGCTGTCTAGAATTGTAGCACCAATGAACAAGGACTGCAATGTCATCACCTATGAGCACCATAGTCTGCATTTACTGTAACATGGCTCGAGGTGAGCTATTCCTTCACTGACCACTTGTGTGCATCAGTAAGTGATGAGTGGGGTCTTATTGTGCCCAAAGCCCCCCAATAACATGTAAATGTATCAGGTTTTATTTGCATTGGTTTACCTCCAGTGTTTATACATATTTTTATTTTGCTATACTTTACAGTTCCACAGAAAGCTAGAAGGTCATACCGTAACTTGTGAATAGTGAAGCTGTGAGCAGCATCTTGTAATATGTGTGTCTGAAAATATTCTTACCTCCTCCTTTTCTCTGCTAATGTAAATATACAACTCATTTTAGAACGTTACCTGATGTTGATTACTTTCAAAGTGTTCATTTGCATTATAAAACATTGTCTGTTCTGATTAGAAATAACGTTTTATTTTTTTTCCTCTAGTTTCATGAATATTAATATTAATTAAATCGGTAAAAAAAGATTTTTTATATATCAGACAACCCCATGAATTATAAATTTGACTCTTTTTGTTCTAGTTCATGCATCTGAAATAATGTGGTTTCTGATATGACTAATTATCCTGGTGAGGGCCGGGGAAGGGGGGTCTCAGGGATGAACTGGGTCAGGTGGGACAGGAGAGCAATTTTAAAGTCTATTGGGATATACAACACTATATTTAAATGAAAGGGACAAGGACAAAGCAGAGATTAAACATAAGAGGTTATCAGCGTTATAAGATGAGTTACAAAATGTGTCCTTCCAAACAGGTGCAGCTATCAAAACTGGTCTGACATTTACTATGTTTATTTATTAAGATATATCGTTTACCGCTCTCTGCAGCTATACTACATCTGCACAATGTCAAAAGCCGCAAGGGGGATGTTTATAAAAGCTTGTGATAGAAATCTATGGCATACCGTACGCTTAATATGATACCATAATTAAATATGAACAACCCTCTAGCATGCTCAGTCCTTAGCTTTAAAAATATAAGGGTACATGTGAAATAATTATCTTAGCCACAAAAACACTGCTCTGGGATTACAAAGTGATTGATCATGTGACTAAATGCTGAACAACTTGGATATGATCTCTGCTAAAGGTGAGCAGCAACCAGTCTAAAACTGGCCACACATTACAACCTGATTGTCCAATTTTCTTTTTATGGTTCATCATGGGATTTGCATTGAATAGATTGTGTAGGTAGGCCCTTACACTACAGTGTTGTTGGTACAGCCATAAACCCCAGGATCCTAGGATATACCATTAAAAGACTTTTAGTCTAAGTATCCTAACTCAGGAGGGAGTGTGCTAGCCTTTGTTACTCTGTTTTGCCACAACTACAATTGAAGGTGCTTCCACTCCGTGAATGGAGCTTGGTTCTTTCTTGTATTAAACATTCCATCACCCCTAACAATGGCATAAGGCAATTTATCAGTAGCTAAGCACAGCACACCACAAAACATCAGTAGTGATTGAATGACCATGTTCATATTATAGTATATTATTCTTGTAGTGCATCCCTGAACCCGGCATCAGGGAGGGCTAACATTTCACCTCAGGGTGCTGGTTCTTAGGCATGGTGGATGTTGTCAGTTGCAGAAAAGATGGGCGCCAGTCACTTTGAGGATGAATAAAAGTGAGTTTACTCTGAACAGACTCTGAAAACAAAACCGCCAGGTAGACAGCAATACAGAACAATTGCCTTAGGCCTGCACCCAATGTTCTTTACCTATGTAGCAACAGCTGCCTCCTGTAGCAACCAAAAATCTCACAACACCGTGCAGGGTTTCCTTGTATGAGTCCCTCTCGATGCTGTCATGAAGAGTAATATCTGGTACTTCGCCTCAGAACTCCATCCTTTTCTCCATGCCTCCAGACAAAACCAGGCCTTCTTTTTCTGGCAGAGCCTCTCCAATGCCCCCAAGCAGCAAACAGGCTCTCTCTGACATAGCCTTAAGCACATGGCCAGGCCTTAGACTCCAGGCCTCATCCAATGCAGCTGTTCCTCACACATTCACACCAGACCAAGGTCTGGGTGGGAGGACCTCAGTCTCCTGACGTCTTCCAAATATATACTCTCTCCCAGCAGTCTCAGTGGCCTGAAACTCCTACTGATTGGCTGAAAGAGATATGCATATTCATAACTCAGAAAATACAATATTTTGTTGCGCTAGGGGATAACAGCTTTGGATTGGGATGAGAAATAATTAGGAGGTACATAACAGCTAGTATAAAGGAGCAATAAGGTATTGATATATAGCAATTGATATAAGGAGTGACATACAATCAGGTGATAAAGGATTATATACAATCAGATGATTAAAATAGTAATCAATTGATAGAAAAGTCCAGGGATGGCAGTGGGCAGATGAGCAGTAGTCCAAGCATAAGTTAAGATAAAACGGATAGAGTCCTTGGTGGGGATAAGGGGGGTGGGGGAGGGGGGAGGGACAGAAGTCTGGGTATCTAACTTCAGGGGAAGAGATACTGGCATAACATAGGAGGCAGCATGCTTGAAGGCCAGAAGACACCTTTGGAGGGAGATAAAAAGAGAAAAAAATCAGCACCAACCTAAGTGCAGTATTGAAACATACACATTTATTAAAATTAGAAATGCACTCACACAGAGTAGGATATATACAGGCACATCAGATATGATTGGTCCGGGTGGGAGGTGTGGTAGGCAGCAGGGCTCCACAGGGGGCGATCCTATGTGCTGGGGTATTCTCCTCTTGTCCTGTCTGTAGGCGCCGGTGGTAACCAGTGTCTCAGGCTGGGGTAGGAGAGGTACAGCATGGATCTTCTTTTCGTGTATGGGCGTGCGCCCATAGCGTCACCGGGACCCGGGAAACTCGAAGAGAAGATCCATGCTGTACCTCTCCTACCCCATCCTGAGACACTGGTTACCACCGGCGCCTACAGACAGGACTAGAGGAGAATACCCCAGCACATAGGTTTGCCCCCTGTGGAGCCCTGCTGCCTACCACACCTCCCACCCGGACCAATCATATCTGATGTGCCTGTATATATCCTACTCTGAGTGAGTGCATTTCTTATTTTAATAAATGTGTATGCTTTAATACTGCACTTAGGTTGGCGCTGCTTTTTTTCTCTTTTTTTCTCTTTTTATATTCATAACTCAGTCTCACTGCAGCTCATCATACTAACGCCATCATACTAACGCCAAAGGCAACTGTGTCACCTATTAACAGAAGAGAAACCACAGTTAAACCAGGCTTAGGAGAAAACCCAAATGATCACAAAGACTATAAATCAGCCAGGTTAGTTACCACCTAGCACTGCTAAGTTTACCAGTAGCCCCTGTTTAAGACAAGGGTGCTACATTCCTCCTAGTTCAGCACCCTGGAATAAAACAGGTGGGAATCAAATATTATTAAAGCTTATGAAAGTTAATGTTTTTTTTTTAAATGATTATACTAAATCTGGATATAAAGCTACTGTTGGTGCCTGCAAAATTATTAATAGTTCATAGGAAATAAATCATAGGATCAAGTATCAAGAGATTGCTCATGCCTTATGGTTGGAAAAAAAGAGATTTAGTGCAAAACTGTCTCAAGCAATTGAAGCTGAAAATGTGACCGAGCAAAGTGGAATATTTGCTTCCCTGTCCTATTATGAAACACAATTTGATGAAGAGCAAAGATGATCTTACTAAAATACAGTTTTTGGTTTACATAGTTACATAGTTACATAGTTAGTCAGGTTGAAAAAAAACAAAAAGTCCATCCAAATTAGGCACCTAACATAAAATTAGGCATTAACATACTTATAGGTTCTCTGGATTTTCTTGAACTGTAACTCATTTTGTTTAACATATACTGTGTATATATATATATATATATATATATATATATATATATATAATATAATTGCCAGGCAAGCCAATTTAATATGTATTATTAAAAATTGACTTTCTGCTTCAGTGTGCAATCATTCATAATTTTTATAACTACTGTTTAAATTTTTTTTTGTTTTCTCTGCTCCATATCAAGTGACTACAGTTCATAGTCAGTAAATGGGTATACTTCCTATCTAACAGAATTTTACATAGAACCTAAAGTATTACACGCAGATTTTGTTTTAAGGTATGTAATCTCTGGTGTTCATTTACATACAGTATGCATTAAAGGTACTTTAGGGGACTGCCTTTTTATTGCAACTGTTACGTTACATGTATCAGAGGTCTAAAGAATTTTGATCCTGCAATTATCATTTAGATAGAGCATATGTTGGTAACATGCAGTATAGGGGGTTTGGAGGGCAAATACTGCAGAAGAAAGACTTACTAATGCCGCGTACACAGGACCGGACTTTCCGGCAGAAAAGGTCCGACAGAATTTTTCTGTCGAAAAATCTGACGGACCTTAAAAATAGAACATGTTTCAAATCTTTCCGACGGACTCGATACCTATCGAAAAAAACGTTCGTCTGTATGCTAGTCCGACGGACCGAAAACGACGCAAGGGCAGCTATTGGATGCTGGCTATTGAACTTCCTTTTCTAGTCCGGTCGTACGTCATCATGTTCGAAACAACAGACTTTGGTGGGATCGTGTGTAGGCAAGTCCATTTCGTCGGAACTCTGTCGAAAAGTCCTTCGGAGTTCAGTCCGATGAGAAGTCCGCTCGTGTGTACACAGCATTAGAAGCAACTATACTACAGCAGAAAAGGATCTTTACTATTACACCAGGTGCTCTACAATTGGACCCCACAACTGTAGCAGCAGATGGAAACTATACATGCAAGAGAGAGCCCCATATAATGTGCTGTGTCAGCAATCAGGAGGACCTCACTAAGCATTAGGTTCTTACATTTTGTGCTAGCATTTATCCAGTTGTGCACAGCATGCAATGACTGTATGAGAGGGGATTAACAACTTTCATCCAAAAAAGTCATGAGATTTGGCTTCTTCCCCAAGTTTTCTTTGCTTTGCTCCTTCTGCCGAGACTTTGACCTCAACTCTGCACACGTGGTCTCTCTTCAGCTGTTGTCAACCCCACTCCAAGTAGTTGCCTGTACCAGAAGTGTAGCCGAAAACTTGTGGGCCCCAAGTTGACCTGGGGCACCCCCACTACCATCCGCCGTTTCCACCACACAGATACTCCCACCTTGCCCTAAGATACTCCAAGTGGCTTAAGAGATCATTTGGATATTTTTTTACATACTGAGAAGGTAATTCAAAATATTTTGGAGAAACTGTCCAACTTTTGACATACCACTCCAATTCTTTTGAATACCCTGGAGCAGGGGTAGGCACCCTTTGAGAGGTGAAGATTTACCTGAACAGCATGAAAGCGAGAGGGCTCTGCATGATTTTATTTTTTTAGTAATCAACTAGCAAGGCTTAACTAGTAGTAAAAAAAAGTTAAGAAATCTTAGAAAAATATAATAAAACAAACGCGTTTGTGAAAATATAAACTTAGCCTTTCTTAAAAGTGGACAGTGGAAGTCAGTGTCATTTTGATTTTATTTTTGTTATTTTATCTTTTTATTATTTTTTAAAATTTTCTTTTTACAATTTCATTTTTTATTATTTGTCACAGTTTTTTTAACAGCCCTATTTGGGGCTTTTGTAAAATATCAGGGGTCTAAACAGACCCATGATGTCTCACTTTTGAGACAGGGAAGGGAGGTTGAGAACACAGCCCTCGATCTCTATCTCTGCAGCTTCTGTATAGAGCTTCCCTTTCATTTACAAATGGAAGCATAGTAAACACTGTTTACTATGCTTCAGTTATAAATGGACACAGTGAGTGTAATTGGTATTGATTACTCACTGTGTTCTTTCAGAAAAGGAAGGGGCTGGTAAATTACATATTTACTTGCACCTACCCTCTCTGTCCATCCTGACACATTCCCCCCAGCAGCTGGCAAGGGAGGGGATGGGGGAAGCTGGCAGTGCTACAGAGGGGGACCAGGGGAGCACACAGGGGGCCCGACTAGCAGAGAAGACTAAACCAGACAGGAGGGGTGGTGAGCCCCTCTATTTTCTTCCTGCAGCTGCTGATTGCAGGTGAGTGGTAAAGGCAGAGAAACAAGCTTTCAGCGCCTGCAGGAACAAAATGGAGGGGATCGGTTCCTCGGTTCCAGTATATGCTGCCCTCCTTTTCAGGTGTAAAACAAGGAGGCTGAATGGGTCGCTATTGTGTCCCCTATGACCCCTATAACTAAGCCTCTGGCCTGCACTACCTTCAGACAAGTCATCTTGTGGTACATAGAAAGTAAATGGGATACACACAACAGTGGTCCATGAAACATGATAAACTCTTTGATAGATATAAAGAGCTACGTACACCACCACAGGATGGTGCTGTGGATGTATCTAAAGTAATTCAGTGCCGCGTCCTAATCATGAAATATTAAAGATTGAAAGATGGAAAAATTGACTTTATATGCACCACTGATAAAAAAAACAATTTTTATTTGTAACAATTCACATATAAGGCCTAAAACAGTTTTGAGTACTTGATATGACCAAAATTGTGTATATATTGTATATATATATATATATATATATATATATATATATATATATATATATATATATATGTATGTAAAATTTGCAATTTAAACAATGTATTATAATATTCAGAGTAACCAAACTGTGTCTGACAGACAGCGATCCAAAAATGCATGCAAGGGTGAGCTGTGAGTCAATGTGGGGACATGCTGTATACAATGGGTGTAACAGAGTGGTAAGATAGACACCATAGATGTGTTATAACAACACATAAAAAAGATAAAGAAAGGGGGGGGATAGCAACAGCACCATTGAACCTGCTAATGCTGCAAGCATAATAGTAGATGGATGTGGGCCAATAATGGCATCCACGGCCAATGGTCAGAGAGAGTAACCTACCTCCAATAAGGTCAGTAAGATCATAAAAAGTAGTATTAGCATTATCGTAGCATAGATGTTGGGTGGGCGGAGAGATTGTCTGAAGACTATCGAAAAGTAAACACTACAACTTGCCACCTATAGATAATATAAATATATAGGGAAATATTTATATAGGGATTTGAGAACACTCACCCCATACACACAGGCAGTAATTCTCATTTCTCACCTAAGAGTAGTATGTTTAGTGCATATTATTCCATTTGATCATGGCAACATAGATAGAAGGATAGGTCACAGAGCCTATCAGAATAAATAGTTCAGGGGTATTTTATTTCTCCACAGTTTGACAGTATGCACTAGTAAAAGTCCACCAAATGGAGTTGAATCTAAGCAATCTGGAAGCAGGATAAGTATAAATAGCATAGGCTGCATCCAAAGCATCAAACAGTTACTACATCCAGAAGTTGCTAAAGCATTTGTTCATACCTAGAGATGAGTGTAAATCCACGACAAGCCCAGACACAGGAGCATGGAGAGAAATGCTGGCACATTTACAGACTCAGTATTGAGCCTTAAATACATGTCCTAATCAGGGAAACTGCGCCATTGGCTTCCGCTTCACATGACCCGGCCATATAGGGGTGCGTGCGCACCACCACAGTAACCGCACATGCGCAGTCGGACAGGGAAGGAGGAAAGCCAACAGCCACAGAGCGATAGCAGGGGAACCAGCGACCCAATGGAAGTGGGGAGGCGTTCCCCCCAGTGGAACCTCCATGCCAATTAATCCAAGGGGTTGCGTGTGCGTGGAGACCACAGTGGGATGGGCAATGCGGCCCGGGATGGCCGGAGGGTGGAGAGTGCTGCCATAGAAGGTGGAAACTGGGGAGGGGCTACCCCAGACTGGTCCCATTGAACCGCAGCCTAGCCTGCATCAAAGATGCAGGACAAAGAGCCACGGCTGGGCGGCCGCACATAAACCCACAATACTCTGCATGCAGTTGGAATGCTTAAGGTGAGAGACAGACAAAACAAAGAAATAACATAAATGCCTGAAAGATACATAAATAGGTTTCAGAACATAGTATACATTGTAATAATATCACACAAATATACAGAGCATATTAATCCAAAAAGTTCAACACATTGTGCAGGTCAGATAACATATTAATTGTATACCAACTTAAAATAGATGGAAAAATATTGTGTTGTATTGTCATCGTTGTCATCGTTGACCACATGAGTGGTAATGGTCTAAGCCAAAGCTGTCAATGGTACAACACCCACTGTACATCTTAAGGTCCCCAAATTCATAGCAAGGATGATATGCATGGAATCCTAGAATTACAGAAGCACCTTGTAAGACTGTACCTCATTTATGATAAACTCTTTGTTTTACTGAAACATTCCTTTTTGACAACATAGACATCAGACACTTGCAGCTTATTGGCACGGTAGCATATCATAAGCAATGACAACAACAGGAGCACTTTTTTTCTGGCCTTTCACTCTAATGTCCAAGAACACTGCTTATTGACTCCAGCTATAAAACCTCCTGGGAGAGCATGACTTGCACCACACCACCTACGCACACCAATGTGCTTTCCCTTAAAGGGTAACTCCACTTTTGTGGGGAAAAAAATTAGCAAATAAAGAAAAAATAATATAGCACATATAATTGTGACACGAATCATATTGTAATTGAATGTTATTAAAAATTACCTTTCCTTTTCAATATACAGCCACTGTAATTTTCCAAGAACGCATTGCAATATGGCTACCTGGAGTTGTTCTGTACACAGAGTGTGTACTTACCACCCCTCAGAAACATAATTTCCTGCTTGTGTGATTGGCTCACCAATTTTCCCAGAAGTCTGCCTAAGATATAAGTCAGATTTCAGGCATCCCCTGCAACAAAAATGTCATTTTTGGAGAGATACTTTAAATAGGAACATGTCTAAAGGAATGCAGGCCCAGCAGATTCCCTCATTAGTGCTCTGCAGCTGCACACCTGATAGTTAATTATGAAACCACTCCCTTTAGACCTACTCAGAACAGAGACACAGAGAATCACAGAGGGATCTCTTCAGAATAACAAAAGGTAGGAATCTGCAACTAAGTTTGTTATAATCCTTGCAATGTACAAAGATCACCCATAGGGGAATGTTTTTTTCTCGACAAAAGTGGAGTTACGCTTTAACTGAGAAGGTCCTCCAATCAGAGAGAGAGCAGGCCACACAGGAAACTCCTTAGAAAGATTCAAAACACTCACTTAAGGACTATGTTTATTTTGAACTTGTTTACTGGGATTTGTGTTGAACAGTTAAAGTGAATGCACTGCCATAATCCATGCCCTATTATTTGCAAAACCTAAGTAAATAGGATTGTTAGATTTTGCTAACATAGATAAACAAATGATGGTGTTCTCAAGGGTTGAGAGATGCTCTTTACATATTCAAATGACTGACAGATATGTCATGAGAAGCAGCTGGTGATGGAAGACTCTCGTGGCAAAGCATGGTAGTGCATGTAGGTAAGCATTTAGTAAGCTGTATAAGAAAAACTGCATACCAGTTTCCTAAGAGGAAAGTTTTTAGCACATTCCAAAATCCAAGGTTCAAGTTTACAGTTCAAGTGTAGACCCAAGAATAAAAATTTATTATATTGCAGATTACTAGTTATTTCTTGTAGTAACTGAACTGATTCTCCTTTTTCAAGGCTTTTTCTCCTTTGCTCCCATCAGGTTACCCTCCCCCAAAAAAACTTGGTGTCCAGGGTAACAACGCTTACTCACTGTACTGTGACTGAGAAGCAGAGTTGCCACTGCAACAATGGAAGTGTGTTAGGAAGTATGCCAGTGTCAAATGAAGACAGCATCTTGTAGATGAGGTTGGGAAATCTCAGCAACTCTACATGGAAAAGGAGTGCAAAAGTTAATCTACCAAATTTTCATGGCTGGAGTAAGAATGATTGAGAATAAACCAGTAAAGGACCATTAAAAAATACTACAGCAATGGGTGACATTTGCGGAAAAAAATAACTGTAGTTCTTACCTCTTCATATATTGACTGGTTTTGTAGGAGGGAATCATTTATCCTCCGAAGCCAAGGTCTAACCAGCAAGAATGCCAGGTTTATTTCAAGAGAAATTAGAGTGTGACCTGAACTAACTATAGCACCTATAGAGGCCTTCTGGACTCTAGACAGTAGGGATTGGTGTGTTATAAAAAAGTCAGTTCTCAGGTAGGAGCTGTGTGGGTGAGAGTAAAACATGTAATCCCTCTGGTCAGGATGAAGGAGTCGCCAAGCATCTACCAAGTGAAGGGCATGTAGGCTTTTTCTAATACATATAAGAGCTATGTAGGAGAGTCACCACATAGTAGCTGCCACCCATGGTCACTGAGCCTTCTGCAAAGTCCTAGAATTTTTCCAGTATGGCTTCTAAAAAGGAAATCCAGTAGCCAATAGCTGCCCTTGCGTCGTTTTCGGTCCGTAGGAATAGCATACAGACGAGCGGTTTTCCCGATAGGAACTGATTCCGTTGGAAAGATTTGAAACATGTTCTATTTCTAGGTCCGTCAGAATTTTAGAAAGAAAAAGTTTGATAAAGCCCACACACGATCGAAATGTCCGATGGAATGATTCCGTCGGACCTTTTCTGCCGGAAAGTCCGGTCGTGTGTATGCGGCATTAGATGCAACCTAAAGGAAGTGAGAGGAAATCCCTCCAAGTAAGGGAATACCTGGTTGTCACCAGGGTCACCAGAACTAGTGTCTCCATTAGAAAATTTCTCCTCTGTGAGTGTTCTAGGGATAGCCCGAAATCTAGGATTTTCTTTCACTTTCACATTCAATGATGAAGATAAACATGGCAAATAGAGTTGGTGAATCTTTCTAATGGGGACATAGACAGCATTAAACAGGTGTTCTAATCCCTCTGCACTCTATCCAATACTCAAAAAGAAAAAACCCTCTTCTTTTAGTTATACTTTTACTTTCTAAACTAGTGTTCCCCAAGCTGCACGTAGGCAGGTGCCTACTTGAGTTCTAGTTCTGTTCAGTGTACAAAGGGTTAATGTCTGGTGATGCTGGGATTAATGTTTCAGGCTGTGCAATGTCTTTCCTTACATTAATCACTTCCTGTCTGGGGTGATTGATGCAGTAGGAATCTGAATCTCTCTTTATCCATGCATGGAAAGGAAGGAGTAAGAACCTGTGTCTGAAAATGCAATCTGCAGTTGTGGAGTGGTTAACTCTTCAATGGAGCTCCACTGAGGTGGGGGCAACATGGACAATTATCTTTGGACTTTGTCGTCTACTAAGGTATAGACAGCACCACTGTTAAATAGTCCATCACAGCCCAGCATAGCCAACAGTCATATAATATGTGACTCTATGTGAGAATGAGAATATTACCCTGCCAGCAATGCTTGAAATGTCATATAGACTGCAAATAATATTGTTTATTCAATAGGCTAAAATTATGTTTAAGAAGAACTGTCTGGTCTGGGTTACTTGATGGAGGAGGAATTAAGTGTGTGCCGTAATAGTGTATTCTTAGTGTATCAAAAGACCTGGGGAATGAAGAGTACCTGTCTAAGTTAATCCTCTGGATTGTACAGTGAATTGTGTTAATACAAAGTTCACCCTTGCAGATATGGAATGGAATGTGTATTGCAGTTAAATATTGGGGCTGTGATGAGGAGAGTGTAATATCTACATATAGAAGAAGGAGCAGCTAGTTCGGGATGGGGCTGGTTGGTGCTGGTGATGGGGGGTTCAAGTCAGAAGGGTGGTTTGGTGGTTGTCTAAATATGCACTTTAAAGCAGTGGGTCCCTATTCAGGACCACTTTGGTATGAAGCCTTTTTAGGGACCAGGCCTGTACCATAGAGGAGCGAGGCCCTGCCAGTGAATAGGATCTCCTTCCATTCCTACATACAGGTGGGAGCAAATCAATTGTGCTGTACTAGAGAAATGCTGGAGGATAGCTAGTGTTCCTGACTGTTAACCTAAAAAGGTCTCTGTAGTCTAGTGTTGGGATAGGTAGGAACAAACCAATGTCACTGACTGGAGCAAAGATGTTGTGCTTCTGGTGTCAGGCCTGGTAAGGTGGTCTGTCCCTTGGCCACTAGAGTTCTAACTCTCAACCTATTCAAGAAGAGTAGATAGTCACCTATTATCTGGATGTTTTATTGTTCTGTGTAATGCAGAAACAACTGAACTAACAGTACCACTGCTATCTTTATTCAAGTAAAGAGAGTTCTACTTTATTAACAAAGAGTGGTCTGATTTACTGAAAAATGAGAGAACTGTGTGTGTGCACCTACAGCTAATGTTAACGAGGAATGAAGTGTGATATCCAGACATAAAACCTGGTCATGTTGGCTGGATGCAGTTCCTATGTTCAGCCACCATGCCAACATGAAGCCCTTTGCTTGCCTTGATCTGGCCCCTAGCCTTCCTCCTAATGGCACCAAATATAGGGCACCATTCCTCTCCTTGTTATTAAAGGTGGCCTAGCCTAATCCAAAAATGTAATAAACCTGTATTTGTCTTTTTGGCACCAGAACCGGCACTGAAAGCACACTCTCCTGGCCCTGAGCTCAAGGCTGATAACTGCTACTATATATATTTAAAGTTCACTAAGGATGTGTGTGTAAATGGCTTTGAAAAACTTCTTTATATGAAGTTCCTTTACAGCTTTGGTAGTGGCACTGTCATATTTTGACAATGAAGGCAACCACACTGGATGGAAGGCAATGTTTATTTGTATGTCATGATGTAGAGCTGAGACCCCTTACAGACATAATTGTAGTCTAGGAGAATGGATGTCTCATTCTTAAAGATAAATCTGTGTTATTGCTGTTGACCTTTGATAAAATGAAAAATGGCCTGTACAAAGGAAGAAAGGATTCTAAAGGAAGACAGTGGGTATTGTTACTAATAAGAGCAGTTTTTTGGTTTTATAATTGGAATTCCTTTTAAAATATCCAGCAAATGCTAAAGACCAATACAAGAACTAAAGATACATTCAATACAATGTCTCAATAGGATCTAGAAAAGCCAGAAGACTCACCCATGCCTGTGAATTTGAAAGCATTTAAAGAGCAGTCATGAAGTTCATCCTCCATTATATACTGTGTGCTTTTCATGGAAACATTGAGTTTTCTGCTTCCATCATGTCATTGGATCCATTATAGAGAAATTTTTGCAAATTCTACCATCATCTAAAACATTTTTACATAACCCCATTTGCAAAGAAAGGACAAGAGCGCAGCAAATTCATTAGCATGTAAGGAGAACAGAGCTTAGTCTTGTTATCAGAAATCATCTAATACAACATGCATTCACTTCCCTTTGTCTGACACCAAGTATTTTATTCATGGCAGCCGAAGTGAAGGTGTGTTTTTCATTGAAGAACAGTATTGTGGTGTTAATAGGGTCATTCTAAGTGACAGGTGTTTGAGCGTCTCATGTAAATCAGAGAGCAGGCAAGAAATGCTCCATTACAGCCTTACACCACGCTGTGTCAAGATTAATATGCCTGTTCTACTGTGATAGTTCTACCTGGATACAGAAAAAAAGGCAACCTTTTTTAAAGAGACTGCTAGAAACGCTCATATAACTTCAGATAAGAGTCATTTGTGCTGGAATACAAAGATGACAAGAGTTCCAGAAATGAAAGAATACATTCAGCTGGGTTGACTTTCAGTTTACTGGGTTTAAAAAATGCAGTAGCTTAAATTGGACCTTTCATGAAAATTGAAGGTCTGCATTAATCGCAACCTGTACACCCCAAAATACAAATGGCTTAAAAAGCTGAAAAATACACTTTTTTTCAGAAAGCAATCACAGCCTGAGTAGAAAAGCCTTTACCTTGAGAACACATTATAGAGAAGGTCCCTTGACGTTCAAGTCAAACCGGGACTTTTAATTTTGCAGGTATAAAAAGGGATGCTAGTGTGGCGGTACTACACGCAGTAGTAAGTGGCAAGTGTGTCCTATTGATAGGCAGCACACATGTTGCGGGCCAGTCCAAAGACCGTTAATCAAGATGGCAGAAAAAAGTGTTTGTGTGTGCATGGAATAGTGTGCGGTGATGAAGTTTCTTGTGAACAAAGGAGTAAAACCGGCGGATATCTACAGAAGATTTCAAGCACAGTATGGTGAAGAGACGTTCTTCCACCGTAAGACATTTGAATGGTGTGGTGGTTCCCAGCCCACAGCAGTCATTCCGTTGAACGTTCAGCATGTGAAATGCCTGATAATCAACACATAACCTGTCGTGAAATTGCACAAGAGATGAGGTTAGCATTTGAGCATTGATTACGAAGTGAAGCAAGCTGTCCTTGGATGGTTCAGGCATACTGACAAATCTTTCTAAGCCCAAAGCTTTTCAGGCATTAGTTTAATGCTGGGATAAGTGCATACATGTAGCAGGGGAGTATATAAAAAAATAAATTCAGATTCTACTACTTGGAATTCGTTCATTTAGTATATAAACTTCAAGGTCAAGGTTTAACTTGAATGCCCCTTGTGTGTTGAAACAGTAGTTTCTTTGCAGAGGTCTGACATATCCCTGGCTGAGTCATACCTATAGTTCTGAAACCAGCAATGCTCATAATCTTGCTGACTGAAGAGCTATAGCTCTGACTCAGCAAGGGGTGCATCAGACCTCTGCAGAGAAATCACTACTTCTACACAGAGAGCAAGTATCTTTCTTTACTCCATGCTGGCACCTGTTACTTTGCCCAGTTAGGTCAAACTGACAGGTTCTCCTAATAACCCTCCCCTTGACATATACTTTTCCTACACTTCCCATCACTCTGTTTATGTTAGCCTATATCAGGGCTTACACAGAGTCACATTGGCAATAGCTGATGACGTCACCCGCACATGCGCAGTGGCGCTCTGCATTCAGGGCACACAGTATGCCATGGAATGCAGAATGCCGTGCCACAGCCTACGGCCACCACATGCATGCATGGGGGTGGCATCATCACAGTCTGGCCCATTCAAATGACTGGAGCCTGCAGGCCCGAACAAAGACAGGGTAAAGATGTAAGTCCCAGCAGCAGTGACAGTGTGCCACTAGAGGGTTTTGTTTAAACAGCATGTATGTCATAATGTGCTAGTATGCGGTGCATACTAGCACATTATGGCATAAACCTGCAGGAAGCCCAATTTTTTTTTTGGCAGTTTACTACTGCTTTGATGACCTTTTCACCTCCCCCTCACGTTCTGACCTGGTAACTTACTGCTTAGACTTTGAGCACTTCATCCTGGGATGAAGGGGAGAAGGTAATACTATTTATTATTAGAAGTATTTATGTACTGTAGTGCCAACAATTTAGACACTTTACATATATATTGCACATTCGCATTAGTCCCTGCCCCCAAGGTGCTTACAATGTAAGGTCCCTAACTCATATATATATATATATATATATATATATATATATATATATATATACGCATACTAGGGCAAATTTAGACAGGAGCCAGTCAACGTACCAGCATGTCTTTGGAGTATAATGCCGCGTACACACGGTCGGACTTTCCGGCATACTTGGTCCGGCGGACCAGAGTGTGCCGGACAATCCGCCCGTGTGTGGGCGCCGGCGGACTTTTTCCCAAAAGCCCGCCGGACCTAGATTTGAAGAAAGTTTTAAATCTTTCTGCCGGACTCAGTTTCGGGCGGAAAGTCCGCTCGTGTGTGTGCTGGTCTGACGGAAAGCCCGCTCGTGTGTATGCTGGTCCGACGGACCAGATACGACACGAGGGCAGGGTATTGCATCACGCGCTCGCTGCAATAGGAAAAACAAATTTTCCTATTGCGGCGAGCGCGGGGCATACCAGGCCCTTAGGTCTGGCATGGATTATAAAGGGAACCCCCTACACCGAAAAAACGGCGTGGGGTCCCCCCTAAGATCCATACCAGACCCCCGATCCGAGCACGCAGCCTGGCCGGTCAGGAAAGGGGGTGGGGACGAGCCCAGGCCACATGCCCTCAACATGGGGGGTGGGTGCTTTGGGGGAGGGGGGCCGCCCTGCGGGCCCCCCCCACCCCAAAGCACCTTGTCCCCATGTTGATGAGGACAAGGGCCTCTTCCCGACAACCCTGGCCGTTGGTTGTCGGGGTCTGCGGGCGGGGGCTTATCGGAATCTGGGAGCCCCCTTTAATAAGGGGGCCCCCAGATCCCGGCCCCCCACCCTATGTGAATGAGTATGGGGTACATGGTACCCCTACCCATTCACCTAGGGAAAAAGTGTAAGTAATAAAACACACTACACAGGTTTTTAAAATATTTTATTAAACAGCTCCGGGGGGGGATCTTCCTCCGGCTTCGGGGGTCTTCTTCAGGCTTCGGGGGTCCCTCCGCTTCATCTTCTCCCGGCGTCCGGTTGGTTCTTCTCCGCTCTCTTCTCTCCAGTTCTTCGGCCGGCTCCTCTGCTGTCTTCAGGTAGCTCTCTTGCCAGCAGAGGTCCGGACTTCTTGTCTTCTTCTCTTCTCCAGATGTTGACACGACGCTCTCTCCGGCTGGACTGCTCTCCGAGGGCTGCGTTGTGACTTATATAGGCGGAGACCCCGCCCCCTTTTGATGTCACAGTCCCTGGGCATGCTGGGACTGTGACGTTTTAGGGGGCGTGGTCAACATCACCCAGTGACTACGCCCCCTAAAACGTCACAGTCCCAGCATGCCCAGGGACTGTGACATCAAAAGGGGGCGGGGTCTCCGCCTATATAAGTCACAACGCAGCCCTCGGAGAGCAGTCCAGCCGGAGAGAGCATCGTGTCAACATCTGGAGAAGAGAAGAAGACAAGAAGTCCGGACCTCTGCTGGCAAGAGAGCTACCTGAAGACAGCAGAGGAGCCGGCCGAAGAACTGGAGAGAAGAGAGCGGAGAAGAACCAACCGGACGCCGGGAGAAGATGAAGCGGAGGGACCCCCGAAGCCTGAAGAAGACCCCCGAAGCCGGAGGAAGATCCCCCCCCGGAGCTGTTTAATAAAATATTTTAAAAACCTGTGTAGTGTGTTTTATTACTTACACTTTTTCCCTAGGTGAATGGGTAGGGGTACCATGTACCCCATACTCATTCACATAGGGTGGGGGGGCCGGGATCTGGGGGCCCCCTTATTAAAGGGGGCTCCCAGATTCCGATAAGCCCCCGCCCGCAGACCCCGACAACCAACGGCAAGGGTTGTCGGGAAGAGGCCCTTGTCCTCATCAACATGGGGACAAGGTGCTTTGGGGTGGGGGGGGCCCGCAGGGCGGCCCCCCTCCCCCAAAGCACCCACCCCCCATGTTGAGGGCATGTGGTCTGGTACGGTTCAGGAGGGGGGGGGGCGCTCGCTCGTCCCCACCCCCTTTCCTGACCGGCCAGGCTGCGTGCTCGGATCGGGGTCTGGTATGGATTTTAGGGGGGACCCCACGCCGTTTTTTCGGCATAGGGGGTTCCCTTTATAATCCATACCAGACCTAAGGGCCTGGTATGCCCCGCGCTCGCCGCAATAGGAAAATGTGTTTTTCCTATTGCAGCGAGCGCGAGATGCAATACCCTGCCCTCGTGTTGTATCTGGTCCGTCGGACCAGCATACACACGAGCGGGCTTTCCGTCGGACCAGCACACACACGAGCGGACTTTCCGCCCGAAACTGAGTCCGGCGGAAAGATTTAAAACTTTCTTCAAATCTAGGTCCGGCGGGCTTTTGGGAAAAAGTCCGCCGGAAAAGTCCGCCGGCGCCTACACACGGGCGGATTGTCCGGCACACTCTGGTCCGCCGGACCAAGTATGCCGGAAAGTCCGACCGTGTGTACGCGGCATAAAAGTTGAACTTAGAACCTGTGGACAGGCTATGGCTATTCAAGCATTTGCTTATTTTGAAGTGGCTGTATAAAAGCTTTAAAATGAGCCTTCACTAAGTTCTTTAGCTGCAGGCCAGGTACAATAAAGTAATCAAATCTCATATTCCTTGAGGCCATGGGAATCAGTGGGTGATGAACTGCTATTTCTGTGCTTCAACTGTGATATTTTAATAGTAGATTGCTCCACAGTACCCAAAGATAAGGTCAGTGAGGGCTTGATTAGAGTCTTTTTACAAATTAATGAGAATGTGCTAAATAAAGAATATGCTAATAATGCTTCTATGTTTTAATTTATCCTCGATCCGCCTCACCCTCACCTCAGGCAGGTGCAGCATGCAGGTCGATAGGCAGCTCTTTAGACGTGCTCTGCTTTAATCCTGGCAGCTGGCTGGCACAGTTCCCTTCCCTCACGCCGCACTGGAGAAGATGGAGGGAGGAGGTGGGTGGAGCCAACATTCACTAGACGTGGAGGAGGAAAAAGTTATATCCTCCTCCGCTCTGAATGCTGGGGCCACGCTCTCCTCCTTGGACGTGATGTCACTGGTTGGTAGACGCCATAGCAACCAGTGCGACGGGCAATACAGGCCAGGGGCAGTGCAACAACAAGAAGGTCTTGGCGCCACCGCTGCTGATTCTGAATGTGAGACTCAGCGTTGGTAATATTTTCTCTTTGCTCCATTGCCCCGTCCCCACCCCCTCTGGATCTGCCCCTGGCTACTGGAGCAAGCTTTGGCTTTTTATTCACTGTTACAAACTTTTTTGGGGATTCTACACAACCTGTCTGGCACTTTTTTCCTTGCATCTTCAACAGAAAGTGCTGATTCCTGACACACTCATCTCTAGGATAGTAAGAAGTTGGAGGCATTCCTGTTAGATATGTTATTTCAAAAATAATTTATATGTGACAATACCAATACCCCACCCCCCGTTTGTTTCCACAAAATATGAAAGGCTGAGTAAAGTCTATGATTTTCAGATTGCCTTTTCCAGTCTAATATATTGCCAAATGTGCAGATTGGGAGAATTGATCAAGCTGTGATTTGATCTCAAAGCCAAATATTGGAGGATATCCATACATTACAGGACTATACCTATTAATAGCGTAATAGCAAGGGTTCAGCAGCTCAGTTGCTCATGATGATCTGGTTTTCCATTGAGAAGCTACGAGATACAACCATGGTTCATTCTGCCTACCTTAAAGTGCTAGTAAACCACTGTGTTCTTTTTTTTTTTAATTCTGCAAGGCAATGTCATAATGTGCTAGTATGCATCACCTGCTAGCACATTATGTGAAACTTACCCTAAAGCAAAGACCTACAGCGACACCCTGTCACCACTTGGCACTTCCACCTTCACCTGGTCTTCCTACGGGGTTCACAGTCTACAGCAGTGTGGGTGGCCGGAGCTGCGATGACGCATGCGCACGGGAGCTGTCATTCTTGGCACAGGACTCTGAAGCAAAGGCACGGTATCGCCTATACGGTGCACATTTAGAAGATATTTACTGTACCTATAAGTAATCCTTACTATAGGCTTAATTATAGGTAAAAGTCATGCATGGAAGTTTACTTCCACTTGAATCAATCAGGTATTAAAGTGCTACTAAACCTGCAACAGTAAAATAAGCTTTTATATGTTTGATCCTGGCTTCTCTGATCCTCCCCTTCTTCCACAGTCCTTAATCTATCTCCTGATAGTACAGAGCCTTGGAGACACTCTGCACATGCTCAGTTTGATGTGTATTGCTAGAGAGTTTTTTTTTGTTTTTATGGGAGGGTGCATGTGATCGGCACATGGCCAATCAGCACTGTCCAGACAGAGGGTCAGGGGACATGCAGCCTCATAGGACAGTCAGAGAGGAATGAAAACTCCTCCTACAAGCTTTAACCAGTGCTTGGCCAGACACCAAATGCAGTGACAAGACTGCTATATACTGCTGATGAGAAAAGGTATTTAGCAGTTTATATTTACTAAAATAATTGCATTTTCATGTTCTGTGTACTGTGGGAAACCAGAAATATAATGCATGCAGGGTCCTGGGTTTAGTAACACTTTAAAGATTAAACAACAAATGGTTACATACTGCACACAGTGTTGATTTCCATTAAAGCAAGGAAGGCCTCTGAGATCCAGCCACTGCACAGCCATACCTGTCAACACGATATGTAACCAAAGAGTTCAGGCACCTTTAGATCCCCTTGACCCGTGCCTAGATGAGGTAGTGTTTGCTTCTTCTTCAGTGGCTTTCACTTATGTGTATTTGCATATGCTGCTGTTTTGTGAACTATGTAGAAATATGTTTTATGGGCTTGCATGCCAAGGTCCTACTTACAAAGGGAACAGCTTTGTTGCCTGAGATGGGACATCAAGTCTCCTATCACTATAAATACTGTTGGTGCCTACAGATTCTTCTATAGGCAGAGCCTACTCTTGCTGAATGACAATTTTACACGCAGGTCGGTTGTTGGGTATTATGGCTGCAAACACATAATGCATTTTGTAGTTTTAATTAAAAAATGCTGTTAATGGGAAAATAGCGTACTTAGAAAGTGTGAAATATGAATGTGTGTGCTGGAGGGGAGCCGTGCAACATTCATTCTACCTCTTTATGACTTTATGTTCTAATTATTTTACTGCTAATGAGAGGAGGGCAACATCTGGGACAAGTTAAAAAGTCGCCTTAAAAGTTGAAAAGGAAGAAAAATGCAGAGGGAATAATATTTGGTTCTTATAGTTCATGTAGAATATTTAAAAGTAGAACAATAAAACGCTACCTGAACAGACAGAATCATTATTATTATTACGTACCGTAGCTTTAACCACTTCAATACAGTGCACTTTTACCCCCTTCCTGCCCAGGCCAATTTTCAGCTTTCAGCGCTGTCACACTTTGAATGACAATTACATGGTCATGCAACACTGTACCCATATGAATGTATCATTTTTTTCACACAAATGGAGTTTTTTTAGTTGGTATTTAATCACCACTGTTTTTTTATTTTTTGCTAATTAAATTGAAAAAAAATTGACATTTTTGAAAAGAAAACAAAAAAGCGTTTTTCTTCATTTCTGTTGTAAAATTTGCAAATAAATAATCTTTCTTCATAAATGTAGGTCAAAATATATTCTGCTACATTTCTTTGGTGAAAACAACCCAAATCAATATTTATTATTTAGTCTGTAGGAAATTATATAATCCACACACTATGGTGCATACAATCATGGCCAAAAATATTGGCACCTCTGTGCTTTTGTCAGATAGTGCACCACATCGCCCAGAAAATTGTTGCAATTACAAATGTTTAAGCATTGTCATGTTTATTTATTTTGTTTGTATTGGTGTGACATAAAAAAGTGGTGGTGGCACCTGGGATGGAACATGCGTTGGTGTCAAAACAGAGCAGACACAAAGCGCTCACTTCCTCATCATCGCCCCTCCCTGTACACCAGGATCGCGCATGCGTCGTACAGGGAGGGGCGATGATGAGGAAGTGAGCGCTTTGTGTCTGCTCTGTTTTGACACCAATTAAGCAACTGCATTGTACTCCATGAGAGCAGGCGAGCTGGCTATCAGTGAGGACCAAGCAAGCCCCCTGGGACTCTGAGAGCCTATTGGGAGATCAGCTGTAATCTATTACTGAGCCCAGGGGTGGCTCCATAGCGTGTATTGACGCAGCTGAACACTGTGTCACACGCTCTAAGGTGAGCGCAACCACTTTGGGGGTCACCGAGGCACATCACGGCATGATCTGGGCACTTTGATACAGCAATTGGATTTTTTTCTGTGAAACACTTCGTGCAGCACTGTTACTTTTGGAACTTTTTCACTGCACATTGCTGTGTGATGTTACACTGGAGGACTTTTCAACAATAAGGACAATTTGTTGTCTCAAATATCACACATCACTTATATGGTTATATGTATATATTTTTTATCACTTACATGATCCTATTGGAGTTTGCATGTGTTATGTGTAGTGCACATCTCTATTTTTATTGAGTATCATCAATTAATGTTTATTGTATTTATTTATTTATTTATATATGCAGAGTTCATTTAGTTTTTTATCATTTGCACATTGCACTTTGAATTTATCATATTTTGTACTTTATTGCACTTCTTTGGTGTATTGATTTGCACATGCAAAATTGATTACAGTTTTGCGTCATTTATATACTTGTGGTTGAATGTACATGGCAGCATTAGGGTGAACACACACAATAACACATACCTAAGCGCAGCGCAAGTTTTTCCTTTTATGTTTACTGCACGGCTATGAATACATGATCTGCGTTTGCAGCTGGGCATTTATATTTTAATACAGTTGGTTCTCCTATAAGGTATTGGATCATTGTGGCTCGCAAGATTTTTTCCTTTAGATTTGTTCGTAAGTCGGAAGCACATGCGAAGAACAGCAGAGACGTCATTTTCCAATGTCTTCTGATGTTCTGTCAAGTAGCCGTGCATGTGCAGACGTTGTTTTCCGATGTTTTCCAATGTTTTCCAATGTTTTCCGATGTGCTCGCCGCCTAAAAGTGGTCGCGCATGTGCAGAACGGCACGCCGCCTCCCATTTGTAAGAAGGAGTCGTTCTCAAGTCGGAGGTTCATAACTCAGGGATCTCCTGTATGACATAAAATCACAACCCAAACCATCTCATATCACAGACACAAAGGACGAAACAATCAGAGAATTCCTGCAGAGCAGTAAACTACCGACCCTAAAGATTGATGATATAAATAACCTAGAAGAACCCATCACCATTGTAGAAATTCAAGATGTCATTAAGGGACTAAAAGCGGGAAAGAACCCTGGCCCAGATGGTTTTACATCACAATATTACAAAACATACACAGACCTACTTTCAAAACACCTTATGTCTGTCTATAACCACCTAGCAAAACATAAACACAACTCTGAATCCCTCTTAATGGCGTACATAGCTGTTGTACCAAAACCAGATAAAAATATAACGGATTGTGCCAACTTTAGACCCATCTCCCTCCTCAATATAGACCTAAAAATCCTAACTAAAATTCTTGCAAACAGAATAAAACCCCTTTTATCAAAAATCATCAGCCCTGAACAAGTAGGCTTTATGAAAGGTAGGGAGGCCAGGGACAATACAATAAAAGCATTGATTTTAATCCACTGGGCCAGGAGCTCCAAAATCGATGGCCTTCTGCTCTCTACGGATGCAGAAAAGGTCTTCGATAGAGTTTCCTGGGATTACATGATGGCCTCATGTTCACACATTGGTCTAGGAAATAATATGCTAAATTGGATAGGAGCATTATACCAAAACCCCCAAGCCAAAATCAAAGTAAACAATACACTATCAGACCCAATCAACATTCACAATGGTACCCGACAAGGCTGTCCCTTATCACTACTTCTTTTTATAATTACTTTAGAGCCACTCATTAGAAGCATAAATTTAAACACAGATGTACAGGGATTCCAAATAAATGGGAAAGAATACAAATTAGCAGCCTATGCTGCCGATCTTCTATTTTTTTCTCACGCAACCACACATCTCCATTCCTAACCTTCACAAAATATTTAAGACATTTAGATACATTTCTAATTGTAAAATAAATCAAACCAAATCAGAAGCCCTTAACCTTACCCTATACCCCGACCAACTGAACATGACAAAAAGAAACCGCACCTAATGGGAACAAAAAAAAATCTAAAATACCTAGGGGTTAATCTCACAACAAACATTGACTCTATATATGATGTCAATTTTAAACCATTATTAAATTCTATAGCAAAAGACCTTAAAAACTGGACCCCGAAACTATTCTCATGGTTTGGCAGAGCCTCCATACTGAAAATGACGATTCTTCCTAGATTATTATATTTCTTTAACGCTATACCAATACATATCCCCAAAGCATTCTTCACTAAACTCAAAGAACTACAAAGAAAATTTTTATGGGCAGACAAAAGGCCTAGATTAAAGCACCACCTACTTACCCCCCCAAAAACAAAGACGGTATAGGACTCCCCGATTTTAAAAAATATCACACAGCAACTCACATCACCAGACTTATCGACTGGCACTGCCATGGAGATAATAAAGACTGGGTACAACTAGAACTCTCCTATAACAAACAACAGCTATTATACTACCCATGGACTATCCACTCCAAATCATCGAGGAAAATAAAACATCCTCTGATCACCACCACAATTGACATACTACATAAAACAGCAATACCATAGAAATTAGCCTCAATCCCTGGCCCACTATCACTGATCTCCAACAACCCTGATTTTATCCCAGGGCTAAATCAACGGAGCCTCCCAAGACCCAAAAAGAGCTCCAAATTTCTAGTATCACATTGCCTGCATGGTAACAAGTTAAGAAATATAGACTAATTTTAAGAGGAATACGGGGAATCATTTCCTGGCCATTGGTTTTACTTACAGTTAAAAAACTTCCTGCTGAATAGTGAACACAGAGCTGCATACTGCTTACCCATGACACCTTTGGAATACATATGCTACAAAAGATCCCCAGTACTTAAATTTACTTCTCTTGTATACTCCTGGTTGACCCAATCAACCCTCAAAGAAAGCAATAGTCACAAAGAAAGATGGGAAATAGATCTGGGCATCAAAATTAGCGAAGCTCAATGGGAAAAAGCCTGTATCTTAGCCCAAGAGTGTTCACTAAGCACAAGGACTCCTATAAAATTCTAACCCAATGGTATGTGACCCCACAAAGGGTCAAGAAGTGGTTCCCTACAACCTCCGACACCTGTTGGAGATGTGGCACAGATATAGGCACTTTTTTTTCACATCTGGTGGACATGTCCCCTGATCCTGAACTACTGGAGTAAAATTATATTCTGGATAAAACACATTACCGAGACCAAACTAAATCTAAATGCTGCAGCCTGCCTGATTCATATCAATTCATACACACTTAGCAAATATAAAAGACCCTAACCAGGCATCTCTTGAACGCAGCTAAAACTTTGATCCCCCTACACTGGAAATCCCCACCACTCCAGGAGTCAGGGATTGGTTTGACAAAGTTCAATACACCTATAAAATGGAAGAAATTCTAGCAATGAAAAAAAGAAAACAATGTCAACTTTAACAAGATGTGGCAACCATGGTATCTGTTCACACTATCAGACGAATATAAGACGATTAATTCGACTTAATAAATTCAGGGTTTTAGCAGATAAAAGTTATAACAATATGGTCTCTACACTATTTACACTCTTTATACATCCTGTGATACATTTATCTTTTGTACTGTATAACCTAGACTAAACATGTCAAAACCTGTTTTGGTTCTACTATGATTTTCCGTTACCCTCCCCCCCTGCTTCTATTTTACCCCCCCCCCCCTTTTCTCACAACAAATCAAACTTCCTACAATGTATGCTTTATTATTTTATTATCTTATGCAAAGTATGCAATGTCAAACTGCTGACATCATTTTCTTTTATGTACAAATTAACAATGTTTATAATTAACCTGTATGCTGTATTGGCTTCTTGTTCCCAAAGAGACAAAAAGCCAAATCTGACACATTCCATGCAAAACCCCCAAAGCCCCATGCCAAGCCAAGCCACACAAGAGGCGCATTCTGGGAGGACATTATATGACATCCTCCAAGAACGACAATGCTCCCACCATCATTTTATTATAGGCCAGGTAGGAAAGTGTTAAATGCATATGGCCCTTGCTGGAAATAATTTCTTTATGAACAGTGAAGATTTCTAGCAAAGTTTAACCATTTTCCTACAGCCTCGTGCACATATACGATGACAAGACGGATCATACATGTGATCCGGCATTTCCAGGTAGGGGATGCGCACACCGCCCGATTTGGGCTGTGATTCGGTATAGCACTAGTCAGTTAGCAGGTCCCCGCCAATGATTTATGGCTGGGACCTGCTGATTAGCTTAGCGAATCACAGTACAGAGCCCTGTGTTTACTAACAACACAGGGCTCTGTACACGGAGCAGCGATGTAGCTGTTTTTTTCTCCCTGCAAAGCAGGGAGAAAGAACAGCCACATTGATTAGTAAAAGCAGCACACATCAAACACATGTTAGGCACCCAGTTAACACCTTTATTGCCCCTAGATTGCCCCTACACTGACCACTGTATTAGTGTCAATTTCCACCCAGTGGCAGTTAGTGTCAGATTCTCCACCACACTATTACAGTCCCAATAAAAGTTGCTGATCACCACCATTACTAGTATAAAAAAAAAAATCCCAGTATATACAGTGCCTTGAAAAAGTATTCATACCCCTTGAAATTTTCCACATTTCCACAACCAAAAACGTAAACGTATTTTATTGGATTTTATGTGATAGACCAACACAAAGTGGCACATAATTGTGAAGTGGAAGGAAAATGATAATTGATTTTACACATTTTTTACAAATAAATATGTGAAAAGTGTGGCGTGCATTTGTATTCAGCCCCCCCAGTCAATAATTTGTAGAACCACCTTTCACTGCAAATACAGCTGCAAGTCTTTTTGGGGATGTCTCTACCAGCTTTGCACATCTAGAAAGTGATATTTTTGCCCATTCTTCCTTGCAAAATAGCTCAAGCTCTGTCAGATCGGATGGAGAGCATCTGTGAACAGCAATTTTCAAGTCCTGCCACAGATTCTCATTTGGATTTAGGTCTGGACTTTTACTGGGCCATTCTAACACATGAATATGCTTTGATCTAAACCATTCCATTGTAGCTCTGGCTCTATGTTTAGGCTTAATGTACATGCAACGATTTAAAATCTCTCCTGAATGATTCAACTTGAAAGATAGTAACCAACGTTTAAAAATGTACGCTATGCCACGCTTACATGCCGCGTTTAGTCGTGTTTGTGCTTAGAAGTGTTTTTTTTTGTTTCAAATAGTCAAAAATGTATGTCCATTAAAAACGCCTGTAAGCTAAGAGCGGCTAAATGCGAGTTACCGCGTTTCCACACGTTTACAAGCTGTTACAGGCATTTGGCATTTCGAATGCCTCTGAACATTTATCCTGAATGCCTTTTTTTATGCTTTCCAAAGAATGCTTCTAAACTGAAGTGCCTAGAAATTACTATAAACAACCCTGCGTATATGTACTGATAATATAACATAAAGGAGAGTTCAGGGACAGCTAAAAAAAATGCCCAACTGCTCCTAAATGTCTGTTTACCATCAACAGTGTACATGAAGCCTAATGCCGCGTACACACGATTAGAAATTCGGCCAGCAAAAGACCGATGAGAGCTTTTGGTCAGAAAATGCGACCGTGTGTATGCTCCATCGGAGCATTCTTACGCATGCTCGGAACCAAACGTGTGTATGCGGCATTAAGGTTGTTGTCCTGCTGGAAGGAGAACCTCTGTCCCAGTCTCAAGTCTTTTGCAGACTCTAACAGGTTTTCTTCTAAGATTGCCCTATATTTGGCTTCATCCATCTTCCCATCAACTCTGACCAGCTTCCCTGTCCCTGCTGAAGAAAAGCATCCCCACAACATGATGCTGCCACCAACATGTTTCAGGGTGGGGATAGTGTGTTCAGGGTGATGTGCAGTGTCAGGGCCGATCCTAGGGTCACAGATGCCTGGGTGCAAAAATATTTCTGGTGCCCCGCATGGGCATGTTCATCTTACTAACTCCTCCCCTTTACACATTTTTCTATGGCAACGAGTCAGTGGCACAAAACCTGATGATAATGCTCAACAGTTTATCACCGGTAATTCTAAACTTTTGAGTTTACAGTTGTTTCAGTAATGCCGCGTACACACGATCAGAAATGCCGCCAGCAAAACTCCGATGAGAGCTTTTTGTCGTAAAATGCGACCGTGTGTATGCTCCATCGGTCTTTTGCTGGCGGAATTCCAGCCAGCAAAAGATTGAGAGCATGTTCTCTATTTTCCGGTCGGGAAAATGCGTTCGTCTGTATGCAATTCAGACGTGCAAAAAAATCACGCATGCTAGGAAACAATTTGACGCATGCTCGGAAGCATTGAACTCCATTTTCTCGGCTTGTCGTAGTGTTGTACTTCACCGTGTTCTTGACGGTCGAAAGTTCTGAGAACTTTTGTGTGACCGTGTGTATGCAAGGCAAGCTTGAGTGGAATTCCGAAAAACCATCCGTTTTTTCTGACGGAAATTTTGATCGTGTGTACGCGGCATAAGCCTAAACTGCAGGCATGCCAACCACATCCTGAATTTTACCAGCATTAAAGGGGTTGTAAAGGGACTGCTGTCTCTGTCCTCATTGGATAGATTGATAGCAGCAGGAGCCATTGATTGACAGCCCACTGCTGTCAATCAAATCTAGTGACACAGGAGCCGGGGGCCGAGTCCTGCTGTGTGTGTCAATGAACTTGTGAGCATGTCCCCAGAGCTGGGGCACCCCATAAAAGGGGAAGTAAGTATGACATAATACCTATTTAAATTAAGAAAAAAAAAAAAAAACCTTTACAATCACTGTAACTAATCCCAGCTCTATTACTTAGCAATGTAGGGATTTGGAAACAAGAAATAAAGAACTTGAATGCAGTAAAAGTCTGCAGCTCCCGTTGGCTCCTTCAACATTTCTAACACTTATCAAGGAAAATGAAATAATTCTTCCAAAGGACGTGTTAGCATTTAAATCATCCAGACACCATTCTTGATATGGTGTCAGGATGATTTAATCACATTATTTCCATTACTACATTGTAATATATAATGAAATAGTTCAACTCACCATAATGCAGAATCAGTGGGAACCCTGAGTGTATCACTTGCCACCAGATGCAGCATGCCACCATCGCCTGCCGCCAGATGCAGCGTGTCACTTGCCACCAGATGCAGCTTGTCACTTGGCACCGTCGTCTGCCACCAGATGCAGCTTGTCACTTGCCACCGTCACCTGCTGCCAGGTGCAGCGTCACTTGCCACTGTCACCTGCCACCAGATATATTGTGTCACTTGCCACTGTCACCTGCCACCAGATGCAGCTTGTCACTTGCCACTGTCACCTGCCACCAGATGCAGTGTGTCACTTTCCACTGTCACCTGCCACCAGATGTAGAGTGTCAATTGCCACCGTCACCTGCTACCAGATGTAGCGTGTCACTTGCCACCATCACCTGCCACCAGATGTAGCATGTCACTTGCCACCATCACCTGCCACCAGATACAGCATGTCACTTGCCATCATAACCTACTACCAGATGTAGCGTGTCACTTGCCACATCACCTGCCACCAGATGTAGAGTGCCACTTGCCACCGTCGCCTGCCACCAGATGTAGAATGTCACTTGCCACTATCACCTGCCACCAGATGTAGCATGTCACTTGCCACTGTCTCCTGCCACCAGATACAGCATGTCACTTGCCACCGTCACCTGCCACCTGATGCAGTGTGTCACTTGCCACCATCACCTGTCACCCATATGTAGCTTGTCACCATCACCTGCCACCAGATGTAGTATGTCACTTGCCACCATCACCTGTCACCAGATGCAGTGTGTCACTTGCCACAGTCACCTGCCACCAGATGTAGCGTCTCACTTGCCATGTCACCTGCCACCAGATGTAGAGTGCCACTTGCCACCGTCGCCTGCCACCAGATGTAGCATGTCACTTGCCAGCATCACCTGCCACCAGATTTAGCGTGTCACTTGAAACTGTCACCTGCCACCAGATACAGCATGTCACTTGCCACCGTCACCTGCCACCACATGCAGTGTGGCCCTTGCCACCATGACCTGTCACCTATATGCAGCTTGTCACCATCACCTGCCACCAAATGTAGCGTGCCACTTTCCACCGTCACCTGCCACCCATCGCCTGGCTCTCTCTCCCTCTTCTTCAGCTGGGCATGCTGGGGGGCTGGGTGAAGGAATGGATTGCATGTGGTATCCTGCCAATTGCTCAGATCATACACTTTCTGTAATGTGCACAGGCTAAAATGTCCTTACCAGCCCAGAAGCAAAGAAGACTGCCAGCAGTGCCAAGCAAGCCACCATGACAATAAGAAGCAGAAAGATGATGAGAGGGTGCTGCTGGCTCATGCAGTAATAGGACCCATACAGCCAGTCCCTGGGCTTCTGATGACTTGCTGGACTAAGCACATAATCTGTCCTGTCCAGAAAATGTGACAGCCTCTCATGGCATCATTCCATATAGAGCTGGAAAAATATAAGGCTAGTTCCTCAGGAGCAGAGAGGTAACAGCTCCTTCTAGTCACTTTATTTCAGACAATCCGGAGGGTGTCAGTTTCCCCCTTAGGATTGCCATGGGCTCGCCAGTTCTCGGGAGTACATGTCCCATGATCCTCCTTTCTTGATTGTTTTTTTTTCCTAGCCAATTGGAATCAGAGGGAAGAAAAGTCCTTGCAAGCGCCACTCCCCACTACAGCAGCGAGAAGAGGAGAGGGAGGGGGTAAAGAAGAGCCCCAGCTGCTCACTCTTCACACAAAAACACAGCCGCTCCGATCTCCTGCTATTCTGCTCCCTCCCGCTGCTGGCAGAATGAGGGAGGGGGAATGGGCAGGAAACGTAGAACCATCTATGCCACTTGAGCTTCGACCCCTCCCCCCGCCTCAGTTCCCGGCGCCTGGGCGTGGAGCACCCCATGCGCCCGCCCAGGATCTGCCCTGTGCAGTGTTAGTTTTACGCCACACACAGATTTTTGCTTTTAGGCCAAAAAAGTTCAATTTTGCATTCATTTGACCAGAGCATCTTCTTCCACGTTTGCTGTGTCCCCCACATGGCTTCTCGCAAACTGCAAACGTGACTTCTTATGGCTTTCTTTCAACAATGGCTTTCTTATTGCCACTCTTCCATAAAGGCCAGATTTGTGGAGTGCACGACTAATAGTTGTCCTGTGGACAGATTCTCCCACCCAAGGTGTGGTTCTCTGTAGCTCCTCCAGTTACCATGGGCCATCTTGGCTGCTTCTCTGATTAATGTTCTCCTTGCCTGGCCTGTCAGTTTAAAGGGGTTGTAAAACCTCAAGGTTTTTTACCTGAATGCCTTCCATGCATTCAGGTGAAAAACATCCTGTGATGCAGCTGCCCCCCAGATCCCCCCTTTTACTTACCTGAACCCAGTCTTTCCAGTGACGGGGACGTGCATACCAGCTCCAGCCGTTGTGTCTCGGAACCTGATTGGATAGATAGCAGTGTAGCCATTGGGGGGGCTGTGTCCTGCTGTCTGTGTCAATAGACAGCAGCATAACACGGGAGTGCGCCCACACGAGTGTCCAGAGGGAGAGTGGCTCTCCAACGGGGCACCCGAGAAGAGGAGGAACCAGGAGCGCCGCTGAAGGACAAAAAAGGTGGATCGGGGCCACTCTGTGCAAAACCAGCTGCACAGAGGAGGTAAGTATAATATGTTTACATGTTTGTTTGTTTGTTTTTTGTTTTTTAAACCAAACCTTTAGATATCCTTTAAGTGGATAGAAACTGGTTTGTTGCCATTGGCATTTTTGATGAATTAAGCTCCGTTCACATATATGCGGCCGCTGTTTCAGCGCGAAGTCCAGTGCGGTTCTGTTCACCGTCTCAGGTGTGATTCAGGTGCAAAAAAGGCACATGACTTTTTTAATCCGCACCGAGGCTGCCACCTCACATGTTATGTGAATCGGATGCGGTTCAAAACATCATCACATCATATATGTGAATGGAGTCTTACTTTATCTTTGTGCAGTGGTGCGCAGTCATGTTGGAACAGGGGCCATCTCCAAACTGTTCCTACAAAGTTGGAAGCATGAAATCGTCCAAAATGTCTTGGTATGTTGACACCTTAAGTTCCCTTCACTGGAACTAAGGGACCAAGCCCAAACCCTGAAAAACAACCCTACACCATAACCCCCTCCACCAAATGATTTGGACCAGTGCACAAAGCAAGGTCCATAAAGACATGGATGAGTGAGTTTGGGGTGGAGGAACTTGGCTGACCTGCATAGAGTCCTGACCCCAACCCCATAGAATACCTTTGGGATGAATTATAACGGAGACTGCAATCCATGTCTTCTCATCCAACATCAGTGCCTGACCTCACAAATGTGCTTCTGGAAGAATGGTCAAACATTCCCATAGACACACTCCTAAACCTTGTGGACAGCCTTCCCAGAAGAGATGAAGCTGTTATAGCTGCAAAGGGTGGGTCAGCTCAATATTGAACCCTATGGACTAAGACTGGGATGCCATTAAAGTTGATGTGTGTGTAAAGACAGGGATACCAATACTTTTGACGATATAGTGTATACAGTGCCTTGAAAAAGTATCCATACCCCCTGAAATTTTACACGTTTTGTCATGTTACAACCAAAATGTAAATTTATTTTATTGGGATTGTATGTGATAGACCAACACAGAGTGGCACATAATTGTGAAGTAGAAAAAAAATGATAAATGTTTTTCAAAATTTTTTACAAATAAATATGTAAAAAGTATGGTGTGCATTTGTATTCAGCCCCCCGAGTCAATACTTTGTAGAACCACCTTTTGCTGCAATTAAAGCTGCAAGTGTTTTTGGGGATGTCTCTACCAGCTTTGCACATCTAGAGAGTGAAAATTTTGCCCATTCTTCTTTGCAAAATAGCTCAAGCTCTGTCAGATTGGATGGAGAGCGTCTGTACAGCAATTTTCAAGTCTTGCCACAGATTTTCAATTGGATTTAGGTCTGGACTTTGACTGGCCCATTCTAACACATGAACATGCTTTGATGCAAACCATTCCATTGTAGCTCTGGCTGTATGTTTAGGGTTGTTGTCCTGATGGAAGGTGAACCTCCGCCCCAGTCTCAAGTCTTTTGCAGACTCTAACAGGTTTTCTTCTAAGATTGCCCTGCATTTGGCTCCATCCATCTTCCCATCAACTCTGACCAGCTTCCGTGTACCTGCTGAAGAAAAGCATCCCCACAACATGATGCTGCCATCACCATGTTTCGCGGTGGGGATGGTGTGTTCAGTGTGATGTGCAGTGTTAGTTTTCAACCACACATAGCATTTTGCTTTTAGGCCAAAAAGTTCAATTTTGGTCTCATCTGACCAGAGCACCCTCTTCCACGTTTGCTGTGTCCCCCACATGGCTTCTCACAAACTGCAAATGGAACTTCTTATGGCTTTCTTTCAACAGTGGCTTTGTTCTTACCACTCTTTCATAAAGGCCAGATATTGTGGAGTGCACAGCTAATAGTTGTCCTGTGGACAGATTCTCTGAGGTGTGGATCTTTGCAGCTCCTCCAGATTCACCATGGGCCTCTTGGCTGCTTCTCTGATTAATGCTCTCCTTGCCTGGCCTGTCAGTTTAGGTAGACGACCATGTCTTGGTAGGTTTGCAGTTGTGTCATACTCTTTCCATTTTTGGATGAAGGATTGAACAGTGGTTCGTGAGTGGTTTAAAGCTTGGGATATTTTTTTTATAACCTAACCCTGCTTTAAACTTCTCCACAACTTTATCCCTGACCTGTCTGGTTTGTTCCTTGGCCTTCATGATGCTGTTTGTTTACTAAGGTTCTCTACCAAACATCTGAGGGCTTCACAGAACAGCTGTATTTATGCTGAGATTAAGTTACACACAGGTGGACTCTATTTACTAATTAGGTGACTTCTGAAGGCAATTGGTTCCACTAGATTTTAGTTAGGGGTATCAGGGTAAAGGGAGCTGAATACAAATGCACACCACACTTTTCACATATTTATTTGTAAAACATTTTGAAAACCATTTATTATTTTCCTTCCACTTCACAATTATATGCCACTTTGTGTTGGTCTATCACATAAAATCCCCCAAAAATCATTTTCGTTTTTGGATGTAACATGACAAAATGTGTAAAATCTTAAGGGGTATAAATACTTTTTCAAGGCACTGTATATGTACAGTATATATCAATGTGCTCAATCAGCTTGCCAAAAGGGTATAACCTTGTGGAGAAAATCGCGGAAGTGACACCCATAAAGAACACACAGGGGATAGCTGCGTTGACCCTGGACTTTATGAAGTACAGTGGACCAACACCAGCAGATGACATGGCTCCCCATGACACAGGCTGTGGAAACTTCACACTGCAGTGTGTGCCTCTCCATTCTTCCTACATACTCTGGGTCCTTGGTTTCCAAATGAGATGCAAAATTTGCTCTCATCAGAGAAGAGGACTTTTGACCACTGAGCAACAGACCAGGTCTGTTTTTCTTTAGCCCAGGTAAGACGCTTCTGACATGGTTTGTTGTTCAGGAGTGGCTTGACAAGAGGAATACGACATTTGAAGCCCATGTCCAGGATCCGTCTGTGTGTGGTGGCTCTTGATGCACTGACTTCAACCTCAGTCCACTCCTTGTGAAAGTCCCCAACACTTTTGAATGGCCTTTTCCTGACAATCCTCTCCAGGCTGCGGTCATCCCTGCTGCTTGTGCACCTTTTTCTTCCACACTTTTCCCTTCCACATACAGTAACTTTCTATTAATGTGCTTTGATACAGCACTTTGGGAACATCCAACTTCTTTTGCAATTACCTGTTAAAGGCTTTCCCTCCTTATGGAGGGTGTCAATGATGGTTTTCTGCACAAATGTCAGGTCAGCAGTCTTTACCATGATTGTGATTCCTACTGAACCAGACTTGGAGACCATTTAAAGGCTCAGGAACCCTTTGCAGGTGTTATGGCTTAATTAGCTGATTAGAGTGGGACACTTTGAGCCTAGAATATTGCACCTTTTCACAATAATTAAATTTTCTGAGATTGTGGATTTGGGGTTTTCATGAGCTGTAAGCCATAATCATCACAATTATGAGAAATCACGGCTTGAACTTTCTTGCTTTGCATGTAATGAGTCTATCTCATATATTAGTTTCACCTTTTAAGTTGCACTAGTGAAATAAATGAACATTTGCACAATATTCAAATTTTTCGAGTGTCACCTGTATAAAGGTACCAGTAGCTGACCCCACCAAAATGGCAGATTGCTCTCTTAGCCTTCCATTCTTCTGTGATGTAAATATTTAAAGGGTAACTCCACTTTTGTGGGGAAAAAAATAACAAATAAAGAAAAAATAATATAGCGCATATAATTGCCACACTAATCATATTGTAATTGAATGTTATTAAAAATGACCTTTCCTTTTCAATATGCAGCCACTGTAATTTTCTGATAATACATTGCAATATGGCTACCTGGGGTTGTTCTGTACACAGAGTGTATACTGATCACTCCTAGAAACATCATTTCCTGCTTGTGTAATTGGCTCATCAATTTTCCCAGAGTCTGCCTAAGATACAAGTCAGATTTCAGGCATCCCCTCCAACAAAAATGTCATTCCCGTGGGTCAAGTTCGAGGGGTCGGGTAAGTAAAACGGGGGGCTGGGGGGCCGGTCACTGCCAGGTGTTTTTTTCACCTTAATGCATGGGATGCATTAAGGTGAAAAACCACAAACCTTTACAACACCTTTAATGTTCCATTTATATCCTCTTGCTGTAGCATACTAGCCACATCCACCAATCAGCCACACAATATTTTTAGACAACCCCTGTCCTTGCAGAGATAAAGAAGTTAACAACTTCTTCTCTTAATATCCCATTACACAACCCAAGGCCAAATGGTGCCCATCCTGAAAGCTACCTGCAACCGGATAAGGTTTTGGCAGAGCAGAAAAGATAGCTATTAGCTGCAACCTCACTAATATACCACACCACATTGAACTACTAATCATGTTATCAGTCCCTTTCCTGATCTTCTTGCTTAATATGCAGAACTTCTGCTACAGCATGAGGGGTGGTACAGTGTGGTGCAGCGGCAGTAAACAGTCAGAGTCCAGTTGCAGTAACAGAACTGTATTGAAGTTAAAGTTCAACTAGTTACACCTACCCGGCAGAAAGACAACCCGACCACAACCAGTCACACTCACAGAATGTTGCAGCGAGTACAACAGTAGGTCTTGGGTGCACCGACAGCATCTGTCTCGAGGGGTGGAATGCAGTCTGGCCGGTCCGTACCCAAATTGGGAGGATTCCAGGTAGGATGGCTTATCCCTGCTTGTCTGGAACCTCTCCCTGCCTCTATTTACTGTCCCTGTCAGATGGGTGACCCCTCCCTGCGCTACCCACATGTGAAATGCACGCAATGCCTGGGAGCCAGGGTCTTAAATAGACTCTGCCTGACCCAAGATGACCACCAGAGTCACATGGGGCAACAGCATCCAATCTGATAGCGCCCCCAGTGACCCATTAAACCATAGAGGAACCATGTTCCTCTCAATGTTCTCTCCCTGTGCAATGCCACTGCAGTTGAGCGCCACCTGCAGTGGAGAAAGTAGACTGCAACTGCCTACAAGCATATCATATTGAAGAAAATGAAAAGCAGCAATTTAGTTGATGTGAGAGTCTTTTGAGTCCTCTGAACAGCCTTCTTCATGCCTCACCCTGTGTCTGTGTTTGGGAACTAGTTGGTGGCCATAGATCAGTGACTAGACAAAGGTAAGCAAAAACTAAAAAGCAATGTATTTTTATACAGCTTTTTTATAACCTGCTGAAATAAGCACAACTTTCTCTTCCAACAGGGACTGTAAAGTGAAACCTTTGCATTGTACCACCATTGTATGGGCTTCAGAGCAACCATCTGGTCTGCTATATTGATCTCTTCATAGTTGTTGTTTTTGCCATTTTCTTGACCAAGCCTTCTCAGTTTGGAATAGGCTGAGCTTAATAGACTTGCGTGTTTTCAACTGCATTTATGCTGTAACTATGTCATACATCAATGTTCTTATTCAGTACTTCAGTTTATTTATTTCAAGCAATCAAACCACTGCTTTGAGCAGGAAGTTAAAAGCTTGTTAGCAGTAAAACTACCCGTGCCGTTAAATTACTTGTGTTTCCCGCCCTATAGGTTTTTAAAAAATATGCTGCATTAAGTCTGGTGAAGTGGCACTGAAGTTAAATGGCATGTACTTTATACAACCACTGGAAGAAGCTTTTAGGATAAGTCACGCCACAGGTTGGTACATGAGAACTGTGTGAGAGGCTTTTAATTTATGTTTTTAGCTACTGCATAAAGCATGGGTCCTTTTTACTTACAGATATTCAATTAAAAACACATTGCTGTAAATCTTTATTACCCAACATTTCAGGCTTTAAAAATATTAAAACAAGCAGAAGGAATCTCACCATTTGTAAAGAAGGAAAATTGCTTTTTCATCTTCTTTACTTTTATGTTATAATAAATGGACCAATATAACAGAAAGCACGGTGCGAAAAAAAGAAAGGATGTGTAACGGGGTACAGGAGAATGGATTAACATTTTTGGCATAATTATATTATTTTTGAACAGCTCTAGAAATATTCTATGGACTTTCACTGATGTAGCTTTTTGCATAGATCAGACGTCTTATGACCAATAAGGAGTTTAAAAGCAAGGATTAGGCGGTAGCTAACAGGAAACAAGTGGTTCTGTGGGCTAAAAAGGACTTATCGAGCACTTTTTTTCCTCATATGTCAAGGACTATTTCCAACACAAAGGGGTTGATTTATTAAAGGCAAATCCACTTTGCACTGCAAGTGCACTTGGAAGTGCAGTCGCTGTAGATCTGAGGGGGACATGCAAGGAAAATAAAAAACAGCACTTTTACTTGTACATGATTGGATGATAAAAACAGCAGAGCTTCCCCTAATTTCAGATCTTCACCCTCAGATCTAAAGCGACTGCACTTCCAAGTGTACTTGCAGTGCACTTGTAGTGCAAAGTGGATTTGCCTTTAGTAAATAAACCCCAATATCTTACCAAAGTTCAGGGAACATGAGTGAGAGCCAGTGCAAGTGAAAGAGCACTGGGGGTTATTTACGAAAGGCAAATCCACTTTGCACTACAAGTGCAAACTACAAGTGCAAAGTGCACTTGAAATTGCACTGAAAGTGCACTTGGAAGTGCAGTAGCTGTAGATCTGAGGGAGACATGCAAGGAAAATAAAAAACAGCATTTTAGCTTGCACATGATTGGATGATAAAATCAGCAGAGCTTCCCCTCATTTCATATCTACCCCTCAGATTTGCAGCGACTGCACTTCCAAGTGCACTTTCAGTGCAATTTCAAGTGCACTTTGCACTTGTAGTTTGCACTTGTAGTGCAAAGTGGATTTGCCTTTAGTAAATAACCCCCACTGTGCGAGAAGGCAGCAAACCTGTGCGGGAAGTAGAATTTACCTACAATTAAATGGGCTATGTCTGTCTACTGAAAAGACAGTTGAAAATAGAAAAATACGCTGGACCTATTCGGGTATCTTACTGGTATTGTTAGCCTAAGGTACTGATGTTAAAGAGGAACTGCAGTCTGCTCACATAATTTGTAATAAAAACATCTTTGCCATTCTGAAGCTTCCCTCCAACCACTTTGCATATTATGCTGCAGAAATCTCCTTCCACCGAATCTGGCTTCAAACATTTTAGCTGAAGCTGCTGCCTGTTCACTTCCTGGATTTACACAAACACACAGAGGCACACCTCCAGCTCTGCAGCCCTGCAGCTCTCATTGGCCCTCTAATGACTCACCCCCCTCCCTTCCTGGCAAACTCTCACGAGAGTGAGAGAGAGAGGGCTGTGCATGATGTCATAAGCCTAGGCTTTTTACCAGACAAGAAACAGGAAGTGGGCTGTATAAGGTATTTACTTGCAGAAAAAAAAATGTTTTACTATCCAAAGTTAAAACAACAAGTGCATAAGATTTAATAAATGGAAAGTTGAAAAAATGACTAAAGGTCCGCTTAAATTTAATGGTCTGGTTCTTGGGCAGGCAGCTTCTACACCTCAAAGGGTCTCCTTGGCTTATAGTGTAATATCCCAAAAATGTAAATTGAAGCTCCACATCTCTGGGAAAAGGTCTAGATACAACATTATTTCAATTGAAGTCAGGTTGACAACCCAAAGACTATCCAAACTTTCCAAAAATGCGCCCTTCATAGTACATAGTTACATAGTTAGTCAGGTTGAAAAAAGACACAAGTCCATCCAGTTCAACCTTAAAAACAATAAATAAAATAAAAAATATTGTACAATCCAATATACCCAATTGTATACCCTCAGTTGATACAGAGGAAGGCAAAAAACCCCAGCAGAGCATGCTCCAATTTGCTACAGCAGGGGAAAAAATTCCTTCCTGATCCCCCAAGAGGCAATCGGATTTTCCCTGGATCAACTTTACCTATAAATGTTAGTACCCAGTTATATTATGTACATTTAGGAAAGTATCCAGGCCTTTCTTAAAGCAATCTACTGAGCTGGCCAGAACCACCTCTGTCGGGAGTCTATTCCACATTTTCACAGCTCTTACTGTGAAGAAACCTTTGCGTATTTGGAGATGAAATCTCTTTTCTTCTAGACGTAAAGAGTGCCCCCGTGTCCTCTGGGTTGACCGTAAAGAGAATAACTCAACACCAAGATCACTATATGGACCCCTTATATATTTGAACATGTTGATCATATCCCCCCTTATTCTCCTCTTCTCAAGAGTGAATAAATTCAGTTCCTCTAATCTTTCCTCATAGCTGAGCTCCTCCATGCCTCTTATCAGTTTGGTTGCCCTTCTCTGCACTCTCTCCAGTTCCCCGATATCCTTTTTGAGAACTGGTGCCCAAAACTGAACTGCATATTCCAGATGAGGTCTTACTAATGATTTGTAGAGGGGCAAAATTATATCTCTCTCTAGAGTCCATACCTCTCTTAATACAAGAAAGGACTTTGCTCGCTTTGGAAACCGCAGCTTGGCATTGCATGCTATTATTGAGCTTATGATCTACCAAAACCCCCAGATCCTTCTCCACCACGGATTCCCCCAGTTGTACTCCCCCTAGTATGTATGATGCATGCATATTCTTAGCCCCCAAGTGCATAACTTTACATTTGTCAACATTAAACCTCATCTGCCACATAGTCGCCCAATCAGACAGAGCATTGAGGTCGGCTTGTAAATTGGAGACATCCTGTAAGGACGTTATTCCACTGCATAGCTTGGTGTCATCTGCAAAGACAGAAATGTTACCTATGATCCCAGTCCCTATATCATTTATAAAGATATTAAAAAGTAAGGGTCCCAGCACTGAACCTTGGGGTACACCACTGACAGTTTTCTATCCATTTACAAACTGATATTTCCAAGCCTGTAGACTTTACCTTACACATGAGCCGTGTGTGGGGAACTGTGTCGAACGCTTTTGCAAAATCCAAGTATACCACATCCACAGCCACCCCTCTGTCCAAGGTTTTACTTACCTCTTCATAAAAAGAAATCAGGTTTGTCTGACAACTTCTGTCTTTCATGAATCCATGCTGTCTGTTGCTTAAAATGTTTTTTTTCCAGTAAGAACTCGTCTATGTGGTCTTTTATTACACGCTCCAGTATCCTCCCGACTATAGAAGTTAAACTAACAGGTCTATAGTTACTTAGTAACGACTTTGATCCCTTTTTAAATATAGGCACCACATTCGCCCTGCGCCAATCCAGTGGCACTGTTCCCATCATTAATGAGTCCCTAAAAATTAGATACAATGGCTTTGAAACTACAGAACTCAATTTTTTTAGGATCCGTGGATGGATGCCATCAGGTCCAGGTGCTTTATCCACCTTTATTCTGTCTAAATAATTCTGGACCATATCACTTTTGAGCCATTGTGGATCATTCGGGGCTGTGTCACTACCACCCCCATTATGAACATGAGCTCCCCCATGCTCCTTTATATACACAGAGCTGAAAAAAGTATTTAATAAATTTGCCTTCTCTTTGTCCCCAGTCACCCACTCTAGATTATTTTGTAAAGGGCCTACATGCTCAGACCTGGCCTTTTTACTATTAATATATTTGAAGAATTTGTGGGGGTTTGTCCTACTATCTTTTGCAATCTGTCGTTCGTTTTGAATTTTTGCACCATTGACCCTTCATTAAGGCTTGAAGCAAGACCTATGCTTGTAATCATACTGGAAGAAGTACCATTAAGAGTCCAGTTCATTTCTAGTCCATTAACATTGTTTTCAATATAATAGCCTGAAAAAGGGGACATTTTGGACCCCTGAAACATGTTGACTACTCTTTGGATTGTGTTTTCTTGTTTCTCGTTTCCATCCCCTTAATCTTTACATACTCATTCAAGCTGTATGTGTCAGGAAATATCAATTCTTGTGCCTATGATCTGTGTATTTATGCTTTCTTGTCTCTATGCTATATCCTCAGTCCATATTTTTTTTTTTTTTTACTTTTCCCTGTTTACTCTTCCAGCCTCTGCTCTTCTTTGTCTCTGCTCTATCCCCACTTTTGTCTTGTTCTAGGCAGGAGTTAGCAACCAGTAGATCGCGGCCAGTTGACTGGTAGATCTCGGTCTGGGTTTGCTGACTCGCCATTCCAGAGCATTAAACAAAGTGCAATCCAGAGGGACTTCTTGTAAAGTTGGAGCTGTAGTAGGGAGCAAGAGCCATGTAAGCCAATGTCTGTGCTGGCTCCTGTCCCATACGGAGCTATACCAACTGCATTTCATCTCTTATCCTGGCTAGTGGTCTCCAGAGTGGTGCCAGCACCAGGAAAGAAAAGATCTTCAGGTCAGTGTGAAGCAATACACTGGGCATAATAGTATAGGGCTGCTTCACACTGATGTGCTGCGATTTACCCACACAGCGGCTGCAGTGCAGTGTACAGTACCTGACCGCGAGATTGTGTTTCCAGCGCGATAGCGTCGCGCTGGTTCTCGGCGACAGGGTACTGTGAATGTCGCGCTGGCTCGCTCATCGGGAAAGGAAAACTTTGTCTTCCTTCCGCGATGAGTGACAGGCAGCGCTGACAGCTGTCTGGTATGAATCCTGAGGCGGGAACACCGCGCCAAATTTTCAATGAAAAAACCGGCGTGGGTTCCCCCCTCGGAGGCATACCAGGCCCTTGGGTCTGGCATGGATTGTAAGGGGAACCCCCTATGCCGAAAAATCGGCGTGGGGGTCCCCCCCAAATCCACACCAGACCCTTATCCGAGCACGCAGCCCGGCCGGCCAGGAAAGGGGGTGGGGACGAGCGAGCGGCCCCCCCCCCCCTCCTGAGCCGTACCAGGCCGCATGCCCTCAACATGGGGGGGTGGGTGCCTTGGGGGAGGGGGGCGCCCTGCGGCCCCCCCACCCCAAAGCACCTTGTCCCCATGTTGATGAGGACAAGGGCCTCTTCCCGACAACCCTGGCCGTTGGTTGTCGGGGTCTGCGGGCGGGGGGCTTATCGGAATCCGGGAGCCCCCCTTAATAAGGGGGCCCCCAGATGCCGGCCCCCCACCCTGTGTGAATGAGTTTGGGGTACATGGTACCCCTACCCATTCACCTAGGGGAAAGTGTCAATAGAAAAAAAAACACACTACACAGGTTTTAAGAGTCATTTATTAGGCAGCTCCGGGGGTCTTCTTCCGACTTCGGGGGGTCTCCTTCCGACTTCTCCCGGTGTTCGGCCTCTTCTCCCGGGCCCCGCCGCTATCTTCTTCCAGCTCTATTGCCAGCGAGGGGCCCGGTCTGCTGCCGCTGTCTCGCCGCCGCTGTCCCGGTGTTCGGCCTCTTCTCCCGGGCCCCGTCGCTATCTTCTTCCAGCTCTATTGCTAGCGAGGAGCCCGGTCTGCTGCCGCCGTCTCTCCGCCGCTGTCTTGTCGCCGCTGTCTCTCCGCCGCTGTCTCTCCGCTTCTTCTCTTCTTTTCTTCTTCCCCGATGTTGACACGACGCTGTCTCCGGCTCGAATGCTGTGTGCGAGCTGCGGAGCCATTTATATAGGCGGTAACCCCACCCCCTTACGACGTCATGGTCCCAGCATGCGCAGGGACTCTGGCGTCATAAGGGGGCGTGGCCCCAGAGTCCCTGCGCATGCTGGGACCATGACGTCGTAAGGGGGTGGGGTTACCGCCTATATAAATGGCTCCGCAGCTCGCACACAGCATTCGAGCCGGAGACAGCGTCGTGTCAACATCGGGGAAGAAGAAAAGAAGAGAAGAAGCGGAGAGACAGCGGCGGAGAGACAGCGGCGACAAGACAGCGGCGGAGAGACGGCGGCAGCAGACCGGGCTCCTCGCTAGCAATAGAGCTGGAAGAAGATAGCGACGGGGCCCGGGAGAAGAGGCCGAACACCGGGAGAAGAGGCCGAACACCGGGACAGCGGCGGCGAGACAGCGGCAGCAGACCGGGCCCCTCGCTGGCAATAGAGCTGGAAGAAGATAGCGGCGGGGCCCGGGAGAAGAGGCCGAACACCGGGAGAAGTCGGAAGGAGACCCCCCGAAGTCGGAAGAAGACCCCCGGAGCTGCCTAATAAATGACTCTTAAAACCTGTGTAGTGTGTTTTTTTTTCTATTGACACTTTCCCCTAGGTGAATGGGTAGGGGTACCATGTACCCCAAACTCATTCACACAGGGTGGGGGGCCGGCATCTGGGGGCCCCCTTATTAAGGGGGGCTCCCGGATTCCGATAAGCCCCCCGCCCGCAGACCCCGACAACCAACGGCCAGGGTTGTCGGGAAGAGGCCCTTGTCCTCATCAACATGGGGACAAGGTGCTTTGGGGTGGGGGGGCCGCAGGGCGCCCCCCTCCCCCAAGGCACCCACCCCCCCATGTTGAGGGCATGCGGCCTGGTACGGCTCAGGAGGGGGGGGGCCGCTCGCTCGTCCCCACCCCCTTTCCTGGCCGGCCGGGCTGCGTGCTCGGATAAGGGTCTGGTGTGGATTTGGGGGGGACCCCCACGCCGATTTTTTGGCATAGGGGGTTCCCCTTACAATCCATGCCAGACCCAAGGGCCTGGTATGCCTCCGAGGGGGGAACCCACGCCGGTTTTTTCATTGAAAATTTGGCGCGGTGTTCCCGCCTCAGGATTCATACCAGACAGCTGTCAGCGCTGCCTGTCACTCATCGCGGAAGGAAGACAAAGTTTTCCTTTCCCGATGAGCGAGCCATCTCGGCGCTGGCTCCTGCGACGGGGCTCGTAGGTGTCAAATCTCGCCGAGAAGTGCGGCGAGATTGACACAATATCGCGGTCACCTACTGTACCTGCAGCTTTCCAGTGAGTTTGCTGTACCTAGACCTCTATTATATCCTACAGGTGTGGTGCACTTTCTGAAAGCGCACCAAAACTCCTGAATGCAGGAGTTTTGGTGCGCTTTCAGAAAGTGCACCACACCTGCAGGATATAATAGAAGTCTAAGGCAAAACACAGCTAACCCAGGAAGGTCGCAGATGCACTGCGCTGCAGGTGAGTGAGAGCCAGTGCAAGGGTGGTAAAACCTCATAGTTAAGACGTGTTTTTACCACCCTTGCCCCAACCGCACACCCTTTACCTGCAGTGGCCAGGGGTATACACATGTCACAGCCGCAGCAAAAGTTATACACCCTTTCATGGTTGGTGGGTATAGCACCTGCCATGCACCTGCCATGCATGACCCATTCAAGTGAATGAGGCCACTCTGCAAATGCACTGCAACCCTGTGCTGTACAGCCACTCTACAAGCACCCTGCAACTGCATGCTTCTGTGGGGTCCAAGGGATTTAAAGCAGGTGGTGAGAAAACAACACAACACTGCCTGTTTTAACCCCACAGAAGTATGCAGTTGCAGGGCGCTTGTAGAGTGGCCTCCTCTACTTGAATGGGTCATGTTTGGCAGACGGTAGCACCCACCAAACGCAACTGGGAATAATCCCTATTGCAACATGTGCCCACTTTTGGCTGCTGCCTCAGCAGCTAAAGGGGGTAGGGACTGGGGGTGGTAAATCTGTAAATTAATCACAGGGTTTTACCCCCCCAACTTTATGTGTAAATGAGCCCTAAGGATGCCACTGCCAAATGCAACTAAAGGCTCATTCACAAATGCAGCAGGCACTGCTGCTCCTCTGAAAAGCAATCCGATTGTGTTTCACAGGTGGTGAGGAGGTTATACTGTACGTTGCCTCCTCACCAACTGATTTAAACCCGTGATTGCTCCGCAATGCATGCCATTGTGACACTTTAGTATGACAATTAGAGGTTTAAATCTGGTGTGAAGAGGCAACTATGCCTGGTGATCTTTGACTTCTCCCATGTAGTTCAGGCAGATCTCCACCTCTTTAAGGTTGCCTACCCCTGTTCTAGAGGATATTAAAGTGTACTATGTTTCTAAACACCGGAGAAGTGGCACAACCTTTAAAAGTTCCAGTCTAGTGTAGAATTGTTCTCATGTATTTATTCTGGTTATTCTCTATGTTTGGCTTCAGCCTGCAAGCTCGGTACCCGTTAAGACTTACGGAGGTTCCTTCTTGGCTCCCCTGTCTCCTTTCCATGTTACTTTTCTCCTTTGCCCTGCTCATCTGACTCCTATGTCTTCTGTCTTATATCTTTGGAACACATGCAATTCTTCCATGTTCCGCTGCCTCGTGATTGTCAGTGTCTGTTTTTCTGTTCTGCCTCATACACTTTCTGGTTCTGGTAGAGTTGCTAGCTAGGTGTTTGGGCAATTTATCCATTCTATCTAAGTGGACCTTCCAATATCCTTACAAATCTACAGAATAAACTCCTGAGGTCACAATAAACGGGAACGTTATCAGTTTTTGAAAAAGCTCTACATTCAATCACTAAAAGCAGACCTTGAATTCCAAGCATATTAGTGTACTGCACACTTTAAGCTGAGATGATGTTACCAGTTTGCTCAAGGCAGAAGGAAGCATTTCCTCAGTCTGCTTTCCTGTAGTCCTCTTTCAGAATAAAACATTGAAATCTGATAGAACTTCTTCCCCATTTTTCAGCACTTTTTTCCCGTGTTTGAATGTATTCTTTCAGTTTATATTTTTTTATTTGGTTTATTCATTTAAAAAAATGATTTTGTTCATAAAATAATTTTGCCATATTCTGAAACAAACTCAGTGGAGTTGATTTACTAACAGCAAATAGACTGTGCAAATTAAGTTGCTCTAGACCAGGAGTCTCCAAACTTTCTAAACAAAGGGCCAGTTTACTGTCCTTCAGGCTTCAGTGGGGCCGGACTGTAGCCAGTGGGAGTAGAAACATCCCCAGCGTCACTGTGAGTAAATTATGTTCCATTATTGATTTTAGAGAGAAGAAAAGAACCCCATTATTGGTGTCAGTTGGAGGGATAGTGCCCCATTGGTGGTGTCAATGGGGGGAATGGTGCCTCATCACTGGTGTCAGTTGGAAGAATAAAGCCCAATTGATGGTGTCAGTGGGAAGAAAGGTGCCCCGTCGTTGGTGTCAGTTGGAGAAATAGCGCCTCATCGAAGGTGTCAGTGAGAGAAATAGTGCGCAATCATTGGTGTCAGTGAGAGGACTGGTGCCCCATCATTGGTGTCCGTTGGAGGAATAGTGCACCAAGGGTCAGATAAAGGCAAGCAAAGGGCCACATCCAACCCCCAGGCCACAGTTTGGAGACCACTGCTCTAGAGCTTAGTAAATCAGGGAAAGCTCTACTGAAATCCATCATCCAATCATGTGCAAGCAAAAATGCTTTTTTATTTTTATTGTCCTTGCATGTGATATTCTTTGTAAAAAGCAATTTTATCTCATTTACTAAGTTGTGGAGCAACTGCACTTGCAAAGTGCGCAGTCTGTTTGCCTTTAGTAAACATATTTATGAAAGGCAAATTCATTTTGCACTACAAGTGCAAACTACAAGTGCAAAGTGCACTTGAAATTGCACTGAAAGTGCACTTGAAAGTGCAGTCGCTGTAATTCTGAGGGGTAGTTCTGAAATGAGGGAAAGCTCTGCTGATTTTAAAATCCAATCATGTGCAAGCTAAAATGCTGTCTTTATTTTCCTTGCATGTCCCCCTTGGATCTAAAGCGACTGCACTTCCAAGTGCACTTTCAGTGCAATTTTAAGTACACTTTGCAGTTGTAGTTTGCACTTGTAGTGCAAAGTGGATTTGCCTTTCGTAAATAACCCCCAATGTCTCTATATACAGAAAAATTTGTAGAATAGAATTATAAGAGGAGACTGTGAAGTTAAAATTAAATTATATAAAAACATTCCCACTCTGTCCTAAAAAGTGTAAAGATGCTTTTGCCTCGTTGGAGATGTGCCTCCTCCTCCTGCTCCTCTCTTCTATCAGGCACCCAAGTAGAGTCAGTGACCTCATCATCTCCTCCCTCCTCGTCACTGGAGCAAACTTGGCAGTATGCTGCAGCTGGGGGAACATGACTGCCGGTCCTTCTTGGGCATCCCCCTCTCTCTAGGCTCACGTTACACCCTTCCTCAACCTGGGTACCATCATCAAAGCCTTCATATCGCTGCAGATCCTCCTGCAGCATGTACCCGACACTGTAGTCGAATAGTTCGGGGGACTCCTCCGTGCATGATGGTGAGGCTAGGGAAGGAGTGACTGTTGACATGGAGCCGATGGAATAGGCCGCTTTGGCAGCTGCATTGGCAGGCAAACTACTCTGAGCCTGGGTGACAGAGGATGAGGAGGATGAGGACGGCTTTGTTATCCATTCCACCAACTCCTCTGCATGTTGTGGGTCAATAACACGGTCAGCTGCAGAAAAAAAGGACAAGTGTGCCCCACAGCCATGTGCTGAGAATGCACCGTGTCCACGACCAGCACTGTTGACTGTAGACACAGAGCCTGCTTGCCCTCTTTTAGTGAGCCTGTGATGTGCCTCTCCTTGGTAGCCTTCCGGACATGCTGTAAATTTTGTTTAGCAAAACCACACTACACTGTATTGTGTACTGTGTACACCACCAGAAAAGTAGTAGCAACTGCACTATGGGTGCACGGTACTGTGTACACCACCAGAAGTGTAATAACAACTATGGGTGCACTGTAGTTTGTACTGTGTACACCACCAGAAAAGTAGTAGCAACTGCACTATGGGTGCACTGTATTGTGTACAACACCAGAAGTGTAATAACAACTATGGGTGCACTGTATTGTGTATTGTGTACACCACCAGAAAAGTAGTAGCAACTGCACTATGGGTACATGGTACTGTGTACACCAACAGAAGTGGAATAACAACTATGGGTGCACTGTATTGTGTACTGTGTACACCACCAGAAAAGTAGTAGCAACTGCAATATGGGTGCATGGTACTGTGCATACCACCAGAAGTCTAATAGCAACTATGGGTAAAAATAAAATAAGGTATGAAATAAAATTGTGACCTGTCCACACCAGTAAATGCATTGACATGTCTCCATCCCAATAATTTGAGACAAAAAAAGAGAGAGGGGACAGTAGTGGGACTTTACTTGAGACATGTCAATGAGTATAAAGACTAATTATTCAGGATCAATGGGAGTTGACCTGAAACCAGTATTATGTCTATAGTTGGTAAAATGTTGTGATTTCAATAAGTATACATAAAGCCTGGGATACCATAATCTCCAAAAATTTACGAGGTATAAATGGTACAAAATATTTTAATAAAGTTAGCATAAAACATACTTCATAGGATACATTATACAGCATAGTTTGACCTATACAGGCAGTAAGGCAGTAGACATAATTCATGTAATCAAGGCAGTTACAGAAAAAGGAGATATTGTTATTCTTAATTAGTAAAACAATATGTTCATCCTTAAGTTGTTAACTCTACGCGTTTCTTGGCTTTCTACCAATCATCAGGAGTCAGATGCAAATTAACTAAAAAAATTAAACCAATAAAAACCATCTATTAGTATATAGTCAGGTTTGGATAGGTAGAGAGTGAGTACAGAAGAAACATATGTTTCAAATATACTCACGGTCACGGAAGACACCCGCCTTCCATGACCTGATTAACCCACCTTCATTTATCCATATTCATATCCCATTCTCTTTTCATATTTTTTTCTTTATACTAGTTATAATCATTGAATTCTAGATGCATATTGATTAAATTCAGTGCAAAAAATCCCTACCCCTGTTGCATATTGATTTAATTCAGTGCAAACATCCCCCTTTTACTGTTGCATATTGATTAAATTCAGTGCAATAATCCTTTTCCCTGGTGGATATTGATTAAATTCAGTGCATTCCTTTCTATTTCTATTCTTTATATTATCAATATCAACATATCAATTTTTTCTGTCCTATCTGCATTATTTTGTTGCTGGGAGGTGCTGCTGGTGTCCTTCTTTGCCTCACTTCTGGGGCTGCGATGCGCCCAGTGCGCGACCTGTGACCCATCCTACGTCATGATGGGGGCGGGCCGCTACCTTGGCGCATCGACGTCATGTTTCCACGTCCCGCAGTGACACTGCACTGCAGGAGTCAGTAGGCAATTTCCACACAGGCTTTGGCGGCATGGGGGCGGGAGGTCACCGTGATCAATGCATTGCGGAGGTAGCTCTCCCTCCCCCTTCTCTAAGCCGTCATCACGCCCCCACATGGCGCTGGCATGAGCACGCCCCCAGCCTGGGGTATATAGTGGCTGCCTTGGACCGTCCCACTCCAGGCATTGCCATGGCTGGGGAAGGACCTATCCGCACCGCTCTTGCATCATCTAGGTAATCACATCCATTTTTCACACTTTTTTTTACCACTTTGCTATTCTGATTGTTTGTTTTTCAAGCTCACACACTCCCCATTTTTCACACTCATTTCTCCTTTACATCACCCATGACACATTACACTCCCACTGGCCTTTTAGTAATTCACACATAAACTCTCACTTATCCATAACTTCAACATGCAGTCTTCACTGTAACATCTATCCCCCACACATAAACACACCCCTATTCCTACCCCTTCTTCCTCTCACTTCAACACAATTTCTCTCCTTTTTACAGCCCATCCTGTGCTTAGGGGTTGCACCTTTCCCGCCTGCCGATGCTCATATTGGGGTACTACGACTCCTTGGCAGCTGTGGTCCGTGGGTCGGGGGGCATGTGCTCTGTCTCAGCCCCGGGTGAGACTTTGATGATCCAGACCACTTATCTATCCCAGCCCATTGGTTGTCATTGACCGATGAAATGTATGTAAGTATATTTGAAACATATGTTTCTTCTGTACTCACTCTCTACCTATCCATAACTGACTATATACTAATAGATGGTTTTTATTGTTTTAATTTTTTAGTTAATTTGCATCTGACTCCTGATGATTGGTAGAAAGCCAAGAAACGCGTAGAGTTAACAACTTAAGGATGCACATATTGTTTTACTAATTAAGAATAACAATATCTCCTTTTTCTGTAACTGCCTTGATTACATGAATTATGTCTACTGCCTTACTGCCTGTATAGGTCAAACGATGCTGTATAATGTATCCTATGAAGTATGTTTTATGCTAACTTTATTAAAATATTTTGTACCATTTATACCTCGTAAATTTTTGGAGATTATGGTATCCCAGGCTTTATGTATACTTATTGAAATCACAACATTTTACCAACTATAGACATAATACTGGTTTTAGGTCAACTCCCATTGATCCTGAATAATTAGTCTTTATACTCATTGACATGTCTCAAGTAAAGTCCCACTACTGTCCCCTCTCTCTTTTTTTGTCTCAAATTATTGGGATGGAGACATGTCAATGCATTTACTGGTGTGGACAGGTCACAATTTTATTTCATACCTAAGTATTGGGTGGAAGACACCCGCTTCCGTGACCTGATTAACCCACCTTCATTTATCCATATTCATATCCCATTCTCTTTTCATATTTTTTTCTTTATACTAGTTATAATCCTTGAATTCTAGATGCATATTGATTAAATTCAGTGCAAAAAATCCCTACCCCTGTTGCATATTGATTTAATTCAGTGCTAATATCCCCCTTTTACTGTTGCATATTGATTAAATTCAGTGCATTCCTTTCTATTTCTATTCTTCATATTATCAACATATCAATTTTTTCTGTCCTATCTGCATTATTTTGTTGCTGGGAGGTGCTGCTGGTGTCCTTCTTTGTCTCACTTCCGGGGCTGAGATGCGCCCAGTGTGCGACCTGTGACCTATCCTACGTCATGATGGGGGCGGGCCGCTACCTTGGCGCATCGGCGTCATGTTTCCACGTCCCGCAGTGACACTGCACTGCGGGAGTCAGTAGGCAATTAGTAGGCTTTGGCGGCATGGGGGCGGGAGGTCACTGCGATCAATGCATCGCGGAGATAGCTCTCCCTCCCCCTTCTCTAAGCCATCATCACGCCCCCACATGGTGCTGGCGTGAGCATGCCCCCAGCCTGGGGTATATAGAGGCTGCCTTGGACCGTCCCACTCCAGGCATTGCCATGGCTGGGGAAGGACCTTTCCGCACCGCACTTGCATCATCTAGGTAATCACATCCATTTCTCACACATTTTTACCACTTTGCCATTCTGATTGTTTGTTTTTCAAGCTCACACACTCCCCGTTTTTCACACTCATTTCTCCTTTACATCACCCATGACCCATTACACTCCCACTGGTCTTTTAGTAATTCACACATAAACTCTCACTTATCGCTTCAACATGCAGTCTTCACTGTAACATCTATCCCCCACACATACACACCCCTATCCCTACCCCCTCTTCCTCTCACTTCAACACAATTTCTCTCCTTTTTACAGCCCATCCTGTGCTTAGCGGCCGGGTTGCACTTTTCCCGCCTGGCGGTGCTCATATTGGGGTACTATGGCTCCTTGGCGGCTGTGGCCCGTGGGTCGGGGGGCATGTGCCCTGTCTCAGCCCCGGGTGAGACTTTGATGATCCAGACCACTTATCTATCCCAGCCCATTGGTTGTCATTGACCGATGAAATGTATGTAAGTATATTTGAAACATATGTTTCTTCTGTACTCACTCTCTACCTATCCATAACTGACTATATACTAATAGATAGTTTTTATTGTTTTAATTTTTTAGTTAGAAAGCCAAGAAACGCGTAGAGTTAACAACTTAAGGATGCACATATTGTTTTACTAATTAAGAATAACAATATCTCCTTTTTCTGCCTTGATTACATTAATTATGTCTACTGCCTTACTGCCTGTATAGGTCAAACTATGCTGTATAATGTATCCTATGAAGTATGTTTTATGCTAACTTTATTAAAATATTTTGTACCATTTATACCTCGTAAATTTTTGGAGATTATGGTATCCCAGGCTTTATGTATACTTATTGAAATCACAACATTTTACCAACTATAGACATAATACTGGTTTCAGGTCAACTCCCATTGATCCTGAATAATTAGTCTTTATACTCATTGACATGTCTCAAGTAAAGTCCCACTACTGTCCCCTCTCTCTTTTTTTGTCTCAAAATAAAATAAGGCGCTAAAAAAATAATATGAAAATATAAATCCAAAAAGAGTGATGGTGAACAAACTCTCTAAAAATAAAAATAAAATATAAAAATTGAGGCAACTAGCACGCCAAAAATGACTAAGGGTGATAGGCCAACTACCTTTAACACAACAAACACATAAGTGAAAATAAATTGTTGATGAAAGTAATGGTGAAAACCAGTCTCACATAAAAAACTAAAGCAGATATCACAAATAATTGTTCCAATAAATATCACAAAAAATTATTTCAATTAATTGTAAATAAAAAATGAAGAACAGTGAGAAATCTTATAGACCAAACACTGGAAAGAGAGGAAAACACAAAAATCCCAATTATAAATAGTGCAAAAAAGTCCCAATTTCAAATAGTGCCAGGGAAATTCCAAACTGAAAAAAGTCCATATACAATGTGAAAGTGATGCTCCAAAAGGAAACGTGGTGAAAGACAAGTCCAGCATCCAAGGTAGTTCACACCCAAGTGAGAATTGAGGCTCCTTACCAACTATAGATGACCACCATATAAGTAGTCTCACCAGGCATTTGGGAAATTCAGGTCTCCCACTAACCTATACCGACATCCACAGTTGATGCTGAGATCGTGTTACTCAGAAAACAAAAATAAAGGATGCTCCCATAGTGTAATAATTCAAACAACGTAATTTAATAAGCTGAATAAATTACACTTACAAGAAGTTTCATCCTTTAAAAGCATAACAGCAGTGGTATATCAAGGATGAAATTGCGGCGTCTCCACAAGCTTCCTCCCGCTTACTGTGTGTGTCCCATCAATCGCCTAGAAAAACGTAATGACGTCACTGTCACAGACTCCACCCTATGCGTTTTGTCACGATAGGACGTTGTCTGGGGATTGGCCAAGAAGTCTAATAGCAACTATGGGTGCACTGTATTGTGCACTGTGTACACCACCAGAAAAGTAGTAGCAACTGCACTATGGGTGCACCGTACTGTGCACACCACCAGAAGTCTATTAGCAACTATGGGTGCACTGTATTGTGTACTGTGTACACCACCAGAAAAGTACTAGCAACTGCACGATGGGTGCACAGTACTATGTACACCACCAGTAGTGTAATAGCAACTATGGGTGCACTGTATTGTGTACTGTGTACACCATTAGAAAAGTAGTAGCAACTGCACTATGGGTGCACGGTACTGTGTACACCACAAGAAGTGTAATAACAACTATGGGTGCACTGTGTTGTGTACTGTGTACACCACCAGAAAAGTAGTAGCAACTGCACTATGGGTGGATGGTACTGTGCACACCAACAGAAGTGTAATAACAACTATGGGTGCACTGTATTGTGTATTGTGTACACCACCAGAAAAGTAGTAGCAACTGCACTATGGGTGCATGGTACTGTGTACACCACCAGAAGTCTAACAGCAACCATGAGTGCACTGTATTGTGTACTGTGTACACCACCAGAAAAGTAGTAGCAACTGCACTATGGGTGCATGGTACTGTGTACACCACCAGAAGTGTAATAACAACTATAGGTACACTGTATTGTGTACTGTGTACACCACCAGAAAAGTAGTAGCAACTGCACTATGGGTGCACGGTACTGTGTACACCAACAGAAGTTAAATAACAACTATGGGTGCACTGTATTGTGTATTGTGTACACCACCAGAAAAGTAGTAGCACCAGGAATGGCCTGCAGTCAGATATAGGCTACACCGGATGCAGTGTGTGTGTATATATATATATATATATATATATATACATATATTATTATTTATTATTATACAGGATTTATATAGCGCCGACAGTTTACGCAGCGCTTTACAACATTAGGGCAGACAGTACAAGTACAATACAATTCAATACAGGAGGAATCAGAGGGCCCTGCTAGTTAGAGCTTACAATGTAGGAGGGAGGGTCAAGTTATACAAAAGGGTAATAGCTGTGGGGGATGAGCTAATGTAGAAAATAGTGCAGTTATTAGATGGAGGCAGGATATTCTTCTCTGAAGAGGAAAGTTTTCAGGGATCGCCTAAAGGTGGATAAGTTTGGAGACAGTCTGACGGATTGGGGTAGGGAATTCCAGAGGATTGGCGAGGCTCAGGAGAAGTCCTGGAGGCAGATATGGGATGAGGTGATGAGGGAGCTAGAGAGCAGGAGGTCTTGGGAGGAACGGAGATGGCGATTAGGTTGGTATTTTGAGACTAGGTTAGAGATGTAGCTGGGGCAGAGTTGTGGATGGCTTTGTAACTTATTGTTGGTATTTTGAATTTAATTTGTTGGGTGAGTGGTAGCCAATGGAGGGATTGGCAGAGAGGGGTAGCAGACACTGAGTGGTTTGTAAGGTGGATGAGTCTGGTGGCAGCATTCATGATGGACTGAAGGGGGGATAGTCTATTTAAAGGTAAGCCAATGAGGAGGGAGTTGCAGTAGTCAAGGCGAGAAATAACCACGGAGTGAATCAGGAGCTTTGTGGTTTCATTGGTTAGAAAGGGACGTAGTTTAGAGATGTTGCAGAGGTTGAGGCGGCAAGCTTTGGAAAGTGATTGGATGTGGGGCCGAAAGAAGAGTTCAGAGTCCAGGATAACACCTAGCACCCTGACTTGTGGGGACGGGTGGATGGTTTTGCCATTGCTCTTGACAGAGAAGTCAGGGGAAGAGGCACGTGGGGGAAGAAATATTATAAGCTCGGTTTTGGACAAGTTGAGTTTGAAGAAGTGGTGCGACATCCATACAGATATGTCGGTTAGTAAGTTAGTGATGCGTGAGGAGACTGATGGAGTGAGTTGAGGGGTGGAGAGATAGATTTGTGTGTCGTCAGCATAGAAATGATATTGAAAGCCGTGAGATGCTATCAGCTGACCCAGGGAAGAGGTGTAGATTGAAAATAAAAGAGGTCCAAGAACAGAACCTTGGGGGACCCCGACAGAGAAGGGAAGAGAAGTAGAGGAAGTAGAATTGTAAGTGATACTGAAGGTGCGTTGGGATAGGTAGGATGAGAACCACTGAAGAGCACAGTCACGGAGACCGAGGGAGTAAAGTTTTTTGAGGAGAAGGGGGTGGTCAACCGTGTCAAAGGCTGCTGAAAGATCCAGAAGTAGGAGTACAGAATATTGTCCGTTGGTTTTTGCAGGTAGTAGGTCATTTGTAAGTTTTAAAAGAGCAGTTTCTGTGGAGTGTTGAGGGTGAAATCCAGATTGAAGGGGATCAAGAAGGTTGTTTTTAGAGTCAAATATATTTTTATTAAGTTTGCAAGATTATACAGAGCCATTCAACATTGGCAAAACGCAATGTATAACAAATAGCATGGTAGAAATCAGTTCGCCTGTGCACAAACTATACATATAAAAGAGCATAGTATATAAAAATGAATGAATATTAGTTTGGTTTAGTTTCAATACCATGAATAATATAGAAACCATGTTACAGAACAACTACAAATCATTAATTTCAACGTCTGCTATTTATATCATAAAAGAAAGGGAAAGGAGAGGATGGTGAAGTAAAGAGAAAGAGAGAGAAGAGGAAAGAAGGTAGGGAACAGGTAAGGATAGGAGGGTCAAGTCGAGCTGGCAGGCCCTGGGGCAACACATTGGGAGTTCTGGGTAGAGTTTATTGAGTTAGGTGGCTTTAGCAGATTTTTTAGAGCATTTGAGGCGGCGTAATCAATCCAGATTAGCCATATAGTTTTGAATTTATCGTAGGTGTCAGTGTCATTGTCTAGGGCGATCATCTCCTCCATTCGCATGATATCATTAACAATGGAGACCCAGGAGGACAACGGTGGGGTAGTAGTAGTCTTCCAGTAGAGTGGTATGAGTTGCCTAGCTGCTGAGAGAAAAAAGCGAAGCAGGGTTCGTTTCTGAAAGGGTATTGAACCTGGTAACATGGACAGCAGCGCCACTTCAGGCGTGGGCGTCGTAGGTCTATCGTAGAGGCTACTGTATACGGCAAAGACCTGTGACCATAATGGCTGGATGGCGTTGCAGTTCCACCATATATGGAGATAACTTCCCTCTGGGTCTCCACATCTCCAACAAGTCGTGGTAGTAGAGGGAAAAATTTTTTGTAACGATTGGGGTTCCCTGTATCATCGTGCCAGGAGCTTAAAATTTTTCTCTTGTATATGACAAGAGATGGAGGACTTGTGCGTGAAGTGAAAAGACTTTTGCCAGTCATCCGGTGAAAGATCTTTGTCTAGGTCGGTGGCCCATCTCCTCGTGTAAGGTGGAAGTTGATCGTGAGTCAGTGAGTGTAATAATTTGTAAATGGTGGATAGTAGATGTTTAGGTGTTTCCGAGAGAGAACACAGCTGCTCGTAGTCCGTTAGGGGTATATGAGTGTGGGTGGAGGAAAACAGGTTGGAGGAAAAGGAGGAGATGCGTAGAGCTGTAAGCCAATTACTTCTCTTTCCTGGGAGAACCGGTGTACCCGTGTTAGGGTGTATGAATGAGTTAGCTGTAGGCCAGGTATCTCGTGAGTATGGGCCCACTAGATTGGAGCCCATGCCCTGAGGAAGGTCTGGATGATCGAAGAGCAAAGTAAGTGGCGAGGGGTCAGTATATAATAGTGTTAATAGTCCCTTTCTATACCACAGGTGTAGTGCTGCAGTCGTTAATGGAGAGTAATTAGCTAAGGTGGACAGCCCTCGACCATATCCCCAGAGCAGAGCTCGAAGGTCAGAAGTGGAGAGGTCTTGTTCTATGGCAGAGGATGCCTTAGGGAACGGGCGAGGGAACCACTCGAGAATCCTAGATAGGACTGCAGCCCTGTGGTACATTTCGAAGTCTGGGAGGCCAACCCCACCCCGAGTTTTAGGGTATGTCAGCAGGGCGTGTCGAATACGAGACATTCCCTGTTGCCAGACAAAGCGTATAGACATAGATCGTAGAGAAGCAAAGAACCGTTGGGGGATAAGTATCGGGATCGTCTGGAAAACGTATAGTAATTTAGGGAGTGTATCCATTTTTAATGTATTGATACGGCCGAACCAGGGTAGTGGTGTCTGATTCCATGTATCTAATTCTTTCCGGATTCGGGATAGGAGAGGAGGGTAATTGAGGTTGTAAAGGTCGGCTAGGTTGGATGGGATGGTGACCCCGAGGTAGGAGATGCCCCTTGTTCCCCACTGGAATGGGAAATTAGTCCGTAATTGTGTGAGGGTAGAGGGAGTTAGGGATATATTAAGGGCTTCTGTCTTAGACATGTTGAGCTTAAAATTACTTAAATCTCCAAATCTGCGGAACTCTTGCATTAAGGAGGGTAGTGAGGTATGGGGTTGTTGAATGTAGACAAGGAGATCATCTGCATAAAGTGAGAGTTTAACTTCAGATGATGGCGTCGGTATTCCCACAATGTTATTGTTTTGCCTAATGGCCATAGCCAAGTGCTCCATCACTAGAACGAAAAGCAAGGGAGACAACGGGCAACCCTGCCTAGTTCCATTGGATGTCACAAATGGGGTGGATGCGGAGCCATTGACCAGCACAGAGGCTGTGGGATGAGAATAAAGCGCCATCACCTTGGATATGATTGAAGGACCGAGTCCAATCTATTCTAGAGAGGGGCGTAGAAATTGCCAGTTAACCCGGTCAAATGCCTTTTCAGCATCGAAAGAGAGGAAGCAGGCCTTCAGGTTGTGTTTACGGATGTAAGAAATCAGGTGGATCGTTTTTGTAGTATTGTCCCTGGCCTTTCTACCAGGGACAAAGCCCACTTGATCTCTATGTATAATGGAGGGTAAGAGGGGTGAAAGACGATTGGCTAGGATCTTGGCAAAGAGTTTAACGTCCACATTAAGGAGGGAAATAGGCCTATAACTAGTACATTGAGAGGGGTCTTTTCCGCGTTTAGGTATAACTGAGATGGTGGCAGAAAGAAGGGATTTGGAGAGGGGATGATCACCATCTAGATAGTTAAACGCCGCTGCGAGAAGTGGGGCGAGTATGGGAGTGACCAGTGCATGTTTTAGAGCATTGGGGAAGATGCCAGAGGTGAGAGAGAGATTGAAGATGTGGGTTAGAGAGTGTAGGATGGGGTCGGAGGGCGACCGTAGCATTTGAGAGGGAATAGGGTCCAGGGGACAGGTGGTTAGGTGGGCGATAGAAAGGAGTTTAGCAACTTCGTCTGTAGTAGCAGATTTGAATAGGGGGAGTGTCAGTTGTACCTGTTGACATGAGGTCTTAGCTAGGGGAGATACCTGTAGAGTGGAGATTACATCACGGATTGTATCAAGACAAGACTGTATCAAGACAAGACAAGACTGACTGTATATATATATATATATATTAAATACACTGCAGCTAACTGAATAACCTGCCTGCCTGCTCAATCTAAATCACACTCTCTCTTGATCCACGGCGCCAACAACACGCCACACAGGGCCAACGTGCAGGCAGCCTTATATGGTGTGGGGCATGGATTTAGTCCCCCTGAGCCATAATTGGCCAAAGGCACCCTGCCTTTGGCCAATTATGGTGGCTCTCTTAGCTGAGGGCGCTGGGATCGGCCAAAGCATGCAGGTCATGGTGCATGCTTTGGCCAATCATCATACAGCAATGCACTGTGATCTCGCAGTGCATTATGGGGTGTTACGCGGCCCTCAAATTTGCCGCGAACGCCCCATAATGTTCGTTTTTCGATGTTCGAGCCAAACTCATGTTCGACCTGAACATAAAGCTCATTCCTACTCCTCAGTAAAAGGCACATGACAACCCACCTGGATTTTGCCAAAAGGCACCTGAAGGACTCTCAGACCATGAGAAACAAAATTCTCTGGTTTGATGAAACAAAGTTCGAACTCTTTGGCCTGAATGGCAAGCGTCATGTCTGGAGGAAACCGGGCACTGTTCTTCACATGGCCAATACCATCCCTACAGTGAAGTATGGTGGTGGCAGCATCATGCTGTGGGGATGTTTTTCAATGGCAGGAACTGGGAGCCTAGTCAGGATCAAATGAAAGATGAATGCAGCAATATACAGAGACATCCTTGATGAAAACCTGCTCCAGAGCTCTCTGGACCTCAGACTGGGGCGAAGGTTCATCTTCCAAAAGGACAACAACCTTAAGCACACAGCCAGGATAACAAAGGAGTGGATACGGGACAACTCTGTGAATGTCCTTAAGTGGTCCAGCCAGAGCCCAGACTTGAGCCCCATTGAACTTCCCTGAAGAGATCTGAAAACGGCTATGAACTGACGCTCCCTATCCAACCTGATGGAGCCTGAGAGGTCCTGCAAAGAATAAAGGAAAAAACTGCTCAAACATAGGTGTACCAAGCTTGTAGCATCATACTCAAAAAGACTTGAGGCTGTAATTGGTGCCAAAGGTGCTTCAACAAAGTATTGAGAAAAGGCTGTGAATACTTATGGAAATGCAATTTTTTTTGTTTTTTATTTTTAATACATTTGCAAACATTTCAAACAAACTGTTTTTGTTGTCATTATGGGGTATTGTTTGTAGAATTTTGAGAAAAATAATGAATTTAATCTATTTTGGAAAAAGGCTGTAACATAATAAAATGTGGAAAAAGTGAAGTGCTGTGAAGGGGTTAAGTGTGTCCTAGGGAGTGATTTTAACTGTGTGGGGAGGGGGAGGCTACTACTTACATGACAGCGATCACTGCTCTCGAAGACGGTCACTAGGCAGAGCGGGGAAATGCTTTATTTACAAAAGCCTCTCCCCGTTCTACCTCTCCGTGACATGATCGCGGGCACCTGGCGGACATCGAGTCTGTGGGACCCGCGGTCACGGTCACGCCACTTCTTAAAGGGGATGTACCTGTCCGCCCTTTTGCCTACCAGTGCCATTCTGCCGATGTAAATCGGCATGCTCTGGTCGAGAACCGGTTAATGGTTCACTCTTTGGACATACTAAGTACGTCCAAAGAGCTGAACTGATAAAACTGAGTATTCATTAAAATGGTTCTAAAGGCAAGACATTTTAACCTTAATGCATTCCCTGCATAAGGCCCCGTTCACACCTATGCGAATTAGATGCGGATTAAACCGCATCCAATTATCAGGACATTTTAAAATGCATTAATTTGAATGCATCTGATTCACATATGTGCGTTGCATTCGCACTGCACGTTGCCCAAAAAACGTGTGCGTTTTCTGGGCATTGCAGTGCGAATTACAAGCACATTATCTTCTACGGGAACGCATCTGATTCGCAGATGCATTCTGTTCTGAACACAAATTCTCTCCTTCTCCTCACTACACCTCCCCCCTCCCCCTGCTCACTGATCCGCAGCTACAATGGAGAGGAACCGCTGAACAGCTGGGTTCGCACATGTGTGAACCCAGCCTTAAGGTAAAAAGAAAGTCCCAGCAGTTGTATCACCCCCTCAACTCCCTGTATACTTCTCTGAGTCCTATCTTAATCCAGCGCTGTGCCCATTGGCAGCAGCATTGGTCTCTGTCCCTCTCCTCACAGAACACAGATGTAGCAGTGGGAGCTATTGGCTCCTGCTGCTGTAAATTAAATCCTATGAGGAGGGAGCGGGGGGTGAGACTGAGCTGTGCTTCAAATGTCTATGGAGCACACCAGCACGTGTGACCCCATAGAATGCAGCTTGCTATGCGGTCACACACAGCAGAGGAGGAGCAAAGAGCACCAACAGGGGACCCCAGAAGAGAAGGTTTGAGGCCGCTTTGTGCAATAATATAGGCAGGTAAGTGTAACATGTTTAATATTTTAGGGAAAAAAATGTAGAATGTAGAAGTGAAGCAACCATCTTTAACCACTAAAGCTCCGGAAAGTTTTACCCCCTAAATGACCAGGCCTTTTTTTTGCTATTTAGCACTGTGCTACTTTACCTGGTAATTGAGTGGTCATGCAGTGCTGTACCCAAACCAAATTTATGCCATATTTTTCACACAAATAGAGATTTCATTTGGTAATATTTAATTACCACTGAGATTTTATGTTGTGTTTTGTTATATAAACAAATAAAGATTGACAATTTTGAAAAAAAAAAAAAAACAAAACAATATTTTTTTAGTTTCTGCTATAAAACATATAAAAAAAATCGTCTTCATAAATGTTGGCCAAAATTTATTTTGCTACATGTCTTTGATAAAAAAAATGCCTATAAGTGTATATTGATTGGTTTGCGTGAAAGTTATCGCGTCTACAAACCATGGTATACGGTATATATTGGCATTTTTTTTTTACCGTATTTATCGGCGTAATGTTAACAGCGAAGTTTCAGGAAAAAAACTTAAATTTTAAATAAAGAGTTTTCTAAGCAAAATAAGGGTCAGTGCCCATCAATGCAGCCTTATCAGTGCCCATCTGCAGCCTCGCCACTGCCCACCATTGCAGTCTGATCAGTGCCCATCATTGCAGCCATGTCCATCATTGCAGCCTTGCCCATCATTGCAGCCTGATCAGTGCCCATCTGCAGCCTTGCCCATCATTGCAGCATGATCAGTGCCCATCTGCAGCCTTGCCAATCATTGCAGTCTAATCAGTGCCCATCTGCAGCCTTGCCCATCATTGCAGCATGATCAGTGCCCATCTAGAGCCTTCCCCATCATTGCAGCATGATCAGTGCTCAACTACAGCCTTGCCCATCATTGCAGCATGATCAGTGCCCATCTGCAGCCTTGCCCATCATTACAGCCTTGCCCATCATTGCAGTCTGATCAGTGCCGATCTGTAGCCTTGCCCATCATTGCAGCACGATCAGTGCCCATCTGCAGTCTTGCTCCTCTTTGCAGCATGATCAGTGCTCATCTGCAGTCTTGCCCCTCTTTGCAGCCTGATCAGTGCCCATCTGCAGTCTTGCCCCTTTTTGCAGCATGATCAGTGCCCATCTGTAGACTTGCCCATCATTGCAGCATGATCAGTGCCCATCTGCAGCCTTGCCCATCATTGCAGCATGATCAATGCCCATCTGAGGTCTTGCCCCTCTTTGCAGCCTGATCAGTGCCCATCTGCAGTCTTGTTTTTGCTGAAATAGACAGAGCCGGATCTCCTGTGTATTCGGCTTGGCACACAGTACCGCCCAGTCCTGCCCCTTGGCCCGGCTCCTATGATGGACATAACACCGGTCCAATGGCGGGACGTCAAAGCTAGGAGGCGGGGCAGAGTGTGATTGCAAGTGGAACAGAGTACACAGAAGATTCAACTCTATCTATTTCGACGGCGCTCATTCCCTCCTTCCCCTCCGAGGCAGCCGCTCAGCATATAACATGCATACACAATTTTCCCCTGATTTTAAGGGGGAAAAAGTGCATGTTATACGCTAACTAACTGCCATTGACATCACCCGTGACACTAACACAGTGATCTGTGCTAATACTATACACTGTCACTGTACTAATAACACTGGCTGGTAAGGGGTTAACATCTAGGGTGATCAAGGGGTTAAATGTGTGCCTAACAATGTGTAATGTGTGCTGCTTTTTACTACAGATCTCTTTGTTATTTATACCTGCTTTGCAGAGATAAGAAACAGAGAGATAGCTCCCTCTGTACAGAGCCTTGTGTTGAATGTCAACACAGGGCTCGGGGACCATGATTGCATGAATCATTTCTTGCTGACAGACTCCTGCTATCTACAATCACAGTGGGTGCTTAAGGGGGCAGCATATGGAAGCAGACATCGATGTATGGGCACGTTGCTTTGCCTGTGTGGGCCGCCCGTCTGCACTACATTGCAGGTGGGGGGTCTGCAAGTGGTTTAGGAGACCACTCTACAATGCTCATATATGGAGTGTCTCTAGTGCAGGGGGCAACCACCTTGGCTGAGTCTGGGTCAATCCTGGAAACACATTGATTGGCTGCTGCAACAAAGCAAGGAGAGGAGGGTTGGCAGGATGCTAAAGGAGATGGGGTGAGAAGAAGAGACTGGACTGCTGGCTGAATGCAGAGATTGGACTACTGGCTAAACAAAACTTTGCCATAGCTTGACACGGACCAGCCATCTGCCTGCTCACCGGGGATAAGCGGACAGATTCCCTGATGAGCAGGTGGACTCCAATGGAGCCCTCCCTGTGTGGAAGGGGCCTTAGGCTATGCTTGGCCTAATAATAGCTTTAAAATACCTCAAGGTATGTTGGTGAGGAGGGTGAGGAGTGAGGTGTGAGGAAAGGAAAGGAAAGGTGTCAGGGCTGGCTCAGCCCTTCCTTCTCTGAGCTGGCCGCTCAGCTGTCGGCTAATTGCCAGCTCTCATCTCTCTCCACAGTTAACCAGCTGTTGTGGATCTGGTCGTCAGTCCCGCCTACTTAAAGATCTCTAGCTCACTTCATTCCTGCCTTCGCCTTGGTCACATCACAAGAAACTATCTCCTGCGTCCCTGTTTAAAGACTGGCTTTCTGGTTCCTTATCCTGATTGCTGTTCCTCTACTTGGATCCCTGACTTGGATTCTGGCCTGGCTGATTACCCGATCTGGTTACTGAACTCTGGCTTGGCTGATTACCCGATCTGGTTACTGAACTTTGGCTTGGCTGTCTACCCGATCCGGTTACTGGACTCTGGCTATGCTTTGACTACGCTTACTCTATTTACCTTTTTATTTTTATTAATAAACAAGTGTGATTTTGCTGTACTTCTGTCTCAGTCTGGTTCATGGTTTCTGACAGTAGGCGAAGGCCATGAATTCAGAAGATACAGTCAATCCACTTGTTGGTAATATTTTTTCCATATTGGATGAGCAAGATCACCGCATGGATCAGTTTGCCATGGCGTTACAAACACTCCTGAGTTGCACGGCTCACCTGGAATCCCCCACTGCGGCTGCTCCGGTACAACCTGAGTTGCAGGCCATCCCTGCTGCTGCACCAGTCTCTGTGCAGGCACCCGCCTTGAGTATTACCTCTGTAAGAGGTATGTCTGGTTCCGCCCCGCTTCCCCAGTGATTTGGGGGCAATCCAGTTCAATGCAGAGGGTTTCTCAACCAAGTTGAGATATACTTTGAGATGCTGCCCCAGGCATTTCCCACAGACAGAAGCAAAGTAGGGTTCATGATATCTTTGCTTTCTGAGAGAGCCTTGGCCTGGGCTAACCCTCTATGGGAGAAGCAAAAACCTGTTGTCTTGAGTTACCCAGAGTTTGTGGCCTCCTTTAAAAGGGTATTTGACATTCCTGCACGTTCTGCTTCTGCTGCCAAGTGCCTCATGTCCATCAAACAGAGTACGAGAACTGTTGCTGACTACGCCATTGAGTTCCATACTTTGGCAGCAGAGGTTGCTTGGAACAATGAGGCCCTCATGGCTGCTTTTTCTCATGGTCTCTCGGATTCCATCAAGGATGAGATAGCAGCCCGAGATATACCCACTGAGCTGGAGAGCTTGATCTCGTTTGCCATCCTCATTAACTCCAGACTCAGAGAAAAACTTTCTTTTAAGGAGCGCTTCCGAAAGTCTCCTGTACGTTTGCCTCTGAGCTTTGCAATCCCGGCCGTGCCTCCCTCACCTCCCATTCCTCTTGATACCGAGTCGGTCAGTGAAGATGAACCCATGCACTTAAGCTTCACACGTCTCTCTGCAGATGAGAGAGCCTTTAGGAGGAGGGAGAGATTGTGCCTTTATTATGGCCAGGCAGGTCACTTTTTGAAGTCTTGTCCTACCCATCCTGGGAACACCCGAACCTTGAGGTCCTGTCATGGACAGACCTTAGGTGGTGTTGTGTCATCCCCAGTTATCCAGAAGGATAAGCGCCTGGTTTCGGTCACCCTTTCTTGGGCTGAGTCGTCTATCGAGATACAGGCTCTAATTGACTCTGGGGCTGCAGGCCTGTTCATTGATTCTGCCTTTGTGTCAAAGCACTCGATTCCACTGCAGCTGTGTGACACTCCACTTGCCATTGAGGCTCTTGATGGGAGACCTCAACAGCCTGCCCATGTGACTCATGAGACGGTTCTGTTGTCCATGGCCGTAGGGGCTCTTCACCATGAGATAATCCAATTCCAAGTGATTTCCTCTCCTAAGTTTCTGCTGGTTGTCCTTGGTTACAGAGACACAACCCCTCTTTTGATTGGCTTCGTGCTGAGGTTCTCTCCTGGTCACCACAATGCAGTGAAACATGCTTCCGGAAGGTAGTCAAGGTCCTGTGTACCTCCTCACTCTCCTCCCTGCCAGAGGAGTACCGTGATTGAAAGTCTCAAGGCTGCCTTTGTTTCTGCTCCTGTGTTGGCACATCCTGATCCTACGTTACCTTTTATCCTTGGGGTTGATGCTTCTGAGACTGGTGTTGGCACCCTTCTGTCTCAACTGCCTACCTCTGAGAGTGCTATGCATCCTTGTGGCTACTTTTCCAAGAAACTGTCACCTGCCGAGTGCAATTACGAGATTGGTGACAGAGAGCTGTTGGCAATCATTTTAGCCCTGAAAGAATGGAGACATCTCCTTGAAGGTACCACTGTGACGGTTCTCATTCTTACTGACCATAAGAATCTAACATTCTTGTCTGAGGCTAAATGTCTCTCACCCAGAAGGGTGCAATGGGCTCTTTTCTTGTCAAGTTTCAATTACATTGTCTCATTCTTACCCGGTACTAAGAATGTAAGAGCTGACGCCTTGTCACAATTTTCCTCCACTTCCAAGTTGGAGTTGGTTCTGGTTCCTATGATTCCTCCTGATCGTATTCTGACTAGGGTTGGCACTAGTCTTACTTCTCCTTTCTTGCTGCTCAGGTCGATGCTCCTCCTGGGAAACTTTGTGACCGCTGCTTTGTCCCAGAGTGTCTCCGTACTGCTGTGCTCCAGATTTACCATTCTCCCGAGGCAGCTGGCCACCCTGGTAAGAATCAACTCGTTTGGGCCATTTCCCAACAATTCTGGTGGCCTAGTCTATGTGCTGATGTAACTGCCTTCGTAGCTGCCTGTTCCGTGTGTGCTCAGAGTAAGACTCCACGACACCTTCCAGTGGGCCTCCTACAACCCATACCCAATGAAGAGAGTCCCTGGACCCACCTGTCTATGAATTTCATTGTGGAGTTGCCCAACTCTCAAGGCAACACAGTTATCCTTATGGTGGCTGACCGTTTCTCAAAGATGTGTCATTGTATTCTACTTAAGAAGTTGCCCACTTCTAAGGAACTGGCTTCCATTTTTGCTCTGGAGATCTTTCGCTTACATGGGCTACCCAAGATGATTGTCTCGGACAGGGGTAGTCAGTTTGTGTCCTGGTTCTGGTGAGCCTTTTGTGCACAGCTGGGAATTCAGCTTGCTTTCTCCTCTGCGTATCACCCGCAGTCTAATGGGGGTGAAGAACGAGTCAATCAGTCCTTGGAGCAATTCCTACGTTGCTATATTTCTGACCATCACAACAACTGGTCAGACCTATTACCATGGGCAGAGTTTTCTCACAACAGTGCCTTGAATTCTGCTTCCCGATTGCCTCCGTTTATGGTGAATTATGGTTTTCAGCCTTCCATGTTGCCTGACTAGTTTGTTCCGCAGAGTATTCCTGCACTAGAGGAGCATCTCCATGGTCTTCATTCCACTTGGGCACAAGTCCAGGAGGCTTTGAGTCATGCTAATGATAGGTACAGACTCCACTCTGACTACAGACGCCTGCCTGTACCTTCCTACCAGGTTGGGGACAGGGTCTGCTGTCATCTCTCAACCTCGGACTTCGTGTTCCCTCACTGAAGTTTGCACCTCGAACTTTATTGAGCCTTTCCGCATCCTTCGCAGGATTAACCCAGTGGCTTACGCGTTGGACCTTCCTCCTAGTATGCGCATCTCAAATGTGTTTCATGTCTCCTTATTGAAACCGTTGGTCTGCAATCGCTTTACCACTTTGGTGCACATCCTCACCCTATACAGGTTGAGAACCATGAGGAGTATGAGGTACAATCCATTGTTGACTCCCGTAGGTTCTGTGGGTGCATACAGTTCCTGGTTATAGGGGGTACGGTCCGGCGGAACGCTCCTGGGTCTCATCCTCAGACGTACATGCTCATGCCCTCCTCCGTGATTTCAATAGACGTTTTCCCCTCAATCCCGGTGGTCCTCCAAGAGGGAGGGGTCATTGAGGAGGGGGGTACTGTTAGGGCCGACTCAGCCCTTCCTTCTCTGAGCTGGCCGCTCAGCTGTCGGCTAATTGCCAGCTCTCATTTCTCTCAACAGTTAACCAGCTGTTGTGGAATTGCTCGTCAGTCCCGCCTACTTAAAGATCTCCAGCTCACTTCATTCCTGCCTTGGTCAAGAAACCATCTCCTGCGTTCCTGTTTAAAGACTGGCTTTGCTGACATCCCTTCTGGCTCTGTATCCGGATTGCTGTTCCTCTACTTGGATCCCTGACTTCTGGCCTGGCAGATTACCCGATCTGGTTACTGAACTCTGGCTTGGCTGATTACCCGATCTGGTTACTGAACTCTGGCTATGCTTTGACTACGCTTACTCCATTTACCTTTTTATTTTTATTAATAAACAAGTGTGATTTTGCTGTACGTCTCAGTATGGTTCATGGTTTCTGACAAAAGGAAAGAGAACAGAGAAAACATGAAAGAGGAAAGAAAATTATTTTTAAATCTGTAGAAGCCCATAATCCATAGTGATCATCATTCCTCTTCACATCATCAAGGCCATTGGCTTACCCAAGGATTATTTTGGAAATAATATGCAAATTCAGGCCCAGAGTACAGGAAAACAGAATAAAATTGGGGGTCTAATTCACAAAAAGAGGAACAATATGGTTTGTTCACCCATAGGGGTGAACAGTAATAGGCAAATAAGGTATATCCAAACAAAATCAATATCTCAAAACCATAGGTTCACAGCATGCAGAGCTGAAATGAGGTCTCACAAAAAGTCAATATATAGAACAGCAAATTAGGTTCTTGTGACAGTAGTCTCTTTGGGCGGGGGGCCCGTGAAACCCAAAATCCCCTGGGGAGGTTGGGAAACCCTTGTTTCAGCTCCCCATGTATCTCCTATGTCTAAGTCACTCTGTGTCTCTAATAGGGACACAGGGTGATGGAGAAATCCAATCTGTACTCATTGTCTCATTTTGTTGTGTAATCTTGGCTGGGTCATTTGGGGTGTGGTTGTATTCCATTGTTCTATTGTGTCTGTCTGCCTTGGGAGCAAAGTATTATGGGATGTATGTCTATGTGGAGGGGGGGGGTAGATCCTCCAGCAGCCCCTCCCTGCTTATAAGACTGTTTACTGATGAGAAGTTTGAATACACCAGACCTGTGTGTCTATTGTTATTGGACAGTTTACCCAGCCCTAAATGCAAAGGGAGGGGTTGTTCCTGAGTGTTACCTCTCTGTGTACATGTGTTTCAGCTTGCAGCCAAACAAGTCCTGCCTTGTTCCTGGTTGTAATACGCGGGAAATATCTATATCCAGAATGGAGGAAGCAGTATATGACGAAAGCACTCAAGCGGAGTGTGGGACGTTTTGTTACAGTTCTCATAAAGAAAGATAGTATACATAATGTACTGACCTCTCAGGATGTCCAATCAGAATGCAACATGTTAGGTGGGAGCAGCTGTGACATCACCATGCTATCTGGAGTCTGTTCTGAGTATTTTGGCTGTGAATCCCAGGTTGGAGGGGGATTGAGCAAGGAGATAGATGACTCCAGGTACATCAAGTGTTTTTTATGTGATTGTTCAAGAGCCGATGCACTTGAGGTTGGGCTTAATGTAGAAAGGGAAATTTTGGCAAGTGACAAGGAGTTGATGTATGCACATATGACCACTTTATAATAGAGGGGATTAACAGCTGAAGTGAGAGTCTATCCATAGGAGCACTGAGGGGTGGATGATTCCAATGTGAGTGGTACGATAGAAGATTTTTGTTTGTCTATCACTTTCTCCACTGTGTGGAGATATTAGCATATGACCACCTTATAATATAGGGGTCCAATCGCTGGAGTGAGAGTACATCCATAAGAGCACAGTGAGGTGAAGGAATGACTCAGGAGAGTATGCAGCACAATAGAAGATTTCTTGTTTAACACCGTTATCATTTTTTTTTCTAAATATTGTAAGTGCAATGTAGTAAGGGGTGAAACAAAGAAGAACCAAAATTAATAACACCACATCCCAAATAAATATTAATAGAGAGAAATGGACTTTGAGGCAGTACGCCTTGGGACTTTAATAGTGTATTAAATTAACCATGTTTAGGAGTTATCAATTCCAGAATTGTTGTTTTGTTAAAAAGAAGAGATTTTATTCAGACAATGTTTAAAAGGCATAAGACCAATTAAGGTACAAAAATTCCATAAAATACAATGACAAATCATGATAAGAATACCACTTTTCTCAACATGTTTCGCTCAATGGAGCTTCTTCAGGAGACTTAGCATGTGGCATCGTTATTATACTAAAAATTACATAGCGAGAAAAAACAAAGGATCAATTATTGAATACAGCATTAAGTCGATATACATAGTTTTTCAATTAATCAAAAGAGAACTTGTGTATATAGATATAAACTGTATTTGAAGTTACAAGACAATGTATAAAGACATAAAGCCCATGTTTCATATAAGAAAAAAATGTTGAACTACTATATAGAGATGAACCTTACCTAAAAATGTATTTCAATAGGTTACACTTAGAGCTGGATATCACAGATATTTTGGGGTCTAGTCCATGAGTTGCCTCCCCCTATAACTTCAGGCCTCACATAAGCGTTTGCAGACACAATACAGGGGCGATCAAAATTGGCAAAGTCCTTGCTGATAAAGAAAGGACCAATGAAGGTAGAGTTAATGAAAAAAAATATATATATAATTATTGCATATAATTAAATGGATAGAGATATATCAAATTGAAAGAGAGTTGTTTTTTAGAGTTACCCCAGCAGTATTGATTTGTAGAATCAATATTGTCTAATAGTCACATCCATAGTGTTAATTGGACAAAAACACATTGTAAACAGGATGTATAAAGTAGATAAAACGTGGTGTATCAAAGGTGCTGGGGGAGACCTGGGGAGGGAGAGGGCAGCATCCACTTAATCCAAGTCAGACCCTAGACCACAATGATAAACAGAAAAACCAAATGTAATTGTAAAATAATTAAATTCGTTTTACATACATAAATGAATTAAAGTGTCAAATAATGAAGAAATCAAGTAAGAGCCGCAGCGCAATGTAAATCTACCTTCATCAAAAATGGCCAGAGGTTAAAAGGGACCAACAAGGAAGGAAGGTTCCTTCCTTGTCAGTGCAAGTGGGGGAATGTTGTTCTTAAATTTAAATTTAAATAAATTGTTTCAACGGGATTACGCTATGATGTTTCCTCCTTTTGTTTTTGAATGATCCCTTGATTGTGGGATCCAGCTGTCCGGTATTAAGGAGTCTTGGAGAGGAAATATCCCGGGATAGATTGTCCATATAACATTCTGGTATTTATGCACATTGATCTAGTGATTTCTGGTAAGAGTTTTATACACGGGGGAATTTGGACACCCCCCCCCCCCCCGACTTTCCTACACGTGTGGAGGTATTGGTGACAGCAGCTTTTTTTTTTTTTTTTTTACCGAATTTGGAATATCACTGTTTTTTTTTACCATTTTGAGTGTAATTAACACAGCATCTCTCTGCAATTTATTATGGACTAAATACATGTTTTATATGTATGCACTTTAAGTTAGCACACTGTGAATACTACAGGTGGTGTGTGTATAGCACTGCCTTTTATCTATTGATTTTGTTTTATTTGTGTCACCTGGCAGGCTATATGGTAGCAGCTGTAGCCTTAATTGGCTTCTTTCTTTATCCATTGAGGGTATTTACTTATTTTACCATTATATAAGCGCCTGTTTGGTAGGAACGGGCCACGCTTCTTTTTGTTAATTTTACCGTTATCATTATGAGGACTGTTTATGTTTATAGTTTTTTATGTTTACCAGAGGGGATTGTACAGTGTATGATGAGATTTTTTTGTTTTACCTGTGGGTCACTGTGGGGACTGCTTTTTATATATTGTTTGTGATGCAATAAGCTTCACATATTTTATGTCTGCTTTTTTATGTTTGGAATGCTTATGATAAATGGGGGCATATTGTGCTCACATATAATTAGGGGATGCACATTTATGTGATATATGTTTACAATTACGGTTGATTTGATTTGATCTATTTTTTATTTGTTTTGAGTGCCACACTTTTTTTTTATTCAATTAAATGGTCTCTTTCTAGTTTTTATTGTATAACTTGTTTTTTCTTCTTTTCAGCTTCAAAAACATATTAAACCCTCTCTCAACACTCTGTCAACTTTAGCTTCTTGCAGTAATTTGGTACCCTGAATTGAATGATAATATTGTAGCATATTGTTCTTTAGGAAACCATAGGTTCACTCAAAGCTGACCTTGCAGGGATAGTTTATTACACAGTAGCCCCCCTCCTCCCCATATAGAAATGCCACATTATAGTTGTAAGAAAAAAAAAAAAAAAAAAAAAACAAGGTAGAGAGTTTTAAAAAATATACAGTAGTACAGAGACTATAAACAGTGCTCTAAGAAGGTCTTCTCATGCAATTTGGGACCCTCAGGGAAGGATCATGAAGCCATCCTTGTATAGGTGCTGCTACGGAAAGTGATTTATTAATTTTTTTACAGGTACAGTATGCTTTATACTATTTTTCTGTGCAATGCTTCCTTTAAAGTGAGTGGGATACATGAATAGTTTCTGTTGTAAAAGCACAAATAATGTAAAAATTGAAGGTATTTGGTTACTTAGCCCTTAGTTCACCTTATATGTCCTTACTGATTAACATACCTGTACAGATGTGACATGGGGAATAGAAGGGAATCAATAAAGCACTAGTAGAATCAATGGAACATATTTTGCATGATCTCTCTAGGTATCTGTGTATTTGTGTGTGGGTGGCAGGTACTTTTTATTAGTAAATTTCTCCCATGATATGCATTAAAGAAGAGTGATCAAAATGCATTTCAATTTTTTTTTCATTTAAAAACACGTATTGTAGTCTAATTATATTGTATGTTGACAGCTGTGTAATTGTACTCTAAACTGTTTTTCAGACAAGTGGAAGAACAGAAAGTGCTTTGTGTTCTGCACATACCAAATGCTAAACAAGACACTAAAATTAAAGATGAAGCTAAAGAAGCACTATCCATATTGATATGATGGCATGCATGAGAAAATTCAGCTCTGAGCTCACTGCTGTAGGAGACAGAGTTGATCATATTGAATCCAAAATGGAGGAATATGCAACGACAAATAATGACCTAGTAGATGCACATGATACTGCGGATGAGGAACAAAAATGGATCAAAGCAAAGTTGGCAGATTTAGAATACAGGTCTAGAATGAATAATGTTAAGATAAGGGGCATATCAGAATCAGTACAACCCTCTGAGCAACACTCTTATGCCACTGCAATGCTTTCAACCTTAATGCCAGACCTTCCTTCTATTGAGCTGTCCTTAGACAGGATCCATCGCCACCCAAAACCCTCATTCGTACCAGAACATGCCCCTAGAGATGTTCTATTCTATATGTATTTCTACCAAACTAAGGAACGCCTGATGCAAATTACACATAAAGGGGAACACCGCACTACGGATTACTCTAATCTGCAATTTTTTACGGACTTATCGCAATTTACTCTGCAAAAACCTAAATAACATCACAAAAACTCTGAGGAACCACAACATTGGCTACAGGTGGGGATACCCAACAAAACTGATTGTTACCAAAGATGGGTCTACACATGTGATCACCTCCCCTACCAAAGGTTTCCGGCTTCTCCAAACATGGAAGATTATACCGGGTGAACCACCTACATCTCCAACTGCGAGTAGCCCCAGCAGAATCCCTCTAGAGTGGCAGCAAGTACCTGCCTCCTAAAGCTATAGGAAACACAGCTTGATGCCTTGTCGCCCTTTGGAGCTCTACCTCACAATACAAGCTCCCACCCACCTGAGCAGAAATGTTCTGCACCTGGGTTTTGAATACCTTCCTTTTAAGTTTATGTTACTTACCTCTTTTTTACCCGTTACTTTTTCAGGAACTGTTTTTGTTTCTATGGTCGGGACTCTTGTTTCATGAACCTTCAGGTAAACTTATGACTTAGGCTGTTTCTCGGGACATCATCGCCTTGGGACTACGGATACTCCCCTTTCCCCGAATAATCACCAACTTGTAAGTACATTCAACACTTGAAACCTATCATACCTTCCAAAATATGTCATGCCGGTTAAAATTCTTTCCATAAACGCACATGGATTAAATCATCCGGCTAAAAGGGCTTCCCTTTGGAGAGAGGCAGATTCTTCCCACTGTGACATTATATGCATCCAAGAGACACATTTTCACCATGAGGCTCCACCTAGATGCACCCATAAATGCTTCCAACATTATTTCACCTCCAACATGTCAGTAAAAAAAGGGGGTCATGATTGCAATCAAGAACTCAGTTTCCTTCCAACTACACTCAGAAGCATCTGACCCCTCTGGTCGCTTCCTCATCATAGTGTGTGATATCAACGCTACCCGTTATGCACTAGTGAACGTTTATGTCCCTAATAAGCATCAAGTTCGATTCCTGAATGTGTTGATGAAAAAAATAAAGCGGATACAACAAGGATCCCTTCTAGTGTGGGAAGATTTTAATATTACACCTGATCTACGAATGGACTCCACGTCATCACCCTCTAAAAGGACACCATCTCTAGCATCCTTCTTACAGTCACACGATTTGTATGATGCTTGGCGTTGCACCAATGCCAGTGAAAGGAACTTCTCATTTTATTCTCATAGACATTGTACTTACACTAGGATTGATCTGTTTCTGGCGGACAAGTGACTGCTACAAAAGGTAACTCAAACCAAAATTAACAACATAACGTAGTCAGACCATTCTTCCGTCCTCTTCACCTTAGGGGATACATATCCCAACAATAGTGCCTACGTGTGGTGCTCTAACTCTCAAGTAATACAAAATCCATCAACTAAAAAAATCCTGGAGGGTCACTTGTCCAATTACTTTCAGATCAATTCATCTTCTACCGACAACCCATTTGTACTGTGGAACGCCCATAAGGTGTATATTAGGGGGATGTTTATTCAACTAGATGCAAGGATCAAAAAGCAGAGGCAGCAGTGACTACTCTCAGAAATTAGCACCCTAGAAGCTCAAAACAAAAAAAACCCTACTCCTCCCATCAGCGCAAAACTTACTACCTTGAGACATGACCTCAGACTAGTTCTGCTTCAATCTTTTGAGCAAAACGAGAAGAGGATGAAAATGTCCTTCTATTCTACTATAAAGCAGGGAAATCACTCACTCGCAAATTGCAGGGACAATGCTTTAAAACTAAAATACCTTATCTCAATAAGCCTAAGTCTAAACAAAAGGTGTTTGATCCACAAAGAATCCCGGATGCCTTCAGCAATTATTATGAATCTCTCTACAATTTAAACCAAGATAGCCTCACCACCCAACCATCTCAATCAGATATAGAAAACTTTCTAACAGACATCAAATTACCTCAACTCTCCCCTTTACAACTCCAGGAGTTAAACTCCCCCTTCTCCCTGATTGAAATATTGAAGGTAATAGATACTCTTCCAAGTAACAAATCCCCAGGGCCGGATGGACTCACAGGGGATTACTACAAGAATTTTAAACTAAACCACACCTTCTTATGCCCTGTACACACACGGTCGGACATTGATCAGACATTCTGACAACAAAATCCATGGATTTTTTCAGACGGATGTTGGCTCAAACTTGTCTTGCATACACACGGTCACACAAAGTTGTCGGAAAATCCAATCGTTCTGAACGCGGTGACGTAAAACACGTACGTCGGGACTATAAACGGGGCAGTAGCCAATAGCTTTCATCTCTTTATTTATTCTGAGCATGCATGGCACTTTGTGCGTCGGATTTGTGTACACATGATCGGAATTTCCGACAACAGATTTTGTTGTCGGAAAATTTTATAGCAAGCTCTCAAACTTTGTGTGTCGGAAATTCCTATGGAAAATGTGTGATAGAGCCTACACACGATCGGAATTTCCGACAACAAGGTCCTATCTCACATTTTCCATCGGAAAATCCTATCGTGTGTACAGGGCATTAGGGTGTATGATGCCGCAGCTGCCTCAGCTTCCTTTCCATCTGAGATGTTAGAAGCGTTGATAGTAACATTGCCTAAACCAGGTAAGACACCAGATGTTCCCCAAAATTTTAGGCCTATGTCTTTATTAAACAATGACATAAAGATTTATGCCAAAATGCTAGCATTAAGATTAGTAGATATCCTACCTACTCTAATTGACCCAGATCAATCTGGATTTACCAAAGGCAGACAAATGTCAGATGCCACCAGACAATTAATAGATATAATTCATCTTGCCAGGAAAAAGCAGACGCCTTCTCTGCTTCTAGCTTTGGATGCAGAGAAGGCGTTCGATACGGTGCACTGGTTACACCTAACAAATGTGTCGGAGAAATTTGGCTTTGCAGGACATATGCTTTCTGTTATACTTGCTCTTTATACTTCTCCATCTGCCCGGGTGTATACATCAGGCATGTTGTCCAAGCCCTTTGGGATTACAAATGGTACACAACAGGGGTGCCCACTAAAACTGAATAAAAAACATTGAATAAAACAATATAAAAGATGTATTTTTCTAATATAGTCTACTCTGGATTTTATTATCGAAATTTACACAATTTAAGTAGAAATCTCTTACCGGAGCATTTTTTGTAATTTATAATAAACAAGACTATTTTACCAAAAATGAACCCTGAAATTGACAAGCTTGTGCTCAAGGCCAGTCTGCTGAGCCAATGCTAAAACAGATTTTGATCACAAAATATGGACAGTACCCAAGCACAACAGTTCATAACTGCATTTCCTGGCCCCACTGTAGGCAAATTCAGCACCACAACTGAACGTTTTGGGTAGAGATGCTAAATTGGGGGTATCCATACCCTGAGGGGGATAGATTCCAAATGATGGGGGCATTGAACTGAATCTCCAACTAACTGAAATGTTATCACTATCATCAGCTCATCCCACTCAGTTATAACATTTTGTACCACTTGCTCAACCCTATTAGATTATAGGCTCTTATGAGCAGGGCCCTCTTAACCCCTTTTGCATTTTATTGTATTGTAACTGTATTGTCTCCCTTTTCTTTGTAGAAGGCTGCACAAACTGTTGGTGCTAATAAATCCTGTATAATAAGAATATAGTAATAATAATAATTTTAAAAAATCATCATTCTCTGCATTACTGAAGCTAAAATCAAAGCAGGGTGATCGACCTGAAATGCCAGATGACATATGAGTAAGATTGATAATACCTGTTCTTCAGGTCCATGCTTTGATTACACATATCACACACAAACTGTAGCCAAAATCTTACTAGCTGTAGTTAGCTTGTGTATATATGATGTACCATTTTTATATAAAAAATAGGAAAGAAACATCCTTATGACTGTCTTTTAGCTGTTCTGTTTCAAGCTATCTGTATTTAAAGTAAAACTAAGCTATTGATATCTTCTGAAGTCATACTGGTACTTACAGAAGTCTTTTGCCTATTGGGCTCCAAAGTGAAAGAGAGGGTTCCTCTTCAGGTGCCCACATCATTGACTCATGACATGGGCTAGTGCTATTTACAGGTTCCTGCAGACTCCAATAGTGACATCATGGTTTGGATCAATTTCAGAAAAGGGCATTGGTCAGGGACACATAAAGATGGGAAGGCCAGGGGAAAAAATGGAAAAATTAGGGAAAAAAGGGTTTTTTCTTTTTTTTTAAAGCTTTTTTTTTCTGAAAAAAATGGAAAAAAAGAGAGAAGTGTGGAATATGTTTTTTTTGCAACAATAAATAATATATCTATGACATGGCATTCAATCTATATGACATGAAGATCTACATGAAAGATTTCTGAGGCTTTAAGTAAAATCTTAAATTATTGGAAGTTCTCTCAGCTGAAGACAAGCAAATTCTGGAATGCAATCCAAGTAACACCGTACTTCTCAATGCAGTTCTCAAACAAGAGAAAATGCATATCTGTCACTAGGGGGCACTACAAAGAAAATGCTGCATTTTAGTTTGTTAGTGGGCTCCATCTTGTACCTCCTACAGTTGGGTGATTGTTGGGATACAGTAGATGATAGTATTAATTTCTGTCCTAATTGACAGGTAAGGAGATACATTTGTCTGACAAATTAGATTATCTTTATAACCTTTAAATGATTCCTATTAATGTTCTTTACCATCACATCATAATGTTTACTTATAGTCTGGTCAGTAAATAGTTTTTTTTTCTTTTGCTTCTCTAAGTAAAAAGGTGAGACCAGCATCAAAAGTTTGGAAACATTTCCACAGCGCAATTTCTGCTGAGAGCAAAACTGCAATTTGCAAATATTGTGAGAAGAAATATTATTTTCCAAATGCTACAAGGATGACAACACACATCCTGGCATGCCACAGGTGCCTTAAAGACATAAAAAAATACTTTATGGAATGAAATGATGAGGACCATAATGAAAGTGCAAGTAGCTTTTCCCTCCAGAGTTCCCATTTCAGAAATAATCTTCCTGCTGCTTCTGGATCATCACAAAGTGTTTCTTCACCAGCAGTATCTCCAAGTAAGGAAGTATTGCAAACCACTGCCTCCCAAAAATACACAATCCCTTTATTTATAAATACAATTACATCTGAAAATCAGGATAACATTGATCAAGCCCTTGCAAGAGCAATATATGCTTCTGGATCAGCATTGTCAATAACTGAAAATGCACATTGGCAGGAAGTTTCATATTCAGACTCATACGCATTTTAACAGTTATATTTTCTTTGATACGAAATGATTCGTAATTCCATTAGTCTAATTTTCTTTGATTCTAAATTCTTAATTTTTTAGATAATAATTTTCGTTTATTCGGTGCACTGCTTGTAATTTAGTAATTGTTACTTTTGTGAGATTGCCTTTTTCGTTTATTTGTACTTTCGTAGGAAATAAAAAATAATAATCCTATGCTTGCTTTTCTAATAAGTCCTGTACTTACGCCAGGAATGCAGTGTGACTCAAACACAAAAGGGATGAGCTGATTGGCTAGAGATATTAAGTAAGATACATCATTCACTAATACACTGCCCATTCGAAAGAACGATTCGAGAACACAAAATTACGAACATACATATTAAGATACACTTACATTGTCCATTCAAAAGAATGATTCGAGAACACGAAGAAACAAAATTACGAACAGACGAAGAAACAAAATTACGAACACACGAATGAAAATACGAACATACAAAATTACGAACAGACAAAGGATCGAAAATATGAAATGTAAATCATTCGTTATAGATGTCATTTTCTTTATTTTACTGTTTTGGAGTTTCATATTTTTGTAAGTTTGTCCGTTCGTATTTTCATGTGTTCATTATTTTGCTTATTTGTAATTTCGCAATTTTTCGTATTTTGGTTCTTTCCGCTATTCGGATGTTTGAATTGATCCAAATGTACGAATACTAAAAAATTTGTATGAAAATCTATTCGTTATGAACCAAATCGCAATATCTATTTTATACAGTACTATTAAGAGGGAAAGAGGAGTTAGCTGTTCTCATTATAGGTGAAATGTTCTTATATACAACCCTTGTTATTCCATTTATAAAAAAAAAAAAGAAAATTTTAAAAAGTAAGTTTAGTTTATTTACTGAATAAGCTGTAACTTTATTTCAAGCATAATACCTTTAAATACAATGCATTTCACCTTCCCAGTTTAACAAAACAACTTTCAATTTGTAAAACTACTCCACACTGAATTTGTGTTTAAATTTTTCCAAAAAAAACAAAAAAAACTTAGAAAACTTAAGCTAAGAACACAGCACAAGAAAATTGGAAGAAAGATTCTGTACGAGGAACAGTCAGTTGATTATCTGATCGTTAGTATAGTGCTTTCGACAGCCAATTCCGACTGTCGATGCTGAAGGTATCCAAGTTGATCAATTGGCTTAAAAGGTTAAGTGGGAGGGATGGCCTACAGCTCAAGTTTAGAGATCAGGGGTACAGTGAGGCACTTTCTTTTACACTTAGCTTACTCCTCACTATAAAAAAACCCGGTGCAATTTTTTTTTTGGACCGGGGGGAGCAAATCAGAGGGCAAATCAAAGCACCACACCACCACCACCACATAAAATGATGCTACGAACAAACATAGGCAGCAAAAGCAGCAATAGTTAAAAACCGATATGGGAACTTCGCTGAAATATATCTTTGAGATCAAGTTCTGTAAATCCTCACAGTGCTTCCAAAGCTTTGCTCAGGAATATTGGTTTGGCACCTGTATTAATAAAATTATGGTTCTCCCCCACCTACACCACCAGCATCTATTTGGCGCACTGTCTTCTCCACTGGAACACTTACAAGTGTATAAGTAGAGCCCATTTACATTCAATGCTCTGAAGAAGGTGCATGCCCCTTTAACTCCTTTTCCCACAATTCCCTGGGTTCTTGGCCATACTTAAGGAAGATACGATTCTCTGCTTCCTTGCCTCAGCAAATCGGAGAGGCCATGCCGGATGAAGCAGCAGTAGCTGGGCAAGTGGTCCCCAGTCAGTTGAGAGGCCCTCCACTGTCACATTTCTGGTGTGGTAGCGTCCATTTCCTTCTGCCTTGGATCCCACTAGCTGTTCACATGTGGTAACAAAGCTACCCTGGACTTCACTTTGTAGGATTCTATTTATGAGGATAAGCACAAGTAACTGTGTTCTAAACTGTTTTATTGAAGTAGTAACTCTAAGCTAGATTTTATGTTGCTTACAGAGACAATGCTATGGATCCACGTGTAACAATAACTGAGCCACAGAGACATTGCCGTGAAGAGTCCATGTTTGTGCAGATTTCATAATTGGTTTTGTATTATTCTGCACTTGTTTAGCAAACTGTCTTACCTTACACCCTGGAGTCTCTGCTGATGGGAGCTGACACTGCAGTCCATATATTCTCTTACAAGGCAACTCTTATGGAGCACTTACACCCAAAAGTGAATTACTCGTTTGCAGTGGGGTTCTTTAGCTATAAACATATAAATGTATTTAAATATGCTCCAAATGTAAAACATGAAATATGAAATAAAAAAAAAGCTCTCTCGAAGCAAACGTAAAGCAGATTGAATAGGCTAGAGACAGCTGTTAGGCTCTGCACAGATTGCAGAATAAATCCATTGAATGCTACCCAGGTGTGATGTGATACCAGACTCTGACTTTGCAGTTGTACACTCCTGATTTGAAAAGTAAAGTACAATCACAAGTAGGCATGAACTGACAGTTCTAACATTTGAGCATTTATGAGCATGTGTGAGATCCTCGGGGCTTCCCAGTCTTAATAAGTCATGCTATAATAAAAGATGAAAGATCACTTTGACCTCTATACATTTTAGAATTTGGTTCCATGAGTATTATTTCCAGAAGCCAAGGAATAGTTGTATATAAAAATGTCGATTGGGCAGCTTTTCACATGCACTAGCATGGAGAGACATAACTGACCTGCAAGAGGTATAATCTGATTAAGTCAAGTCTTGGGTGAGGTTAGTACTTTGCCTTTGGGTTACAGGCAGCTTATTTGAACATTCTGCAGAAGATAATGGAATTGATTTACTGAAAGCAAATATGCTGTTCACTTTGCACGGAAAAGTTCCCATATTTTAGTGAAAGTGGTGAAAATTCACTTTCTATTTCAGTTCTTCTGGTCATGTCCTAAGATTAAAAAGTATTGGTCTGAGGTACAGAGGATAGCACAAAAAATTACAGATTGTCCAATACAAGAAGACCCCGCATTCTTCCTGTTACACTGCTCACAATTGCCAACTCAGATATAGAAAATCAGTTCTGTGTCATTTGATCAGTGCTGCCAAAGCATGTATTAGCCTACTTTGGAAAGATCCTAACCACCTCACAATTGCTATGTGGCTTAACAAGGTGAGGAGTATTGAAGAAATGGAGGACCTAGTGCACGCGACTTGGGAAGAAAGAGAACAATATATTAAAACATGGTCATACTGGGTAAAATTTATATATTCAGAGGAGGGGAAGTCACTCTTGGAAAGCTAACTGAGAGAATAAGGCATTTGATCTCCTAGAGTCTGTCGGGTCCATCTATTGGTGGGGGAGAAGAGGAGGGGGGGATATGGGTGGAGAGGAAAAGAGGTAGGAAGGGTAACTGTGGGGGGTTGGGAAAGGGAGAAAAAGGGGAAGTAAAGAACCAGTGGAGTGGGCCAGGATGTAGGGATTTATTATATAATACTAGGTAGCTATGAGATTGATGAATTAGATACCTATGTTATGGAACACTTAAGTTGATGTTGTATTTAATGGTTTGTTATCATTGTATAAATAAAAGATAATCACATAGGAAAATAAATAAAATTCACTTTGCAAAGAATACCCAATAACCTGCAAGAAAAACACAAAACAGTATTTTTGCTTGCACATGATTTGATATTAGGAGTAAGCTTCAGGCTGAACACAAAACATTCTGTGTATGGCCAGCCTAAGGGTATGAACATGAAAGATGTCTGCTACACATTTAACTACACATTTAAATACATTTAAAGCAGAACTTCAACCAAAAGCGGAAGTTCCACTTTCCCTCCTCCCCCCCTCCTCTGCAATATTTGGAATGTTTTTTTTTGGGGGGGGTACCTAATTTTGACAAGTACCTGCTCCCAACTCCTTGGCTCTTGAGGCACGTCATAGGTCCCAGGAGACTGCAGTACCATTAAAGGGGCGCAGAGTGGCTCGTGCATGCACAGTAGCAGCTGGCTGTGAAGCCGCAAGGAGTCACAATTGGCTGCCCACAGTTAAAATGCTGGCACCTGCACCCAAAGACCATGAGGACATCGCTGGATCCTGGGACAGGTAAGTGTGTGTTTTTCAAAGTCAGCAGCTACAGTATTTGAAGTTTTCGTTTACAGGGTAAAGAACTTCTTTAACTATACATTTAACTCAATTTCATCACTTCTATCAGTGGTGGCTGGTGGAATTTGTTTTTGGGGGCGTGGAAAACAGTATGCCAACCCCCCCAGTTAGTCAGTTGGTAACACCCCATCACCGGCGGCTTCTCCTGCTTGGCGGCGGCCTCCCGTTCCCCTGCTCTCCACGGGTAATCACAGCAGTGGCGGCTTCCGTTTCCTCCCTCCTCCTTGACGACCAATCGGGAATCTTCTCTTTTCTGCCAATCGAAAAACGGGTCTCACACCCACTTCTGATTGGCCAGATTGAGAATCAGTGTTTCAACAGCGAATATTCATTCGCTGTTGTAACACACCTGGGTGGGATCGGAGCACATTCTCTGCAACCCAAGCCCACCCTATTTTGAAGCCTATTGGAGCCACTGGCTCTAATCAGGTGCTTAAAAAAAAACCTGGCCACTGAAAGGGGCCGGACGCATGACTAGGAGGTGGCCACGACGGCCGTGGATAGATTCATGCTATGCATGAATCTATCCATTGCATATAGGGGGTGGCATGGAGAGAGGGAGCAGAGCCCGAGCACCCCTAATGGACGGCCCGCCACTGACCTTCATGATCCATATATGATGATATAGATGATTATCTATCATGCAATGCACATGTGTAATTATTGGAGACCACATACTGCTACAAACAGGCAGCTCTTTCATACTTTCAGCTACACAGTAGAGAGCAAATGTTTGCAAGACCGAGAACAAAGAAGGCATCAGAGATCCCTTTAGATGTATTTTTTTCTTTCCACAAATCTGTATGGAATCATATGTAATATGGGCAGGGCTTACTTAAACCTTTGCAAGTGCTGTCTGCTTCTAACAGTTAGTGATCTCAAATCAGTGGCCTGGCCATTAATTTATACTGTGAAGAAAACTGAATATGGAAGTCACGCTCCCGCACACAAACACACCCTTGTATCATGCTTGTTTCAAGACAGCATGGCCCAGTAGAAGAAATATGGTAACATGGTATCAAGCCAAAGCCTGATGGTTGAGAACCACTGACTTAGAGCATATAGTTTGATATCAGAGCAAAGCTATCTTACTAAATGTAGAAAGGTAGCAGTGTTCTGCTATTAAATAAATTTAACTGGTGCTGGGGTTACCCAGAAGGTAATATTGGCAGTGGTGGAGCATCAGTTGCAAGCACCCAGAGCAAGGCATATATTGCACCCCCTGACCAGTGGTCTGCACTCGCTGAGTACTCTCCACCTCTATCTATATGATGTATGTATGATGTGTATATATATAAATGCCTTTATTTAACAACTCAAACCTCTTCCTCTTCCAGCACAAATTTCTGTGCCTATCCCCAAATCTCCCCTCCCGGCACAAATCCTTCCCCCAGATCCCCATTTCTAGCACAAATTCCCCTCCCAGCACAGCACAAATTCTCCTCCCAACACAAATTCTCCCGTCAGCACAAATTCTCCCTTATCCAACCATTCCACCTTTTAGCACAAATCCTACACTCGCCAATCCCCCCCTTCTAGCACATATCCTTCCCCCTTCAACATTTAACCATCTCTCCACTTTCTATCACAAATCCACTCCCCTCCCAAACTGCCCCCAGCACAAATCCTTTTACCAAAATCACACGCCCACAATCACCCCTCCCAGAACACATCCAATCCCAGCACAAGTAATTGTTAACTGCCCCCCCCCCCACCTGCTTCAGGTCTTATGCCCCCCCAGTGCAATCTTTCCTCCCTGAAACCCTTAAACAGAGCTCAGATCAGTGTAGCTCAATACAGGGGGAAATCCCTCCTCCCAGCTCCTCCTCCTTTTTTTGCATGATATGTGTCAGAGCCAAAGAGGTGCCTAGCTTCAGAGCTTCGGCTCTGAGGTGTACTGTGGTTACAGGTGGGGAGAAATGTCTGCCGCTACAGAGGTAGAGATCACAGTGCTAGGACATGGGGCAATCCAGAGAAGATGCAGGGCAGGTCCCCTGGGAGCCTGGAACTAGAATGCCCCTGTCAGGTTAGTTTGTGGAACCACTAGGCTCTAGGACTCAGCTTGAATCCGTGGGGCGCTGGGATTTTTGTTGAAATCCAGGGACAGTCCTGAGAAGTTCGGAATGGTTTGGAAATTAGATTTTGTACCCCTAAGAATTTTGCACTCAGGGCAACCACCCCTTTAGCCCCCCCCCATCCCCCACGCTACACCGCTGAATATTGTAAACAGCATAGCATCTGCTTTACATATGGAACAATCAGAGCATCCACCAATCAGAGGCCTGCAGAAAAAGGACTAACTGGATGGCAGGAATTTAAAAGAACCAGGTAAGACACTTCTTAATATAATTGTCATTTTCTGGCTCATGTAAAGAATAATAAAACAATGCAGTGGGACTCCTAAGTATCAATGTAGGCATGTTTACAGCTCCCTAAAAAGGTAATTAAATTCAACTTACATGTAGCACTATCCTCAAGGACTGCTTCCTTAAACAGATACCTCAGGCTTCAACAGTGGACCTCCAGGCAGGGTTCTACATTGATCACACAGAAGCCAAGGGTGCACAATTGCACATGCAGGCTGGTGGAAAGGTCCTTCCCCAAACCAGGAAGTTTCCCAGAGTGACAGGGCCAAACCTAAGCTGACCTTCATCCACAGAAACCTTTCACTGCACTAACACTATTTCTCCCTAACTGGCAGAACTCTGTCCCTTCCTCACAACCCCCCCCCCTCCCCCGCACACACTGCAGGATTCCCAGAAATGACCCAGTGAGGGCAAAATAGCCACCCTCAGTCTGAAATGACTGTCCAAATGTCTGGAGAGCTCTGTGTTCAATTAGACGCAGACTCTCCCAAGATGGCCCCTGGGAGTCCAGTGCAGATGACAAACAGGTTCTCTGTCAGGTTCCCCCTAGTGCCAGGGGTTAAGAAGTAATTGTATGATCGTTATGTTTACTTCCGTCAGTAGAGTGCATGAACGCTGCCTCACTCTTTGTGCTGGCACCTGCTCAAGCAACACGTTTTCCCAGTTGGAAAGCGATGGCTGCACCGCAATGCGCTACTACAAGCTGCGTGTTATAAGAATGGCAGAATACCTTCTAACTATTGGTGCCTTGTGTTCTTCTCAAGTTTTGCTTCTAGAGTTAAAGCATTACCGCGCAGTTCAAGTCATAATGTGCTAATATGCAATGCATGCATTATGACAGACTTACCTGAAAACAAAGCCCTCCAGTTGTGTGCTGTCACCGCTGAAGGTGCTTCTATCTGCACCCGGTCTTCCTTCTGGGTTTGCGGACTTTGGCGATATAAATGGCCAAGCTGGTGATGACATCACTCCCGCGCATGCGTGTGGGAGTTGCTGTGTACAGCCCGGCTCGGAAGGAATGGCATGGGTATGCCGTTCCTTCAGAGCGCATGTGCTTGTTATGTCACCTGCCGCATCTAAAGTAAATATCTCCTAAACGATGCCTGTTTAGGAGATATTTACTGTACCTATTGGTAAGCCTTATTATAGGCTTACCTATGGGTAAAAATCATACAAGGGAGTTTACACACAAACACAAAAAGTAAATGCAGAGATTTGGTTTTCCCTCCTCTTACTCACTTCAGCCACCCTTTTTTTGAAAGAATAAGCAAACTTTTATATTAACAATAGTATATTCATGTAAATATGGCTTGGATGTTGGCTGTGTCACTCACATCTATTGTCTAGCTGACTTATTTCTAGATCCGTATATTCTTGCACAGTACTTTTAGTTTCTCTGCTCAGAATGTGACCTCCTGCTCTAACATAGCACTTACTTCATGTTATTGCAACTTTTCACAGTAGGTTATTCACCTCAAAGTGAAGATAGATATGATTACCCTAGATTTAACTGAAAAAAAAAAAACATTTCTTCTGTTTTCTGGAGGCATTACTAAACAAGCGCAGGATTCGCCAAAGCTTATTTGAGTGAAAAGTGGAATAAGTGGAGCCAGACATGCATTTTTTTCTTTCTTCCTTGTGTGAATTCAAACAAGTGTCTTTACATCCCCGAGCCAAGCTCCAGATAGGAACAGACAGCTCTGTCACCCTTAATCCCCTTTCATGCTTATCGAGGGAAAGTACAGCGTGTTTGTTTTGCTTTCTGGTGTCTAGAACTGCCAGACTTCTGGGAGTCTGTAAGTCCTCTGCTGTAGCCATATAAACAAAATAAAGTCAGATGGTACTGTGACAAATGTCAATGAAGGAGGGGGGGGGAACTGCAGCAAAATAAAAGTGCCCATACCCAAAGGCTTCTGATGATTCCTTTATGAGGAAAGATCAGGCCCTTAAATTATTGTTCTTCTATCTGACATGCACTGAGTGCAGGTTGGATGACCTCTTTACAGAGAAATATATAGAGAACTAAACAATTCCTATGTTAAACTAATCTGAAATATGTGGACTGTTGGCTTCCTTCTGAAAATAATTGTTACCCACCTGTCTTTGGTTTAGGAGCAAGAATACATAAAGAAAAAAAAGAAAGAATCCTTGCGAGCAACTATGGAAAATTATTAGGATTACCTTGAATAATTGTATGAATGATTAATTATCCCCCTGAGGAAGCCACATGACCCTGTGGCATAACACGTAGGGGAGGGGACGTCCCAACGCTCTTCGGAACGAATGGTGTGGTAATTTCACGAATGATAGAGTGCTAAGAGCGAAGCATGAAGATCATCCTAACAAACAGCCTTGAGCCTGAAATATGTGGACTGTTGGCTTCCTTCTGAAAATGTTTGTTACCCACCTGTCTTTGGTTTAAAGGCAAGAATACATAAAGAACAAAAAGAAAGAATCCTTGCAAGCAACTATGGAAAATTACTAGGATTACCTTGAATAATTTTATGAATGATTAATTATCCCCCTGAGGAAGTCACATGACCCTGTGGCATAACACGTAGGGGAGGGGACGTCCCAATGCTCTTCGGAACGAATGGTGTGGTAATTTCATGAGTAATAGAGTGCTAAGAGTGAAGCATGAAGATCATCCTAACAAACAGCCTTGAGCCCTGGTTCACATTGGTGCATTTTGACAGGCGATTTGATGTGTCAAATCGCCTGTCAAATTAGCGGCAATTGCCAGCAATGGCACCGTCCTAATCGGTGCGATGCTGCATTTGCGGCACTGCACCAATTTCAAAAAGTAGTTTCTGTACTACTTTTTGTGATTGCAGGGTGCGATTTCCATTGACATCTGTGCAGAAACCTGCACAGATGTCTGTAAAATCACAACCGAAATCAGGACTGACATGCAGGAGTGAAATTGTGCGAGTTCAACTGAACTAGCGCGGCTTCATTCCCGCAGCTCAGTGTGAACCTGGGCTGAAATTAGCTTTTTTTTAGAAGAAGATCAGCAGCAAAGGTGGTGCCTTTATGTTTGTCATGAGCCAGCTTCTTTTTAACCAGCAGAACACAATAGGAGTCATCTGATGATTTGACTGTAAATGATGTTCCAATGATTAGCCGTCATCTGCTGAGACCATGTCATGCTCATACACAGTCATGTTTTTATCAGTGTATTGGTATTGTTCAGATCCAAATTCATTTTTTGACATTTCATGGTTGACCTACTTCTCAACCTTTTCACCCCAGAGAAACACTTGAAATAATTTTCAGGACTTGGGAAACTCCTGCTAAAGTAATTAATTGGAAGTCAGTGAGAAAAAAGTCCCTTAGATTGGTGGCCAGTGGAAAGAATGCTTCCCATTACAATGGTGGTCAGAATTTCACCCTAATAGAGGGCCAAAGGGATTATTAGTGTCTGGCAGTTTCTAATTGGCAATGGCTCCAAACTATGCAGGTACCATTAATTGTGAGCAACACCTCCTCTAGCAACTTCTGGGGGAACCCTGGTTGAGAATGGTTGCTTTACACTACGGTATTAACCAGGGGTAGCAATAAATCCTTCAGGATATGGGGATGAAGTGATGGGGGTTTGGAGTAACACTGTCAGTAACTGTACCTTGTTTCCATGTTTTGATTGCACAAAAGCAGCAGCAAAAATCTCACTAGTTGAAGTTAGCTTGTGTATTGGTAATTCACTGTTTCCAGATGTAGGAATGTTCCCTGACAGCCTTGCTATGTGGTGTTTGCTTTGAATTTTTTATTCTTTTTGCAAAGCCTTTGGTATAAGACTGCGCTTAGGAGCAATCTGTATCACATCACCTGCCAGACTTTGTTGAGAAGGTCAAGAGTGGGGATGAGCTGAATGTACTTAGGTTCACTTTGGGGAAGGTTGCTCCAGTCAGCGGGAGCTGAACTGTGAAAAAAAAACATTAATATACATTTTCTAGGCTACTAGACAAGGGATTGTCAAACAAATAGCATGAGGGGATGGGGCAATGCCCTGGGGAACATGTACCTAAACGAAAAAAAAAAAAAGTGTACGTTTAATTTGGTGGGGGGCAGTAATTTTATTAATGCTTAAACATTAAAAATGCAAATTTGCATGAGAGATGCTCTGAACCTGCTTTTGAAGTGGTGCATTTGTATTATGTATACAACCTACTGCAGCCAAACACCAAACATTTACAAAGAAAATTAATGTCCTTTAAATTGCCAGCAAATGACAACTCCTGCCCACTTACTTCTGTTTGTAAAGAAAGCAGCTGAGGATTCCATTAATCTATAACAAACATTCATCCGAGACGAGGATCTGTTAGAGATGTTTAAGGGGGAATACACACTCACACACAAACACACAAACAACTGCATAGGGTTCCCTCTAACAATACATACCAGACTCCAATCCATGATAAAGGTCTACTTTGGCTGTCAAGGGGGATCCCACAAAAACAAACAAAAAAAAAGCATGGGTCCCTCCTCTATATCCAATTTTTTTTTGAGAATGGTATCCAGGCAAGTATGCTCTGCCCTTTACCAAACCACACCAGGGCTCATGCCCTCAATGTGGAGGGGGGTTACTTTGCCAGGGGAGACCCATGGTACAGCATGTTGACCCCGTGTATACGAGGGCATTTTCCCCATAACAATAGTCCATTTTTTGAGGGGTCTGCAGGTCAGGGGCTTATCAGAATATGGAAGCACCTTTTTAAAATAAGGGGCTCCCCAGATATCTTCTCCCCCTCAAGTGAATAAGTAATACAGTAGTACATAGTAAGTGTACTCATTCACAAAAGACCTGCTGACATGTCTGATTTCATTGTTCACTCACTGCAAAATTTCGGGTCTTTAAGCTGTCATGTGGAATGTAAACAAAGCAGCAGGGTATACCTTGTCAAAGTCATTGCCCAAATATGCCTTATTGCCATATTTGGGCAATGGTGTCAGTCATCTTCCATGCTCCTTGGTTTACATGGCTGGGCAGTGACGGCCCAACCATTAGGGGCGCAGAGGCCCCAACCTCCCTAATCTATGCGCCCGGCCCCTAATCTCCATGTAGGTCACCAGACGCACTGATTTAAATGTGTTTCTTTTTTAAGCACGTGATTAGAGCGGGGGGGGATTGGCTTCAAAAAGGGTGGGTATGGGGTGCGCTTCGAGCCCACCCACTTGTGTAACATTAGCAAATTAATATTCTTCTTACTATGTCTTCCTGCTTCTCCTTCCGGCCAATCAGGAAGCGGCTCCTGAGACCCGATTGGTCGGAAGTCTTAGAACGGGTCTCAGGACCTCCTGTTAGGCCGGGAGGAGAATCATCGACCCTGGCAGCAGCCTACCCTGAATTCAGCAGTGTATAGCCACCTCCTCCTACTCCCTGCACCTCTACTGCAGTATAAGGTAAGGCCACTGATTGCGCGGGGGGGTGGCTTTAGTGCGAGAGGATTGCCGCTGTGATCGATCGATCAATCAATTGATTGATCGAGAGCCATGGGGGGTTGCTAGTGCGAGTGAGGGGGCCAGGTCTGTTTGCCACCCCCCCCAAAAGAAATTTTGACCACCAGCCACCACTGTGGCTGTAAATTCCATGACAACAAATAAATAGGGGAAGATGGGATGTAACTAGCTAAAGCAGGCAGGTACCCACTGTTTCCCTTACAACCATGGACAGCAGAAGAAGGAAACTGTCATAGATAGTAGTGGTAGTAAAATCTCTACTATACAGTATGTGACATTAGGCTCCCACCAAGTGCACTAAAAGTCCAGTTTTCAAAACAATGCCCAAACAAGCAAGTGCTTGAAGTGGTTCTAAAGGTAAAAGGTTTTTCACCTTAATGCATTCTCTACATTAAGGTAAAAAACCCTATAATAGTGGCTTCCCCCCCAGACCCTCTATATATTCACCCGAAACCGATCTCAGTCCAGCACTGTACACATCTGTAGCAGCTCCTTATCCCTCTCCTGGCTCTGATAGGCTTGGTTGAAAGCGGCGGGAGCCATTGGCTTCTGCTGCTATTAGTCAAAACCAGTCAGCAGAGAGCAGGGGAAAGGGTCGAGCAGGGCTGTGTGTCTGAATAGACGCAAACAGCCCGGCTCAGGAAACAGCTTCTTACAGGGGCACTTGGAGGAAGGGAAGGACCAAGAAGTGCAGGGACCGGAAGAGAGGAGGATACAGGCTGGTAAGGTAAGTATGACATGTTTTTTGTTTAAAAAAATCAAACTTTAATTTCCTTCTACACACCATAAGCATCATAAGTGGGACTGTTAAAAACAACAATTTTATTGCTATTTTATCAGTTCTTTCTCATCCTGACAACCGGTTCCATTTTTTTGTAGATCCACAGCAACTGCAGATTGGAAATTCATGTGCATATATATTTTTATTTATTTATTTCAGTTGTGTGCGTTTGATTTGACAATTTAACTGCTAGTTTACACTTGTTTCAAAACAAGGCTTTGTACACGCTTTGTTAAAGATCTCTGAACACCAGTCAAAGCTCCTGTCACTAAATAAAATGGTTTGCTCACAGTCCTAATTACACCTTGCTTTTCCTTGGTGCTTTGATGGGGCTTCGATGAGACTTCAGTGGTGCTTCAATGAGGTTTTGATGAGGCTTTGATGGGGCTTTGGGTGAGGCTTCGTGGGGCTTCGTGGGGCTTCGGTGGGGCTTCAAGCGAGCTTTGCCATAGACTTCTATGGAGGTTTTTAAGACGCTTTGAAGCACCACTAAAGCTACATGGGGAAGCCGAAGCAAAGCAAAACAAAAGCAAGGTGTAAACAGGACTATAAGCTAACCATTTTATTTTGTGAGAGGAGCTTTGACTAGCATTCAGAGAGCTTTAACAAAGCGTGTCCGAAGTCTTGTTTTGAAGTAAGTGTAAACTAGCCGTCGATGTGTGTTGAAGCCGAAGCAAGTGTAAAGGAGCCCTAAAGCCTTCTAACCAATCAGTTTTACCACTACTAGCAATGACATTATTAATTATAAATTGGGGCAGGATGAACTTGATGGCATTTGACAGAAGAGAAATTTTAATGATTGTGGCAAATAACAAGCAGTGTGAAATTGGCAGCAGTTACTAACTGACAGGTTCTTTTCCAGTAGAGAAAAAAATATATAGATTTAAAGCGGAACTAAACCCATCGACTTAACAGTTTAAAAAAACAGTTATGGTACCAGCACGTGCCAGGAATGGATATCTTAGCCTCTGTTTGATCTTTAACTGTCATGATACTTCACATGTGATTAGTTCTGACACCAACCATTCGATGGTTTGACAATTTTGTTAAGAGTACCAGCAAATGCGACAGATACATTCCTGACAAGTGTCGGGAATGTAACTGTTTTTTAAAACTGTTAAATTGATGGGTTTAGTTCCGCTTTATTAAGCAGAGGCGTTCCTCATGTGAAATGGATGTTCTTTGAAGATTTTGAACCTGATATGAAGCAGTTAAACCTCTGTCTATTAATAAGTAATCCCTCTTGCTGGATGGAAATGTGTGTTATTTCCTGCCAGATTAAAACAAGTGTACATTACTATTCCCTGGAAACCTCTTCTTGATTATGTATGTGCTCCTTTTGTTCCTCATTGTTCAAAGTGAGGTGTAACCTGTATGAAATATTCATGATCGCTGGTTAACGAGATTAATAAAAATATTAATACATATAACAGCGGTAAATTAAACGATTCTACGCTGTATAGGACACAGGCAAGGAGGAGAGTGCAGCTAAATGCATACTGTGGATAGAAGGCAAAATGAATATGTATGAAAATACTAGTTACCTGGCTGACTGTGGCTTCAATACTTTCCGATACACTAACCTGAAACAAGCATGCAGATAAAGAAAGTGGTATGGCTGATCTGCATACTTATTCCAGGCCAGTGATTGAAAAAGTACTGATGCTATAGGATCAACATGGCAGTCAGCAAATACAGCCTCCACATTTCCTCGGTATCGGATTCTCTTATTGAATGCATAAATATCACTAGCATAAAGATCTATTTACAGCCTAGTTGAAGGAGCAAATCTTCCTTATGCTAACACTCTCTCCAGATTGTAGCTGTGACTTAAAGGTATGTATGAGGCATGTCTTGGCACTGCTGCAGAGAGACCACTGCTCTTACATTAAGCACTGTGGTCCAAATGACTGGTGAAAGCCTGGGCTGCTTTAGTAAACAAACCAATAGTAAGTATTTAAGCACTTATGGTTTTACGGCACACTGAATGAGTTTATCGAATATTGACTTCAGACTGGGTTTGAAAGCCAATTGGGCTTTAAGGATGGTTCAGTACATAGTTGAAAGACATAAGTAGTGTAGCACCCTCTAGTGTGTGTTAGGCTAAGCCTGAGCTGTGGAATCTGAGTCAGTGCTGGATGACTCATCCTGACAGCTCCTCTGGTACCTCCCCCTGTTTCTGGGACATTGGAGAATGTTCTAGAGCTAGTGGGTGGAGGTTAGGAAAAGCTGGCAGTAATATTTATGAGGCCTCAGCCAATCCCCAGTATTGGGCTGACAGGAGGCACAGCTTACCTCATAAATAGGCATGGGCCATGCCAGCAGGGGCAGTCGGGTGGAAGATGGAGATACAGTGTTGAGGAGGCTGTCGGTGGCCCTTAGGGGTGCCCCTAGTCTGGGGGGCAGGGGGGTGTCCAGCCTTGGGCTGGGGCAGGGGTGCTGGAGAGATCCTGCCATAACACATGTTCTTGTGCCTCCCTTCTTGGAGGCACGAGAACAAGAGAGGACATGAGTAGATCAGCACTGCTGGGGTTTAACAAGGGGGGAGACTGCCACATGAAGCCAGCCTCCCTGAAGGTAGCTATGTGCTTAAGTCTTCATCCTTTCCCAGGAGATCTCCTGAAAGTCAGCCTCATGGGCTGGTGAAGAGTAGGGATGAGCCGAACACCCCCCGGTTCGTTTCGCACCAGAACATCCGAACATGCAAATAGGCAAACACCATTAAAGTCTATGGGACACGAACATGAAAAATCTAAAGTGCTAATTTTAAAGGCTTATATGCAAGTTTTTGCCCTAAAAAGTGTTTGGGGACCCGGGTCCTGCCCCAGGGGACATGTATCAAAGTAAAAAAAAAGTTTTTAAAACAGCCTTTTTTTGGGAGCAGTGATTTTACGAATGCTTAAAGTAAAACAATAAAAATGAAATATTTCTTTAAATATCGTGTCTATAGTATGCCTGTAAAGTGGTGCAGTTTTCCCATGTTTAGAACAATACCACAGCAAAATGACATTTCTAAAGGAAAAAAAAGTAATTAAAACTGCTTGCGACTGTAATGTATTGTCAGGTGATGTATTGTCATGAAAATCATTGAGAAAAACGGCATGGTTCCCCCCAGCCCATTACAAGGATCTTTGGGTCTGGTATGGATATTAAGGGGAACCCCAAACCCAAATTTTTAAAAAAATGATGTGGGGGTGGGGGGTAGGCACTATATACTCTGAACAGAAGTATATATACTAATCGGCCTGCCCTAAATACTCTGCAGAAAATTGGGCCTTAGGTGTCGGAGGTGCCAGAACACTGTAATCCCTCACAGTTACACTTGTTGGGTGCAGGAACGGGCCCTGCTATGAAATATTATATCAAGAATTGTAATTACTTGCCCCTGTTAAACAGGGGCAGAAAAATTGGGCCTTAGGCAGTGGTGGTGGTGGTTCCACAACACTGTAAGCCCTCACAGTTACTCTTGGTGAGTGCAGGAATGGGCCTGCTGTGAAATATTATATCAAGAATTGTAATTACATGCCCTTGTTACACAGGGACAGAAAAATTGGGCCTTAGGCAGTGGTGGTGCCAGAACACTGTAACTCCTCACAGATACTCTTGTTGGGAATGGGAACGGGCCCTGCTGTGAAATATTTGATTGAAAATTGTAATTACATGCCCCTGTTAAACAGGGGCAGAAAAATTGGGCCTTAGGCAGTGGTGGTGGTGGTGCGACAACACTGTAACCCCTCACAGTTACGCTTGTTGGGCGCAGGAATGGGCCCTGCTATGAAATATTATATCAAGAATTGTAATTACAGGCCCCTGTTAAACAGGGGCAGAAAAATTGGGCCTTAGGCAGTGGTGGTGGTGGTTCCACAACACTGTAACCCCTGACAGTTACGCTTGTTGGGCGCAGGAATGGGCTCCGCTATGAAATATTATATCAAGAATTGTAATTACATGCCCCTGATAAACAGGGGCAGAAAAATTGGGCCTTAGGTGGTGGTGCCACAACACTGTAAGCCCTCACAGTTACTCTTGGTGAGTGCAGGAACAGGCCCTTCTGTGAAATATTATATAAGAATTGTAATTACATGCCCCTGTTACACAGAGGCAGAAAAATTGGGCCTTAGGCAGTGGTGGTGCCACAACACTTTAACCCCTCACAGATACTCTTGTTGGGAATGGGAACGGGCCCTGCTGTGAAATATTTGATCAAAAATTGTAATTACATGCCCCTGTTAAACAGGGGCAGAACAATTGGGCCTTAGGCAATGGTGGTGGTGGTGCCACAACACTGTTACCCCTCACAGTTACGCTTGTTGAGCGCAAGAATGGGCCCTGCTATGAAATATTATATCAAGAATTGTAATTACATGCCCCTGTTAAGCAGGGGCAGAAAAATTGGGCCTTAGGCAGTGGTGGATGTGGTTCCACAACACTGTAACCCCTGACAGTTACGCTTGTTGGGCGCAGGAATGGGCTCCGCTATGAAATATTATATCAAGAATTGTAATTACATGCCCCTGATAAACAGGGGCAGAAAAATTGGGCCTTAGGTGGTGGTGCCACAACACTGTAAGCCCTCACAGTTACTCTTGGTGAGTGCAGGAACAGGCCCTTCTGTGAAATATTATATAAGAATTGTAATTACATGCCCCTGTTACACAGAGGCAGAAAAATTGGGCCTTAGGCAGTGGTGGTGCCACAACACTTTAACCCCTCACAGATACTCTTGTTGGGAATGGGAACGGGCCCTGCTGTGAAATATTTGATCAAAAATTGTAATTACATGCCCCTGTTAAACAGGGGCAGAACAATTGGGCCTTAGGCAATGGTGGTGGTGGTGCCACAACACTGTTACCCCTCACAGTTACGCTTGTTGAGCGCAAGAATGGGCCCTGCTATGAAATATTATATCAAGAATTGTAATTACATGCCCCTGTTAAGCAGGGGCAGAAAAATTGGGCCTTAGGCAGTGGTGGATGTGGTGCCACAACACTGTAAACCCTGACAGTTACACTTGTTGGGCGCAGGATTGGACCTTGAATGGGCCTTGCTATGAAATATTTGATCAAAAATTGTAATTAAATGCCCCTGTTAAACAGTGTAGAAAAATTGGGCCTTAGGCAGTGGTGGTGGTGCCCTAAACCAAAATATTGTTGGTCAGCTAGCATCATCAAGATTGAGGAGGAATACGATAGTCACTCAGCATAGGCAGTCTTCAAGGGATCCCACATCCATAGAAAAATCAATCAGTTACATCAGCATCAGGTGCTTGATAGCTGCTGCTGATCCAAGACTGATTCATTTTTATGAATGTGAGCCTATCAACGGAGACTGTGGACAGGCGCACTCTATGATCCGTTACAAACCCTCCAGCAGCACTGAATGTGCATTCAGAAATAACACTGGATGCAGGACAGGCCAATAGCTCAGTTGCATGTTGAGCAAGTTCTGGCCAGTGGTCCATCCTCGAGACCCAGTAACCTAGTGGATGGTCTTTTGGAAAGGTCTCCAAGTCTGCTCTTGCCCCAAGATATTCCTGCACCATGTAATGCAGACGCTGGTGATGGTTGCTTGAACCGATCAGACCTTGGCACTGAGGACTAAAAAATTGTCTAAAGGCATCGGTCAGCCGGCCACCTTCTCCACCGCTCTTCCTCTGACTGACCGAAGCCTCAGCAACACGTTGTCCAGCACCAGGAAATTGTAACCTTCCAGGGTCTGGAAATGCATTGCACAAACCTTTCTTCATGGCCTCCTGAAGATGTTTCATCCTCTGCTCCCTCTGCGAAGGCAGGATGAATTATGCAACCTTACCCTTGTAATGTAGATCAAGAAGGGTTGCCAGCCAGTAATAATCCCTCTCCTTGATACCACGAATTGCAGATGCATTCGATTGTGAGTCCTCTGGGTCACTGAGGATGACATTGTCAGGAACTACCTCCTCACAACCACGTACAACTCCTTGGGTTTCTGGGGACTCAAAACCATCCCTTGAAGACTGCTGCTGAGTGTTATCCTCGACATCCATGCTGACACAATTCTCCTCCTCCTCCTCTTCTTCCTGTGTGTTTGGTGGGTCCACAGGAATGCTATCTGGATAAAGAGGGCCTTGAGAGGTAAAGAAGTCTTAATCTTCCTCCCGCTGTTCTGCCTCAAGTGCCCTATCTATTATTCCACGAAGCAGGAAGACAAGTTCGACAGTATCACTGATGCATGCATTGTCGCTGCTCACCATCCTCGTGACCTCTTCAAATGGTGACAGGACAGTGCATGCATCCTTGATCAGTAGCCACTGGCGTGGCGAAAAAAAGCCAAGCTCCCCTGACTCTGTCCTGGTGCCATACTCACACAGGTACTCATTGATGGCCCTCTGCTGCGAGTGCACCCGCTGCAGCATTGCCAACATTGAGTTCCACCTGGTGGGAATGTCACAAATGAGGTGGACAGGTTGCATCCCCTTTAAATGTCAGTCAGCCGAGCACTGGCATTGTATGACCAGCAGAAATGACCACAGACTTTTCTGAAAAGTAATAAGGGCTCCACACTTAGGATACAACTACGGTTGCAGCCTCACCTAATAGACTCCCAAGGGTCTATAGTGAAAAAGTAAAACAGAATGGGATTAATGGCGCTACCTATAGGCCAGAAGGTGATTGATCAAACCCTCTAAGTATAAAGGTGACTAGGCAAGTCACAATAAAAACACTGCATCGCCGCTCGCCCGTCCATTAACAGGATAACAGATAGGGAATATGTATAGAATACAACATTACAGTACATATCATACAAAGGTGTATCTGTAGCAATATATTTATAAACCAATGTACCCTACTCCCAGTAGGGACTATCTGTCCTGGCAAATCTCACATTAATGACTATATAACTAATGCCCCATCTTAACTACCCCAGTTGGTGGAAAATGTGTTACCTCCATAATGTGCCATAGATTATAGTAACAGCTAACGTAAAATAGACATGGCAATCTAGATACTGCCTGGTAAACCATAAACGTATCAGAGTGAGTATACACCCTGGCAACTAGTTCTTGTGACTCTCCAAAGATATCATCTTACATTATAAACTGATGAACCATACTTCCAGGATGGACTGGATATCCTGGTAAATCTCACATAGATAGATGCTGCAACTACTGCCCTAACGGAACTCCCCAAAGTGGTGGAAATAAGCACATCCTTCATAGTGGGCCGTTGGTCAACAGTAACAGCTTGCGCGAGATAAACTTAATGGTCCAGCTACTACCTGGTGAAACCATAAGCATATCACAGTGAGCCTGAAATCTAACAGCTAATCCAATAGATTTTCTAGGATGTCATATTGAGTATAAATGAAGCGTATAAATAAAAGAAAGAAACTTTAAATGTAAGGAGGTGGTTAAACCAGTATATGGAGGGGACCATAGTAAAATTATTAGCATAAATCAACTACAGGACCGAGATGCTACTTTGGTGATGGAAATAGGCATCACCTTAACTGTCTATAACAGTGTGGACACATATGGTCCCAGTGGTCCACTAGTGTTCCCATACCAGAATGTGGAGAGTCTATATCTGGATGTTGTCATGGAGATCCATATAAAGCCCCCCAGTGATGGGTGTGATAAAGAATGCCATTATATAGATGGAACAGACCCACAACACCATCATCCTATAATACAGGTTTTCCGGAGATATTGTACTCCCCTAAAAGAAGGTGGCATCAACCCATTAACATATGATGACTTTGAGGAAAGGAATAAGCTCTTTTCGGTGGAGATGTTCCCACCAAGGATACCCTCCTGCAGGTATAAGTTGTAAATTAATTGCAGGCTGGCAGTTCACACAGATGGTCCCATTTCCTCAGCTCTGAGGAAACCAGCGTTCATTGGCTGGTGAAACGCGTCAGCGGTGTGACGTCAGCACGTCCTTGGGAGCCGCGCGCAATTTGATCTGACTCATCCCTATACGGACCCAACAGCTGATGTCAGCTTTCCCCTGCAGCCACGTATCATACAGCAGTAACGGCGCTTCAGCGGCTCCACAGCGAGGAATAGTGAGGGACGACTCCTTACCAATCATTACTCCTAATGAGCCATACAGAAGCATTGATCCACAGAGAGACTCTAACACCTGGGACTATCATAGTCTGACGACGAATGCGGTGAGGTTGGTGAGATCCTTCCACCTTACTCAACACTCCCACAAAACGTATGTCAGTTTTTTCTATGTTTCCTCTAATGTTGTCTCCATGGACATCTATCCTGCTGCTTTTGTAGATGACCTTATAATTACTGCAACCTGGAAAGCGCTTGTAATTCATTCATCAGCTGTGGTTCAAACAATCACAGAGTGCAATGATCCCTTGAGAGATCGCTCCATCTATGGTCCAATTTTATGATCAATTGGTTTGTCAGATCACCCACCTACTTACATCACCTCCGAATTAGTGGTATAGGACTGTTCCTGCCCAACTGGATACTTTGTATTGAGAATACTCTCCATTAATCATCAACCTTATTGTGCAGGACTATCCTCATTTTATTATACCCCATTATCTGGTGTGCATGATGTGTATGAGTGAGTGTGCAGCCGCGGCTCCCATTGTTTTTAATATCCCTTGTGACAACGTTGTCCACTTTTAATTGGTTTGTGATAACCGTCTGTCCATATTGCCAATTTTTTCACTTTTTGTAATATTAATTGGTTTATTTTTTGGTAATTAATAAAGCTGGTTTTGTATTTACAATAGTGTTCTTTGTTGACCTACTTTAGAGAAACTCTGTTTCTCCCCCTCTTTTTTTGCAAGATGGTCCCATCTGCCTAACGGGTCCCAGAATGCATTTGTCAAGGATTAGCTATGAAACAGTTTAAATCTATATCAGGGTTGAGGGCTCCAGGGGCAAGAGATCCCAACCGATATATCTCATTCCTGGAGATAAGGGTCTGTTTATTCCCCCCTCTCCAATGATTCTTGACAAGGTCAATCCCATAAAATATGAGTCCAGTAGGGTCCCTGTGATGTACCTCATCAAAATGTCATGATAAATTGTGCTTAGGGAACCCTTTCCTGATATTGTTGATATGCTCCCATATTCTCACGAATAGGGGGCGGGTGGTTCTATCCATATACTGAAGATGGCAGGGGCATTCAATGACATAGGTGACATGAGTACTGTGACATGTAATTAGTTTTTTTTATCTGGTATTCCCTGTGGTCAGTTTTTGATTTAAATGTATCCCTTTATCTCGGTTGTTTTTTACTGACCCTACAGGGCAGGCATCTTTGGCACCTATAGAAACTCTTCATTTCTGAAAAGATTTTGACCGATTTAGGGGGATCAATTATGTTATGGACTAGGTAGTTGCGGAGAGTGGGCACTCTCTTATACACAAACTTAGGTCTTGCAGGCAGAATTTTGGATAGAAGACAATCTTCTTTCAGGATGGGCCAGTACTTTTTCATAATATGTTCAAAGGCCTTATATTGGTTATTAAACCCTGTAATAAAGGCCATTTCCATTTGGCTGTCCTTTTTCCTGATTTTTTTTATCAAGCAGGGTATTTCTGTCCATCCTCATAATTTCTGACTTAAGCTTGACAAGATTGTCCTGCATATATCCCTTTTCCTGGAATCTCTGAATTAAGATATCAGCCTGTACTTCAAAGTCCTCTAGTGTATCACAGTTTCTACATATCCTTAATAGTTGACCTTTCGGGATATTACCTTTCCACTTTGGGTGGTGGCAACTGGAAGTAGGTATGTAACTGTTGTGATCGGTTGTTTTAAAGAATGTTCGGGTACATAAGACTTCCCCCTTCTTGAAAATTTCCAGGTCTAGATAGTCAATCTGTTGATGGTTCCATCCGGAAAAGGTAATCCCATGTCTGTTTATGTTCAGATCTTCAAGGAACTTCTCAAATGTTTCAGGTGTACCGTCCCAAAGTATGATCTGATCATCTATGTACCTTCTGTACAACTTGATTTGGGGGATCCGCTTCTTATAAACATACTCCTCCTTCCACATGTTCATGAAGAGGTTCACTACACTCAGAGCATAGTGTGCTCCCATGCCGACCCCTTTTTTTTGGACTAAATAGTCCTTGTACCAGAAGTAGTTACACTCCATGGCGAGTTTTAGACCTTCAAGAATATATCCGATCTGCTGCTGTTTCATTCCTGTGTTCTCATGTAGCGCCTTTTCCACTTCTGTTAGTCCATCTTTTTGTATAATACTCGTACACAGTGAATTAACGTCTATAGTGGCGAGCAGCCAGCTGTTTGCACCCCTGATATTTTGGAGATCTTTGATAAGTTGCAGGCTATCACGTAGATAAGATTTCCCCAGTTGTACCAGTGGCTTGAGATACTTATCCAGATACTCTCCCAGTCGTGAGAAGACTGAATTGATCCCACTGATAATAGGTCTTCTGGGCAGTTTATCTAGCCTCTGATGCATCTTAGGTGTATAGTACATAACTGGGGTCTTGGTGGAATTTGAAACCAAGTATTCAGCCTCTTTTGTGCTTAGTATCCCCATGTCCTTCCCCTTCTTAACAAAAGTCTTCAGTTTTTTCTCATATTTATTTTTGGGATTTACTTTCAACTTTTTGTATGTATTCTCTACTCGTAATAAATTCTCCATCTCGTCTTCATAATCCTTTTTGTTCAAAATCACCAGTCCTCCACCTTTATCTGCCGGGTGTATTACCACTTCATGTTTTTTTCCTAATTCTTTGATAGTTTTCCAGATAATATTGGTTCTTGTGTCCTAAATCAGAAATTATGAGGATGGACAGAAATACCCTGCTTGATAAAAAAAATCAGGAAAAAGGACAGCCAAATGGAAATGGCCTTTATTACAGGGTTTAATAACCAATATAAGGCCTTTGAACATATTATGATAAAGTACTGGCCCATCCAGAAAGAAGGGCATTTTCTATCCAAAATTCTGCCTGCAAGACCTAAGTTTGTGTATAGGAGAGCGCCCACTCTCTGCAACTACCTAGTCCATAACGTAATTGATCGCACGAAATTGGTCAAACTCTTTTCAGAAATGAAGCGTTTCTATAGGTGCCAAAGATGCCTGCCCTGTAGGGTCAGTAAAAAACAACCGCGAAAAAGGGATACATTTAAATCAAAAACTGACCACAGGGAATATGAGATAAAAAAAAACTAATTATATGTCACAGTACTCATGTCACCTATGTCATTGAATGCCCCTGCCATCTTCAGTATGTGGGTAGAACCACCCGCCCCCTATTCATGAGAATATGGGAGCATATCAACAATATCAGGAAAGGGTTCCCTAAGCACAATTTATCACGATATTTTGATGAGGTACATCACAGGGACCCTACTGGACTCATATTTTATGGGATTGAGCTTGTCAAGGATCATTGGAGAGGGGGAAATAAACAGACCCTTATCTCCAGGAATGAGACAGGCTGGATATATTGGTTGGGATCTCTTGCCCCTAGAGCCCTCAACCTTGATATAGATTTAAACTGTTTCATAGCTAATCCTTGTCAAATGCATTCTGGGTTCCGTTAGGCAGATGGGACCATCTGTGTGAACTGCCAGCCTGCAATTAATTTACAACTTATATCTACAGGAGGGTGGGAACATCTCCTCCGCAAAGAGCTTATTCCTTTCCTCAAAGTCATCATATGTTAATGGGTTGATGCCACCTTCCTTTAGTGGAGTACAATATCTCCGGAAAACCTATTATAGGATGATGGTGTTGTGGGTCTGTTCCATCTATATGATGGCATTCTTTATCACACCCGTCACTGGGGGGCTTTATATGGATCTCTATGACACCATCCGGATATAGACTCTCCACATTCTGGGATGGGAACACTAGTGGACCACTGGGACCTATATGTGTCCACACTGTTATAGACAGTTAAGGTGATGCCTATTTCCATCACCAAAGTAGCATCTCGGTCCTGTAGTTGATTTATGCTAATAATTTTACTATGGTCCGCTCCATATACTGGTTTAACCACCTCCTTACATTTAAAGATACTTTCTCATATTTATATGCTTTATTTATACTCAATATGACATCCTAGAAAATCTATTGGATTAGCTGTTAGATTTCAGGCTCACTGTGATATGCTTATGGTTTTACCAGGTAGTATCTGGACTGTTAAGTTTATCTCGCGCAAGCTGTTACTGTTGACCAACGGCCCACTATGAAGGAAGTGCTTATTTCCACCACTTCGGGGAGTTCCGTTAGGGCAGTAGTTGCAGTATCTATCTACGTGAGATCTACCAGGATATTCAGTCCATTCTGGAAGCATGGTTCATTGGTTTATAATATAAGATGATATCTTTGGAGAGTCATAAGAACTAGTTGCCAGGGTGTATACTCACTCTGATACGTTCATGGTTTGGGGCAGTATCTGGATTGCCATGTCTATTTTACGTTAGCTGTTACTATAACCTATGGCCCATTATGGAGGTAACGCACTTTCCACCAACTGGGGTAGTTAAGATGGGGCATTAGTTATATAGTCATTAATGTGAGATTTGCCAGGACAGATAGTCCCTATTGGGAGTAGGGTATATTGGTTTATAAATATATTGCTACAGATACACCTTTGTATGTTATGTAATACTTTCTAGTACTGTAATGTTGTGTTTTATATATATTCCCTATCTGTTATCCTGTTAATGGACGGGCGAGCGGCGATGCAGTGTTTTTATTGTTTTAATTATTGGGGAGTATGCTGCTTACAAGCTCATTTATATGTTCCTGGCCCTATTCATATAGTAATTTACCACTAATTCCCATCGGGGGGGAGGTGATCCTCTAATTGCGGTAAAGGGATTCTGCATATGGAGTAATGAATAAGGGGAGGAACCCGCATGGCCGCTCTCCCTTAAAAGATGTGGGATGTAGTATGATGAAACGCATAAGGCGGAGCCACGCACCCACGTCACTTCCGGTAAGCTATCAGGGAGCTTGGAACGCAGTTGGAGCGCACGCTGCATACCGGCCCCTGACCACTTGTGTCTACCATAGACTGTAGTTTCGTTTGGGAGGTTTTTTACCCATTGCATGGGACGCTTGTTTTTAATGTGTTTTTTAATAAACTAACCTTTGATACTACACTATGAGAGCCCATATATTTTCCTATGAGGATTTATCACTGGAATTTCACTGAAGTATTTTTGGAACTGCTCTGTACCTGGGAATCACTGGATATAACAGAGGAAAGCCTAAGGTATCCTGACTATGGATGAGCTTTGAGTTTGAGTTGAACTCATGTTCAACTCGAACATCGGCTGTTCGCCGAACAGCGAACAATTTGGGGTAATCGCGGCAAATTCGAAAGCCGCGGAACACCCTTTAAAAGTCTATGGGAGAAATCAAAAGTGCTAATTTTAAAGGCTTATATGCATGGTATTGTCATAAAAAGTGTTTGGGGACCTGGGTCCTGCCCCAGGGGACATGTATCAATGCAAAAAAAAGTTTTAAAAACGGCCGTTTTTTCGGGAGCAGTGATTTTAATAATGCTTAAAGTGAAACAATAAAAGTGTAATATTCCTTTACATTTCATACCTGGGTGGTGTGTGTAGTATGCCTGTAAAGGGGCGCATGTTTCCCGTGTTTAGAACAGTCTGACAGCAAAATGACATTCCAAAGGAAAAAAAGTCATTTAAAACTACTTGCGGCTATTAATGAATTGTCGGTCCGACAATACACCTAAAAAGTTCATTGATAAAAATGACATGGGATTTCCCCACAGGGGAACCCTGAACTAAAATTTTTTAAAAAATGGCGTGGGGTCCCCCTAAATTCCATACCAGGCCCTTCAGGTCTGGTATGGATATTAAGGGAACCCCGCTCCAAAATTTAAAAAAAAATGGCGTTGGGGTCCCCCTCAAGATCCATACCAGACTGGTCTGGTATGGATTTTAAGGGGAACCCACGCCAAAATTAAAAAAAAAAATGGCTTGGGGTCCCCCCAAAAATCCATACCAGACCCTTATCCGAGCACGCAACCTGGCAGGCCGCAGGAAAAGAGGGGGGATGAGAGAGTGGCCCCCCTCCATCCTGAACCGTACCAGGCCACATGCCCTCAACATTGGGAGGGTGCTTTGGGGTAGCGGCCCCCCAAAGCACCTTGTCCCCATGTTGATGAGGACAAGGGTCTCATCCCCACAACCCTTGGCCGGTGGTTGTGGGGGTCTGCAGGCGGGGGGGCTTATCAGAATCTGGAAGCCCCCTTTAACAAGGGGACCCCCAGATCCCACCCCCCCTGTGTGAAATGGTAATGGGGTACAAAAGTACCCTTACCATTTCACAAAAAAAGTGTCAAAAATGTTAAAAATGACAAGAGACAGTTTTTGACAGTTTTTGACAATTCCTTTATTTAAAGTCTTCTTCTTTCCATCTTCTTCGGGTCTTCTTCCTTCCTTCGTCTTCTTCTCTCTACAGTTAGAACTTTTTGGGTTTACTAGGATTATCAATCCCAACTTGTATCAATTATCTGTGAAGTCAGGTATTACTTCACACACTGTTGCTTTGCACACATAGTCATTTCACTAAATGTCACATTATAGTATGTTTATATGTTTAATAAGCACCTGAAGTTTATATCAACTAGTGGAATATAATATCTTTATTGGTTGTTGCACCACTTGCCTACTCACCTTTATACTTAGAGGGTTTGATCAATCACCTTCTGGCCTATAGGTAGCGCCATTAACCCCATTCTGTTTTACTTTTTCACAGACTTTTCTGGCCTGCCTCCGGAGATCCTGTAATCCTGGGTACCTGCTCAAGAACTGCTGCACCACCAAATTCAGGACGTGTGCCAAACATGGGACATGGGTCAAGTGTCCCTGTTGGAGGGCGGAGAGAAGGTTGGTGCCATTGTTGCATACAACCATTCCTAGCTGAAGCTGTTGTGGCGTCAACCACCTCTGAGCCTGCCCCTGCAGAGCTGACAGAATCTCTGCCCCAGTGTGGCTCCTGTCCCCTAAGCAGACCAACTCAAGCATGCCATCTGTTTGCCTGAGTGCTTGCGTAGGCCCTTGATCGCTTACGGAGCGCCTCTGGTTCAGAGGAGAAATCAGAAGAAGAGGCCATAGAGGAAGAAGAAGAGGAGGGGGTGGATGAGAGAGCTGTGGCAGAATGACCACTAGCATTTTGGAGGCGTGGTGGTGGAACAAGCTCCAACAACACTGAACCCTGTCCTGCATCCTCCCCAGCTGCCAGCAGAGTTACCCAGTGCTCCGTGAAGGAAAGGTAACATCCCTGTCCATGTCTGCTGGACCATGAGTCAGCGGTAATATGCACCTTACTGCTGCCCGCCCTGTCCAACGAGACCAAAACATTGCCTTCCACATGCTGGTAGAGAGCTGGAATGGCCTTCATTGACAAGAAATGGCGTTTTGGAACCTGCCACTGAGGTACAGCACATTCGACAAACTCACGGAAGGGGGCAGAGTTTACCGGCTGAAAAGGCAGCAGTTGCAATGCTAGCAATTTGGCCAAGCTAGCATTCAGACACTGAGCAAGTGCATCTCTGGGAATGAATTTCTATTTCACTTTTAGTAACTGGGGTAGGGAAATGTGCCTGCTAAAATCAGATGGAGGTGTACTGATAGCAGACTGGCTGCAAGTACTTGGGACACCTATTGCTATACCTTCATTCCTCTCAGTGCAGGTTTTTGAGAGGACTGGAGGAGTAGTGGGGTTGGAGATCCCAGATGAGGAGCAATGGGAAGTCCGCCTTTTTCTTTGATGTGGGTCTTTCAAGTGCTGTTGCCAACGGACTGCATGGGACGTCGTCGTTTGTCTGGTCAAGCATGTGGTGCCGAAGCGGCTGCTGTTCTGGCCACGCTTGATCCACTTCAGACAGCAACGGTGCAATCTGCTGCACACGTGTCAAAAAAGGCCGACCGAGGATCAAAATCAGTGGGGAGTCAGCAGCGCCCTGCACCTGTGGAGCTCTGCAGTGTGATGCAGTAGGGTGGCTGCCCTTAAGCTGCCCCCTAGAGGACATCCTGCCACGTTGAAGTTGTGCCTGCTCCTCCTCTCTTCGATCAGGCAGCCAAGTAGAGTCAGTGACCTCATCATCCCCTCCCTCCTCGTCACTGGAGCAAACTTGGCAGTATGCTGCAGCTGGGGGAACATAACTGCCAGTTTCTAGTCCTTCTTGGGCACCCCCTCTCTCTAGGCTCACATTATTCCTTTCCTCAACCTGGGAACCAACATCGGAGCCTTCCAATCACTGCGCATCCTCTATCAGCATGTACCCGACACTGTGGTCAAATAGTTTGGAGGACTCCTCCATGCATGATGGTGGGGCAAGGGAAGGAGTGACTGTGGACAAGGAGCTGGTGGAATAGGCTGCTTTGGCAGCTGCATTGGAAGCCAAACTACTGAGCCTGGGTGACAGAGGATGAGGAGGATGAGGACGGCTTTGTTATCCACTCCACCAACTCTTCTGCATGTTCTGGCTCAATAATGCGGCCAGCAGCAGAAAAAAAGGACAAGCATGCCCCACGCCCACCTGCAGAGGATGCACCATGTCCGCGACCAGCACTGTTGACTGTAGACACAGAGCCTGCTTGCCCTCTTTTAGTGGCCTGTAAGCGTCTGCCTCTCTTTGGTGGCCTTCCGGACATGATGTATATTTTGTTTGGCAACACCACACTCCACTGTATTGTGTGCTGTGTACACCACCAGAAAAGAAGTAGCAACTCCACTACGGTTGTACTGTATTGTGTAATGTGTACACCACCAGAAAAGTAGTAGCAACTGCACTAAGGTTGCACTGTTTTGTGTGCTGTGTACACCACCAGAAAAGTAGTAGCAACTGCACTATGGTTGCACTGTATTGTGTAATGTGTGCACCACCAGAAAAGTAGTAGCAACTACATTACAGTTACACTGTATTGTGTAATGTGTACACCACCAGAAAAGTAGTAGCAACTGCAGTACGGTTGCACTGTACTGTGTAATGTGTACACGACCAGAAAAGTAGTAGCAACTGCACTACGGCTGCACTGTTTTGTGTGCTGTGCACACCACTAGAAAAGTAGTAGCAACTGCACTATGGCTGCACTGTATTGTGACAAGTGTACACCACCAGAAAAGTAGTAGCAACTGCACTATGGTTGCACTGTATTGTGTGCTGTGTACACTACCAGAAAAGTAGTAGCAACTGCACTACGGTTGCACTGTACTGTGTAATGTGTACACCACCAGAAAAGTAGTAGCAACTACACTATGGTTGCACTGTATTGTGTATACCACCAGCAAAGTAGTAGCACCTGCACAATCGTTGCACTGTATTGTGTGATGCATACACCACTAGAAAAGTAGGAGCAACTGCACTACGGCTGCACTGTATTGTGTGATGTGTACACCACCAGAAAAGTAGTAGCAACTGCATTACGGTTGCACTGTATTGTGTGCTGTGTACACCACCAGAAAAGTAGTAGCAACTGCACTACAACTGCACTGTATTGTGTAATGTGTACACCACCAGAAAAGTAGTAGCAACTGCACTACGGTTGCACTGTATTGTGTGCTGTGTACACCACCAGAAAAGTAGTAGCAACTGCACTACGGTTGCACTGTATTGTGTGCTGTGTACACCACCAGAAAAGTAGTAGCAACTGCACTACGGTTGCACTGTATTGTGTGCTGTGTACACCACCAGAAAAGTAGTAGCAACTGCACTACAGCTGCACTGTATTGTGTAATGTGTACACCACCAGAAAAGTAGAAGCAACTGCACTACAGTTGCACTGTATTGTGTGCTGTGTACGCCACCAGAAAAGTAGTAGCAGCTGCACTACGGTTGCACTGTATTGTGTAATGTGTATACCACCAGAAAAGTAGTAGCAACTGCACTATGGCTGCACTGTTTTGTGTGCTGTGTACACCACCAGAAAAGTAGTAGCAACTGCACTACAGCTGCACTGTATTGTGTAATGTGTACACAACCAGAAAAGTAGTAGCAACTGCACTACGGCTGCACTGTATTGTGTAATGTGTACACCACCAGAAAAGTAGTAGCAACTGCACCACGGTTGCACTGTAGATATACGCTACACTGGATGCTGCAGAGTGTATATTTCCGTGAACGTCCCACAATGTTCCATATTCGGCGAACAAGCGAACACCCGATGTTCAAGTCAAACTCATGTTAGACCTGAACATCATGCTCATCCCTACTGAAGAGTTAGTTTTTAGCACTGGTGTGAAGAGTTTGCCTGGAGGGCTAGTGAAATGGGCAGCTGCAGCCAGGTGGGTTGGCAGTGCCTGAAGCGTTGGTGCTGGGATCAGTAGACACAGAGGAGAAGTACAAGCTGTTCACTGTATTTTGCTATGCAGCAAGGGGCTACGAGTTCCTGCCTGTAAAGGGTTATTTCTAAACCTGACTAAAAGCCTGTCAGATTAACTAACAGTGATTCAGCTGAAACCAGCAAGCAAGTGTGCTCAGGAGGAAAGTAGAGGAGAGTGTACATAGACTGTATATGGGAAGATGTCCCTGAAGTTATATAGTTACATATAGTTACATAGTAGGTGAGGTTGAAAAAAGACACAAGTCCATCAAGTCCAACCTATGCGTGATTATGTGTCAGTATTACATTGTATATCCCTGTATGTTGCGGTCATTCAGGTGCTTATCTAATAGTTTCTAGTTTCTTGAAGCTATTGATGCTCCCCGCTGAGACCACCGCCTGTGGAAGGGAATTCCACATCCTTGCCGCTCTTACAGTAAAGAACCCTCTACGTAGTTTAAGGTTAAACCTCTTTTCTTCTAATTTTAATGAGTGGCCACGAGTCTTGTTAAACTCTCTTCTGCGAAAAAGTTTGATTTCTATTGTAGGGTCACCAGTATGGTATTTGTATATTGAAATCATATCCCCTCTCAAGCGTCTCTTCTCCAGAGAGAATAAGTTCAGTGCTCGCAACCTTTCCTCATAACTAAGATCCTCCAGACCCTTTATTAGCTTTGTTGCTCTTCTTTGTACTCGCTCCATTTCCAGTAATCCTTTGTGAGGACTGGTGCCTAGAACTGGACAGCATACTCTAGGTGCGGCCGGACCAGAGTCTTGTAGAGTGGGAGATTTATCGTTTTATCTCTGGAGTTGATCCCCTTTTTAATGCATGCCAATATTCTGTTTGCTTTGTTTGCAGCAGCTTGGCATTGCATGCCATTGCTGAGCCTATCATCTACTAGGACCCCCAAGTCCTTTTCCATCCTAGATTCCCCCAGAGGTTCTCCCCCCAGTGTATAGATTGCATTCATATTTTTGCCACCCAAATGCATTATTTTACATTTTTCTACATTGAACCTCATTTGCCATGTAGTTGCCCACCCCATTAATTTGTTCAGATCTTTTTGCAAGGTTTCCACATCCTACGGAGAAGTTATTGCCCTGCTTAGTTTAGTATCGTCTGCAAATACAGAGATTGAACTGTTTATCCCATCCTCCAGGTCGTTTATGAACAAATTAAATAGGATTGGTCCCAGCACAGAACCCTGGGGAACCCCACTACCCACCCCTGACCATTCCGAGTACTTCCCATTTATCACCACCCTCTGAACTCGCCCTTGTAGCCAGTTTTCAATCCATGTACTCACCCTATGGTCCATGCCAACGGACCTTATTTTGTACAGTAAACGTTTATGGGGAACTGTGTCAAATGCTTTTGCAAAATCCAGATACACCACGTCTACGGGCCTTCCTTTATCTAGATGGCAACTCACCTCCTCATAGAAGGTTAGTGGATTGGTTTGGCAAGAACGATTCTTCATGAATCCATGCTGATTACTGCTAATGATACCGTTCTTATTACTAAAATCTTGTATATAGTCCCTTATCATCCCCTCCAAGAGTTTACATACTATTGATGTTAGGCTAACTGGTCTGTAATTCCCAGGGATGTATTTTGGGCCCTTTTTAAATATTGGTGCTACATTGGCTTTTTTCAAATCAGCTGGTACCATTCCAGTCAGTAGACTGTCTGTAAAAATTAGGAACAACGGTCTGGCAATCACTTGACTGAGTTCCCTAAGTACCCTCGGATGCAAGCCATCTGGTCCCGGTGATTTATTAATGTTAAGTTTCTCAAGTCTAATTTGAATTCTGTCCTCTGTTAACCATGGAGGTGCTTCCTGTGTTGTGTCATGAGGATAAACACTGCAGTTTTGGTTACTGAAGCCCCCCGATTCACTCGTGAAGACTGAGGAGAAGAATAAATTCAATACCTTCGCCACCTCCCCATCCTTTGTAACCAGATGTCCTTCCTCATTCTTTATGGGGCCAATATAGTCTGTCCTCCCTTTGTTACTGTTTACATACTTAAAGAATTTCTTGGGATTTTTTTTGCTCTCCTCCGCTATGTGTCTTTCATGTTCTATCATAGCCATCCTAATTGCCCCCTTACATTTCTTGTTGCATTCTTTATAAAGTCTGAATGCTGAAGATGAACCCTCAACCTTGTATTTTTTGAAGTCCTTCTTCTTTGCTTTTATATGCATTTTTACATTGGAGTTAAGCCATCCAGGACTTTTGTTCGCTCTTTTAAATTTATTACCCAATAGGATACATTGGCTAATGCCCTTATTTAATATGCTCTTAAAGCAAACCCATCTCTCCTCCGTATTCTTTGTTCCTAATATTTTATCCCAATTTATGCCTTTTAGCAAGGTTTGTAGTTTAGGGAAGTTGGCTCTTTTGAAATTCAGTGTCTTTGTATTCCCTTTATGTTTCCTATTTGTGTCATTTATACTGAAACTAATTGACCTGTGATCATTGTTAAATAAATTGCCCCGTATTTCCACATCCGTGATCAGGTCTGTATTGTTGGTAATCAGTAGATCCAGTAATGTTTTATTTCTAGTTGGTGCGTCTACCATCTGACCCATAAAATTGTACTGCAAGACATTAAGGAACTGGCGAGCCTTAAATGAATGCGCGGTTCCCTCCGCCCCGTCTATGTCTGGATAATTAAAATCCCCCATTATGATAACACTTCCCATTCTTGCTGCTAATCCAAATTGTGATAGCAGATCTGTCTCCACTTCCTCCCTCAGGTTAGGGGGCCTATAGCATACTCCCAGTATTATTTTCCCCTTAGCTTCATCCCTTTGGAGCTCTACCCATAAGGATTCCACCTCCTCCCTAGCTCCCTCAGTGATGTCATTTCTCACATTCACTTGTACATTATATACATTACATATGATATATAGGCACACCCCTCCCCCTTTTTTACCCTCTCTATCCTTGCGGTAGAGGGTATACCCTTGAATGTTTGCCGGCCAATCATGAGAGCTGTTGAACCAGGTCTCTGAAATTCCCACAAAATCCAAATCCTCCTCGTACAACAGTATCTCTAGTTCACCCATTTGTCCGCCATACTCCTGGCATTGGTGAACATGCCACATAGATTAGACCAGTTGCATATTGTCCTCGTATTGGGTGTTTTGAGATTGCAACTAGAACTTGCTACTATACTTACCTTGTGTTTTTGTGCTTTGGTCAACCTACCACTAATGCCCCCAATACTACCCTCTGGAATATCTTCCGTGCTGACTATCTCTAGTACAGTGATCTCTGGTGCTGAGCTGTTGTGTTCTGACAGAACAGTCCAGACAGTCCTCCCGCCAGAACACTCCAATCAGAGCCCTCTGCCATTTGCCCTGATCAGGAGTGGCCACTGGCCAGTAACTCTCCTGATCTTGCAATTTGCTTCCCTACACAGATTCACAGAGGAAAACGCTATTTTGGGTCCACCCAAGATTCTTATCTTTACTGAAGCCCTGATGAAGGGGGAGTGATTTCTGGTTTCTGAAAAGCACTGGCTGTTCTTTAGCATAAAATAAAACATTTGGACGCATTTATCCTTTGGTTTGGTGCTCTTTCCATTAATATTTTGCTGTATTTGGCTTTGTTATGGGGAGATTTTCTCTCACTTCCTTCCTCAACAAAAACACTCTTTACTGGTGCAGTATATACACACACACCCATATACATATAGAATATATATACTGTATATGTACTGTATATATATATCCTCAGACAGTTCTTTGCCATGAGGTGCCATGTTGAACTTCCAATGACCAGTTTGAGAGAGTGAAAGCGATAACACCAAATTTAACACACCTGCACCCCATTCACACCTGAGACCTTGTAACACTAACGAGTCACATGACACCGGGGAGGGAAAATGGCCAATTGGGCCTAATCTGGACATTTTCACTTAGGGGTGTACTCACTTTTGTTGCCAATGGTTTAGACATTAATGGCTGTGTGTTGAGTTATTTTGAGGAGACAGCAAATTCACACTGTTATACAAGCTGTACACTCACTACTTCACATTGTAGCAAAGTATAATTTCTTCAGTGTTGTCACATGAAAAGGTATAATAAAATATTTACAAAAATGTGAGGGGTGTACTCACTTTTGTGAGATACTGTATATCACACATCAGATCTCAATGAGGAAGAATATCATGCTGGTTGTCTCTACTGATATGGACTTGGTAATATGTTGGGAATGAAAGGATGCAACATCGTTTGATAATGAAAGGATGCAACATCGTTTGATAATGATCAACCAACAGAGGGCTGAATTCGAAGACACCCCAAAAATCAAAGTGAAAAAATGATGCAGCAGGCTAGTCCATTTTGCTGTAAGTCAAAATGGTACTCAGTAGTTTGTATGGCCCCCATATGCTTGTATGAATGCCTGACAAGTCCTGGGGTATTTCCTCCCAGATCTGGACCAGGGCATCACTGAGCTCCTGAACAGACTGAGATGCAACCTGGCAGCATCGGATGAACTGAAACATAATGTCCCAGAGGTGTTCTATTGGATTTAGGACAGGCGAGTGTGAGGACCATTCAATGGTATCAATTCCTTCATCCTCCAGGAACTGGCTGCATACTCTCGCCACATGAGGCCGGGCATTGTCATGCACCAGGAGGACCCACTGCACCAGTGTAGGGTCTGACAATGGGTCCAAGGATTTCATCCCGATACCTAATAGCAGTCAGGGTGCCATTGTCTAGCCTGTAGAGGTCTATGTGTCCCTCCATGGATATGCCTCCCAGACCTTTATTGACCCACCACCAAACTGGTAATGCTGAATCATGTGCTCAGGGTGAACCTGCTCTCATCTGTGAAAAGCACAGGGTGCCAGTGGCAGACCTGCCAATTCTGGTGTCCAATGGCAAATGCCAATAGGGCTCCACAGTGCCAGGCAGTGAGCACAGGGCCCACTAGAGGATGTTGGGCCCTCAGGCCCCTCGAGAAGTCTATTTATGATTGTTTGGTCAGAGACATTCACACCAGTGGCCTGCTGCACGTTATTTTTTAGGGCTCTGGCAATGCTTATCCCCCTTGCAAAAATGGAGCAGATACTGGTCCTACTGATGGATTAAGGACCTTCTACGGTCCTGTCCAGCTCTCCTATAGTAACTACCTGTTTCCTGGAATCTCCTCCATTCTTTTGAGACTGTGCTGGGAGACACAGTAAACCTTCTCGCAATGGCACATATTGATGTGCCATCCTGGATGAGCTGGACTGCCTGTGCAACCTCTATAGGGTCCAGGTATCGCCTCATACTACCAGTCGTGACACTGACACTAGCAAAATGCAAAACTAGTGAAAAACAGTCAGAAAAGATGAGTAGGGAAAAAAATGTTAGTGGCCTCCACCTGTCAGGAAGGGCACGCCAGCATCCAAGATGGCGACCATGGACGTCCCCTTGTTCTGCATGTCCCACTGAGAAGGGCCGTATGGGCACGTTTGCGTGCACCTGTGCACACGCGCGCATGCTTGCGCACTAGTGCTGCACGAAATCCTGCGTTGGCGTGCATGGGAGCGCTCGCGCGCGCGTCTGGTGACGTTCGTAACGGACTATTTAAACTGCCTTACTCGCTTGGATCGGTGCTGCCTGGTCTACAGCGTTACCTGTGATCCCTGATTATCATTTGCCTGTACCTGCTCCAGTTAACCCTACCCGGCTTGCTCCTGACTAGGGAGGAGCTTCGAGTTTGAGTCGAACTCATGTTCGACTCGAACATTGGCTGGTCGCAAGTTCGCCGAACAGCGAACAATTTGGGGTGTTCGCGGCAAATTCGAATGCCGTGGAACACCCTTTAAAAGTCTATGGGAGAAATCAAAAGTGCTAATTTCAAAGGCTTATATTCATGGTATTGTCATAAAAAGTGTTTGGGGACCTGGGTCCTGCCCCAGGGGACATGGATCAATGCAAAAAAAAAGTTTTAAAAACGGCCATTTTTTCGGGAGCAGTGATTTTAATAATGCTTAAAGTGAAACAATAAAAGTGTAATATCCCTTTAAATTTCGTACCTGGGGGGTGTCTATAGTATGACTGTAAGGGGGCGCATGTTTCCCATGTTTAGAACAGTCTGACAGCAAAATGACATTTCAAAGGAAAAAAGTCATTTAAACTACTCGCGGCTATTAATGAATTGCCGGTCCGACAATACACATAAAAGTTCATTGATAAAAATGGCATGGGAATTCCCCACAGGGGAACCCCGAACCAAAATTAAAAAAGAAATGACGTGGGGGGGTCCCCCTAAATTCCATACCGGGCCCTTCAGGTCTGGTATGGATATTAAGGGGAACCCCGGACAAAATTTAAAAAAAAATGGTGTAGGGTCCCCTCAAAATCTATACCAGACCCTTCAGGTCTGGTATGGATTTTAAGGAGAACCCCGCGCCAAATTTTTTTAAAAAAACGGCGTGGGGTCCCCCCAAAAATCCATACCAGACCCTTATCCAAGCATGCAACCTGGCAGGCCGCAGGAAAAGAAGGGGGACGAGAGAGCGCCCCCCTCTCCTGAACCATACCAGGCCACATGCCCTCAACATTGGGAGGGTGCTTTGGGGTAGCCCCCCAAAACACCTTGTCCCCATGTTGATGAGGACAAGGGCCTCATCCCCACAACCCTGGCCAGTGGTTGTGGGGGTCTGCGGGCGGGGGGCTTATCGGAATCTGGAAGCCCCCTTTAACAAGGGGACCCCCAGATCCCGGCCCTCCCCCTGTGTGAAATGGTAAGGGGGTACAAAAGTACCCCTACCATTTTACTTAAAAAACTGTCAAAAATGTTAAAAAAGAGACAGTTTTTGACAATTCCTTTATTTAAATGCTATCTTCCTTCATCTTCTTCTTCTTCTTCTTCTGGTTCTTCTGGTTCTTCCTCCGGTGTTCTCGTCCAGCATCTTCCTCCGTGACGTCGGCGTCTTCTTCCCTTCTTCTCCTCGGGCCGCTCCACATCCATGATGGCATGGAGGGAGGCTCCTGCTCTTCTGCTCTTCCTGCTATTCCCCATGATGCCACAGGGAAGTCCCGTCAAGTCACCGTGTGTCAGAGGGGGGCAGGATCACCGGGTGCCCCCCCCGTTATTTAAGAACCGTCAGAAGAGGAGAAGCGTCACACAGCGGGAGCCTCCCTCAATGCCATCATGGATGCGGAGTGGCCCGAAAAGAAGATGAAGAGAAGAAGATGAATAGAAGAAGATGAAGACAAGAAGATGAAGAGAAGAAGATGAATAGAAGAGCGGGAGCCTCCCTCCATGCCATCATGGATGCGGAGCGGCCCGAGGAGAAGAAGGGAAGAAGATGCCGACGCCGCGGAGGAAGATGCTGGACGAGAACACCGGAGGAAGAACCAGAAGAACCAGTAGAACCAGAAGAACCAGAAGAAGAAGAAGATGGAGGAAGAAACTGAAGGAAGATAGTAGATAGAAGAAAGAAGAAAGATGAAGCATTTAAATAAAGGAATTGTCAAAAACTGTCTCTTGTCATTTTTAACATTTTTGACACTTTTTTAGTGAAATGGTAAGGGTACTTTTGTACCCCATTACCATTTCACACAGGGGGGAGGGCTGGGATCTGGGGGTCCCCTTGTTAAAGGGGGCTTCCAGATTCCGATAAGCCCCCCGCCCGCAGACCCCCACAACCACCGGCCAGGGTTGTGGGGATGAGGCCCTTGTCCTCATCAACATGAGGACAAGGTATTTTGGGGGGCTACCCCAAAGCACCCTCCCAATGTTGAGGGCATGTGGCCTGGTACGGTTCAGGAGGGGGGGCCGCTCTCTCGTCCCCCCTCTTTTCCCTCAGCCTGCCAGATTGCGTGCTCGGATAAGGGTCTGGTATGGATTTTTAGAGGGACCCCACGCCGTTTTTCTTTTTTATATTGGTGTGGGGTTCCCCTTAAAATCCACAAGAGACCTGAAGGGTCTGGTATAGATTTTGAGGGGGACCCTACGCCATTTTTTTTTATTTTGGCCGAGGTTCCCCTTAATATCCATACCAGACCTGAAGGGCCTGGTATGGAATTTAGGGGGACCCCCCATGTCATTTTTTTTTTAATTTTGGTTCAGGGTTCCCCTGTGGGGAATTCCCATGCCGTTTTTATGAATGAACTTCTATGTGTATTGTCGGAACGGCAATGCATTAATAGCTGCGAGTAGTTTTAAATTACTTTTTTTCCCTTTTGCCGTCAGACTGTTCTAAACATGGGAAAAATGCGCCCCTTTACAGGCATACTATAGACACCCCCCAGGTACGAAATTTAAAGGGATATTACACTTTTAGTATTTCACTTTAAGCATTATTAAAATCACTGCTCCCGAAAAAACGGCCGTTTTTAAAACTTTTTTTTGCATTGATCCATGTCCCCTGGAGCAGGACCCAGGTCCCCAAACACTTTTTATGACAATAACTTGCATATAAGCCTTTAAAATTAGCACTTTTGATTATTCATGTTCATGTCCCATAGACTTTAACAGTGTTCGCGTGTTTGAACAAATTTTTTGCCTGTTCACATGTTCTGGTGCGAACCAAACAGGGGGATGTTCGGCTCATCCCTACTCCTGACTACCCCTGTTTATCTGCCTGCACCTGACCTCAGCCTGTTTTGACTATGTTCCTGCCTGCTCCTTCTGCTACCTCGCTGCCAGCCTGTTGCCAAACCTGCCTGCACCTGACTCTGCTCCAGTGTCCACCTGCTCTGGACTAGTGTGCCTACGCTTCCAGTCCATCTGCTTGTACCTGCCTGAGCTCCAGTTTGCAGTCCGACAGCTGTTCCTGGGTCGTTTTCAGTTTCTGCTTCAATTCCGGTCGAGCTTGTCTACCAGCAACCTTGCGACTCTGCACTCCTGCGCCTCCTGTTTTCTCTATCAGGGGACTCGAGTCAGAGATGTAAGAGAGGCCTCCCTCTGCATACCAGACTCTACCATCAGGTACGTGACACCACCTGTAAAACCATTCCTGTTTTGGAGGTTGTCTCATTGTTGCCCATCTAGTGCACATGTTAATTTCATTAACACCAAAACAGCTGAAATTGATTAACAACTCCCTCTGCTACTTAACTGAGAAGATCAATATCCCAAGAGTTTAATTGACTTGATGCTATACTCTGATTAATAAGTGTTTTTTTTTTAACATTGTATATAGATCTATAGGTCTAAAGTTGTTTTTTTTTAAGAACAAAAGTCTAGTATTAGGCTTAACTGTTTTAAAGTACAGCAAGTGGCGGCTGGTGCTCAAAAATTGTTTTTTGGGGGGGCGCAAACAAACCGAAAAATTCTGAAAAATACTGAAAATAAAAACATCAAATGCAGCCACTGTGCCCATCAAATGCAGCCACTGTGCCCATCAAATGCAGCCACTGTGCCCCATCAAATGCAGCCACTGTGCCTCATCAAATGCAGCCGCTGTGCCCATCATATGCAGCCACTGTGCCCATCATATGCAGCCACTGTGCCCCATCAAATGCAGCCACTGTGCCCATCAAATGCAGCCTCACTGTGCCCATCATATGCAGCCACTGTGACCATCAAATGCAGCCTCACTGAGCCCATCAATTGCAGTCACTGTGCTCATCAATTGCAGCCACTGTGCCCATCAATTACAGCCTCACTGTGCCCATCATATGCAGCCACTGTGCCCATCAAATGCAGCCTCACTGTGCCCATCATGTGCAGCCACTGTGCCCATTAAATGCAGCCACTGTGCCAATCAAATTGAGTCTCACTGTGCAGTACCCATCATATGCAGCCACTGTGCCAATCATATGCAGCCTTACTGTACTGTGCCCATCATATGCAGCCACTGTGCCCATCATATGCAGCCACTGTGCCCCATGATATGCATCCACAGTGCCCACCATATGCAGCCACTGTGCCCCATGATATGCAGCCACTGTGCCCCATGATATACAGCCACTGTGCCCATCATATGCAGCCACTGTGCCCCATCATCATATGCAGCCACTGTGCCCCATGATATGCAGCCACTGTGCCCATTATATGCAGCCACTGCAAAAATGGAGCAGCTACTGGTCCAGCTGATGGGTTAAGGACCTTCTACGGTTCTGTCCAGCTCTCCTAGAGTAACTACCTGTCTCCTGGAATCTCCTCCATGCTTTTGAGACTGTGCTGGGAGACACAGCAAACCTTCTGGCAATGGCATATATTGATGTGCCATCCTGGAGGAGCTGGGCTGCCTGTGCAACCTCTATAGGGTCCAGGTATTGCCTCATGCTACCAGTCATGACACTGACACTAGCCAAATGCAAAACTAGTGAAAAATAGTCAGATGTTATCAAATGTTAGTGGCCTCCACCTGTAAAACGATTCCTGTTTTGGAGGTCGCCTCATTGTTGCCCATCTAGTGCACATGTTAATTTCATTAACACCAAAACAGCTGAAATTGATTAACAACCCCCTCTGCCCATTAAATGCAGGCACTGTGCCCATTAAATGCAGCCACTGTGCCCCATCAAATGCAGCCACTGTGCCCCATCAAATGCAACCACTGTGCCCTATCAATTGCAGCCACTGTGCCCATCAAATGCAGCCTCACTGTGTCCATCATATGCAGCCACTGTAACCATCAAATGCAGCCGCACTGAGCCCATCAAATGCAGCCACTGTGCCCATCAATTGCAGCCACTGTGCCCATCAATTACAGCCTCACTGTGCCCATCATATGCAGCCACTGTGCCAATCAAATGCAGCCTCACTGTGCCCATCATGTGCAGCCACTGTGCCTATCAAATGCAGCCACTGTGTCAATCAAATGCAGCCTCACTGTGCAGTACCCATCATATGCAGCCACTGTGCCCATCATATTCAGTCACTGTGCCCCATGATATGCAGCCACTGTTTTCATTATATGCAGCCACTGTGTCCCATGATATGTAGCCACTGTGCCCATCGTATTCAGCCACTGTGCCCATCGTATTCAGCCACTGTGCCCTTGATATGCAGCCACTGTGCCCATCATATTCAGCCACTGTGCCCCATGATATGCAGCCACTGTGCCCATTATATGCAGCCACTGTGCCCATTATATGCAGCCACGGTGCCCCATCATATGCAGCCACTGTGCCCATCGTATTCAGCCACTGTGCCGCATCATATGCAGCCACTGTGCCCCATCATTAGTGCATTCAATTGCATAGCAAGGAAATACTGGTCTGGTAATAATACATGAAGAATGATGTCTTTTGAATTGTGTGAGGGTCGAGGTAGATATACTGCAGACGCAGTGCTTACTAATTCCGATTCTGAAATAGCTCCGCTCAGGCCATGCGTTCCACGGAGCTGCTGACGTCACTTCTGGTTTATCACTGGCACACGGAAACCGGAAGTGTCGTCGTAACTCGGAGGGAAAGCACCACCCATGTCCTAGGGCGGTGCCAATCAAAAACAAAGCACCCGTAGTAGTACTACGGGGCGGAAGTACTCTGGTGCAATGAATTGCGCCACAAGGCAGGATAGTAAACTTGCAAATGAAGCGTCTCCTCTGCAATCTCATGATTGCATAGACGTCGCGCTTTCCATAGTGCACTGTGTCTGGCGCCTGAACACAGTGCACTTAAAGGACCTTTTTTTATTTATTTTTTATTTTAAAGGGCTTTTTTTTGTGACTGCCTGGGGGGGAGTTCGCCCATGCGCCTCCCTATGGACGGGCCGCCACTGAGTACAGCTCTATAAATTCCACATAGAATATTGATTTTCTTTTTCATCAGGTGATCCACAGGTGGGGGCATATCTTGCTTGGCACATCTTGCTCAGCTACCAGTGTATGGTTAACCTGGATGCATTAATATCCTTTTTAAGGCTGGACTGCAGGCAAACAGTTGAATACACAAATAAAATATATATAGGACCTATCTTACCTGGCAAATCACCATTCAGTCTTGCAATGTAAGCCAGATGACAGAACCAAGTTGTTGACCTGACTTTTCTCTACCGTAGTTCAGCATTACACCTTAGTCACCTCCTCACCCACAGAAGACAAACCAGCAGCAGATACATGAGCTCATCCCTTTACTCGCTCTGCTCTCATCTCCTGTCAGCCTGTTCCTTGTCAACACATGTGCAGCACATCTAATAAACCCCGAATGTTGCCTTTCCCTCTCCCAGTCTGAGATCCTTTATACAGGAGGATATTACACAAGGCTGATACCCATTTACATTCAAGTACTTATGCTAGTTTCAGATAAAGTCCAACTTTAAAAAATGAATGCATTTTTAGCTTCTCAACAGTCATATGAAAAAAAATGCATGTAGCCTGGGCCCACTGTACAATACTGCATAGAATCACATTGATGTCAGGAATGGGAAGAGAACCTCACTCTTCATGTGAGTGACTATACATCACCTGGAATTTTGATATGTGTATGCAAATTTTCCTAAGTATGGAATCCGTACATTCAAAAACCTGGAGCTGGACTTTAAAAAAATTCATTCAACATTTCTAAGGAATATCCCATGTTGTAAAGCGCTGCACAAACTGTTGGCGCTATATAAATCCTGTTTAACAATAATAATACTACTTAGCTTCATGTTTTCTTTTATATATCTACCTGGAGTTTGGCTTTAAGGCCCTAAATGATTAGAAGCTCTTGCATGCAGCTTAATCTAAATGACTTGAATGAATTTTATGGGAGGAGGAACACTCAGCACTTGATACATTTGTCCTGAATTACTACAGAATGAACAACGATCACACTTACATAAATACTTACTTTACACTCAGTGGTCATTTCACTGTGATGTATTCTTCTATATTTCTTCTTAACAGCGTCTTTCATCCTATCTCTGTGACTAATGCAGAGGCAGCCATATGATTTGTCTGGGATTATTGAAGACCATTTTATGTGTTATACTTTGAACTCCCACCTATGAATTGGAGTTAATAACAATATTGCTGGGGTGGAAACGTTGCACAATATGAGTGCTCTATTTAGAAGAGGGTTTGATCTTTTTGTAAGGACTTTAGATGGTTTCACCTCTTTGGTACCTTTTTTTTTTCTTTAAACGACAGATCTCATAGAGATCATAGAGCTACGTGTCTTCTTATGTCATATTTATACAGTAGCATAAAGCTAAATTCAAAACTCCCCTGCAGTGAGGCACCCCCCCCCCTTTGCACTGCAAAGGTTAAATACTAATTTGTCTCTAGGATACCATTAAAAAGTTTTTTCACTTACCTTATCCTAGTATTCATGCATTGTAAGTGAGGATATCGAAGGCCAATCTATAACCTGGAGTGTGCAAGGGATAAGGTAAGGAAAACAGTTTTTTCATGGTACCCCAGACAAAAACAAGCATTTCACCCTTATGCCCCGCACACACGGTCAGATTTTCCGATGGAAAATGTCCGATCGGAGTGTGTTGTCGGAAATTCATGCGTGGGCTCCATCGGACATTTTCCATCGGATTTTCCGACACGCAAAGTTGGAGAGCAGGAGATAAAATTTTCCGACAACAAAATCTGTTGTCGGAAATTCCGATCGTGTGTACACAAATCCGACGGACAAAGTGCCACGCATGCTCAGAATAAATAAAGAGATGAAAGCTATTGGCCACTGCCCCATTTATAGTCCCAACGTACGTGTTTTACGTCACCGCGTTCAGAATGATCGGATTTTCCGATAACTTTGTGTGACCGTGTGTATGCAAGACAAGTTTGAGCCAACATCCGTCGGAAAAAATCCTAGGACTTTGTTGTCGGAATGTCCGAACAAAGTCCGACCGTGTGTACGCCCTATTATAGTGCAGGGGAAGCCCCAAAGCAAGGGTAGTTTTGACATTTTCCCAGAGTTCAGCTTTAACCCATTTACGACCATTATCCGCATATATGCAGCAGCAGAGTAGGTGGACCTCAATGCCCAGTGGCCACATACAGTATATGTGTCACTGTGTATCTCTAGGTCATGCTCCATCGGCACCCCTTCAACTGTGAACAAACTGTCAGGGACAGCACATGGTCACATACTGAGGATCAGGAGCTGGTAGGATGGGCTCACGATGATGTCAGCCCTGTGCAGCCAATCACAGTGCAGAAAGTTTAGACGCTCCTCCCAGCCCCGGTATCAAAGTCCATCGAATGCACTGTCTGTAGAAGGGTGTAAAGGAGTTAATATTGTTGTAAATTAACTAATATAAAGAGCTGCATGAATTGATGGCACTATATAGGTACCTGTAATAATAGTAAAAAATAATAAAATATAGTTACCATTTTAAAAGTGTTTTTTAACAATTGCAGTTTGATCATTACAACATTATCAATCTTATTCAATAGGTTTCGGCATAGAACAAAGCTGAAAATTGAACCAAAACCAAAGCAAATTAAAGAGGAAGTAAACACTGCCTCTTTTTTTTTTTTATTTGGTCATCTGCAAAGTAAAGGCATAATGTGTTAGTATGCATCGTATAATAGCACAATATGTGAAACTTACCTGCAAACGAAGCCCTCGCCGTCCCTGCTGCAGAACGCATCTATCTTCACCCATCTTCCTTCCGGGTCTGTGGACTCCGGCTGTGTGACTGGCCTGAGGCACGTGACATCACTCCCGCACATGCGCGTGGGAGCCGCCAGTTACGGCACAGGGCATTGAAGAAAAACTGCACAGGCGGCCGTTCCTTCAGAGCGCATGCACTGATGATGTCGTTGGCACAGTATACAGTAAATATCTCTTAAACGGTGCAAGTTTAGGAGATATTTACAGTACCTATAGGTAAGCCTTATTATAGGCTTATCTATAGGTACAAACATTAGAGGGAAGTTCACTCCCTCTTTAAGGACCCATTCACTCCTCTCCAGTGGGTTGCAAAAACGCTAGTTGCCATTCATTTTCAAATCCACCCCCAAAGTCACCCTAACCCACCAGCCCAACGCACCTCCAACACAAGTGTGTTGTATCACATTGAAATGCATGTGCATGTTGACATTTTTTGGTCCATTTGGGTACACTGCCAGAGTGTGCGATTTAGCGCGTGACTTATATTAGTTACCTTTTTTTCATATAAATATATATATATTTTTGTTTACTGTTGTAACTGCTCCACTTCAGAAGTCACCTAATTAGTAAATAAAGCCCACACGTGTGTAATTTAATCTTAGTATAAATACAGCTGTTCTGTGAAGCCCTCAGAGGTTTGTTAGAGAACCTCAGTGAACAAACAGCATTATGAAAGCCAAGAAACACACCAGACAGGTCAAGGATAAAGTGGTGGAGAAGTTTAAAGCAGGGTTAGATTATAAAAAAATATCCCAAGCTTTGAACATCTCATGGAGCACTGTTCAATCCATCATCTGAAAATGGAAAGAATATGGCACAACTGCAAACCTACCACGACATGGCCGTCCACCTAAACTGACAGGCTGGGCAAGGAGAGCATTAATCAGAGAAGCAACCAAGAGATCCATGGTAACTCCAGAGGAGCTGCAGAAATCCACAGCTTAGGTGGGAGAATCTGTCCACAGGACAGCTATTAGTCGTGTACTCCACAAATATGGCCTTTATGGAAGAGTGGCAAGAAGAAGCCATTGTTGAAAGAAAGCCATAAGAAGTCCTGCTTGCAGTTTGCGAGAAGCCATGTGGGGGACACAGCAAACATGTGGAAGAAGATGTTCTTGTCAGATGAGACCAAAATTTAACTTTTTTTGTCTAAAAGCAAAACTCTATGTGTGGCTGAAAACTAACACTGCACATCACCCTGAACACACTATCCCCACCGTGAAAAATGGTGGTGGAAAAATCATCTTGTTGGGGGTGCTTTTCTTCGGCAGGGACAGGGAAGCTGGTCGGAGTTGATGGGAGGATGTATGGAGCCAAATACAGGGCAATCTTAGAAGAAAACCTGTTAGAGTCTGCAAAAGACTTGAGCCTGGGACAGAGCTTTACCTTCCAGCAGGACACCGACCCTAAACATACAGCCATAGCTACAATGAATTGGTTTAGATCAAAGCATATTCTTGTGTTAGAATGGCCCAGTCAAAGTCCAGACCTAAATCCAATTGATAATCTGTGGCAAGACTTGAAAATTGCTGTTCACAGAGGCTCTCCATCCAATCTGACAGAGTTTGAGCTATTTTGCAAAGAAGAATGGGCAAAAATTTCACTCTCTAGATGCGCAAAGCTGGTAGAGACATACCCAAAACAAAAAGACTTAGAGCTGTAATTGCAGTGAAAGGTGGTTCTACAAAGCATTTATCATTTTTCTTCCACTTCACAATTATGTTCCACTTTGTGTTGGTCTATCACATAAAATCCCAATAAAATACATTTACATTTTTGGTTGTAACATGACAAAATGTGGAAAATTTCAAGGGGTATGCATACTTTTTCAAGGCACTGTATTGCCATGTTTCTGGTATGGCTCCCTCAGAAGGCAGGCGATATTGCATATTTTAATGATTCAGTGCAGTTCATGCAGTTTGCCCTTAGGTACAGTCAATATGTGCTACAGTATATTCTACAGAATAAATGTAGATACTTTGGGCTTATTCAATAAACTGTGCAAAGAACAATTTTAAAGATTTTTAAAGAGATTTAAAAGGGGAGGCAAGCCAGTAAATTGTGTAATTTAAGCTGGGTATACACTGGGAATTTTCTTTCATTCAACCAGCAGGTTGAATGAAAAAAACTCAAGATTCCTGCATCCGCACAAGTGATGTGGATGCAGGGATTTCCCCCTGCTGCACTATTGTTTTCTGACAGCAAGAATCAGCGACTGATTGAATGCTAGTTTTTCAGCAGAACCATTCAACAGAAGCCAGTCTAATGATCAGCTTCTGTTGAACAGAGAAGGGTACACATGGATCCAAATTCGGCGGGTTCCTGCTGAACTGGCTGGATTTTGATGTGTTTATACCCAGCCTTATTTCATCTCTTTAAAACAGGATTTATTGTACTGTAGTGCAAGATAACAACTCTTTGAGATAACACAGGAAGTAAGCAGTGGACTCCGAAGAACTCTTAATTTCTGAACAAGATCAGTAGGTCATTTTTGCCCTTACTGAACAGATAAAACATAACTCTATTAATGATATGTTTAACAGATCAAGAGGGAGCAAATAAGAGAAGTTCATTGTTAGGGTTAACACACTTTAAAGAAATTAAGGGTGGCACCTTTGCATTTGTCCATTATTAACATTAGCTGAACACGCCTACTTACAGGAAATGATTTGTATGTAAAAAAAGAGATATTATCTTATAAACCTAGCACCTGATAAAATTTTGAATGTATGTCCGCCTTCTTCTCTTTATCCCTCTGATTGACAATGTAACTTATCTACTATGTGGCCTAGTTTGATTCAAACAATGTGTGACCATTAAAGTTTTGTTGGATTTTGTTCTTCAGGTTGGTAATTAGGGATGAGCCGAACACCCCCCTGTTCGGTTCGCACCAGAACATGCGAACAGGAAAAAAGTTCGTTCAAACATGCGAACACCGTTAAAGTCTATGGGACACGAACATGAATAATCAAAAGTGCTAATTTTAAAGGCTTATATGCAAGTTATTGTCATAAAAAGTGTTTGGGGACCTGGGTCCTGCCCCAGGGGACATGGATCAATGCAAAAAAAAGTTTTAAAAACGGCCGTTTTTTCAGGAGCAGTGATTTTAATAATGCTTAAAGTCAAACAATAAAAGTGTAATATCCCTTTAAATTTCGTACCTGGGGGGTGTCTATAGTATGCCTGTAAAGGGGCGCATGTTTCCTGTGTTTAGAACAGTCTGACAGCAAAATGACATTTTGAAGGAAAAAACTCATTTAAAACTACCCGCGGCTATTGCATTGCCGACAATACACATAGAAGTTCATTGATAAAAACGGCATGGGAATTCCCCAAAGGGGAACCCCGAACCAAAATTTAAAAAAAAAATGACGTGGGAGTCCTCCTAAATTCCATACCAGGCCCTTCAGGTCTGGTATGGATATTAAGGGGAACCCCGGCCAAAATTTAAAAAAAAAATGACGTGGGGTTCGCCCTAAATTCCATACCAGACCCTTCAGGTCTGGTATGGATTTTAAGGGGAACCCCGCGCCAAAAAAAAAAAAAAAAAAAAACGGCGTGGGGTCCCCCCAAAAATCCATACCAGACCCTTATCCGAGCACGCAACCTGGCAGGCCGCAGGAAAAGAGGGGGGGACGAGAGTGCGGCCCCCCCTCCCTCCTGAACCGTACCAGGCCACATGCCCTCAACATTGGGAGAGTGCTTTGGGGTAGCCCCCCAAAACACCTTGTCCCCATGTTGATGAGGACAAGGGCCTCATCCCCACAACCCTGGCCGGTGGTTGTGGGGGTCTGCGGGCGGGGGGCTTATCGGAATCTGGAAGCCCCCTTTAACAAGGTGACCCCCAGATCCCGGCCCCCCCCCCTGTGTGAAATGGTAAGGGGGTACATAAGTACCCCTACCATTTCACGAAAAAAGTGTCAAAAATGTTAAAAATGACAAGAGACAGTTTTTGACAATTCCTTTATTTAAATGCTTCTTCTTTCTTCTATCTTCCTTCATCTTCTGGTTCTTCTGGCTCTTCTGGTTCTTCTGGTTCTTCCTCCGGCGTTCTCGTCCAGCATCTCCTCCGCGGCGTCTTCTGTCTTCTTCTCCTCGGGCCGCTCCGCACCCATGGCATGGGGGGGAGGCTCCCGCTCTTCTCTTCTTCTCTTCTTCTCTTCTTCATTTTCTTCTCCGGGCCGCTCCGCAATCCATGCTGGCATGGAGGGAGGCTCCCGCTGTGTGACGGCGCTCCTCGTCTGACAGTTCTTAAATAACGGGGGGGGGCGGGGCCACCCGGTGACCCCGCCCCCTCTGACGCACGGTGACTTGACGGGACTTCCCTGTGGCATTCCCCGTGGCGTCACAGGGAAGTCCCGTCAAGTCACCGTGCGTCAGAGGGGGGCGGGGTCACCGGGTGGCCCCGCCCCCCGTTATTTAAGAACTGTCAGACGAGGAGCGCCGTCACACAGCGGGAGCCTCCCTCCATGCCAGCATGGATTGCGGAGCGGCCCGGAGAAGAAAATGAAGAAGAGAAGAAGAGAAGAAGAGAAGAAAAGAAGAAAAGAAGAAAAGAAGAAGAGAAGAAGAGAAGAGCGGGAGCCTCCCCCCCATGCCATGGGTGCGGAGCGGCCCGAGGAGAAGAAGATAGAAGACGCCGCGGAGGAGATGCTGGACGAGAACGCCGGAGGAAGAACCAGAAGAGCCAGAAGAGCCAGAAGAACCAGAAGAACCAGAAGATGAAGGAAGATAGAAGAAGCATTTAAATAAAGGAATTGTCAAAAACTGTCTCTTGTCATTTTTAACATTTTTGACACTTTTTTCATGAAATGGTAGGGGTACTTATGTACCCCCTTACCATTTCACACAGGGGGGGGGCCGGGATCTGGGGGTCACCTTGTTAAAGGGGGCTTCCAGATTCCGATAAGCCCCCCGCCCGCAGACCCCCACAACCACCGGCCAGGGTTGTGGGGATGAGGCCCTTGTCCTCATCAACATGGGGACAAGGTGTTTTGGGGGGCTACCCCAAAGCACCCTCCCAATGTTGAGGGCATGTGGCCTGGTACGGTTCAGGAGGGAGGGGGGGCCGCACTCTCGTCCCCCCCTCTTTTCCTGCGGCCTGCCAGGTTGCGTGCTCGGATAAGGGTCTGGTATGGATTTTTGGGGGGACCCCACACCGTTTTTTTTTTTTTTTTTGGCGCGGGGTTCCCCTTAAAATCCATACCAGACCTGAAGGGTCTGGTATGGAATTTAGGGGGAACCCCACGTCATTTTTTTTTTTTTTTTTTGGCCGGGGTTCCCCTTAATATCCATACCAGACCTGAAGGGCCTGGTATGGAATTTAGGGGGACCGCCACGTCATTTTTTTTTTTAATTTTGGTTCGGGGTTCCCCTTTGGGGAATTCCCATGCCGTTTTTATCAATGAACTTCTATGTGTATTGTCGGCAATGCAATAGCCGCTGGTAGTTTTAAATGAGTTTTTTCCTTCAAAATGTCATTTTGCTGTCAGACTGTTCTAAACACAGGAAACATGCGCCCCTTTACAGGCACACTATAGACACCCCCCAGGTACGAAATTTAAAGGGATATTACACTTTTATTGATTGACTTTAAGCATTATTAAAATCACTGCTCCTGAAAAAACGGCCGTTTTTAAAACTTTTTTTTGCATTGATCCATGTCCCCTGGGGCAGGACCCAGGTCCCCAAACACTTTTTATGACAATAACTTGCATATTAGCCTTTAAAATTAGCACTTTTGATTTCTCCCATAGACTTTTAAAGGGTGTTCCGCGGCATTCGAATTTGCCGCGAACACCCCAAATTGTTCGCTGTTCGGTGAACTTGCGAACAGCCAATGTTCGAGTCGAACATGAGTTCGACTCGAACTCGAAGCTCATCCCTATTGGTAATTATAAGAAAAAGTTTTTAGGTTATGAAAATAAACACAAACATAAAATACCAGACACAATGGGAGAAAAAGCTGTATGTTTTACAGTATGTCTTTGGAAGCTTGATTCCTGAATTTAAGGGTCTTTGTTAATTCTAATCAATGAGTAGAGTTGCAATATCTGCATCCCTTTAGAAGTAAATAACCCTTAAAGAATAACTCACCAAAAATTACATTTTTGTTGCAGAGGATGCCTGAAACCTGATGTCAGGAGTGTGTAACTCTCCCGCTCTTCAGCAGTTCAGTTTCCTTCCAGCATCTGGACTTTGGCTGAGTTGCACTTTTCCTGTCTGACTGTCCACCTGCAGGGTGGTTGATGGAGACACTGGGTGGAGACCAAGTCTGATTTAGGCCTGGCAAGCCCTTAGTGTTTTACGCTTGTGATATGGTTTTTAACAGGTGCTTCAAGCTCCCTGTTTGCCTGCCTTGTTCCCGTGCCTTGACCTTTACCTTTGCCTGATCCCTGCCCTGCTGGCTAGCTTGTATTCCCTTGGTATCGACCTCGGATTCGACTTTGGACTACTCTCTGAACTCAGCCTGCCTTTTGACCATGGATTTGATCCTAACTACTCTCGAACGTTGCCTGCCCTGAACCTGGACTGCCATGGGACCACTTTGCCTGTTTGCCAACCACAAGTATCTGTTTGCTGTGCTTAGCTCACACCTGCCCCATTGTGGTAGCCAGGCACTACAACATTATGTATAAAACCTTCTTGTCTTGTGGGAAAGGAGGCTACTATAGGTGAAGAACATAAAGTCAGTTATAGTGCCTGACCATCACCACTAGGGGTAGGCATGACACAAGCAGGAAATTACAATTCAGGGGAAATTCTGTACACCAACTGGGTATAGAACTCCTCCAGGTTGCCATATTGCATTTAATTTTACAAAAAAATTACAGCGGCTGTAGATTGAAAAGGAAGGAAGGTCATTTTTAATAAGAATAAATTACAAGATGTCTTGTGTGGCAATTGTATATACTATAATACTTTTTTATTTGCTTTTTTTCATGAAAGTGAAGTTATCCTTTAACCACTTCACCCCCTTCCTGACCAGAGCACTTTTTATAATTTGGCACTGCGTCACTTTAACTGGTAATTGCGCAGTCATGCAAAGCTGTGTTCTTTTTTTCCCACAGAGCTTTCTTTTGGTGGTATTTGATCACCTCGCTGGTTTTTATTTTTTGCGCTATAAACAAAAAAAAGCGACGATTTTGAAAAAAATTTTTTTGCTATAATAAATACCCCCAAAAAGGATTTTAGAAAACCAATTTCTTCATCAGTTTAGGCCAATATATATTCTTCTACATATTCTTGGTGAAAAAAATCACAAGTGTATATTGATTGGTTTGCTCAAAAGTTATAGCGCCTGCAAACTATGGGAAAGATTTATGGCATTTTTATGGCATTTTTATTTATTTTTTTTACTAGTAATGGCGGCGGTCTGCGATTTTTATTGGGATTGCGATATTGCAGCGGACAGATCGGACACTTTTGACATATTTTTGGGACCATTGACATTTATACAGCGATCAGTGCTATAAAAAATGCACTGATTACTGTGTAAATGTCACTGGTAGGGAATGGGTTAACACTAGGGGGCGATCAAAGGGTTAAATGTGTGTTCCCTCAGTGTGTACTAAGTGTATGGAGATAAGACTGAATAAGAGAGGAGACATATCGTTGTTCCTATTTACTATGAACAAACGACATGTCTCCTCTCCCCTGACAGCACAGGGATTTGTGTGTTTACACACACAAATCCCCGTGCTGGTGCTCGGGCACGTGATCGTGCATGGCCGGCGGTGATTGCGATTCCCGGCCACGAGCATCAGGTCCCCCGTGCGCCCTCTGGCGGCTCTTAAAGGGGCGACGTACCCATATGGGATTTCGCGCACACGTGCTGCTTTGCCGACGTGTATGGGCGTGAGCCAGTCGGCAAGTGGTTAAGCTCTGAAAAATAAATGCTAGAAGCTGACTGGTTACCATATACAGTTGCTCCGGATTCCGGCTGCTCCAGTCTTAGTAAATTCTCCTCAATGTGTATTAGTGAATTTCGAGTACTGTGGATACACCTCCCAGCTTTCTGAGGGACACCTATTAGCAAAAATGATGTAGAGGACAAACCCCTACCAGACCTGTCACATGGAGAATTAATACACAGAAAAATATTGGTTAAAACCACAAGTGCTTTTTTGCCACTGTTATTCCTTTATATTGACTTGTGGAATTTACAAAAGCAACAATTTAGACATTGGAATAAAGGTTTAGCACAGCAAAACACTTTTTATTGGCTAAATATGGCATTTTGTTTATACAGGTATACCCATCAGACCAAACAAGGGACAAATGAAGAGCAAAGAGCGACAAAGGGCTTTTATTCCAAAGAGGGGCAGTCCCTTTAAACCACGCACAGTTGGGAGCTATGCAGTGGATATTCCCAAAGATATCCTCAGTAGGATAGACTAGGGAAGAAATTTGATTTTTGTTTACTGTTGTCTCCCTGGACACCTAATCAATACTTTAAAAGAAAAGTAACGAGATGTCTAATCCAGTGTAAGCATTGTAAAGCTTGCTGCCATCTTTGCATGTGTGTTACCAGACATGCTACGCCGCAGACTAGAATCAGCTTATATGTAAGACCTGTCTGGACCTCTGATCTGCAGAAGTTAATGTGCATCTGAAGAGACAAATGGGCTGTCCTACCATATTTTTTCTTACTTCAACTGAGGTCCAAGCTAGGGCTACCAGGAGGATTTTTATTCTCTGCCACTGAAAAAAAAAATCTCCTAATGGAAAAATTATTCTTTTAGTGATATGGCACAAGATTATTAAGTGGTTGCTAGAATATTAATCTCATGGGGTATACTTAAAGTGTTACAAAACCCAGGAGCCTGCATTCATTATATCTGGTCTACCACAGTACACGGAACATGGAAATGCAATTATTTTAGTAAATAAAATATAGTAGTCTTGTGACTTTGAGTGTTTGGTTAAAGCTTGTAGGAGAAGTTTTCATTCTGCACTGACTGTCCTACCAGGATGCAAGACCCCTGACCCTCTGTCTGGACAGTGCTGATTGGCCCTGTGCTGATCACATGCACTCTACCAAGAAAAAAAAAAGCTTTCTATCAATACACACCAAACTGAGCATGTGTAGCTTGTCCCCTGACTGTATTATCAGGTAATATATTGGGAACAGTGGACCATCCTTGGACAGACCATCTCCACAAGCACCAAAGTCAAAAGTCTCGGAGTCATCTTTGACTCAAAGATGTCAATGGATGCACAAATAGGATCAGTAGTCAGCAGATCTCACCATCTTCTCCGCCTGCTATGTAGACTCATCCCCTTCATTCCAGAAGAGGACAAAGCAGCAGTAGTTGGAACAATCATCAATTCTCGACTCGACTACGCAAACTCCCTCTACATAGGACTTCCTAAATGTCCTACGTTTTAGTCGACTAAAATCTCCAGTACATTTCAGTAATTGCAATTTAGTTTTAGTCATAGTCTTTTGACTAAAATTGCATTTTAGTTTTAGTCTCATTTTAGTCTTAGGACTAAAATGGCATTTTATTTTTAGTCTCATTTTAGTCTTTTGACTAAAATGGCTTTTAGTTTTAGTCGTATTTTAGTCATCTCAATTGTTTTTGTTTTAGTCGTATTTTAGTCGACTAAAATAGTATTCATTTAGTCGACTAAAATGTTTTAGTCATTTTAGTTGACTAAATTAACACTGTTTTACATCCATAATAGTGGAGCCAGTGTGAAAAATTGGTTCTTGGGAAAACAGTGCTGGACTCCACAAGCACAAGGCACGTGTCTGTTTCTTAACCTCCCTGGCGGTATGATTATTTCGGATTTTAGGTGCTGAAAGCGGTACAATTATTTTGCATGGAAATTTGGCGTTTTATATTGTAGGTCTGTAAATCTTAACAATAACACACTTAAATCTGTCCAAACCAGAGTCTAGTAGATATCCTGGGTATGATAAAGTTTGAAACACAAAAACATAAATTATAATATAATAAATAAAAATAAATAATTAAAAAAAAAATAATAATAATAAAATAAATTTCCCCACAATTCACTATCTCTCAATTCTGCAAGTGTTCTAATTTACTATCGCTGTTTTCTAGCTGGTCTAAAGCCACTTTTGACGTAAAGGGACACTTTTTGGTTGCTATGGACAATCTCCAGTTTCCAGGCAGAAAGAACAGTGTATATCATGTAAAACTGCATGCAGGGCATGGGACAAAGCACTGGGGACAAAAGGGATGTGAAATCATTTCATACAGTACTGTAATCTGTAAGATTACAGTACTGTATGTGTTATGATTTTTACTTTTTTTTTAATTTGCCGCCAGGCTCCGCCCCCGTGCGTCGCGCCGCTCGCAGGGAACGGAGCCTGGCACGGAGAGGCTTCGGAGGAGGACAGAGCCCTCGGACACTGCGGGTGACATCGCAGGATCCCAGGGACAAGGTAAGTAACGCCGCCCCAGGATCCTGCAATACGATCCCGAGTGTGGCTCGGGGTTACCGCTAATGGTACTGAATTTTAACCCCTAGCCACACTCGGGAATACCGCCAGGGAGGTTAAAAGTCAGCAACTGCGGAATTTGTAGCTGCTGACTCCTAATATATTTTAAATCAACTTAAAGCAGAGCTACAGTGCATCTGAACACCACAAACCAAAACATTGTTTAATTAATGCACCAATCCATCCGTGTCTCTATGCTTTATTTTGGTGAGAAAAACACCAACAGCATTTCTGTCCATGGCTATCTTAAATAAGGGCAGATGATGATCATGTAGCATTTACAAAACATTTTGATATACGTTCCCATCTATTTACTATTGCTAGCAGTAAAAAAATTAAAATAGTCAATGTGGATTGAGAGAGTGAAGTTTTGCATTAAATAATATGTAAACCCAACATTTCATATTCCTAATATGTGCCTGCTATACTATGTATTTGTATGAAAAAGTATTCTGTTTCTTTTTGTTTTGCTACCTTTGTGTCAAATCACTGGTGTTCTTGACAGTCTCTCTGCTTTCCTATTAAAAACTGACCACACTAAGCAGGAGAACACAGTGAGGGTTTACAATCAGTTTAGGTTCCTCTTTAATGAAAAATTGTTAATTTAGCCCTCTGCTCCAACTAAAGTTTATGGAAGAGATCAGTTACTTCTGCAGCAGTGTGTGAGGGTTTTATTACTCTGCCTCTAATTTCTTTGTTACGCAAAGATAAACCAATAGTGCTACAAAACCTAAAAGAAAATGACTCCAGGTAGGCCCAAAGCAAAAATAAAAAAAATAGGCAAAGGGGACAGGGGACAGAGGGGACAGGGGAAACAGGGAAGGATAGAGTTAAGGTTCATTGTTGTTTGGCAGGTGGTCTCCTACTTTCTTTGGGTGGTTTAGAGAGTGTAGATAGGGCTGCTGGGGGGTATATAGGGAGGAGATCCAAAAATGCGGCAAATTCCTTGTAGCAACGGATGTGTTGGACTCTCCCGTCCCACTCTATCCTGTATTGCATTGGTTTTTCACATATTGTCGGTTGGGGTCTTTGGAGGCGTTAACATTTTTGGAACAGTTCATAGTGTGACCCATCTAAGATATGGCATCCTCTATTGGATCCCAGTTAATGATGGATTAACTGGGAAGTGGTAACAGGGAGGTATCTGTGGAGAAGTGTGTTTGTCCCCGAGTAGGTGTTGCGCGGCTGGAGATCGTTAATTTGCAGATACCTAGCCTGATGTTGTTTCTTTGGTGCCTCCCAAGGCTGGCAACCTTTATGTTATGGGTACTGGAGATGTATTTTGTTTCTGTGTTTAAGAAATGTTATATTTGTTAATAAAATGGCCAACCTTGCTTATATTATCAGATCAGTGTCGTTCGTCATTTGTTCTTAGTTGTAAGTTGGGGAGGTATGCGTGGGGACAATGTGTAGGTTTGGGGACATCTGTGGTACCCTAGTCATGTGCTAGCAGTGTTGTCTTATTGTTTTACGAGAGATAACATAATGATCATGGAGTTGTTTCTTCTGCTAAACCTTGTAAAACAAAAAGGACCAAAAAGGTCTATCCACTCTGATTACATACAGTTCATGAAATATAAGAACTGGGGAGGCTCAGGTACAGTGAAGGATAGTATATAAAGACGGACAGGGCCATCTTTAACATTGATTGGACCCTGGGCAAACATTTTCTTAGGCCCCCCCCCCCGATTCTGAGATATACATTAAATAGCAGCTAGTCTCAAAATCAGTTTACTGCAGCAGATCAGGCAGCAATTGCGATTGGTTGCCAGAGCTTGCAGCATATCATTGCCACTCACTGTCTGTTTGCTAGAAGCTAAAACACATTATTTCTGCTTGCTGATTGGTTGTTAGAGGTTACTCGAAATCCTTACCGCTCACTGATTGGTTGCTAGAGATTTCTGCGCATCATTACCGCTCACTGATTGACTGCTATAGGTTACTGCACATCATTACTGCTAACTGATTGATTGCTAGAGGTTACTACACATCATTATTGCTCACTGACTGGTTGCTAGAGATTATAGCAGATTATTACTGTTCACTGATTGGTTGCTAGAGCTTACTGCACATCATTACCTCTGCATCAAATTGAGTGTGGCTGAACTGCACTAACAGTGAGGCATTGTTATAAACCAGAATTTCAGGCATGCACCATATACATACTGCAGGGTTCTGGAGTGCACTACATAGCGTACAGGGTTGAAGAGTGCGCTATGTACAGAGTGCATGGTTGAGGAGTAAGCTACATACAGAGTGCCAGGTTGAGCTGCGTACAGAGTGCACGGTTGAAGGGTAAACTTTGTATAGAGCGCAGGTTTGATGGGTGCGCTACGTAAGGAATGCGGGGTTGAGGGGTGCGCTACGTATGGAATGCTGGTTTGAGAGGTGCACTACATATGGAATGCAGGATTAAGGGGTGTGCTACACATGGAATGCAGGTTTAAGTGGCGCACTACGTATAGAATGTGGGGTTAAGGGGTGCGCTACATATGGAATGTGGGTTTTAGGGGTGTGCTGTGTATGGAATGCGGGGTTGAGGGGTGCACTACATATAGAATGTGGGTTTAAGGGGTGCGCGATGTATGGAATGTGGGGTTGAGGGGTGCGCTACGTATGGAATGCGGGGTTGAGGGGTGTGCTACGTATGGAATGTGGGGTTGAGGGGTGCACTGTGTATGGAATGCAGCATTAAGGGGTGCGCTACATATGGAATGCGGGTTTGAGGGTGCGCTACGCATGGAATGCGGGGTTGAGGGGTGTGCTACATATGGAATGCGGGGTTGAGGGGTGCGCTATGTATGGAATGCGGGGTTGAGGGGTAAACTTTGTATGGAGTGCAGGGCTGAGGCCTGTGTACATCCAAGTTCTCCATCCCCTTAAATACAAAGCTCTCCCCCAGATTTCAGTTCAGAACTCACCGCCCCCGCCCCCCCATGTCCCCCCCACTTCAGTGTAGAGATTTTCTCCCTCCCCAAATCCTCTCCTAGCATCTAGAAAACATCACAGTCAGAGTGCAGCTACAGAAGATCAACTAAACTTACATGACGTCCGTCCGTGCAGGCTGCTTCACGAGGAGCTTCACTCCTCTGCTCTCATATAGAGATGTGTAGAGTGAAGAGGGATCGGAGCGGTCGCTGACAGATAGAGGAGCGCTGTCACTTGTAAATACAGAAGTGGCACTTCTCTGTATCTACAACTGACTGTAGTGACTAGTGAGCACCTAACAAGTGGCGGAACTCCAGCGGGCAGCAGCGTGGGCTCAATGGACAGCTGCTTTGGGCCCCCCCAACAGTGATTGGGCCCTGGGCAGCTGCCCTATTTTCTCTGCGCTAAAAACGACCCTGAGGGTGGACCTTGAGATGTAAAACATATAAACAGTATATCTTTATATTAAAATGTGCTTTTGTTTTCCTTATTTTTGTATAATTAACTGTACTTCACTAAACTTTTAAACAGAGCCTGGTGGGTGACTATGCAAATGTATGCTTTTGCATCTCAAGCATATATAAAACAAAAATATCTATACAAAGAAGTGTTTTTTTAAAGTCATACTGTGAAGATTGGTCCATTTTATAGGAAAGCAGCAAAGACATGATTGTGGAGGCTAAATGGATGTCATTTGCAGTCACTTTAATGTGTTTTTCCACATCTTGTATGTAGTACTGTCTCCTAACATACAATCCTTTTCCACCTGTAATGAGATTTGCAATCTGCAGCTTCCCATCCCTGATTACCGCGTGCCCTGCTGACTCCGCATTACATTCCCCAATATTATGTTCCCACCGTTAGCAGCGGGTCATCAACTTCCATTTTAAATGTTATCTAAACTACATTTTAGTGAGGTTAATAGATTCATTTTTGGAATCTCGTCTCTACACAGTAAAGGTGGCTGCAGTTCAGCGGTTTCAGTTTTACTGTTTCATTTTTATACCACTCAACTCCCGGAATAAGCGATCCTGTGTTTGCTTTTTTTCCCATAAAGTCCATCTAGCCAGCAAGAGATAATTGTAATGATAGTGGACAGACACTAAAGAAGTGCAAAGAGTAGTGATGTTCTTCAACAATAGCTACCAATCAGATTTCAGTTTGCAGCAGTCAAGGCAGGCAATTGTGTTGATTTACTAAAAGAGTAAAGGAGGCAGTACCTTCTTCATCAGGGCTCAATATGCTGTGTAAGGTGGAGGGAAAGCATTTTTTGTTTTAATTAATATAATTTAATTCTGTTTTTTTTTAAATATACATTATTGATCAATTTTATCAATAACGGATATGTTTTTCCCTAAAGACAAACTTTAAAAAACACAGAATTTTGCTTGCAAGTGATTGGATAATTGGAGGTGCATGGAATTTCTAAATGACCGTTACAAACAAATGAACATTACAAATTAGTGTCAACATTTTCACAATAGTTTTATTACAGCTGCTAACACAATTTGTATATGGCCCTATCAGTAAAGTATTGTGTGGTGTTTTTACATATGCAGTGTGGAGCGGTTTATTTTGTCCATTCATTCAAGGTTATTTTTATCTGTATACAAGTTGCATGCATATTGATTTTATTTCAATAAAGAAAAAATGAGTATTGAGCAGTGCAGGGACAAGGCCCCCCCTTCCTTTAGGGTTAGGGTCAGGGCACCCACATCCCTGCAATAAACCATCGTGCCCAGGGCAGCCGCCCCTCCTGTCCATCCTTTGTCCCGGTCGTGGTAGTGAGCACTATGATGATCTTTCTGTCTTGAGCTTGCTAAGCTCAAGGAAGAAAGAACATCATAGTGCTCACTACTATTGTTTTCTTTATTGAAATGAAATCAATGCAGTTCTTCTGAGCAGCTGTGGTTAATACTGCCTGGGTTCATGAAGATCAAGCATTATCTGGAGGTGCATTGATGTTTTCCAATTATCTGTATTACCCTTGAGAGTCAAAGTGCAATTCCAAGCAAAAATGAGAATCAGCACAAGATTTCTATGATTACTGACACTGACTTTTGTATTATCCACTACTTTGTTTTATAAATGGCTGATTAGAATAAACTATTTAATCAAGCCATTCAAGAGTCTTCCTCTCTTGAACCAACTACGGCTGGTTTAATCAGCTGAATTTTGCTGCTCACTGATGCTTCTTTGTTCCGTTGTTGGTCCATGCTCTCCCCAGAAAGCCAGCCAACACCGCTCTTCCCTTTTCAGTCTCACCTCTCACCTCCGCCTTCTGATGTATGCATGTCATGTGCTCCTGTACCATTGTCGGCCCCAGCCAGACAGGTCTACCATACCCCACTCAGTCCTGCCTTCTTGTGATGTATGCATATCGCATGCCTGGAAGAGAATATACATGTCCACCAGCTGCTCTATGTTTATCAATGCAGGGGGACTGCGGTCATGTGATGGAGAATAATACAAGCTGCCAAAGGTAATAAAAAGTGATTTTTAGCTTTTGGGGTATATCATAGAGGTTAATGGATGCCTAGGATTGTGGGGGGCTTTTCATGGCTTTATGACTTTACAACCACTTTAATATTGGCAATCCATCTAAAAATACCTGTTTGACTATGATTTTGTACACATGCAAGTTTGACCTTTGTAGTGGGAGATAAACCCTAAGATGAAAGCACACCTTTGGGGTGATTTGATGGAGGGTTTTTTTTTCACAATATTACATCGACATTTCAAATGAGTGTTGATTCACCATTATTAAGCACAATCTTTTATGCTTTACTATATTTGGACTCTTTTTACATGAATTATCAATATTATTAATATCACTATTAGGATCTTATGTAGGTACAGTATATGTCTCATTGCTATTAGAGTTTTGTATTTTTTCATACTGTACATGTTAAATTAGAGTAGCACTTTACAAATGATAGTTACAGCTACAAAGTGAAAATTGTGAAGAAAGTAAAAAAAGAAAAGTAAAGCTAGGTTTTCCTTTAATAACGCATCATGTAAAACGGTGGTTAGAGTATCTTTTCTCTAACCAAAAATCCCTATTGTATTTCTGTAAGTGGAATTGTCCCCAAACTGAGGGGAAAATCCCTTCATGGACAGCTGACAATGAAATATTGGTCTCCATGCAAAATATCCCCTTGTTTCCTGCACTAGATACAATAGATGTATACATTTGGATTGCTCCTCATTTATTGTGCAGATGACAGAAAAAAAAAGGTGGAATCTCCCCAGCAGGCATACAAGCTGAAATAATGAAATGAATAGGAATGTCACAACAAAGGAGTCAGAGTCTAAAAGTATTTATTCAAACGTATCCAAAATAACTAACCAAAATGGTTGGAGGGCCAGGCGGTACCTTCTTTATCAGGTCCTAAAATGCTGTGCAAAGTGGAAGGAAAACAGTTTTTAGTTTAATTAATTAATTTATATTATGTGTGCCACCGGCGCAAAACAAATTCCAAATATTTTATATATATATATATATATATATATATATATATATATATATATGTATATATATATATATTTATGGTCGGAGCCCTATGTCCGATATGGACATAGATAACACTTATAATAAGGATAAGACTTACCATCGGAAATAGACCTGGAAGTGTGGACTTACCATATGAAATGGACCTGAAAGTGTGCCTTGGTCTAATGGCCGGTATGCCAAAATAAGGGGGCATACCCTGGTTTTAAGAAATGATTATTCTGTAGAGAGAAATGAGATGAAATGAATGAAATGAAATGAATGCCTTGAAATGGGGATGGGAGGGTGGGTATCGCGCACAGGAAACCGACAAGCACCACAGGTGAGCGGGCTGCTTAAATACCCACCGGGCTCCTCCCATAAATTCAGGCCACCATACTGGCCTTCCTACTTATGGTCGGAGCCCTATGTCCGATATGGACATAGATAACACTTATAATAAGGATAAGACTTACCATCGGAAATAGACCTGGAAGTGTGGACTTACCATATGAAATGGACCTGAAAGTGTGCCTTGGTCTAATGGCCGGTATGCCAAAATAAGGGGGCAAAAACATTCAGGTAGGGGTATAATATATAATTGGTTTTCAGGTATTCATTGAGCCAATTTGGAGAATGCCTGTGCCATCTCTACTTGAGGATTGGGTATATACCGGGCGACGCAGGCTGATTTCCGTCTGCCTAGTCTTTTGATGATGTGGTCTGGAACCCCCTGGCGGGTTGCTGCGGAGGCTGCTCCGATGCGGAAGGAGTGTCCGGAGTACTGACTGGGTTTAAGGTGAAGATTGCGGAGAAGTATCCTTATGTGTTTTACAAAGTGACATGCGTTTAAGGGTTTAACTGGGAATGGTAGAAGAGGACTGGTGTCCGATTGTTCAGGCAGGAGTGAGAGGAGACGGTTAAGCACGGTGACTGGACACCAGCTGTTATTGGTTCTGTAGAGGTGAAATGTCCACTCCAGAGCCTGTTTCCTGGGTTTAAGAAACCTCGAGGTGAAGGATGAAATGGTCTTGGTGGCGAAGCAAGTGCCGTCTGCGTAATACTTGGTCTGTGGGGTGGTTATAGGTGAACCCGTAGTAAGCCAACTATATGGCTGCTTGTAGGACCGTGCTGGGCAGCAGACCGAATGGCGAAGTAGCCAGAATAGTCGACATATCCCTGAAGATGGGCCCCGTAATGGGTAAGCGCTTAGTACTGATCACTGGTTGTTGTTTCTGGATGCCCCTTAGGATGGCTCGTATAGCGTGTGATGAGAACAGTGAAGATTTTGTGGGGTCTTCCAGGGTCACGAAATGTTGTATGCCGGCTAGGTATAGCCGAATGGTATTGTAAGATAAGGCCAGCTGAGTGTGGCAGTATGAAATGAAGGCCAGTACCTGTTTGACATCTATTGGTCCTTTACGGCAGGATGTGAGAAATTTATTGAACGCCTTTCAAGCTGTCTGGTAGGCTTTGAGTGTGTTATGAGAGAGTGAGTGATTGATGAGCTGCGTTGCTCCTTGTAAATGTTAAACTAGTCCAGGGTCAGTTGTGACCAGGCAGGGATAGGGGCCGACACTGGATCGGCTCCGGGAACCTGTTTGAAAAGGAGGTGTAGTTAGAACGTGACAGTGCGTCAGCAGCTAATTGTGTCTGCCTGGAATAAATGCACAGTGTATGTTAAACTGATGCTGTAAGAACAGTTGTACCAATCTGCGCAGGAAGGACATGACTGCTGGGGAATTGGACCTGCCTTTGTTGATGTCTGCCGTGGCCTGATTGTCGGTGGTGAAGATTACGGTTTGCCCTGTCCAATGGTGACCCCAGAGTTGTGCAGCTGCCACCATGGGATAGAGTTCGAGGAGGGAAGATGTTTTGAATAAGCCGGGTATCAACAGTATCTGTTGAGGCCAGGGTCCTGAAAACCAATGATGGCCAAAAATTGCAGCGAAACCTGTGGTGGCTGCAGCGTCTGTCACCACCTGGGGTGACAGGGCTGAAACCATGGGTATAATTAGGGATATGCCATTCCGGGAGGACGGAATTCGTCCCACATAGATAGGTCCGCTATTGCTGCGGAGTCTAGATTTAAGATCTGATCGGGGTCTTGTGTTTCTGGCAGGAATCTCAGCAGGCGTGACACGAAGGTGCGGCCTTGTGGAATAATTCGTATGGCGAAATTCAGCATTGCCAGGAGAGATTGCAACTGCTTCTTGGTACACCCCTTGGTGTGGGTGAATTTGTGAAGGACCGCCTTAATGCGGGTTAGTTTGTCGAGGGGGAGACTGGCTTGCATAGCGCAGGTGTCTAAGTTGGCCCCCGAGAAAGGTGATGTTATGTGCTGGGCCTTCTACTTTGTGCTCGGTGACGGGAAGATTGGGTTTTCCGAATATCGCTCTGAGTTTGTCGAGGTCTCCTGGGGGCTTGCTGGGAGGTTCTATTAGTAGGAAGTCGTCCAGGTAATGGATGACTTTTGTCACTGAGCCTTGTGCAACAGTATCCAAGCAAGAGACTGAGCGAATGTGTCGAAGAGCCAAGGGCTGCTCTTCGAACCGAACGTCAGTTTTGTGGCCAAATAATATGCCTCCTTCCACTTGATGCCATGCCAGCACCAAAGGGATGGATGGATAGGCAGGAGCTTAAAGGCATCCGAGATGTCGGTTTTGGAAAGCCAGGCACCTGTACCTGCTTTGATGACTGCTTGTATCGGCATGTCTACGGAGGAATATTTTAGGGAGAATTCTTCGGAGGGAATCAGGGAATTGAGACTGGGGATGTGGGAAGAATGAGGCGCAGACAGGTGGTACCCCAAACGTAATTTATTTGTGAATTTGCCCTTGACAAGCCCCAAATAGGGCTGACTCTCCAAGTGCTGAAAGGGGGCTGAGTGAAAGGCCTATAACGTACTCTCGGTCTAGTTCTGTTTGTAAGAGCCGATCTATGGTTTGTTCGTCGATGGCTGCTGAACGAATATTCCCACATTCGTACGTACTGTGAGGTAGTGAAATGAGGCCTGTGTGAAAGCCGACAGAGGGGCCGTGAAGTCTTCGCTGCCGGCCTGTGACATGATTTGATCTGATGAGAATATCCTGTTTTTGAGCTCGTATATTTTTTTTTTTTTTTGTGAGAACGAAATGATTCGAAATGTTTGCCTTGATGTTTGAAATGACTGAACTGCATGACAAAGGTCCGGCCTGGTCGTGTCGTGACTGATGCGACCGTAAACCGGGCTCTGGAGCATGTACTGAAATGAGGCAACAGAAGAAACATTGGTGCACACCGGGACGAATCGGTGCTTGTTTGATGCATCTGGATTCGAATCGGAGCGCAGCATGAAATTAAATGAGAGAAATGTTTACCTTGACCGAGGCTTGAATTGGTTGTGCTGTGTTTTGCGACTGGCAACCGACCGAGCTCTGGTATAGGTATGGATTTTTTTTTTTTTTTTTTTTTTGAGGAAAATGAAAAGGTGACAATTCGTGAAGGGATTGCTAAGTAACTTGAAGCAATGATTTGTATGATGCTTGCAATCTTGTGACAATGAAATGATTCGAAATGTTTGCTTTGATTGTGAAATGAATGAACTGCATGACAGAGGTGCGGCCTGGTCGTGTCACGATTTGTTCGACCGTGAACCGGGCTCTGGAGCATGTATTGAAATGGGGCAACTGAAAATATTGGTGCTCCTGGGACGAATCGGTGCTTGTTTGATGCATCTGGATTCGAATAGGAGTGCAGTATTAAATGAAATGAGAGAAATGATTGTTTTGACCGCGGCTCGAATTGGTTGTGCCGTGTTAGCGACTGGCAACTAACCGAGCTCTGGTATAGGTATGAAATGCGATCGGAACCAGTGATGCATGCCGTGACGAATCGGTGCACCTCAGATGCGACTGGTTTCGAAACGGTGATGCGTTGTGGGAGTGAAATGGTAGAAATTGCATGACAGAGATGTGGATCAATCCCCCGATGTCTGCGATTAGCTATGATCTGGACTCTGGAGCATGTGTCAGAAATGTGGCCAATCCTGGGCACGCCGAGACGAATCGGTGCATTTTCATGCGACTGATTTCATGTCGGAATGTGATACGTGGAAATGAAATGATAACCATGACAGAGGTACAAATGACTGATAACGTAACTCTGGAGCATGTATAGAAATGAGGCCAATCCTGGGGCACGCCGAGATGAATCGGTGCATTTCATGCGACTGAATTCATGTCGGAACGTGATACATGGAAATGAAATGACAACCATGACAGAGGTACGAATGACTGATAAAACGTAACTCTGGAGCATGTATAGAAATGAGGCCAATCCTGGGGCACGCCGAGACGAATCGGTGCATTTTTCATGCGACTGAATTCATGTCGGGACGTGATACATGGAAATGAAATGATAACCATGACAGAGGTACGAATGACTGATAAAACGTAACTCTGGAGCATGTATAGAAATGAGGCCAATCCTGGGGCACGCCGAGACGAATCGGTGCATTTTTCATGCAACTGAATTCATGTCGGGACGTGATACATGGAAATGAAATGATAACCATGACAGAGGTACGAATGACTGATAAAACGTAACTCTGGAGCATGTATAGAAATGAGGCCAATCCTGGGGCACGCCGAGACGAATCGGTGCATTTTTCATGCAACTGAATTCATGTCGGGACGTGATACATGGAAATGAAATGATAACCATGACAGAGGTACAAATGACTGATAAAACGTAACTCTGGAGCATGTATAGAAATGAGGCCAATCCTGGGGCACGCCGAGACGAATCGGTGCATTTTTCATGCGACTGAATTCATGTCGGGACGTGATACATGGAAATGAAATGATGACCATGACAGAGGTACAATTGACTGACAATAACGTAACTCTGGAGCATGTATAGAAATGAGGCCGTAATAACTGGGGCACACCGGAACGAATCGGCGCATCTTTGGTGCGACTGGATTCGAATCGGAGCGCGGTAGGTGACTGAAATGAGAAATGATTTGAAAATGTCAGAAATGAGTTTAGAAATGTTTTCAGAAATGAGAAATGATTTGAAATGTCCGAAATGAGTTCAGAAATGTTTTCAGAAATGAGAAATGATTTGAAATGTCCGAAATGAGTTTAGAAATGTCTCAGAAATGAGAAATGATTGGTATCGAACTAACTTGATTTGATAATTTACAAAATTGCGACTGGCTATGGCTGTCTACTGATACCGACATGCTAGAAATGAAGCGACGTCAGCGTCGCTGTGCTATCGAATTTGTAACATATCGAAAGTACGAGCGATATACATTGCAGTTTGTGAGCTGCGGGTGAAACGAAATTTGAACTCACGGTTTAGTGACATGATATGAAAAACGAAAAGTCCGACGGGACCCTACCTGCGACAGCCAAGCCAGACGCGTGGTACGAACGATACGGATCAGTAAACACTGACACTCTCGAGCACGAAATAGCAAATGCGGGAACTTCGCGAGACAACGACTTGCGGACGTTTGGTATTCGGATAGTCGGCCTAGTGACGTAACGGATCGCGCACAGGAAACCGACAAGCACCACAGGTGAGCGGGCTGCTTAAATACCCACCGGGCTCCTCCCATAAATTCAGGCCACCATACTGGCCTTCCTACATATGTATATGTATATATATATATATATATATATATATATATATATATATATATATATATATATACACTGAACAAATGACACTTTGCTACAATGTAAAGTAGTGAGTGTAAAGGTTGTATAACAGTGTAAATTTGCTGTCCCCTCAAAATAACTCAACATACAGCCATTAATGTCTAAACCGCTGACAACAAAACTAAGTAAAAATGTCCAAATTGGGCCCAAAGTGTCAATATTTTTTGTGGCCACCATTATTTCCCAGCACTGCCTTAACCCTCTTGGGTATGGAGTTCACCAGAGCTTCACAGGTTGTCACTGGAGTCCTCTTCCACTCCTCCATGACGACATCACGGAGCTGGTGGATGTTACAGACATTGCGCTTCTCCACCTTCCCTTTGAGGATGCCCCACAGATGCCCCACAGATGCTCAATAGGGTTTAGGCCTGGAAACATGCTTGGCCAGTTCATCAGCTTTACCCTCAGCTTCTTTAGCAAGGCATTGGTCGTCTTGGAGGTGTGCTTGGGGTTGTTATGTTGGAATACTGCCCTGTGGCCCAGTCTCCGAAGGGAGGGGATCATGCTCTGCTTCAGTATGTCACATTACATGTTGGCATTCATAGTTCCCTCAATAAACTGTAGCTCCCCAGTGCCGGCAGCACTTATGCAGCCCCAGACCATGACACTTCCACCACCATGCTTGACTGTAGTCAAGACACACTTGTCTTTGTACTCCTCACCTGGTTGCCGCCAAACTTGCTTGACACCATCTGAACCAAATAAGCTTATCTTGGTCTCATCAGACCACAGGACATAGTTTCAGTAATCCATGTCCTTAGTCTGCTTGTCTTCAGCAAACTGTTTACAGGCCTTCTTGTGTATCATCTTTAGAAAAGGCTTCCTTCTGCGATGACAACCATGCAAAACAATTTGATGCAGCGTGCGATGTATGGTCTGAGCATTGACAGGCTGACTCCCCCACCCCTTTAACCTTTGCAGAAATTCTGGCAGCACTCATACGTTTCCCAAAGACAACCTCTGGATATGATGCTGAGCACATGGAATCAACTTCTTTGGTTGACCATGCGAGGCCTGTTATGAGTGGAACCTGTCCTGGTAAACTGCTGTATGGTCTTGGCCACCATGCTACAGCTCAGTTTCATGGTCTTGGCAATCTTTTTGTAGCCTAGGCCATCTTTCTGTAGAGCAACAATTCTTTTTTTCAGATCCTTTAGAGAGTTCTTTGAGATGAGGTGCCATGTTGAACTTCCAGTGACCAGTATGAGAGAGTAAGAGCGATAACACCACATTTAACACACCTGCTCTCCATTCACACCTGAGACCTTGTAACACTAATGAGTCACATGACACCGGGAGGGAAGATGGCTAATTAGGCCCAATTTGGACATTTTTACTTAGGGGTGTACTCACTTTTGTTGCCAGTGGTTTAGACATTAATGGCTGTGTGTTGAGTTATTTTGAAGGGACAGCAAATTTACACTGTTATACAAGCTGCACACTCACTACTTTACATTGTAGCAAAGTGTCATTTCTTCAGTGTTGTCACATAAAAAGATATAATAAAATATTTACAAAAATGTGAGGGGTGTACTCACTCTTGTGAGATACTGTATATGGTATCAACAATAAAGTCCAAGTGAATTAATCCTCTGTGCTAAACAAATAGTGAGTTCCAAAACAATTGTGCTGTGATTGACCACCACCATCCAATCAATATGCTTACCAAAAAGCAGTAATAAGGGGGGCATGGCCTAACGTGGAAGCTGGATGGTCACATAATCCCAGAGCTCCGGCAATACAGGGACACAACGGCACAAAGCAGCCCATCCGAGGTGACAATCATCCCAATTTCTTAGCAGGGTAGACCTAGGACACCCCTGGGATCATGTCCAAAAAGCAGCGTAACGATCGGAAGCCCCAGCACCTGATGGACTTCTTCTCACCCAGCATGTGTGGAGGTAGGCAAGATGGCACCGAGGCCTACTCACCCACGGCAGCCTCATCACAAAAAAAGGCCTCAAAAGAAGGCAATCACCCTTTTAATAACAGCTCACCCACTAGCCAGCACTCCTATCCTCCTACCCCAACATCTAACAAACTGGCCAAGACAAAACCCAGGCTGAATGGCACTGGACTGAGCCATACGGTGAGCCCTGCTTCTGATTCTGGGGAGAATACAAGGGAGATGCCGGAGTCAATTGAATCATTCCCCACACAGAATCAACCTGTGCTGTATGCAGTGCTAAAGGACATGCTCTTGTCTCTGACTATGACTGCATTCATGCACCGATTTAACAAGGATATACAAGAAGTGGGGAACAGAGTGGATCATATTGAGGCAAAAATGGAGGAATACGCCTCCAGCATAAATGTTCTGGTTGATGCCCATAATGAAAGGGAGGGTGAGAATAAATGGATTAAGGCAAAGCTGGCAGACATGGAGGACATATTATTCTATCGGACATGCACGGAAATTTTTTTGTACGATGTCAGATCGTACGATTTTCGTTCAATCAGTACAGCTATCGTTCGAAAATGCAATACTAATGCATTACAACACATGACATCACTTCCGAATTGTTTTTCTGTCGTGCGGGAATTTTAGTGACTTTAGTAAACTCATCAGATTCGACGTGAGATTAGCATGCAAAAAAAAACGGACGATCATTCGTCCTATAATCGGATCATGTGTACGGGGCATTAGACTTTACTATCGACAGGACTCACCGCCTGCCTAAACCATCTCATCTGTCAGACTAAATACCCAGAGACGTGCTTCTCCATTTACACTTCTTCCATATTAAAGAGCATCTTATGTCAGCCATGCGGAACAGGAACAGAGCAAATTCCCTTACAGTATCAAAGCTCGCAATTTTTTGCTGCTCTGTCACAATATACACTACAAAAGAGTAAAAGTTTGAATACTGTGATGAAATCATAAAATCGCATACAAATGCCATCTCCATCACTAAAGATAACCATACCTTTGTAGTAACCTCCTTGGAAAAGAGGATTGCTCTCCTGAAGAAGTGGGGTATCATTCCTGACCCCGACAATGATGGCACTACCACCAGTTCTCCACGCCAGATTGAACGGGAGTGGAAAAAATTCACAGTGAAAAATGCCAAATCTCACACATAAATATGATTGGATGGTTTACATCAGTTCTTTAGTCCCTTAGAGAAAAGCGTCAGAGACTAAAAGTCTGAACTTATCCCCCAGTTGTAATTAGCAGCAAAATGCTGTCTTTGGGTGATTTTTACACACCACGTTCTTTGCACCATGGAGGGAGCACGTTACCATATTTCATGTAGTTATGTTTTTTCATCTCTATCTCTTTGTTTTGTTCTTTAATTTTCTGGATGTTGACTGAACCAGATGCAACAAAAGGCCACTCCAGCACCAAATGGTCCAAAACATGAGTACCTCTACTGTGACTTTCTTTTGGTTAATTTCCCAGAAGACTGGACAAAAGGTATACCACTCAGTGTGAGTATCTTACCAATTTTTTCAAACGTGAGACACTATTATTATCTACAGTCCTGGATATGGTGCCTAAACAACACAAAAGGAGCTTCATACTTTTTCCAAGCATTGATATTGCCCACAAGTTATGACACTTACTGTACTATCTATTAACTCCAAAGGGCTTTACCACCCTGCAAAACGTAAATCCTTATGGAAGGAAGCACTACTGAACTACAGCGACATAATATGTGCACAGGAGACTCATTTTTGTAAACAAGTCCCACCTAGGTGCACCCATAAGAATTTTCCTTATGTTTATACTGCTAATGCAGACTCTAAGATTAGGGGCATCCTTATAGCCATCAGGGACTCTGTGGCATTTACCCTTCATAAAGAAATACGAGACCCTCATGGTAGATTCTTGATACTGCTTTGCGATTTGAACTCAACAACATATAGTGAATGGAGGTTATTTACTAAAGGAAAATCCACTTTGCACTGCAAGTGCACTTGAAAGTGCACTGAAAGTGTACTTGGAAGTAAAGTCGCTGTAGATCCGAGGGGGACATGCAAGAAAAATAAAAAACAGCATTTTAGCTTGCACATGATTGGATGATAAAATCAGCAGAGCTTCCACTCATTTCAGATCTACCCCTTAGATTTAGAGCAACTGCACTTCCAAGTGCACTTGCAGTGCAAAGTGGATTTTCCTTTCGTAAATAACCCCCCAAATCCATTTCTTCAACAAATTAATGAAAAAGGTTAGATCTCATCAAAAATGACTACTCATAGTATATGAAGACATCAACATCATCCCGGACCCAACAATGGACTCCACATCCCATACTAAGCGTTCAAACACAGCTTTACTGCCTTCTCTCCACAAACAAAATCTGTATGAGTATGATGTATGGCGATGCTTACACGTCGGTGAAAAGGATTTTACCTTTTTCTCTTCACCCCATTAAGTCACCAGAATAGACCTTTTCTTAGTTGATCAACAAGTTCTGTTTCAAACCAAATCCGCTATTCTAAATTCTATAATGTTGTCTGATTTATCTAATAAACTATATCCCTCTGCTGGATGAAATTAAAAAGGAGACAAAGAAAATATCAACCCGACCCCTTTCTTAGATAGGGCGTATCAATGCAGTAAAGATGGTTTTGGTACCGAAAATCCTATATAAGTTTCAAATGTTACCTTTATCATTGCCACAAACATATTTTAAAACTTTAAAATCTATCATATTGAAGTTTATATGGCAAAATAAAAAAACAAGAATTGCATCGGCTGTTCTAGAAAAGGGGAAAGAACAGGGGGGCTTAGTCGTCCCAGATTTTAGAAGATATCATAAAGCTGTTGTACTTACACGCGTGGTGGAATGGGCGAAGGAAGACAATGAAAAAAGATGGGTTCAAATGGAAAACAAAATGAGCAGTACACACTTAAAGTGGATGTAAACCCACTGTCATCATTTTCAATCTAATAACACAGGGTATATCTGTAAGATATACATGCCTCCTGCATGTATCCTTATCTTTTTTTACTCACCCCCTCAGCTATCCTGAGCCCCGCAATATTGTCGATTTTGTGCGCATGTGTGTTTTCCGGCGCTCGGTGGGCGGAGTCGTGATGTCAGAGGACTCCTCCGCCCACCTCTACACTCCCCTGGCTAGACAGCGTTGCGAGGACGAACCTTGCGCCTGTGGATAGAAAAGTGCACACAGGAGTGACAGAGCGCGTTCTCTGAAGAAGCAGAGCGCGCTTATGTTACTCCTGTGCACAACAATAAGCAAGCGAAGGATTATCAAGAGCTGTGCCAAAGAGGCAGAGAGGCAGAGAGGCAGAAGAAAGGAGTGGGAGGGAATTAAAAAATAATGCATGTCTCTTAGGCTAGTGCACGAGATATGTAAATCACCTGTCACTCACAGCAAGGGGGAGGATTTGACAAAGTTTTTCTGTTTGTCAAGTTTTATCTCACTGAAAAATAAAAGAGGATAGCTCAGAGCTGGATTAACTCTTTGTGGCAAGACTGGGCTCAAATGATAGGAAATCATTATACTCTACATTATGACATAAAAAAAAAAAAAATTTCGGGTTTACATCCACTTTAAGAAGGGTAATTTGGAACCCTCCACAATACAGGGCGTTGGGTGCGAACACGCACAAAATAACACGTAATCCATTAAAAATATGGGACACGATTCACAAACAAAACAAATGGGCACATAATTCACCCTTGATTTTTTTAAAAGAGAATGATTTTTTTGCACCAGGGAAGAGGTCAATTGGGGGAAACTGGATAAAAAAGGACAATGCACAGTTGAAAGATATATTGATGAAGGGCAAAATAAGCACTTATCACGAATTAAGATTGGACACGGAATTAATGGCGATTGATAGACGGCGGTACCTCCAGTTAAGACACTTCGTGGAGAAATTGCCCCACCCAATAAGAGATGGGGTAGATCTTAGGCCACTGGAGCAGTTATGTACGAGGGAAAAATCAAGAAACAATATAGCTCGGATATATAAAATGTGTGGGTAAATGCGGAAATATGAAAAATGTCATGTAATTTTGAAAGATGTAAGTATATATATTCTGTAAGAAGATATTTTTTTTTTTTTTAGTATAAAATTAAATAAAGAATAAAAACAAAAAACCAAATCCGCTATTCTAAATTCTATAATGTCCGATCACGCTTCTATAGTCCTCTCTATAGCAGACTCGGCTTCTCCTAATCTGAACCCGGTTTGGAGAGTTAACTCATACCTGTTATAACGGGAAGAGTCGAAAGAACACTCCAAACCCATCTGAAGGAATTTTTTAATGATAATGCAGGCTCTATACAAAACCCGTTTATGCTATGGAATGCCCATAAAGCGCTTATGAGGGGTATTTCTATTCAGTTAGGAGCAAGAGCTAAGAGGCATAGGCAAAAGTGTCTGGATGAACTGACAAAAGAAATCTTAATCATAGACACCCAGAATAAACTTAAAACTTCTCCTGCTCTCTCCCAAAAATGATCACAGCTCAGATATGACCTTAGACTCCTCTTATTAAAAAATTTTGAAAAAAACGTCTAAAAGACTAGCGATGACATACTATGTCAATGGCAATAGGGTTGGTAAGCTTCTGGCACAGAACCTCAAAGGGCATAGATATAGAACCAAGATACCCTATATAATTCATCCTGGAACTAAGCAAAAGGAATTCCATCCTCAAAAAATAGCAGACGCCTTTAGTTACTACTACGGAACGTTATATAACTTATAGGATGATCTGTCAACACACCAACCAACTACAGAAGCAATTGAAAAGTTTCTAGCTGCATTACCAATACGAAAATTGTCACCAACCCAGCTTCAATCTCTAAACCTACCATTTAATGTGTCAGAGATTCACAAAGTCATTGAATCCCATCCTTTGAACAAATCGCTGAAGTCCTGATGGTTTTAAAGGGGAATATTACAACGAATTTAAGGCTTTACTATCTAAATCAGGTTTTCAACACCGCTGCTGCCTCTGCCTTTTTTCCACCTGAGGTGATTGAAGCTTTGGTAGTAACTTTGCCCAAGCCAGAAAAGGAGCCCAATTGACCTTCAAATTTTAGGCCGATATCATTATTAAACATAGACTTAAAACTCTATGCAAAATTTATAAAATTTATAACATTACGTCTTGTTAACACTTGTTATACATCCCAACCAAACTGGCTTTCCGGAACATAGGCAAACGTCAGACGCTACACAAAGACTAGTGAACATTATATGTTCTGACTCAACTACAAGGCAATAACTTTATCTTCAGCTTCATATAGGGCTTACATGACCTGGTGATCGATTTATCCATTGCATCAATTCAGACAGCTTAACTCAATGAATAAACTCACTGTATGGAGACAGACAATGATCATTTTGAATGTTCCGTTTAATGATGGATTTTCATAGGTAGAAAAACGTTGGTGTTGTAAGCCACATGTAAAGATGTTACAGCAATGAGGTATACTGAGCACAATGAATCAGAGAGAGGAAGGGGAGGGGAATATACAGAACTACAGTGGGAGAGAGAGTTCAGATAGACAGAGGGAACAAATCTTAAAGGCACAGAGTGATAATAAATCAAATAGTGTAACACAACACTCCCCGTCTGAAATCTTCAGATTTCATAACCATAAACTAATATATATTTTCAATAAGTCCAATACTGTGAAATGTCCTGGAACCTGTAATAAAAAACATGTAACAAGTAAGCATAAACATAAGTCCAACAGGATTGAAGAACATGTAGCCCGACGTAAGATGTCTTCAAAGCATTCCAAAGTTCTGGGTAGAACCTAACCTGTAGATAGCAGCAATGTACTCCCCGCCGTGCCAACAGCATGGCTAGTCCTTGCATAAGTCACTCACCTGGCAAGAGGAGTACTAACTCAGTAATTGGTCAAGTAAAGGTTTGTGTCGATCCTCCCTTGGTTACCTTGACTTCTACCTTACGGACTTTGTTATCGTCACTGATCATAACTTTAGTAATAAGACCCATAGGCCACTCATTCTGACAGACTTCCTTGTCTTTTAGAAGGATGAGATCTCCAACCTTAAGATTAGGCTTTGATGTTTGCTATTTGTTACGACCTTGAAGGTGATGAAAATAATCCTTCCTCCAGCGATGCCAAAACACATTGGCTAGATGCTGCTCCTGCCTCCATTGACGCCTGTAGATATCCTTGGGTTTAATCTCACTTGAAGATATTACAGCAGTCCCAATATTTTGAGTAAGAAGCGAAGCTGGAGGAAGGATCACTGGAGCATCAGGATCTGAAGATACTGGCACTAAAGTTCTTGCGTTCACTATGACAGACACTTCAGCGAGAAAGGTAGACAAAGTATCATGGGTGAGTGGTAAAGACTTGTTAGTCTGCAACATGGAGTCGAGAACTCTTCGTGCTACTCCAATCATTCGTTCCCAGGATCGTCCCATGTGTGAAGAATGTGGAGGATTAAACAACCAAGTACATCCATTGTTGGCCAGGAAATTGTCCAATTGTAGCTCTTTACATGCTCCAACAAAGTTGGTACCACAGTCAGATCTCAGCTGCTTAACTGGTCCTCTGACAGAAAAGAATCTTCATAGAGCGCAGATAAAGGAAGAAGAGTCCATAGACTTGATCACTTTTATGTGTATTGCTCAGATGCTGAGACAGGTAAACAATACAGCCCACCTTTTACTATTGGCAGCTCCACCACGAGTTCTCCGAGTGATGACGGACCATGGGCCGAAAACATCTACTCCAACATAGGTGAAGGGTGGATCTGTCCGGGGCGATCAGCTGGAAGACTTGCCATTTGTTGCTGTTGATGTTTTCCTCTTAACTTGTGGCACCTGAGGAGCAAGGCGGAAACATACCTTTTCATACCAATGATCCACAAGCCAGCTGACCTGATTGCACCTTCTGTAAACCGAGGTCCTTGATGATGTACCAGTTCATGGTGATGGTGAACCAGAAGGGTAGTAACATGATGTTGACCTGGTATGATTATAGAATTCTGTTCTTTGCTGCATAAGTCGGATTTCGTTATATGGCCACCAACTCTCAGCAGCTGATTGGCGTCAACTACACGGTTTAGATTGAAGAGGGAACTGTTTTTAGACAATTCAGTTCCATTTTTGATTCTCCCGAATTCCTCCTGATACACCTCTTGTTGCACACAATGGATAATTACCTCTTCTTCATGTGAAATATCTGCTGCTGTAAAGTGTCCAGAACAGCTGGGCCAACCACGACACTGTGCCGCGGAGTTCTTCAGATGACACGGCTCTGGTCCCACAGTCAGCTCGATTGAGTTCAGTGGGAATGTAAAACCATTGACTTGGTAGAAAGAATCCCTTAATACGTTCAACCCTGTTGCTGACGTACACATAAAACTGTTTTGTTTGGTTGTATATGTAACCAAGCACTACCTTACTGTCTGTATAGAAGGTGAAAGAATCAATTCTAGTGTCCATTTCACTTCGTATAACTTTGGCAATTTCTACTTCTAGCATGGCTGCACAAAGTTCAAGTATTGGTATGGTATGTGCAGGTTTGGGAGTGAGTTTTGCCTTGCCTAGGACAAAACTACAGTGTGACTCCCCATTTGTTTCAGAGGTCTTCAAATAGGCTACTGTAGCAATAGCTTCAACAGATGCATTGGAGAAAATATGAATTTCTCTCCAGTAAACAGTTGAACTGGAACCTGGAACATAGCAACGGGGGAGATCTGAAGTTTTTCTAGTGACTTCAAAGAATGTCATCACCTTTCCCACTTGTATTGATTATCACTAGGTAAGGGAGTATCCCAGTCTATGTTCTCAGTAGATAACTGTCTTAGCAGAATCTTACCTTGAATGGTAACTGGAGCAAGGAAACGCAGTGGGTCATAGATGCTATTCACCACTGACAGGACTCCTCTCTTAGTGAAGGGTTTGCCACAAGTTGACACTTGAAAGGTGAATGTGTCTTGTTTGATGTTCCACAACAAACCCAGACTTCGCTGTACAGGAGGCACATCTGTACCCAAATCAAGGTTTTTTAGACTAGTGGCATAGTCCTCAGAGTGAAAGGCATTCATAAGTTCCTGGCTGTTGGATATAATCTTGTGCAGTCTAAGGTTTGCTGTAGCCAGCATCTCCTTTGTTCTGGTGAGGAGATCAATCGCTTCTTTAGCGTTTTGAAAAGACTTGAGTGCGTCGTCAACGTAGAAGTTTCTTTCAACAAACTGACGAGCATCAGATCCATATTCTTCTTCTCCAGTCTGAGCTGTTCTCCTTAGCCCATAAGTTGCCACTGCAGGGGAAGGACTGTTACCGAAGACATGTACCTTCATTCGATAGTCTATAACTTCCTTGTTGATGTCATTGTCTTTGTGCCATAGAAAGTTGTGGTAGTTTCTGTTGTCTTTTCTGACAATGAAGCAGTGAAACATCTGTCTGCCATTACTGCTACAGGCTCTTGTCTGAAGCTAATCAAGATTCCTATTAGACTGTTGTTCAAGTTGGGCCCTGTAAGGAGCATGTTGTTAAGAGAAACACCTTCGTGCTGAGCACTGGAATCAAAGACAACTCTGATTTGGTCTGGTTTGCATGAGTGATACACGCCAAAAGATAGAAGGTACCAGCATTCTTCTCCCTCCTTTAGTGGGGGTGCAGGCTCTGCATGATCTCTGTCAAATATATTTTGCATAAAATCCACAAAGCGCTTTTGCATCTCTGGTTTCCTGCTTAAGTTTCGCTTTAAGAAGAAGAATCTACTGATGACCTGCTATAAGTTGTTGGGCAATGTCTCTCTTGGGAGACGAAAAGGTAGGGGTGCTACCCAGTTATTGGAGTCGTCTTGAAAGAACGCATTGTCCATTACCTTGATGAATTTTTTGTCTTCCATTGAAGGAGCCAGTATGTCATCTTCACTGGTTGTATTAAACACTGTAGAGCCTAAGTTGTCATTGTGGCAGGAGAAAGGGCTTGTGTTACCTGAGATACCATGTTGCCCGTGGCTGGCTATCTTCTCTTTCACCCAGTAGTGATGTGGGCATGGCTCAAAGTAAGTGTTTCGGCCATTTGGCAGAACATTTGTCTTGAATGACGAAATGTTGGTAGGTCTCTTCATTTTGCCTATACAGATGTTGCCTATGATGACCCAACCTAGATCCATGCGCTGGGCAAATGGGGCATCTGGGGGTCCACTGACTTGTCTGTGTACCCTGTGAACTCATAGAATGTCTCTTCCTAACAGAAGAAGGATCTGAGCATCTTTGTCAAGTGGCGGTATCTCATTTGCTATTGTCTTCAGGTGAGGGTGGTGGAAAGCAGCAGCTAGAGTAGGGATTTCTTCCCTGTTAGCAGGTATCTGATTGCACTCAATAAGTGTAGGTAGGGGTAATTGCAAGTTACCTTTGAGAGAAGATACCATGAGTTCATGAGCCCTTCTTCCAGAGACCTCTGTAGTTCAACTACAGGTACCCAAGGTGTAAGGATGAGCTTCACCTTCTAATTCATACAGTTTAAACAGTTCTGATTTTGCAAATGATCTATTACTCTGATCGTCTAAGATAGCATAGGCCTTTAGAGTCTTTTCTGGTTGGTCCTTGTGGTATATGTTCATCAAGCATATTTTAGCACAGGACTTACCATAGCGGTCTTCTCCAGAAACTTCAGTGCAGGATGAAGAAATTATGGTAGAATTAGGCACTTGGTCTGTATTCTTCCCGCCATGCGTTAACCTGGGAGGAGAGTTAGCAGGTTGTGCAGAGCTGGGCTCAAGCGGATGGAGGGCTTGCACATGCTCTTCAGAGCCACACTCTATGCACTTGATGGAGGGGGTGTGGCTTCTTGTGAATGGGACACTCTCTGTTAGGGTTTTCAATCATCTTACTCTGTCTGTGGCCACAACTGTGGTAGGAGTGGGAAGGATGTCAGTCTTTTTTCACGGATACTGGGCCTCTATAGTTGCCCTGAAGACTGGTACTCTTAGGAAAGGGTGAGAAGCGACTGTACTCACCATAGGAAAAACTTGGATCGTTCTTAGTTACTGCAATTTTCCTGATGAATTTGCAGAAGAAAGAGAATGGAGGGAAGGAAACCTTGTTCTCTTTTTTGTATGATGACCCTAGTGCAGACCATTTCTCTTGTAAACCATACAGGAGCTTGGAGACGATTGGGTTTACCCCTCTTGCGGTGTCAAGGTAACTGAGTCCTGGTAGTTTTGGGTCTGCCTTGGCTAGCTGAAGCTCAAGGAGAAGGTCACTCAGTCTCTGGAACTCCTTGTTGTCCTTACCAGATATCCTTGGGAAAGTTTATAGACGCATGAACAAGGCATTTTCTATAGCTTCTGGACTGCCATAACTTTGCTCTAGTCACTCCCATGCAGCTGTGAGGCCTGCTGTAGGATTGTCCATGAAAACTGATCTTAATGGCTTAACATGTGCAGCAGGTTGAGGACCAAGCCATCTAATCATCAGATCCAATTCTTCAGCAGCTGTAATGCCAAGATCGCTGATTGCAGTTCTGAAAGCACATTTCCAGCTTCTGTAGTTCTGCAGGTTGGTCATCAAAACTTGTAAGACCAGTCATTGTGAGCTCTCTGGGAAGTATGTACCTCACAAACTCTGCTGTCTCAGTTGTCTCTGCCTTTATGCGAGGTGTTGTTGGCTGAATGGTGTTGATTGCACTATCTTTGACATTGTTGTTAAAAGACACAGGGAAATATGGTGTAGCAGATGCTTTCAGGTAAGTTGTTTGCTTGAAGTCAGTTGCTCCAATGGTACGTTGATTCAAGGCTGTACCGATGACTGGAAATTGATGACTTGCTTGCAGCTTGCTCTGATGCTCTGTGACGTAAGAAGGAAGGTTAGGTAGGCAGGCAGGAAATGCATTGGATGATTTTGCATGCAGGAAGTTGCTGGAACTTCTTTAACTTGAAGCTGTGAAGGAGTCTCTATGTTGTCAGGAGCATTGGAGATGATGGATTGTACACTGCAGTGGCTTAGGACATAGTCTTTAGTGCGTATGAGGGGATCTTCCATATCTGCTATGTTTAGGTTGATGCTGTCTTTCTCACTTGCACCTTCGTCTGCACTGATAGCTTGCTCTAGGACCCTTAGCTTTGCCATAGCTGCATCATGTTTACACTGTTCATTTAAGATTTCTATTGTTGCTCTTTGACGTTCGGTCTGAAGCACTGACTACGTTTCCAACTCTGCTCTTTGACGTGCTGTCTGAGCTTCCAACTCTGCTCTCTTTTCTGCATATGCGACCTACAACTTGCTGGCTTCCGCTTCAGCATGGGGACTGATAAGTCGCTCACTGAGTGTTGAGTATCTTGAACTATGACTTCTAGGAGACCTATTAGAATGTTTGGTGGAAACAGATCTGTGAGATGCAGTGTCCTGTAGCAGCTCTAACTTTGCTTCTGCCTTTAATTTGGTTTGCTGGATAAAACTGTCTCTTTCTAGATTAAGAGCCTTGAAATTATTTAATTCCTCCAGTGAACCTGCTGTGTTCATATTTTGTAAGACATCAATGAACTTGTCACTGGTAAGCTGATAGAGCTTATATGAGACAGAAAGTTGTTTAATGGCGTCCTCTAGTGTCAGTAGTTCACATTCAACAGACACTGTATTAGATTCAGAAACAGTCTTCTCCCAAAATAGTTTCAAGCTATTAAACAATTCAGTTCTTAAAGCTTCATAATTCTCCATTAGTTTCCAAGTTGGTTTGACTGAGCGTTTGGGTAACTCAGTTGGCTCAGGATTTTGTGCTGGGTTTGCTGTGTATTCACATTCAGAGCTGTGGTAACTCATGGCAGATAAATGTCTGAGTAATAAGCAGGCAGGATCTGTGTACTGTAATATGACACCCTGCAGCCTGGACTCAGATTATGAGGCTTTCCATGTGCTGCTGTCTCATTCTTTCTTGCAATGAGAGCAGTAAATCTTGTCTGTATCAGTACTGTCATGCAGAAATCTTGTAATTAGGCTGTGGAACTCCGTTTTTCTACTGTTCTGACTCAACTACAAGGCAATAACTTTATCTTCAGCTTCATATAGGGCTTACATGACCTGGTGATTGGTTTATTCCTTGCATCAATTCAGACAGCTTAACTCAATGAATAAACTCACTGAAGACAGACAGACGATGACCCTTTTCAATGTTCCGCCTAATGATGGATTTTCATAGGTAAAAAAACGTTGGTGTTGTAAGCCACATGTAAAGATGTTACAGCAATGAGGTATACTGAGCATAATGAACCAGAGAGAGGAAGGGGAGGGGAATATACAGAACTACGGTGGGAGAGAGAGTTTAGATAGACAGAGGGAACAAATCTTAAAGGCACAGAGTGATAATAAATCACATAACACTCCCTGTCTGAAATCTTTAGATTTCATAACCATAAACTAAGGTGCAACAAAGGCCTTCTCTGCTCCTGACGCTGGATGCAGAGAAGGCCTTTGATCGTATACATTGGCTATACTTGCCCAAAGTGTTGGAATCATTTGGCTTCACAGACAATATCTTTTCAGCCATTATGGCTTTATACTCCAAACCATCAGCCCGAGTATACCTGTCCGGAATTCTTCCCCATTTATTATATCTAATGGTACGAGGCAAGGGTGTCCCTTATCCCCTTCAATATTCAACCTCTTGATGGAACCCATCTCTCCAGAGCTATGAGTAAGCACCCGTTATGAGTGCGAAACGTGTCAGCTGATTTCTGTACATTCCTGCTGCAGTGTTTTGTATACTTCTGTGATCCAGCGTTTTACCAATAAAGGCACTTATCATCAGACCGGTGTGCGTCTTCCAGATCTCTCCATCTACTTCTATAACACTGAAAGCAACCGTGGACCAACTAATAGAGGCAAACTTTACATCTTTTCTCCATAAACTTGCCTCTAAACTACAAGATATAACCAAGACAGGACTAACCTGGTCTGGACGATTGGCCTGGTCTGAACGATTGGCAGCTTTCAAAATGATACTGTTGCCCCAATTTATTTATCTATTCAGAACCCTTTCTATCCCGGTCCCTAAAATGTTATTTTCTAAAGCCCAATCTATAGTAAATAAATTATTATGGCAAGGTAAGATGGCTAGATGTGCTTTTAAAAAATTGACTAAATCCAGGAGAGTGGGAGGGGTAGGTCATGCTCTAATTAAGAACTACTATGTAACGGCTATTCTCGCCCGATTGAAACACTGGTTCCCACAAAACCACAACTCAAGATGGCATGAACTAGAAGAATACCAATGCCCTAATACTATTCTGTACAACCTACTATTGGCCAGCAGCTTCATGCCTCGCTAGTCACCACTCCCTTGGAATGTCACCCACTATGATAGCTTCACTCCGAGCCTGGAAATTACTTTTGAATACTCCTATGGATGACTCCGCTGCCAAGTCCATTCCCCTATCTATCTTGAGTCTACAACTGTTAATCCCAAACCTGAAAGTTAGGCACTGGGAATCCAAAGGCATAAAAACATTAAAGGACATCCAAATATGCCTTTGATCTTTACACGTATATCCACGTATATACACGTATATCCACGTATATCCAAATCTCACACTTATTAGCATCCATCATTAATCTTTCCATTACACTACCCTGGAGGGCATTTTTATATTTCACTAACCCTAATACTTCAATTAAAGGCATTTCTTTATTTTATAATTTCCTAAACCAAAAATCAATATTTACTAAATCTCCTTCTATGAAAACATGGGAAATAGATCTAATGACATCCTACACACCTGAACAATGGCAAACAGCACTCACAACTACATACAGTGGGGACCATAGGCGTGCCCACGGGGTGTGCCGGGTGTGCCCTGGCACACCCTAATCATTCAGCCCTGTCTGTGTTTCAACAAGTCTTGTCAGTGCTAAATGCCTGCAACATCTGTCCTGTCCCTGTGTAACTTCAGTCACCACCACTGGGGCCAGTAAAAACAGCTGTGCTGCGAGTGGGAGGTGATTGAGCAGGGAACTAAGACCTCAGCTGTGGAGTAAGCCAGCCGTATTTTCTGATGCAGCTTCTATAGTTCCGGCTGCAGGTCCTCACAGTAGCCGGCAGAGTGATCTATATCTGCATCCCCCCCCCCCCTCCAGCTTCTCTCTCCCTGGAAGCAACGGACTAGCAGAGCCTGAGAGCGGCAGACGAGTGGCTGCAGCCTCCTAGATCCAGGTAGTGTATGCATTTAGAAGCTTCCAATCTCGTTTTTCTATCTCCCCCTCTATCTCCTCTCCTGTACATACTGCTCACTCTCATACCTCCCACACTCCTCTCCTGTACATACTGCTCACTCTTATACCCCCCACACTCCTCTCCTGTACATACTGCTCACTCTCATACCCCCCACACTCCTCTCCTGTACATAGTGCCCATTGTCATACCCCCCCCACACTCCTCTCCTGTACATAGTGCCCATTGTCACACTTCCCACACTCATCTCCTGTACATACTGCTCACTCTCATACCTCCCACACTCCTCTCCTGTACATACTGCTCACTCTCATAGTCCCCCACACTCCTCTCCTGTACATAGTGCCCATTGTCATACCTACCACACTCCTCTCCTGTACATACTGCTCACTCTCATACCTCTCACACTCCTCTCCTGTACATACTGCTCGCTCTCACACCCCCCACACTCCTCTCCTGTGCATACTGCTCACTCTCATACCCCCCACACTCCTCTCCTGTACATAGTGCCCATTGCCATACCCCCCCCACTCCTCTCCTGTACATAGTGCCCATTGTCACACTTCCCACACTCATCTCCTGTACATACTGCTCACTCTCATACCTCCCACACTCCTCTCCTGTACATACTGCTCACTCTCATAGTCCCCCACACTCCTCTCCTGTACATAGTGCCCATTGTCATACCTCCCACACTCCTCTCCTGTACATACTGCTCACTCTCATACCTCCCACACTCCTCTCCTGTACATACTGCTCACTCTCACACCCCCCACACTCCTCTCCTGTACATACTGCTCACTCTCATACCCTCCACACTCCTCTCCTGTACATAGTGCCCATTGTCACACCCCCCACACTCATCTCCTATACATACTGCTCACTCCCATACCTCCCACACTCCTCTCCTGTACATACTGCTCACTCTCATACCCCCCCACACTCCTCTCCTGTACATAGTGCCCATTGTCATACCTCCCACACTCCTCTCCTGTACATACTGCTCACTCTCATACCTCCCACTCATACCTCCCACACTCCTCTCCTGTACATACTGCTCACTCTCATACCTCCCACTCATACCTCTCATACTCCTTTCATGTACATAGTGCCCACTCTCTTACCCTCCACATTTTGCACTTTTCTTTCACTGTGCCGGCAGGGAGATGGGAAAGACCTTCCTTACATTATAAAACATTTGCTCATATTTATTTATAAGAATATATACAGTGTATATATGTGTGTGTGTGTGTGTGTATATACATACATACATACACACACACTCGCATGTGCGTTTAAGATTTGGTGCACACCCTAATGCGATAGGCTGCACACACCTATGGTGGGGACGGAAAGTATTCAGACCCCCTTACATTTTTCACTCTTTGTTTTATTGCAGCCATTTGCTAAAATCATTTAAGTTCATTTTTTTCCCTCATTAATGTACACACAGCAGCCCTTATTGACAGAAAAACACAGTATTGTTGACATTTTTGCAGATTTATTAAAAAAGAAAAACTGAAATATCACATGGTCCTAAGTATTCAGACCCTTTGCTCAGTATTTAGTAGAAGCACCCTTTTGATCTAATATAGCCATGAGTCTTTTTGGGAAAGATGCAACAAGTTTTTCACACCTGGATTTGGGTATCCTCTGCCATTCTTCCTTGCAGATCCTCTCCAGTTCAGTCAGGTTGGATGGTAAACGTTGGTGGACAGCCATTTTTAGGTCTCTCCATAGATGCTCAATTGGGTTTAAGTCAGGGCTCTGGCTGGGCCATTCAAGAACAGTCACGGAGTTGTTGTGAAGCCATTCCTTCGTTATTTTAGCTGTGTGGTTAGGGTCATTGTCTTAGGTCCTGAGCACTCTGGAGAAGGTTTTCGTCTAGGATATCCCTGTACTTGGCAGCATTCATATTTCCCTCTATTGCAACCAGTTGTCCTGTTCCTGCAGCTGAAAAACACCCCCATAGCATGATGCTGCCACCACCATGCTTCACTGTTGGGACTGTATTGGACAGGCGATGAGTAGTGCCTGGTTTTCTCCACACATACAGCTTAGAATTAAGGCCAAAAAGCTCTATCTTGGTCTCATCAGACCAGAGAATCTTATTTCTCACCATCTTGGAGTCCTTCAGGTGTTTTTTAGCAAACTCCATGAGGGCTTTCATGTGTCTTGCACTGAGAAGAGGCTTCCGTTGGGCCACTCTGCCATAAAGCCTCGACTGGTGAAGGGCTGCAGTGATGGTTGACTTTCTACAACTTTCTCCCATCTCCCGACTGAATCTTTGGAGCTCAGCCACAGTGATCTTTGGGTTCTTCTTTACTTCTCTCACCAAGGCTCTTCTCCCCCAATAGCTCAGTTTGGCCAGACGGCCAGCTCTAGGAAGGGTTCTGGTCATCCCAAACGTCTTCCATTTAAGCATTAACACTGTGCTCTTAGGAACCTTAAGTGCAGCAGAATTTTTTTGTAACCTTGGCCAGATCTGTGCCTTGCCACAATTCTGTCTCTGAGCTCTTCAGGCAGTTCCTTTGACCTCGTGATTCTCATTTGCTCTGACATGCACTGTGAGCTGTATAGACAGGTGTGTGGCTTTCCTTATCAAGTCCAATCAGTATAACCAAACACAGCTGGACTCAAATGAAGGTGTAGAACCATCTCAAGTATGATCAGAAGAAATGGACAGCACTTAAATTAAATATATGAGTGTCACAGCAAAGGGTCTGAATACTTAGGACCATGTGAAACTTCAGTTTTTCTTTTTTAATAAATCTGCAAAAATGTCAACAAGTCTGTGTTTTTCTATCAATATGGGGTGCTGTGTGTACATTAATGAGGAAAAAAAATGAACTTAAATGATTTAAGCAAATGGCTGCAATATAACAAAGAGTGAAACATTTAAGAGGGTCTGAATACTTTCCGTCCCCACTGTATGTAGCCACTAAGAGCGTTGATCTATAGGAACTCTCCCAAAAAAATACTTCTAAGGTGGTACTTAACACCTACGAGGATAGCCGGATTTAACCCTCAATCATCTCCACTTTGTTGGAGACAATGTGGAAACAGGGGCTTGATTCTCCATATTTTTTGGGCCTGTCTGACCCTACGAACCTTTTAGTCTGCTATTTTCAAAGCTATAGAACAAATCACTGGCTCCCAGCTCTCCAAAAATCCAGGACTGCCCATTCTATCCTTAGGGATAGACTCCGTTTCACCTCCCTTAAGGAACATAGTCTCTCACATTTTTCGAAGTGCTAGATCAGAAATAGTTAGACGTTGGAAACGCATTGAAGTTCCGACACTCATTGAAGTTATTAGAACTACCAACATGCACATCAATTATGAATGTTCGCAGCCTCTCAAGGCACTTGTCATTCTAAATATCCTTACTGGAAACCTTGGATAGATTGGTATGAAGCTAACAAACCCAGCTAATAATTTTCGAATCAAAAATCATACTGCACTGGATTACACGGCCTTATTACAAATATTTGATTTTACACCCCCCTCTAGCCCTATTGTCACATCCTATTTCTTTGTTACTTTAAGTTTGTTTTATTCTTCTAATATTTTATTCCTTATTGTGAGCCTTTACAACAAGAGACCCTTGAAATGTATTGTGTGTCTTGTACAAGAAAATCAGATTGTACCATCTAGCACCATTCTATGCCGAAATAGAAATTAGTCAGAAAGCCTTGCTGACTCCACCTCCACGATGCAGTGTGATCCCTTTGGGGTGTCTGGAGGGAGGAGAGGCACAATGTATAATCATTCAATTGTAGTAGCCAATGCTATATTTAGCGTTAGGATAGCTATGTTATTGGTAAAGATACATTTTTTTTGTTTGTTTCTTAGTATGCAAATATGATACAATAGTCTATGTACGGCATTCTATGTAAATGTAGAACATTGTACATGTCTTTACACATGATTTGAATTGTATTACTCATCTGCATAACATTGATATTCCATTTTCTGTTATGAATGTAAAACTCTCAATAAAAAACATTGATTTAAAAAACAGTAATAAACAAGCCTGTATGTAGCCTTTCTTTAGTCTTCCATGTGGGTAAATAGATATGTCTCCACCAAAATCCCAGACCACTCTCTCAATCCTCCGGTTAATATATTTGTCAAAAGACAAAAACAGTCATCTATGTGCAAATTTCCATACTTTAATAGTTTAAAAGATCATATAAAATATTTGCACTCATATGTATGTATACCCTAGACGGTTACTGAGTCTCTCCAGCTTTTCAGCATTAGCCAGTAATAGATGTGTGCTACTAGGTGCCGGTGTGCGGTTTAAGCCTCATTTTCAGTGTGGTACATTCGGCATGAGGACAACGTGTTTTGCATAAATAATGCGTCATCAGGAAGCTCTCTTTTTTTTTCTGCCTAGAAACTCCCCGCCATGTTAGCCAATGTGTCCATGCACACTATGGCTTTTTCATGAGTTTATAAGCATATGCTCTTACAGGCAGAAAAAACCCACCCGCCAAACTCACGTTTTTACGAGGAGCTTTTGAGAAGAAAAGACGCCAAAAACGTGTAAAAAAGTGTGAGGAAGTTCGAAAAAACTCAAAGAAACTCAAAAACACACCAAAAAATAGGAAAAATTAGCCGAGTGGAAGGTTTGTGAAAACAAATGCTTATACTCAAATGAGCTCAAAGAAGCTCAATAAAAACATGCACAAGAGCCCAAAAAAATAATTCACATAATTTACCCTTGTCCTTATAGATAAAAGCCTTATTCTTATAGATAAAAGTTAGGCATACACTGGTTAGGCCTATTATCCCTCATCAAAACTGTCCTGCTGCTGGCAAATTTTACACTGCTATATCACCTTTTGTGTCCTAATTATTAATAAAAGCTTGATAGAAACTGGCCAGTGGCAGGACAGTTTTTCATCAGCAAAAACAGTGACAACTACTTGTCAATTTCCATCTCCTGGTCAAAACAGGTCAACTAACATATGATGAAAAAGTATACAGTCAGGTCCATAAATATTGGGACATCAACACAATTCTAATCTTTTTGGCTCTATACACCACCACAATCGATATGAAATGAAACAAACAAGATGTGCTTTAACTGCAGACTTTCAGCTTTAATTCAAGGGTATTTACATCCAAATCAGGTGAACGGTGTGGGAATTACAACAGTTTGTATATGTGCCTCCCACTTTTTAAGGGACCAAAAGTAATGGGACAATTGGCTGCTCAGCTGTTCCATGGCCAGGTGTGTGTTATTCCCTCATTATCCCATTTACAAGAAGTAGATAAAAGGTCCAGAGTTAATTTTAAGTGTGCTATTTGCATTTGGAATCTGTTGCTGTCAACTTTCAATATGAGATCCAAAGAGCTGTCACTCTCAGTGAAGCAAGCCATCATTAGGCTGAAAAAACAAAACAAACCCATCAGAGAGATAGCAAAAACATTAGGTGTGGCCAAATCAACTGTTTGTAACATCCTTAAAAAGAAAGAATGCACCTATGAGCTCAGCAACACCAAAAGACCCGGAAGACCACGGAAAACAACTGTGGTGGATGACCGAAGAATTCTTTCCCTGGTGAAGAAAACACCCTTCACAACAGTTGGTCAGATCAAAAACACTCTCCAGGAGGTAGGTGTATGTGTGTCAAAGTCAACAATCAAGAGAAGACTTCACCAGAGTGAATACAGAGGGTTCACCACAAGATGTAAACCATTGGTGAGCTTCAAAAACAGGCCAGATTAGAGTTTGCCAAACAACATCTAAAAAAGCCTTCACAGTTCTGGAACAACATCCTATGGACAGATGAGACCAAGATCAACTTGTACCAGAGTGATGGGAAGAGAAGAGTATGGAGAAGGAAAGGAACTGCTCATGATGCAAAGCATACCACCTCATCAGTGAAGCATGGTGGTGGTAGTGTCATAGTGTGGGCATGTATGGCTGCCAATGGAACTTCTTCTCTTGTATTTATTGATGATGTAACTGCTGACAAAAGCAGAAGAATGAATTCTGAAGTGTTTCGGGCAATATTATCTGCTCATATTCAGCAAAATGCTTCAGAACTCATTGGACAGCGCTTCACAGTGCAGATGGACAATGACTCGAAGCATACTGCGAAAGCAACCAAAGAGTTTTTTAAGGGAAAGAAGTGGAATATTATGCAATGGCCAAGTCAATCACCTGACCTGAATCCGATTGAACATGCATTTAACTTGCTAAAAACAAAACTAAAGGGAAAATGCCCCAAGAACAAGCAGGAACTGAAGACAGTTGCAGTAGAGGCCTGGCAGAGCATCACCAGGGATGAAACCCAGCATCTGGTGATATCTATGCGTTCCAGACTGCAGGCTTTAATTGACTGCAAAGGATTTTCAACCAAGTATTAAAAAGTGAAAGTTTGATGGATGATTGTTAATCTGTCCCATTACTTTTGGTCCCTTAAAAAGTGGGAGGCACATATACAAACTGTTGTAATTCCTACACCATTCACCTGATTTGGATGTAAATATCCTCAAATTAAAGCTGAAAGTCTGCAGTTAAAGCACATATTTTCATTTCATTTCATTTCAAATCCATTGTGGTGGTGTATAGAGCCAAAAAGATTAGAATTGTGTCGATGTCCCAATATTTATGGACCTGACAGTATTTTGGTGCTAAACAAGCTAGAATAATTGTAAAAGAGAAAAACTAATTCCAAATATGCACTGGCAGCGCAAGCTGTCGCTGAGACTGTCCATAACAACTGTACTGTTTTTAAACCCCACATACAGTATCTCACAAAAGTGAGTACTTTTTTGTAAATATTTTATTCTATCTTTTCATGTGACAACACTAAAGAGAAATTACACTTTGCTACAATGTAGCAGTAGCAAAGTAGTGAGTGTACAGCTTGTATACAGTGTAAATTTGTTGTCCCCTCAAAATAACTTGACACACAGCCATTAATGTCTAAACTGCTGGCAACAAAAGTGAGTACACCCCTACTTGAAAATGTCCTAATTGGGCCCAAAGTGTCAATATTTTGTATGGCCGCCATTATTTTCCAGCACTGCCTTAACCCATCTTTGGGCATGGAGTTAACCAGAGCTTCACAGGTTGCCACTGGAGTTGTCTTCCACTCCTCCATGACGGAGCTGGTGGATGTTAGAGACCTTGCACTCCTCCACTTCCGTTTGAGGATGCCCCACAGAACTCAAGAGGGTTTAGGTCTGGAGACATGCTTGGCCAGTCCATCACCTTTACCCTCAGCTTCTTTAGCAAGGCAGTGGTTGTCTTGGAGGTGTGTTTGGGGTCGTTATCATGTTTAAATACTGCCCTGCTGCCCAGTTTCTGAAGGGAGGGGATCATGCTCTGCTTCAGTATGCCACAGTACATGTTGGCATTCATGGTTCCCTCATTGAACTGTAGCTGTCCAGTGCCGGCAGCACTCATGCGGCCCCAGACCATGACACTCCCACCACCATGCTTGACTGTAGGTAAGACACACTTGACTTTGTACTCCTCACCTGGTTGACATCACACATGCTTGACACCATCTGAACCAAATAAGTTTATCTTGGCCTCATCAGACCACAGGGCATGGTTCCAGTAATCTATGTCCTTAGTCTACTTGTCTTCAGCAAACTGTTTGTGGGCTTTCTTGGGCATCATCTTTAGAAGAAGCTTCCTTCTGGGACGATAGCCATGCAGGCCAATTTGATGCAGTGTGCGACGTATGGTCTGAGCACTGAGAGGCTGACCCCCCACCCCTTCAACCTCTGCAGCAATGCTGGCAGCACTCATACGTCTATTTACCAAAGACAACCTCTGGGTATGATCCTGAGCATGTGCACTCAACTTCTTTGGTTGACCATGGCGAGGCCTGTTCTGGGTGGAACCTCTCCTGTTAAACCACTGTATGGTCTTGGCCACCGTGCTGCAGCTCACTTTCAGGGTCTTGGCAATCTTCTTATAGCCTAGGCCATCTTTATGTAGAGCAACAATTCTTTTTTTCAGATCCTCAGAGAGTTCTTTGCCATGAGGTGCCATGTTGAACTTCCAGTGACCAGTATGAGAGGATGAGAGCGATAACACCAAATTTAACACACCTGCCCCCATTCACACCTGAGACCTTGTAACACTAACAAGTCAAATTACACCTGGGGAGGGAAAATGGCTAATTGTGCCCAATTTGTACATTTTCACTTAGGGGTGTACTAACTTTTGTTGCCAGCCATTTAGACATTAAAGGCTGTGTGTCGAGTTATTTTGAGGGGACAGCAAATTTACACTGTTATACAAGCTGTACACTCACTACTTTACATTGTAGCAAAGTAGCATTTCTTCAGTGTTGTCACATGAAAAGATAGAATAAAATATTTACAAAAATGCAAGGGGTGTACTCACTTTTGTGAGATACTGTACATTTGTAAAGTGTATGTACAGGCATTTTTTTTTCTGGATTGTGTAGGGATAAGTTAGATCATTTGTCAAGTTTTTATTGCTGTCTGAGTCCTTGCTGGGGAGATTCATCCATGTATCTGTCCTTTTGAATAATGAGGGAATTGCATCCAATGGGGACACTGGTTTTTATGTCAACTCTCTAATTTTGTAAGTTTTATTTTGTTAATTCTGTTAAATTCGAAGGAGATATTTCCTCTAATTTCCCATTGCATCTTCAGGGCTGGAAGCAAAGGGAAAGCTCTACAGCAGGAAAGAGATAGCAAAAAAAAAAAAAAAAAAAAAGAACGACAGGGGTTTTAGCCCTTCACAACTGTATCTAAAACAAAATAGGGTGCAGTTTTACACATACACCTCATGGCATCCCACAAACATGCTGGGTAAAGAATATTTGTATTTTCATTGTTCCATTCAAAGCTGCATGAAAAGACCCTTTCTCTGCTGTGCGGTATTTGAGTGCTCCCACAGCAACTTGCTATGGGGCACCCGAGCCAAGCCACAGCTCCATGTGTCCATTCAGACACAAAGCCATGGCTCGGCCTGGCCCCTCCCCCCTTTCTCCTCATTGGCTCACTGACTTTGATTGACAGCAGTGGGAGCCAATGGCACTGCACTGCTGTCTCAGCCAATGAGGAGGGAGAGTCCTGGATAGCCGAGTCTCTTGTGCAACATCGCTGGATCGAAATGAGCTTAGGTAAGTATTAGGGGGCTGGGGGGGGCTGCTGCGCACAGAAGGCCTTTTATCTTAAAGCATAGAATGCATTAGGATAAAAAACTTCTGCCTTTACAACCACTTTAAAGCTTACATTCATCTAAAGTTGCATTTTATGCATACGGTTTTTCTACCATGTAACAAATGATGGTAGTTTGCACTTGATGAGTTGCTTATTAAAGATGCCAAATAAAATGTCCAGTTTCCAATATATCTTGAGTGATTAATCACCTTATAAAACTCAGAGCTTTAGTTTTAGCTAGTAATTACTGAATGTATAAACAGCTGGGGAAAGGTGTGAGGCTCTTAAGCCATCAAGTGCTTAAGGTGTGTATAGGAATGACAGGATGACTTTTTCACAATGAGAGGAATATTTGCAACAAGGGACAATAAGAGAGTGAGGTGTAAGAATAAAAGAGTGATGTGACAAAGTGCCCATAACCATTAGACTCATGCCAGTGGCAAAACTCATTTCTGGTGTCTACAGTGCACATTCATCCACAAGAAACAGACGCCAGCCTTGCTAAATGTCTATCAACTAGGCTGGAAATGTTTGTCCTGTAACTGGCTGTGCCACCTCCTCTGGTATTTGCTCCAATGATCTTTTTCTTTTCCATAAAGCATAAAGCAGTCTTTTCCATAAAGCAGGCTCTGAGATTTAACTCTGGGTGCAGGTTTACATGCATGTTATAATTGGCCCCAATATGTAAGAAGGGTAAATTGAGCAGTGTTTCATGTGTAGTATTGCTGGTGCTTTGCCTCCCCTCCCTGTTGGTGTGGTTTGCTTGTCTTTATCCTGCTTTTGGGTCACCATTCCATCCAAGTATTGGCACCCTAATTATGAGGCACTGCTCCTCCTACTGATACAACGGGTCAGTATTCCTCCTGTTGAAGCCAATGATGATGTGGTCTTGTTTACTTCCAATGATGCTGGGGCATTTCTACTCCTACTGACCATAGTCTAGCCCCCCTAAAGCCTGGAGGACAATAAACTGGCCCTTAGTTTAGAAGTTTGCAGACCGCTGGTGTGGACCTTTCTTCCCCTTGGGCTATATTAACAAGAGGAGAAGGGAGAAAGAGAGAGGGACACATGGGAAGTCAATCCTAGAATATGACACAAACATTTTCTCCCCTTTGCAGGTCCTCCCTCATGAGGTTTGAGACTCCATATGTACAGTGCCTTGAAAAAGTATTCTTACCCCTTGACATTTTCCACATTTTGTAATGTTACAATCAAAAACGTAAATGTATTTTATTGGGATTTTATGTGATAGAGCAATTTAAAGTGGCACATAATTGTGAAGTGGAAGGAACATGATAAAAGTTTTCATTTTTTTAATAAAAAATATCTGAAAAGTGTGGCATGCATTTGTATTCAGCCCCCTTTACTCTAAGGCCCCTAACTAAAATCTAGTGGAACCAATTGCCTTAAGAAGTTACCTAATTAGTAAATAGAGTCCACCTGTGTGTAATTTCTCAGTATAAATACAGCTGTTCTGTGAATCCCTCAGAGGTTTATTAGAGAACCTTAGTAAACAAACAGCACCATGAAGGCCAAGGACCACACCAGACAGGTCAGGGATAAAGTTGTGGAGAGATTTAAAGCATGGTTAGATTATAAAAAAAAATATCTCAAGCTTTGAACATCTCACAGGGCTCTGTTCAATCCATCATCCAAAAATGCAGAGTATGGCACAACTGCAAACCTACCAAGACATGGCCATCCACCTAAACTGACAGGCTGGGCAAAGAGAGCATTAATCAGAGAAGCAGCCAAGAGGCCCATGGTAATTCTGGAGGAGCTGCAGAGATCCACAGCTCAGGTGGGAGAATCTGTCCACAGGACAATTATTAGTCGTGCACTCCACAAATCTGCCCTTTATGGAAGAGTGGCAAGAAGGGACAGGGAAGCTGGTCAGAGTTGATGGGAAGATGGATGGAGCCAAATACAGGGCAATCTTAGAAGAACACCTGTTAGAGTCTGCAAAAGACTTGAGACTGGGGTGGAGGTTCACCTTCCAGCAGGACAACAACCCTAAACATACAGCCAGAGCTACAATGGAATGGTTTAGATCAAAGCATATTCATGTGTTAGAATGGCCCAGTCAAAGTTCAGGCCTAAATCCAATTGAGAATCTGTGGCAAGACTTGAAAATTGCTGTTCACAGATGTTCTCAATCCAATCTGACAGAGCTTGAGCTATTTTGCAAAGAACAATGGGCAAAAATGTCACTCTCTAGATGTGCAAAGCTGGTAGAGACATACCCAAAAAGACTGCAATTACAGTGAAAGGTGGTTCTACAAAGTATTGACTCAGGGGGGCTGAATACAAATGCACGCCACACTTTTCAGATATTTATTTGTAAAAAATTTGAAAATCATTTATCATTTTCCTTCCACTTCACAATGATGTGCCACTTTGTGTTGGCCTATCACACAAAATCCCAACAAAATACATTTGCGTTTTTTGGTTGTAACATGACAAAATTTTTCACAGGACTGTACTTGTTCTGAGGCTGTGATCTACCTGTGTTAGAGTGTCTCACTCTTGAGTAAAAGAGAACAGTAGTGCGCTAATGTAACCCCTCTCTGGTTCACCTAGGAAGCAGACTGTAGCAGCCTGGGGATATTCTATGTACTATATTCATGCCATCATTTGGAATTGTTCTCCTATTATTTGAGATTTCAGTTTTTTTGCCCCATTCTGTGTCTTACAGAGTAAAAAACATTTGCCTTGTAGGGCTGCAGCATGTTCTATAGTTCAATAACAGAGGCTGAACTGACAGAATGCAACCAGCTAGAGATAGGTGCAGGGGTATCTGGGTGTAATATAGATGTAGTCTATAACAGTGGCGTCTCCAGCTTTCATATTTAGGGGGGCACATGGGGGGACAGGGACAAAAGTAGGGGGGCAACTATAAAATGCAATTTTATATATATTATATATCCTGGGGCCCTTTACTACGATCCCACAACGGCCCTTTCACATGTTCTGCAGTGAGCTCCCTTCCTACTGTATTGGGGCCCCCCAGAGTGGCAGAAAACAAGAGATATATGTCACCAGCATACCAAGAAAATATAAGGGTCCAAAGCAGTGGGAGAACTATCAGGGTTGCAAAGGTTGTCTTGCCACCGGGCCCTGGTGTTCTGCCACTGTGGGGTTCCCCAGCCTCCTCTTTTCTGTCCTGCCCCTGCTATTGACAGCGCTGGTCTGGCATCTCTTGGAATTTACAGGCTGGTTCTCCTGTCCTAAGGACGGGATAAATCAGTCTGTTTTTTCAGTAACAGTCCTGGTGGAGTCCTTCGTGTAACTTGCTTTTCTCCCTGCCAATGAGGATGCAGGGGAAGGAGCAGATCGGGTGGCCGTGGTTGTGTGAGCGCTCGCATTATGCAGTGTCAGCGAGCAGAGGGAGGGGGGAGGAATCACCCGCAGGAGCTGACTGGGGACGCTCTCCCTCTTAGACATTGCCTTTTTGTAAAAAAAAAAAAAAAAATTTTAATTGGGGGGGGGGGGGGGGCACATGGTGGGGCACAGCATAATGTTGGGGGGGTCAGGGCCCTCTCTGCCCCCCCTAGGGATGCCATTGGTCTATAAGGTTCAGGGCACATCCCTCCTGGGTGGCAGAGCTACTGATAATGGTCCTCAGCCATGACTCAGGCACCTCTACCATGAGACCACCTCTACCTGCTAGAAATGTTTTTTTTTTTTTACATTACAAGTTTAGGTCCTGAACTGTGGAGCCTGTGCCCAAAAAGGCAAACAGAGGGCAAAGGACTATTTATTAGTATTAAAAAATAATGTGAAATAACAGCGCTCGCAAAAATTATTAAATTCTGGTTATCGTGTTGCAGCTGCTGGATACAAGTGCTAAACTTTAGTGCTAAAATAAAACAAAAAACCTGTGCTAGCAACTCACCATACAAATAAATAAATAAATAAAAAAATAATATAATTCATGAAATAAATATATATAAAAAAAGTATAATTCATGAAATATACAAGTGCATAAATAATGTAGACTGTGTAAAATTAAAAGAGGAGCCACCTAGGAACTATGCGACTCAAAAAGTGCAATATCGCTATACCTGTGCAATTGAGAAAAATGTGACATGTAAATTGTCATTCATGACTACAAACACAAATGTGAGGATAGTGATAAAAAATGTGCAAAAAAATTGATGTAGACAGTGTAGAATTAGCAGAAAAGCCCCTAAAAACTATGCGACTCAAAACCAATTGAATGTCGCTAGACTAGTGCAATTCAAATAATGTGACATATAAATTGACATTCGTGACTCCAATTGCGGGTAAAGAACCTCTTATGAGACAGATGCCAGATGCCAAATGATATATAAAGAAAATAAATATAAACATAAATTGCTATTAGCGGAGAGTCCTTTATATCACGATGTTTTCTTCACAAAGACAGTCAACAGACTTCAAGCTTTTCAATCCGCACACTAGGTCTGGGCATGAAGGTAGGCTAGTGCTGATGTTAGTTATGAAGAGACTTTGGGAACCACAAATCTCCCGTTCCACCAAAAAAAGAGGAGAATACATATAGTGTAAAAACTATGGCACAGTAAGATCACCTGCGCATATAAGCGCTACTCACGGAACCGATGTGCAGAGCAGGCATTCAGATATTCCGTCGGTGTTCGCTACTGAACGGCGTGCGTTTCACCGACTCCAAGAAGTGATGTCACTGGTTCTAGGATTCACAGCGTAAGCAGGATGTTGCGTCGACGCGTTTCGCCCCTCCCCCAGGGCGTTATCAAAGACGTTAACATCCAGCCCACACAAGGTTTTACTTATACTACGCTCTGTGAGTGACAGCCATTTACGGCCAATGGGTAAACATTACCCATTCCTTCCTAAAATCATCATATCCTGTTGCAATTGAAAACTTTAATCAGTGACCAGAGACACAACATCTCCTATCACTACAATAAGCAAAGGTGTATACAAGACATCGAATTTAAACGCTCATTGTTATAAACCAACAAATAGAAATAAAATGTATTACAACAGGAGGTCTAAACAACTAAAATATTCATATATAATATATACTGAATGTCCTATTTTAATTAATATACTTATTTAAAATTGCTATTCTTTAATAGAAAGATACAAATAAAAATGAAATATAAAGTTAATTGAAATAAATTAAAATTAAAAATAAAAAATGAAAATATAGAAAATATAAAAATATAAAATAAGAAAAAAACTTTTTTTTTTTTTTTTTAATATGAAGATATATACCAAAATTAAATTATCTGTTGCCAGATGTAGCTTGCGACAAAAAAAAAAAAAAAAATGTTTTTTTACATATATATATATTTATATACATGCATAAAACAAAACCTATTCACGTCCGAACAAAGGAATTTAGATATCAAAAACTCTAATCCCTATATATTCAACCCTCAGGAATATATAATACAATTAAAAAGGAGGGGAAATTGTTGTATTGTATTATTGTATATTATATGAGAAAAAAAAAAAAATTTAAAAATTACTTTTTAATACTAATAACACTAAAAAACTCATGGTTAAAAATTAATTGTTAAAGGTGGAGCTACCAATTAGATAAAAAACAATTTAGGTCAAGCTCAATATTCAGACCCAATGGATTCAACGTACGCAATCTGTGTATCCACTGGGTTTCATTCTGTGATATATCCTTCCTAAGATTGGAACCTCGCCAGTGTTCCTCAACCCTATCGATCCCACAGAAGGTAAGTAAACTTGGGTCTTTGTCGTGAAACAACCTAAAATGGTTGGAAAGGCCGTGATACCTATATCCCTTTTTTATCCTATTCACATGTTCTCTGAGCCTTACACGCAATTGCCTGGTGGTTCCTCCTACGTACTGGAGATTGCAGGGACAAGACAAGAGGTATGTGACATGTGTAGTGCTACATGTTATGAATTTTTTGATCTCATAGGATCTACCATCTACCAAAGAACTAAAGTGAGTAGTTTTCCGTCTACGAAATTTGGATGTCTTACACATCACGCACCTGCCGCAGCTGAAAAAACCAACACTATCCAAAAAGGTGCATACCTTTTTTGGAGGGTTGATGACATTATGTGCCAGCTGAAGCCTTAAAGTGGGTGGTTTAGTGTAAATAAATTTAGGCTGTGTTGGCAACAACTTCTTCAGATCATTATCCTGAAGCAGAAGGGGCCAATGCCTCTTGACAATTTTCTCAAAGTCACGATACTGTCTGTTAAATCCAATCATAAAGGCCAAATTGAAATTTTGTTCCTTTTTCTCTCTTGATTTAAACAGATCCTCCCTATCCATCTCCCCAACCATTTGTTTTAGTCTCTCCAAATTTTCTAGACTATAGCCCTTTTCTTGAAACCGTTTTAAAATAACGTTGGCTTGTGCATTGTAATCCTCCAAATTACTACAGTTCCTTCTAATCCTGAGCAGCTGGCTTTTTGGGATACCTCCTAGCCACCTGGGATGATGGCAGCTTGTCAGGGGGATATAGCCATTTCTATCAACATCCTTAAAGAAGGTACGAGTGAGTAATTTGTTTCCCTCCTTAAATAATGTCAGATCTAGAAAATTAATCTGATGGTAACTGAAACATTCGGAAAAAGAGATACCGAACCGATTGGTCCCTATTCTGGCTAAAAATTCCAAAAAGGAATCTGGTGATCCTGCCCAAATGATCAGAATATCATCTATGTACCTTTTGTATAACCTTAGCTCCGGTATGTTACATTGATAGATGGCTCCATCCTCCCAAAAGCTCATGAATAGGTTAGCCACTGAAGGTGCATACTTAGCACCCATTGCGACTCCCTTCTTTTGTCTATAGTACTCCTTTTCATGCCAAAAGAAGTTGTGGCTCATTGCCAAGTCAAGAGCTTTTAGAATAAACTTCTTCTGTTTTAATTTCATATCCGTGTTTCCTAAAGCCCATTCCACTGCTTGCAATGCATGTTCTTGCTGTATATTTGTATAAAGCGAATTTACATCAATGCTTGCAAGCAAACAATTTTCATCCACTGTTACTGTATTGGTTAATTCGATTAGATCTCTACTGTCTTTAAGGTATGCAGGGTATTTTCTGGTAAGTGGTTGCAAGAAATGGTCCAGATATTCGCCAAGTCTGGAAAAAAGTGATCCAATCCCGCTAACTATCGGTCGGCTGGGAGGCTTGGATCGATTCTTGTGTATCTTGGGTAATTGATATATTATAGGTACTCGTGGTGAGTCAGGGATAAGATATCTGGCTTCTTTCTTTTTTAAAACACCTTCCTCAGTTGCTATGTTAATTAGATTCTTCAATTTGGCCTTAAATTTCTTGGTGGGGTTGCTCTTTAGCTTTTCGTATGTTTCTTGATCTCCCACTAATCTATTTAATTCTTCTAGGTAGTCGGCTTTATTAAGTATTACTACCCCCCCTCCTTTATCGGCTGACCTAATAACTATATTTTTATTTTTAGTCAGTAACTCCAAACCTCTTTCTAAATCTTTTTTTCGTCTCTGGGGTTTAGCAACAAGTTGATCCAAATCCTGTTCAACCAGAGCCTTGAACACCCCAACAAAGTGATTGTTATTGATCTGGGGGTTGAAGATAGAATTGTTCTTCAGAGTTGTGTGTGCGTATTCCTCTTCCGGGGAATTCACTATAATTTCTTTATTGGAAAAATGCTTTTTGATGTTGACTTTCCTGATGAATTTCTGGAGGTCAATAAATACATCAAATTTGTTCAAATTTTGATCCATAGCATACTTTAAACCCAAATCAAAAACTCTAAAACTTATTTTATTTATTAGTATTGCTTATATGCCTCCTGAAGTTGATCCTTTTACAATTACTGACTTACCATGCTATGCTCCACTCTGTGTCTGTATGGAGGTGGACAACTTGACAGAGGAGAAAGCTTTGCTTCTTCAAATCATGTATCTTGATGACTGGTAATTTAATAACTGGTGGGATGGTGGGATAAGGAAAGAAGAAATGGTATATATTCATGTTTGGACTGCCAACATCCTAAACATACAAAAGGTTTGTACACCTACACCGTAGTGCAGGATTGGAGCAGCCCCCTTGGACTTTTTAGGCATAATGGTCATAAAGATCATTTTATAGTAAAAGGCAATATAATGCCACTTTTATTAATACAAAACATAAAAACTTGTTTATATACAAACATAGCCAACAAGGCAAATAATGTAAAACACACAGTACAAAATTAGAAAAAATGGTTGTACATCAAAACATATTTGTCAAACCCAACAAAAGGCAAGTATGCCCTGTGCTGCCAGAGACGATTGGTCAGTCAATAGGGATTTCTTGTGTATCGCCCAACATGTTTCGGAATGAACAATGTGTATTCCTTCCTCAGGGAGGTTTATGTCTGGGTGACTTTTTCTCATTGTCTGAAATGTAAACATAGTCACATGATAATCACAATGTAAAGCACAATGTGAACATAGCAAGCAATATAAGAGTATACATTTGGTATATAATATACGTGATCATTCTAATACTCACATGATGATCCACAGTACAATAAGCAAAAAAAAGGAAACACAGGGAATAAAATCAATTGGGACTCCCAAAGTGACTGAAGCAGTCCCCAGAGCAGCAGGGGAATCAGGTATCTCATCAACCCACCATAGAGCACATTAACTTTCAACACACCAATGCAGATAACCACACCATGGCAGCAATGCTCAATCAGAGACATGCCTGTCAGGTTTGTCTGCTTATATATGGAGTATTCCTCAGGGGGGATGTGCCTACTGTCAATATATGGACAGACGCAAAAATATTCGGTTACCCAATGGGCACACTTTTCACCCTAAACATTATGTAAATTGCAGGACCCCCGCTATGGTATATCTACTCTTTTGCGAATGTGGATGTTACTATGTTGGGGAAACTATAAATTAATTCTGGAAATGCATACATCAACATATGTTAAGTATACGCAAACATGATCCTGACTTACCCATTGGTCGACACAAGGCCTCAGTCCATGCTACGTCTATCTCTAAGGTACATTTTCTGGCCTTCGATTGCCTACATCCTAGCCACAGAGGTGGCGACCTCAATAAGCAACTACTACAATGTGAACTTAGATGGATTTTCAACCTCAAGGCCACCCTGCCACCAGGCTTGAATGAGGCATTTAACTTCAACTCGTGTTTCTTGTGGATGTTTGCAGTTTGCTCATCCTGGGATGCATGTCCACCCATCTGCTGCTCTGTGGACTGCTTCAGTCACTTTGGGAGTCCCCATAGATTTTATTCCTTGTGTTTCCTTTTTTGTTTATTGTACTGTGGATCATCATGTGAGTATTAGAATGGTCACATATATTATATACCAAATGTATACTCTTATATTGCTTGCTATGTTCACATCATGCTTTACAGTGTGATTACCATGTGACTATGTGTACATATCAGACAATGAGAATCAAAGTCACCCATACATAATCTTCTCTGATGAAGGAATACACGTTGCTCATTCTGAAACATGTTGGGCTATACACAAAAATAGCTTGTCTCTGGCAGCACAGGGCATGCTTGCCTTTTGTTGGATTTGACAAATAGGTTTTGATGTACCACCATTTTTTCTAATTTTGTACTGTGTGTTTTACATTATTTTGCCTTGTTGGCTGTGTCTATATATAAACAAGTTTTTATGTTTTGTAAAAGTGGCATTATATTGCCTTGTATTATAAAATTATCTTTATGACCATTTCTGCCTAAAAAGTCCAAGAGGGCTGCTCCAATCCTGCACTACGGTGTACAAAACTTTTAACTGGTGGGATAATATTCAAGAAACACTAGGAGAGGTACAAGGAGCATAGACCCACATAATTAATATAGTAGATTCTTGCATTACAGAAATGCAAGAAATCAGTAAACCAACTCGATCCCAGGCTGAGCTGTCAGTTGCGGCTTCGCTGAGTACCTGGGTGCAGAGGAGTCAGCTGACAACAGAAACTCCATAGTAACTCTATGGGTGATGTCACTCCCCATTAATCTCACAGCCGTTGTCGGCTGTGTCCTCTCTGCAGTGCTTTCGTCGCTGGAGACTGAACCGGATCGACTTCAAAAAAAGTATGCATACTGATTTCATCTTTACAGGGCTAGATAGGTTAGTGTTAGATCATGGATGTCTGTAGATGCAGGGGTTTAGTGTTATCGTGGATTTCTACTTTGAGGCTTCCCTTTTCATTTGACCTGTGCCCTGAAACCTCTTTGCCTCGGTGCTGTGGCAGGAGGTTACATCATCATTTACAATGCAAAACCAACAGTCCTGCATTTTAGGTGGGCACACTGAAGGCCTGCACACAACCCCCGGAGTGTCAGAAAGAAGAGTTTAATGTCAGTGGCTGGGAAAGCAAGGTATAAGCTAAGTAAAAGTCCTTTTTCCTGGTACTCAAAAAAAAAATTTGCATTGAACTCTTGAAGCGCAGGGCAGCACCACTGCAAGAGTAGTTTTTTAGTTCCCTGAAGTCAGCTTTAAGTGTTAGTCCCCATTAACACTTGTGAATGGGACCATTTGCAATCCCCAGTGAGAGACTCAGCGGAGATCCATGCATTTGGGTGCAGGCGGAGTGCAGGTCTGGTGCAAGGATTTTTGTCAACACAGGTGAAGGCGCATTTTGCCGCTACAGTTTGCCCAACGATCTCACACCACCGCCTTCCATCCACCACATCTCCTCACTGTCTATACTGTGCTGGTACCTCCTTGAAGTTGCGCCCATAATGTGATGGGGTGCAGCGTGAAAGAAATCACACAGCATTGAAAATTGAGCTTTGCTGAACTGCCACTAAACTGCACTGTGTAATGAGGGGGCAGGGTTATGCATTATGTACCCCCTGAACACCCCCCCCTACCCAGACACCCCCCCATAAACAAACTCCCAGATACCACCCACCATAAACAACCTCCAAATCACACGCCCCGGATACTCCCCACTCTGATCACACTCCTCAGATACTCCCTATTTTAATCACATTTCCCCAGACACCACCCCCTCTGATCACACCTCCAGATTCTCCACACCATGATCACATCCCCCAGATACCCCCCCGCTCTGATCACACCCCCAGATACCACAACCCTGATCATCACACCCCCAGATACCCCCACTCTGATCAAACACTCCAGATACCCCCCTTGATTACACCCCTCAAATACCCCCACCCTGATCACACCCCCCACCACCATCACACACACATTGGGTTGACCAATCCCCCCAGATCTCACCGGTCCTGCTGCGCCTTATCCAGATGGTGTCAGTGTCAGAATTTGTGGCACATCAGGGCCAGGAGAGTTAGCTGTATCCCTGGCAGGCAGGATTAGATCTCCACCAGGACCTCCTGTGGTGGCAGCAGCTGCAGCAAAGAGCGGGCAGCCTCTTCCGCCCTGACCTTCTCCTCCATTGGCACCCCCAGCCTGATCCACCCCGCACAGCCCACGAGCCTGCATACACTTGGAATGCGCCCACCGTTCCCCCCTCCTCTGCATCTTTGGATCCGCTCTGACAGCAGGACACGTCCACTGAGCTCTCTGTGCTCTCTCGGTGACAGCAGCTTATTGAACAGCAGGTGAACTAAAACTTCCATGCTGCAGCCAGTAGAAGAGAGGGCACAGCATGGAAGTTTCACTTTGTCTTCTACTGGGGGGGATAGGTATTTTAAAAATCTTAATGTCCCAGCAAGTGACTGGAGATTTGGATTTTACCACCACAATCACCCCCCCCCCCCCCCCCATGCTGATGCCCTAAGGTGGATGCCTAAGGGCAACCCCATTGAGAGCAATTGGAACACCAAGCTGTTTGCAGCTGCTCACATCTAATCACCCGTGCATTGATTACCTGCCGATGATCGGCCCTGGGCATAGACTGTTTAGTTTTTCATCAGTAATAGCAAATGGCCCCATTCGCAAGTATGAATGGGATCTTAAGCTTGATGAAAAAGGCCTGGCACTATATGTTTGAAACCCAATTTATATATGTCACCTCAGGAACAATATTCCTTATGACCATGCAAAAAAAAATAAGTTGCACATCAAAGTGAAGAAGCTGCCATGCTGAATCACTCTATTCTGCTATGGCAGTTTCCTACAGCGACATAAAGCTGACAGTAGTTTACAAATACCTATATAACTAAATGGCTTCTTCTGATTTTCAGACACCCACCGTAATTACACAGCTCCATCCCCCTTTCCTGAATCAATTTACAATCTCCCAGAATCCCCCTCCAATATGCTACAGGCTATGCCCCCTTATGGTCTCATGTGAAGTTTTATTGTGGAAGGTGTAATGGAATGGAGAATGTTATGCAGATACAAGGTATAATAATATTCTCAGACCGCTCGCTGAGCAGGGGACAGACAGAATTATTGCAGCCTGTACTACATTGCTCTTCTGGGTCCTGTGCTCTGAAGGTCAGATTCATAATACTGTCGTAACTTCTTACATCTAGAGGATGAGAAAGCAAGACTTTTCCGAGCATGCTGCAAGATTCATCATTGCTTATTCATGGCACAGTACTTAAGCCCTTACCAAGGGTTAAAGGGCATTAATATATTCATCAAAGCTTTCATATTACAGAACTAAATAATGGGCTTGAAATATCGGAGGTGTTTATCCTTAATTGAATTTGCCCAGTGTGTTGTCTGTTTATCCCTGGGAATAAAATAAAGTAGACAGTGCTGAGGATTTTAGAGCTTCTCTGTCTTGAATGGCTGAAAGGCAATTCTAAAGTAAGAGCGTCTAGGAATAAATTAAACTCCATTTAACAAAAAATCTACAGGCTGTAAGGTTTTGAAATCATATACTTCATAGCTATTGATATATAACTGTCGTAATATGCTTTATCATTTCATTTTTATGTCTGCTGTGACTAGAACTGCAATTAGTATGATAACTGGGATGGAAATTATTAAAGGAAACTTGCCATAACAGAAATATGTTGGCTGCCATTGTTAATCTCGCCATCTAAAAAAGCTAGGTGCCTGGATGCCATCTTGTTGATTTGGTTCTGATATTTTAAGTTACAAATGAGGAGGAGTGAGGGTCAAATAAAGGTACACTATATTGTCACTATATATATAGATATATATACAGTATCTCACAAAAGTGGGTACACCCCTTACATTTTTGTAAATATTTTATTATATCTTTTCATGTGACAACATTGAAGAAATGGCACTTTGCTACAATGTAAAGTGGTGAGTGTACAGCTTGTATAACAGTGTAAATTTGCTGTCCCCTCAAAATAACTCAACACACAGCCATTAATGTTTAAACCGCTGGCAACAAAAGTGAGTACACCCCTAAGTGAAAATGTCCAAATTGGGCCCAAAGTGTCAATATTTTGTGTGACCACCATTATTTTCCAGCACTGCCTTAACCCTCTTGGGCATGGAGTTCACCAGAGCTTCACAGGTTGCCATTGGAGTCCTCTTCCACTCCTCCATGACAGCATCACGGAGCTGGTGGATGTTAGAGACCTTTCGCTCCTCCACCTTCTGTTTGAGAATGCCCCACAGATACTCAATAGGGTTTAGGTCTGGAGACATGCTTGGCCAGTCCATCCCCTTTACCCTCAGCTTCTTTAGCAAGGCAGTGGTCATCTGGCAGGTGTGTTTGTGGTCCGTATCATGTTGAAAAACTGCCCTGCGGCCCAGTCTCTGAAGAGAGGGGATCAGGCTCTTGTTCAGTATGTCACAGTACATGTTGGCATTCATGGTTCCCTCAATGAACTGTAGCTCCCCAGTGCCGGCAGCACTCATGCAGCCCCAGACCATGACACTCCCACCACCATGCTTGACTGTAGGCAAGACACAATTGTCTTTATACTCCTCACCTGGTTGCTGCCACACACGCTTGACACTATCTGAACCAAATAAGTTTATCTTGGTTAAAGGATTTTGGATTCCCCAGTGGGGCTTTAAAACAGCAAAGTACAGCATTGCGAGTATCATTGATATAGATATTGTGAAAACAGTTTATTGACAAAGTGTCCAGTAAAGTCATATGTTTATATAAAGTCTAATCCAATGATAAGTTCATATTCCATAAAACGGCAAAATTATATTTATAATCCGTAAAACGGTAAAAATGCATTAACACATCATTACATAGTGTAGTAAAATGCTGAAGCCATGATGCGTTTCGACCTATATGCGGTCTCTTCAGGGGGCACATCTGAATCTATAAAATAGTACAAATATTCAGAATTATAAATATTTTCTAGAAAAATGTCACATTAAATGAGTCATGATGATGGATTTTACCGTTAGGATGAAGTGGATGTTGTCTGATAGGAGCATTAGGAGCCATTGAGGGGTCCGAGTGGTACGCAGGCCGTCCCCACCTCCCCAGACGGGGAGAGAGAGCCAGCCCCAAGGGGCTTACAAGGAGCCACACTAATACACACACCCGCGAAGGAGTGCACAGCAGCAACAGACATCCATAGATAGCCATTAATAAAGTAATATACTAGTATTTAAGTCATCATTGTAAGTATTAATTTTTAGTTATATATTGAGACTGAAAATGTGTACGTACTGTATTTAGGAATATTAATTGCGTCACATAAAATAAAAATATGAAACAAAAGTAGTAGTAGTACATAGGTAGTGCCCAGTGTGTGTGTGAGAATGTGTATTGTGGGTGGAATTAGGGAGTCCCTAAGAAAGTGCATGATACGATGAAACCATAGTGTGATCGACCAGGTGTTGGCAAAGAGTGAAAAGTGAAAAACGAAAACAAACAAACACAAACAAAGATGTGAGAGGTGAAAAATGAAAAGTGAATGAAGAGCCAACCAAAAATGACAGTGTGTGAATGATGTGATGTGTGAAATAAGGTGATGTGGTTGAAGGGAATTGATGTTTTACCTGTGTCATAACCCGTATAGGTTGTATGAAGTATATAGAGCTTGTTGGCTAACAGAAACCAGGAGTTTTTATGGCGGTGTGCGCGTGCGCGAGGGCTCGGCGCACGCACGCCGTCATGACGTCACGCGCTTTGCGACGGAGATGACGACGGTGGTCGGGACCTCTCGGTCTTCCGGGACACCGAGGGAGCCACACGCGGGCTGCCGCTGGCGGCCCATACGTCATGATCCTGGGTGGGTGGGGGAGCCTTGCACCTGCATAGGATTATCCCATTAGCCTTAGCCCAACTATATAAGAGACCTAATGTTTACCAATTAAACAGAATTCTCATGCAGGCCAGGACAGATGGCACTTTTTTGCCAATAACTGCAGCCTGGTTTCTGTTAGCCAACAAGCTCTATATACTTCATACAACCTATACGGGTTATGACACAGCACAAGGTAAAACATCAATTCCCTTCAAACACATCACCTTATTTCACACATCTCATCATTCACACACTGTCATTTTTGGTTGGCTCTTCATTCACTTTTCATTTTTCACCTCTCACATCTTTGTTTGTGTTTGTTTGTTTTCGTTTTTCACTTTTCACTCTTTGCCAATACCTGGTCGATCACACTATGGTTTCATCGTATCATGCACTTTCTTAGGGACTCCCTAATTCCATCCACAATACACATTCTCACACACACACTGGGCACTACCTGTGTACTACATTGTTTCTGGTAGTAACACCAATTTATTTGGACTATTCACTCAGTTTTGTTTCATATTTTTATCTTATGTGACGCAATTAATATTCCTAAATACGTACACGTTTTCAGTCTCAATATATAACTCAAAATTAATACTTACAATGATGACTTAAATACTAGTATATTACTTTATTAATGGCTATCTATGGATGTCTGTTGCAGGTGTGCACTCATTCGCCCCCCCGAGGGGGGGTGTATTAGTGTGGCTCCTTGTAAGCCCCTTGGGGCTGGCTCTCTCTCCCCGTATGGGGAGGTGGGGACGGCCTGCGTTCCACTCGGACCCCTCAATGGCTCCTAATGCTCCTATCAGACAACATCCACTTCATCCTAACGGTAAAATCCATCATCATGACTCATTTAATGTGACATTTTTCTAGAAAATATTTATAATTCTGAATATTTGTACTATTTTATAGATTCAGATGTGCCCCCTGAAGAGACCGCATATAGGTCGAAACGCGTCGGGTCTTCGGCATTTTACTACATTATGTAATGTAATGATGTGTTAATGCATTTTTACCGTTTTACGGATTATAAATGTACTTTTGCCATTTTATGGAATATGAATTTATCATTGGATTAGACTTTATATAAACATATGACTTTACTGGACACTTTGTCAATAAACTGTTTTCACAATATCTATATCACTGATTCTCGCAATGCTGTACTTTGCTGTTTTAAAGCCCCACTGGGGAATCCAAAATCCTTTAGTTAAATCTATTTTGGGGTGCGCAGCTTTTTTGGTCCCTTTTATATATGTCTCCCTTTTGTTCCTAAGTTTATCTTGGTCTCATCAGACCACAGGACATGGTTCCAGTAATCCATGTCCTTAGTCTGCTTTTTTTCAGCAAACTGTTTGCAGGCTTTCTTGTGCATCATCTTTAGAAGAGACTTCCTTCTGGGATGACAGCCATGCAGACCAATTTGATGCAGTGTGTGGCATATGGTCTGAGCACTGACATGCTGACCCCCCACCCCTTCAACTTCTGCAGCAATGCTGCCAGCACTCATACATCTATTTCCCTTCTTTGGTCGACCATGGCGAGGCCTGTTCTGAGTGGAACCTGTCCTGCTAAACTGCTGTATGGTCTTGGCCACTGTGCTGCAGCTCAGTTTCAGGGTCTTGGCAATCTTCTTATAGCCTAGGCCATCTTTATGTGGCGCAACAATTCTTTTTTTCAGATCCTCAGAGAGTTCTTTGCCATGAGGTTCCATGTTGAACTTCCAGTGACCAGTATGAGAGAGTGAGAGCGATAACACCAAATTTAACACACCTGCTCCCCATTCACACCTGGGACCTTGTAACACTAAAGAGTCACATGACACCGGGGAGGGAAAATGGATAATTGGTCCCAATTTGGACATTTTCACTTAGGGGTGTACTCACTTTTGTTGCCAGTCGTTTAGATATTAATGGCTGTGTGTTGAGTTATTTTGAGTGGACAGTAAATTTACACTGTTATACAAGCTGTACACTCACTACTTTACATTGTAGCAAAGTGTCATTTCTTCGGTGTTTTCACATGAAAAGATATAATAAAATATTTACAAAAATGTGAGGGGTGTACTCACTTTTGTGAGATACTGTATATATTTATATACACTATATTACCTAAAGTATTAGGTCACCTGCCTTCACACACACATAAACTTTAATGGCATCCCAGTCTTATGCCCTGTACACACGATCGGACATTGATCGGACATTCTGACAACAAAATCCATCGGATGTTGGCTCAAACTTGTCTTGCATACACACGGTCGCACAAAGTTGTCAGAAAATCTGATCTTTCTGAACGTGGTGACGTAAAATACGTACATCGGGACTATAAACGGGGCAGTAGCAAATAGCTTTTGTCTCTTAATTTATTCTGAGCATGCGTCGGATTTGTGTACACACGATCGGAATTTAAACGATCGGATTTTGTTGTCGGAAAATTTTATATGCTGCTCTCAAACTTTGTGTGTCGGAAATTCCGATGGAAAAAGTCCGATGGAGCCTACACACGATTGGAATTTCCAAAAACACAATCCGATCGCACTTTATCCATCGGAAAATCCGACCGTGTGTACAGGGCATTAGTCTGTAGAATTAATTACTAAGTTGGCCCACCCTTTGCATCTATAACAGCTTCAACTCTTCTGGGAAGGCTGTCCACAAGGTTTAGGAGTGTGTCTATGGGAATGTTTGACCATTCTTCCAGAAGCACATTTGTGAGATCAGGCACTGATGTTGGACGAGAAAGCCTGGCTCACAGTCTCCGCTCTAATACATCCCAAAGGTGTTTTATCGGGTTGAGGTCAGAGCTCTGTGCAGGCCAGTCAAGATCCTCCACCCCAAACTCGCTCATCCATGTCTTTATGGACGTTGCTCCTTGCCCTGGTGTGCAGTTATGTTTGAACAGTAATGAGGCTTCCCCAAACTGTTTCCACAAAGTTAGGAGCTTGAAATTGTCCAAAATGTCTTGGTATGCTAACGCCTTAAGAGTTTGCTTCACTGGAACTAAGGGGCCAACCCCTGAGAAACAACCCCACATTATAATCCGCCCTCCACCAAATGATTTGGACCAGTGCACAAAGCAAGGTCCATAAAGGCATGGATGAGCGAGTTTGGGGTGGAGGGGTGCATAGGTTCCCGTTTCACGTTTTTTTTGTGTTTGTAGCAGCACCACTCATTTGAATGGGCCTCTCTCTACTGCAAAAACGCACCAAAGAAGCTCATGTACCAAATTTTGGCTCTGAGCCAAGCACATTGTTTTTCACTTTTTGTGCATTTGCGGAAACACAGGCAGAAATGTGAGTTTTAAAAGGTATTAAAGCCAGACACAACAATTAAGCTGGCACTGGCATTAAAACTTGTTTTTAAAAAAGAAATTTCTATTTGAGTATGTAATTTTAACTAAGATAAGTACCTTCTATTGCTCTCAGCCACTGCCCAATCTCCAAATTCCTTTTTTTTTTTTTTTGTTACTTTGATTCGCCTTCTGTTAAATGGTGTCTATATTTATTCTCCATGGTCCCGCTGTATGTAGACTTATAGCCACCCTCTTTTGCTCGCTCCCGAGATGGACTGTGAACTACGGACTATGGGATTTTTTTTTAAATAGAGCAAGTGTACATGAACACAACTAGCATGCACTGCTCATTCCAAGGGGCTATTAAGTAGTGGTTGTGTATGGATTATTTTTGGAGAATTTATTGTCACTTTAAAGCTGAATCTCAGTAAATGACCCTTTACCCCTAGTCCTAGCACCTCCATCCCTTGTTTGGCTGGTCATGTGACAACACATAGTGTTCTTTTCCTTTTTGCTTCTTCCCCAGCAAAGTACTTTGAGTCTAGAGTGACATTATGATGCATCCACAGGCAGTTTGTTCTTGACATCCTGGCCTCACAGGAAGTGAGTTGAATGACACCGAGCAACATTCAGCGCAGAAGATTCTATGCATTAAGGTAAGAAACCTTCTGTGTGCAGTGCTTACCTGAGCTCCCTCCAATCCAGCAATGTTCACGATAGTCTTGGCTGCCCTGGGACTCTCCCTCCTAATTGGCTGAGACAGCAGCGAGAGCCCATTGGCTCCCACTGCTGTTAATCACAGCCAGTGAGCCAATGAGGAGAGAGCGGGAGCGGGAGCAGGGCTGAGCTGTGGCTCTATGTGTCTTATGGACTTTCTCTGGGGGCACTCCTCGAGGGGCCAGGAGCAGTGGGACCTGAAAAGAAGAGGATCAGAGCTGCTCTGTGCAAAACCACTGCACAGAGCAAGTAAGTATAACATGTTTGTTATTTAAAAAACAAAACAAAAAAAAGGGTAAAAATAAATAGCAGATTTAAAAATAATATAACATATACAGTTGTTACACAAGCCATATTGTAAATGAATGTTATTAAAAATTACCTTTCCTTTTCCTTGAGCAGTAGGGACGGGTGAACGGTACTTTGGTTGTTTGGGTGTTCTGCAGAACACCGAACAATATGCGGTTCGGTGCAAATTTGAAAGCCTATGGGACATTAACATGAAAAATCAAAAGTTGTCAATTTAAAGGCTTATATGCAAATTATTGTCATAAAAAGTATTTGGGGACCCGGGTCCTGCCCCAGGGGACGTGTATCAATGCAAAAAAAAGTTTTAAAAATGGCCGTTTTTTCGGGAGCAGTGATTTTAATAATGCTTAAAGTGAAATATTTAAATTTCGTACCTGGGGGGTGTCTATAGTATGCCTGTAAAGTGGCCAATTTTTCCTGTGTTTAGAACAGTCCCTGCACAAAATCACATTTCTAAAGGAAAAAAGTCATTTAAAAGTACTCGCGGCTATAATGAATTGTCAGTCCCGGCAATACAGATAAAAGTCATTGAAAAAAAGGGCATGGGATTCGCCTAGTTCATTACCAGGCCCTTTGGGTCTGGTATGAATATTAAGGGGAACCCCGAACCAAAAAAAAAAAAATTGTGTGGGGTCCCCCCAAATTCCATACCAGGCCCTTCAGGTCTGGTATGGATATTAAGGGGAACCCTGCGCCAATTTTTTTTAAAAAAATGGCGTAGGGGTCCCCCTTAAAATCCATACCAGAACCTTCAGGTCTGGTATGGATTTTAAGGGGAACCCAGCACCAAAATCTAAAAAACAAATGGCGTGGGGGTCCCCCCAAAAATCCATACCAGACCGTTATCTGAGCATTCAACCTAGCAGGCAGCAGGAAACGAGGGGGGACGAGAGAGCACCCCCTCTCCTGAACCGTACCAGACCACATGCCCTCAACATGGGGAGGGTGCTTTGGGGTACCCCCCAAAGCACCTTGTCCCCATGTTGATGGGGACAAGGACCTCATCCCCACAACCCTTGCCCGGTGGTTGTGGGGGTCTGCGGGCGGGGGGCTTATCGGAATCTGGAAGCCCCCTTTAACAAGAGGACCTCCAGATCCCGGCCTCCCCCTGTGTGAAATGGTAACGGATACATGTACCCCTACCATTTCACAAAAAAAGTGTCAAAATGCTACAAAAGACAAGATACAGCTTGGGACAAGTCCTTTATTAAAAAAAATTTAAAAATGAAAAGGTCTCACGAAGTCCATTCATCTTCTCTCGCTCCGCCGACGGACCGAAAAAAAAAACAAAGCCGCAACCGACTTGCCTCCATGGGAGGCACCCACCGTATGACGCTTCCTCGCAGGTGACAATTCTTTTATAACTGAGGGCGGAGCCAAACAGTGACATTCCCGGGTGACCCCACCCCCCACTGATGCATGGGGACTTCCCCATGGCTTTCCTGGTGTCAGAGGGGGGCGGTGCCACCCGGTTACGTTACGTTTTCTGTCCATCGGCGGAGCGAGAGAAGAAGATGAATGGACTTCGTGGGGCATTTTTATTTTTTAATTTTTTAATGAAGGACTTGTCCCAAGCTGTGTCTTGTCTTTTGTACCATTTTGACACTATTTTTGTGAAATGGTAGGGGTACATTTGTACTCCGTTACCATTTCACACAGGGGGATCTGGGGGTCCCCTTGTTAAAGCCCCTTGTTAAAGGGGGCTTCCAAATTCTGATAAGCCCCCCCACCCACAGACCCCCACAACCACCGGGCAAGGGTTGTGCTTTGGGGGACTACCCCAAAGCACCCTCCCCATGTTGAGGGCATGTGGGCTGGTACGGTTAAGGAGGGGGGGACACTCTCTTGTCCCCCCTCTTTTCCTGTGGCCTGCCAGGTTGCGTGCTCAGATAGGGGTCTGGTATGAATTTTTGGGGGACCCCAAGCCATTTTTTTAAAATTTTGGCGCGTTGTTTCCCTTAAAATCCATTCCAGATCTGAAGGGTCTAGTATGGATTTTAAGGGGGGCCCCCGTGCAATTTTTTTTTAAATTTTGGCTCAGGGTTCCCCTTAATATTCATACCAGACCCAAAGGGCCTGGTAATGGACTGGGGGAATCCCATGCCGTTTTTTTCAATGACTTTTATCTGTATTTCCGGGACCGACAATTCATTATAGCCGCGAGTACTTTTAAATGACTTTTTTTTCTTTAGAAATGTGATTTTGTGCAAGGACTGTTCTAAACATGGGAAAAATGCGCCACTTTACAGGCATACTATAGACACCCCCCAGGTATGAAATTTAAAGGAATATTTCACTTTTATTGTTTCACTTTAAGCATTATTAAAATCACTGTTCCCGAAAAAACGTCCGTTTTTAAAACTTTTTTTGCATTGATACATGTCCCCTGGGACAGGACCCAGGTCCCCAAACACTTTTTATGACAATAACTTGCATATAAGCCTTTAAAATGAGCACTTTTGATTATTCATGTTCGTGTCCCATAGACTTTAATGGTGTTCGTGTATTCTGCCGAATTTTTTGCCTGTTCAGTATGTTCTGGTGCGAACCGAACCGGGGGATGTTCGGCCCATCCCTATTGAGCAGTGCTATAATTTTCTGTAAAATTCAATGCAATAGGGCAATTTGGAAGCATTCCATACATCACTGGTGTATGGAACACCCCCAGAAATGTCACTTCCTGCTTGTGTGATTTTGGCTCACTGATTTTCCCAGAAGTCTGCACAAAGATACAAGTCAGATTTTAGAAATCTTTTGCAACAGAAATTTCATTTTTTGTGACATACAGCAGGTTAATTACCTTTAAAGGAATGCAGAAACTGAATTTTCCCCATTGGAATACTGAGCGCACTGAGAGCACTGCAAGTGCATCAGCTGATTAATAATGAAAACATTTTCTCTCATTCAGAATCATTTTGCAGACAACAAACAGATTTTCGTCAGAGCAGAAACAGTTAGGAATCTGCAACAAAGTTTGTTAAAATGTATGCAATGTACATTGATCACCCAGAGGGGATTGTTTTTTTTTTTTCTCAACAAAAATGGAGTTATTCTTTAAGAATCCAGCAGGTAAACCCCTTTTATCACTTACATGTGTTTTACTTGTTTTTTTAACCACTTCCGGACTGCCGACCATCGTTATACGTTGGCTGTTTGAAGAGGAATATCATTGTTATGGCAGCAACCAGCTGCCATAACCCCGATAGCCTCTTCTTCAGTGAGCGGTCCGGTTTCAGATAAAAGTGGTCTCTGCGGTGGATTCGCCGCAAGATCACTTTTATCGGTGGTGGAAGAGGGCCCCCCTCCCGCCGTGCTCTGTTGCCCTCCTCCGCTTACCGGAGCCGCCGGCAGAGGCGATCGGATCTTCACCCTTGCTGGGCATGGAGACGAGTGGGGGGAAGATGGCCCCCACCCATCTCCATAGCAATGCAGGGGGCAAAAGCAACATCAAAACTTCACTTCTGCCCACAGCTCTTAAACGGCCATTTTTTTTTTTTTTTTTAAATGACTATTTTTTTTTATTGTATTTTAGTGTAAATATGAGATCTGAGGTCTTTTTGACCCCAGATCTCATATTTAAGAGGTCCTGTCATGCTTTTTTTCTATTACAAGGGATGTCTACATTCCTTGTAATAGGAATAAAAGTTACATTTTTTTTTTAAAAAAACTGTGTAAAAACAAAAAATAAATGGTAAAATAAATAAGAAAAAAAAATGTAAACGCACCCCGTCCGGGCGAGCTCACGTGCAGAAGCGAACGCATACATGAGTAGCACCCACATATGAAAACGGTGTTCAAACCACACATGTGAGGTATCACTGCGATTGGTAGAGCGAGAGCAATAATTATAGCCCAAGGCCTCCTCTGTAACTCAAAACATGCAAACTGTAGAATTTTTTAAACGTCGCCTATGGAGATCTTTAAAGGTAAAAGTTTGTCGCCGTTCCACGAGCGGACTCAATTTTGAAGCGTGACATGTCATCAATTTACTCGGTGTAACATTATCTTTCACAATATAAAAAAAAATTGGGCTAACTTTACTGTTGTCTTATTTTTTAATTCAAAAAAGTGTATTCTTTCCAAAAAAAGTGCGCTTGTAAGACCACTGAGCAAATACAGTGTGACAGAAAGTATTGCAAGGGCCGCCATTTTATTCTCTAGGGTGTTAGAAAAAAATGTATAATGTTTGGAGGTTCTAAGTAATTTTCTAGCAAAAAAAAAACAGTTTTTAACTTGTAAACAACAAATCTCAGAAAGAGGCTTGGTCCTTAAGTGGTTAAAAGAAAACTCCCCATCCTTGCCGAGCAGGACAATCAATTGTACTGGTTCCCTCATTCACCACCTGGCTTGTCACTCTTTTTTTCTAGTAGGGTCGTTTCTTCTGGTGAAAGGAATGCTTTTATTTTTACAATTTATACCCTTGTGGCAGTGATTAAAGGGAGTAGTGACATTTGTATTTTTATCTAGTATATGATTATGGAAACCAGTGATCTATTGTTTGTTACATTCCCATAGGATAATAAAGCCAGCCCTAAAGAAGCAAAAGAACATGAATTGCAGAGACACGGGCCCCACAGTACCATTGTATTGACTGGATGTTGTGCTATGTTTCCGGTCCATATCCATGCATTGCGTGTACTCCATGTTAATACACATTCCCTGTGGTGAGTTTTTAAGAGCATGTGATACTGTTGTATCCTCTTATGGTAAAAAAATTACGTGTTTTTTTTTAAATATTTTACACATTTTGTGATATGTACACTCTGGAAGGTTTGTATTGCTGTCTTCGTCTTCAGTGACAGGGGTTTCCAGATCAGGAGGTGATAAGAAATCTGTTAAATGTATATGCAGATGTCAAAAAATCCAACCCTTCTTCATTTAAATGAAATAAGAAATGTTGTCTGGAATTGCACATTTACAGAGTTGAGGAAGGACTAATGCCGCGTACACACGATCGGACTTTACGGCATACTTGGTCCGGCGTACCGGATTTCGTCGGACAATTCGAACGTGTGTGGGCTCCAGCGGACTTTGTTTTCTCAAAAGTTTGACGGACTTAGATTTGAAACATGGTTCAAATCTATCCGAAGGACTCGAGTCTGGTCGAAAAGTCCGCTCGTCTGTATGCTAGTCCGATGGACAAAAACCGACGCTAGGGCAGCTATTGGCTACTGGCTATCAACTTCCTTGTTTTAGTCCGGTCCTACGTCATCACGTACGAATCCGTCGGACTTTGGTTGATCGTGTGTAGGCAAGTCCGTTCATTTGTAAAGTCCGTCGTAAAGTCCGTCGAAAAGTCCGTCGGGCAAAGTATGCCGTAAAGTCCGGTTGTGTGTACGCGGCATAAGGCTCACCCTACACATTACAAGTGTAATTTGTGTACAATTAACTTTAGATCTACCAAAACTAAACCAAATGTAAAATGAGGACCTACTTAAACTATCCAATCAATCTGTATCCAGTCAGTCAGGTCCTGTATAGTTGTTGGTAGATTTAAAGGAGATTGTATAATCAGATAAATAATAATAAATAATGGAAATAATGAACTAGGATCCTTGTAGGAATCTCTTAGATTTCCTTCTTGTATATTAACACACACTTAGGAATATTTCTCAATGTTTGAACAGAACTTTTTACCAGCACAGAAAACGCTCACTTTACTTTTAGAAAGTTTCCTGTGTTGCATCGTTAATTGGTCCAAACATTCCCCCATACTAAAATACACACTTGAACCCGACACTTGAATACCTAGGTTGTAGCATAAAGCTAGGGGCATGCTCTTCAAGATAGATGGTTTTGGAGATCAAAGGAACCAACGTTTCCCAGACAATAAATATTCTATACAAATGAAAGATAGAATTGATATTCTGAGAGGGTCTCCTCAGCTCCTGTACTTAGTTGGTATTTTTGGCTTTGAGAATAGTCACTGTTCATAGAACTCATATAGCTATAAAGGTTAAGAGCCTGCATAAACATCCATTCACATATTTCATTGTGATCTTTTTGAAAAGACAACAATTACAGGTACCAGTCTTTTGCATCATCTTTTGCTGTACCATTACAGCTCCACATTCTTTCCCAAAATCTTCTTTTATAATGGACATGTGGCTGCGCCACCCTGTCATTGTCCACCAGGCACTAAAGTCTGCTCACCTTTATACATGCATATATCCTGTAAGGTATAATTTGTATGTATATACGTAGCCTGTAAGGATTGAATGTGATTAACTACAACCAGCCATTTAATGCAGGCACCTTTCTTGCTCCATTTAAGGCTTACCAGGAGCACAGGTGTCCAGGAAGATCTAATATGCCAATAGAGATTTGAATTTCTGAAGTCTCTTTCCTGAGCCTCCCTACTGGTCATGAAGTGTGTCCACCCTAATCAGGGCCGGCGCCACCATAAGGCAGCTCAGGCGGCTGCCTTAGGGCACCAGGAGAGGGGGGCACTAAAGCAGGGGGGCCCTCAGGAAGTGCTTACGCTGGCGCCAGCTCTTCTCAAACATTTATTGAGCTCAGACCAACACAGCGCACAGTGACAGGCAGAAGTGTAGCACAGCCGCAGGCACTGTGAGCCACTGTCACGAAAGTCCACTTGCTCTCCCACCCCTCCTTCTCCTCCTCCCTCCTAGAAGAAGGAGAACACACCAGCTTCTCTGCCTCCATTCCCTGCAATGAACAAGCCCCTCCCACATGGGGGATAGCAGAAGCATTCCTGCAGTCCTCCAGTCCAGCACAAATAAAATTGGCACTGAACTGGAGGCATGTGAGGTAAGGGGGAGGGGCTGAATGAGACCAGGGGGAGTGGAAAATATAAATAAAAAATATTACTGCGCTAACTCAAAGAAAAAATTGAAAAAGCTGCTACATAAACAATGTGACAAGAAAGCTGAAAAGTGAATGGTAAATAATGTAGCGCTAAGGAATAAACATGTATCAATATATAAGTGAATAATACAGAAATCAATCATGCAGAAAATAGCAAAAATGGAAATGTAAAAAAATCCAATAAATGTGAAGGTCCTAAAAAGGACCAATGTGAGTCCACCACCGAATGGTGACTAATCAGGGATGGAATACACTGGCATTGTCCGGAATAAGGAGCATCAAGGATGCCGACATACATCAATAAGCATAAAAACTGTGATCACAGAGAAAAAATAAGGGGCAATGTGAGAAGCCCCTTGAATTTTTTTTCAATACTCCTGCACTATAAATAAAGTGTATGCCATATGGGGGTGAGGGTTGCATTGTGGAGTGGAGGCAGTGAGGGCAGGACGGTTGGGGGGCACCAAAATTCACCTTCACCTGAGTAGACAAATATCCTTGCACCAGCCCTGATCATAATGATGGACTACTAGTAAATCGTGGGTGGTGGAAGGTGCAAGGCCATATGGTAGGAACCAAATGTATTGCATATTGGAACTTTGGGGTTCCTGTGGAGCACTGCAAAGATGTGACTATGGAGCCTTCATTACATTGCAGTCTTCGGTTTTTGGTCTTTCTCAACTCCAAATTACTTGTGTCCATACACTACCACAAAGATTGCCCGCTTTTTAATTGTTTTCTGTGCTATGGTGTGTAAAATGCATCATCTGTTGCTGTACCATCATAGCTCAACATTCTTTCCCATAATCCTCTTTTATAGTGAACATGTTGCTTTACCACCCAGTCACCATATATCCTGTAAGGCATAATTTGTATATACTGTATATATCCTAGCAGGATTTAATGTAATTATCTACACTCAGCCATTTAATGCAGGCACCTTTCTTATGCTATGAAGTGCTTACCAGGAGCACAAAGGTCCAGAGAGCTCTAATATGCCAATACAGATTTCAGTTCCTGAAGTATGATTCCTGAGCCTCACTACTAGTCATGAAGGGTTTCCATCATAATGATGGACCACTAATGAATCCTAGGTGGTGGAAGGTGCAAGGCCATATGGCGGGAACCAAATTTACTAATTGCATATTAGAACCAAATACATTACTTGTGTCCATACACTACTGCAATGATTGCCCCTATTTTAAATGTTTCCTGGAGCATTTTCTTCCCTTATATTACATTAGACATTATTGAAACTGCTGCCTGCTGGTGCTATCCCCCAACCTCCTAACCCAGTTAGGTCCTGTGTTGATGGGCTTTGATGGGCAAATGTAGATGGCTTTTGACACCTTCTGAGATCAATAACAATTCATTGCAATTGCGTTTAACTTGCAGTTGACTTGCAAGTTAAATGCAAGTCAACTGCATTCAAATGAATGGGCTGTCGTGCCCGCACTAGTGTGAACCAAGGATTAGTCCGTTTTTGCATTGCACTTTTAAATTTTGCATTTCTGAAGCAAACAAAAGCATGCCAGTACAGGCCCTAAAGACCAGCAGCACAAAAGAAACTGTGGGGACATTGATTGTGTCTGGTGGTGCAAAGGCTAGATGACTACCTTGTTTCATGCTGCCTCCCGGAAGGCATTATCTTAAACAAAACACCTTCTTATATTGCTGCTCACAGACTAAAACTGGCACTAATATAATATAAACTCTACAATATACTTTGCATCATGTTTTTTATACTTTTTATTGATAAAAACTACACAAAAGCTATAACTGATCATAATGTTATTAAAAAAAAACAATTGATACTTTCTTTTGTGATTTGAGACTGTGTTTGTCAATAAAATCCAAATCAATCAGGGAACAATATTCCATATATACTGTATGCCTGCCTGTTCTGTAGATCTTTCATAACTCTAAGCCGTCAAAGCTACTATGATTGAGGCTGGTCTTTCCCAAACACTGCCCCCTTGTGGCTGGCAGTCTGATAAAAAGCAAACCTCTCTAACAGGAAAACAGGAAAGAAACACAGTTCAAAGAGATCCACTGGGTTATTCAACATGAAACAATAAGCATTCCCTAATCCCCGAAATCCCAACAGTCTCCCATGTTTGGTTCATCTGTATTGGAACCATGCAACGTGTAGAAAATAGGAAACCGAATGTACAAGCAGATAAACTCCCATATGCAGCTGGAGTGGATCCAAAACTAGTTAAGAAATCCCTTAGGTGGATCCAGTTTTATGTTCTATTTTATTTAAATTTACTTTTTTTTTCCTTTTATACACCAGTGGGGTTTACATAATCCTTTAAAGCCAAGATAAACCCCTTGCTTTTCTCACATCATTGTTTCAAGTTCCATGGCCCTGAAGACTGAAATGGGTCCCATGCTCAAACTGTTTAGCTTAGTGTATTCTACATTTTTTTCTCTTGTTTATTGTGAGAGCCCATAGCATTTACAAGATGCTCCCATCAGCTTTAATCTGTATAGGTCCTCTATGCGCTTCTTCCAAATGTCACAATCCAAGACTCCGGATGTTATTGGTTTGGTATCCTTTCAATGTATATGGCAGGTGCTGCTGAGCGAGCTATTGTTGAGATGTAACTCTGGTCCCTACTAAGCTCTAGGTTGGTGGTTTCTCTTTGCTCTCGAGATGTCCCATCATAGCCCTTATTTACAAGGAGGGTCTTGTGGGTCTGGCAATATCCGGCCATTGGCTGGTCATAGGTATAGAATGGTAGAGTCTTCATGTGCCGTGGAATCTGTCCAAAGAGAAAAAAACAAAATTAATCAGACATATGTTCTAGGAAAAGCTGGCTAATCATTTGCATTCATTAGGGTTAGTTCAACCCAAAATAGATTTCAGCTTTTTATAAACACCAGTTTAACAATTGTTTGGCTTTTTCATATTTAATGAGAAAACCAGCAGTGGGAAGTCACAGTCAGATTTCCCAGATCCAGCCCATAATACAGATTTAATAAAGGTAAGCAAAGGTATTTAATCTCCTTGTGCTACATTCCTCAAAATGTAAATTAGATAGAGAACACAACACTGAGTGTGAGAACACCTTGTAACGTAATGCTCATGACATGTGAGAGCAATAGAGGTTTCACTGGTGGTGTTCCTATGGGATCATTAGGTAGGGTGCCCACGTGTCCCGGATTGCCCGGGACAATCCCGCAATTAGCAGGTCTGTCCCGGGTCCAGGGCATCCTCATTCCGGGACAATACAGTGTCCCGGAATTGCCCCCTGGCCCTTGAACATTCTGATGCCCTCTAAAATATCCCTCACATCGCTGCTGTCACTCACTGACAGCCTGTGGTGGACCCCTGGCTGGTGAGACCCCTTTTACATGAGCCGCTGGCTCAGTGCCTCAGTGCCTGCCTCGCATCTAGCAACCAGTGACGTCATGAGGAAGAGAGAGACAGAGCCCCAGCATTCACAGCGAGAAGATTTAACTTCCTCCTCTGCGCCTACTGATTAGCTCCACCCACCTGCTCCCTGCATCGTTCAGCCAGCAGCATGCAGAAGTGCACGAAGGAGAGATGAGTTTTGTAGAAAGGCAAGTGAATCCAAAGCACTCACCATGGACAGATCGGGGTTAAAATCCTCAGTCAGCTCTCCCCCAGCAGCCAGCATTCTGTGCTGAACTGTCAGCACTTCACAGGAGCTCCAAGTGTGTGTCAGCCTGGAGCTAGCACTGATAAGAGGATGGTTGGCAGATAAGGGGTCTGCAGAAGAGGAGAGGACACTGACAGATGAGATGACACCCTTGGAGGGATGGAAGGAGGACACATCCTTAGATATCAGGACAAGGTTCATGCTGGGATGTGACCCCCCAAAAGTGAAGGACTACAGGTCCCAGCATGAACCCCTCAGAACTGAAGATGTGATGCCCCACCCAATCAGTGAAGAACTACAGGTCTCAGCATTAGCATGTGAAATCTATGGGGTCACACCCTTAATTCTCAGGGGTTCATGCTGGGACCTGCAGTCCTTCAATTTGGGGGGGGGGGTCACATCCTTAGATATCAGGGGTTCATGCTGGGACTTGTAGTCCTTCACTTTTGGGGGATGTGACCCTACAAAAGTGAAGGACTACAGGTCCCAGCATGAACCCTTAGGAGCTGAAGATGCCCCCACATGGGAGAAGTAACATCAGCAGCCAGCGGCAGGGGGGGACGCTCACTTTCCCGGGGCTCTGGTGTATCAGACTGGTGGCAGGCTATAGGTGACAAGTGGCACACTGCATCTGGTGGCAGGCTATGGGTGGAAAGTGGCACACTGCATCTGGTGGCAGGCAACGGTGGCAAGTGAAACACTGCATCTGGTGGCAGGCATTGGGTTACAATTGGCACACTGCATCTGGTTGCAAGTGAAATGTTGCATCTGGTGGCAGGCAATGGTGGCAAGTGACAAGCTGCATCTGGGGGCAGGCGACAGTGGCAAGTAACAAGCTGCATCTAGTGGCAGGCAACAGTGGTAAGTGGTACACTGCATCAGGTGGCAAGGGACAAGCTCAGGGTCCCCACTGATTCTGCATTTTGGTGAGTTGAACAATTTCATTATGTATTACAATGTAGTACAATACCAGCCATTCACCCGACAAATCACCCCTGCCGCCGAATTCCCCATCAACCCCGAGACTACATTCCCCCAAAGCCCCATCTTTTTTTGGGAGGGGGGGCAGGGGGGTGTCCCTGAATGGCAGTTTGGAAATGTGGTCACCCTATCATTAGGGCACAGAATGGTTTAGACAGCCACTGGGGTAATCCTTTAAAGTGGATCAATCACATTTAAACAGGAACACAGCATTGTACGGCAGATAAAAACAGTGTTGAAAATGTTTTCACTAATTTATTCTGATCACTGTGCCTAGTTACTAGAAAGATGTTTTTAATATGGCTGGACCCATTGTATATTTATTGTATTACTTTGTATGTCAATCCAAGCACAATTTCATTTTTTGGACACCAACCAATCATACAAATGGTTAAAACATTATAGGATTCAGAGCATTCTTTTACTAAGCTAAAATATATTCTTGAAAGATAGTTTGACATTTGACAGTCTTTAATAAAAACATTTTTTCATAGACTTACTAAACTGAACACAGCAGTAAGAAAGAATACAAAGATAAACATTTAATTTAATTATAGAGTAAATATACATGTAAGGGGTTATACCGTGCTAGAGCGTGCAATAAACATATACAGCAGCAACAAAAACATAGATATCAGATGACTGCACAGTGCAAAAATGTATATAAATAAGTTGTCATATACAGCGTGAGTGATCACAAAAAATGATTAAATAAATTAAATAAAGTGAAATAAAGTGCAAGTGCAACACAAATATAAGTCTATAAGTAAAGACTCTGCATAAAAAGAAATAAGTCCACACATAAAGGATTCAACAGTGTGAAAGGGGGTGATTCCAATGAGGTGATGAACTTCAGGTCACTTCCACCGTCACCAAGGAGATGGGGGTATCTTGAATAGAAAAAAACCCACTCGATACGTGGGGACTCTTACTGGAACTGGTGGACCTCCTAAAGAGCAAGGTCATATACGCCAGCAGACTTAGCCCTCTGCAGGGTCTATAGGTCCTCCTTGTCATTGGAGCTCTCCGACAGTGGCTGGAAGTCCTCCTCAATATGGAATTCTTTATGTGTGGACTCAATATGTTTTTTTTCACCTCTTTTTATGAGTCTTTACCTATAGACTTATATTTGTGTTGCACTTGCACTTTATTTCACGTTATTTCATTTATTTAACCATTTTTTGTGATCACTCACGCTGTATATGAGCACAACTTATTTATATACATTCTATTATAGAAGCTGATGGAATATTCCTATTTTCCGACAAGAAAAAAATGATAACTTGCTGTTTGGCCTCATATAAATTATGAACACATATTAAAAGGCTAAATATCACACACTGGGTGCGCCAGTCACATGTTTTCAAAAGATAAGAATAATCCAGGGTAATTAACTAAAAAATAGGAATAGCATGCTAGAATGCAGCTAATTATCTAGGATTTGTCCTCATTTTTTCTCATTAACCAATTACACAGCTTAGGCAGGTAGAAAGCAGGAACCCTCCATAGACTTGTTACAAAAAGCACATGCCAGCATCATATGGTTTCATGTTCTACAAGTATCATTAAATTCTATAATCCAGTTTACATGCACACACACCTACACAACATGTATTAAATAAGAACTCGTTAGGCCCAATCATATTTATTAAATGGGCTAAATGTCATTTTAAATAATTTATTACAACCTCTTGAATTTTCATTAATGCAGAGTTGTAGTAGATTTCTCTTTTTATTTATTATACTAAGTTCAATATAACTTGCAGACTACAGAATAGAAATATACCGTATGTAAGGCATGATGTACCTGCTTTTTTAAAGGTAAAATATACTGGTAAAAATATGTAGGCTGCCATTGTTGAACCCCTTAAATATTTTAGAGTGACTCTGTGCTGTTCCAATGCGAGCCAAAAATCAGGTTTACTTTATTGCAGACCTCCACAAATGCATACTTACCTTCCTCTCACTATTTGGTGTTCTGTTCCGCAGCTGTAAGTGAAAAGATAGCCATGTGTAGGCTACAAGTTTACAAGTTGTACAAGATTGGCCTACCATTGTTAAATGGATGAGTCACATGCGCTTTCATACCCCAAAGTACTGTTTTTTCCTTTTTTTTTTTTTTAATTATTATACACTTTTATTATTTTTACATAGGTCATTTTTATTGCATATTTTAGTGATGATGCTTCTGTTTAAACTGAAGCCCACAATATCCACAAGTTCCAGATTTTATTTCTTTGTCCAAGTTGATGTTTACTTTAGGATGACCCAAAGCTCCACCTACTCCATCACACAATACAATTCGGTTTTCAGATTCAATAATAGGCTTCAATAATAGGCTGTTCCGCAATCAACTTAACAGCAAACTGCTCACTCCCCTCTTTCTGTTTCCCAACGAATCTTACTTTCCTGTAGTCATTTTCCTCATATACCTGTGCGGTGTGGGTGACCTTCTCTCCGGCCTGGGACTGCAGTGCGCTATGATGTCTCCAGCTTTGCGTCCTTACACACCCCAAGCCACGGGCCACACAGCCCAGTATACCCTATCCAACCCCTTCCCCACAACACCCCTGACATAAACACTACCCAGCGCAATTCATGAGGCTGCCATGTTTTAATGTCACCCCTGGCTTGCTTTCCTCTGACCCAGGAAGTAGATGGTGAACCACATCTGTTTGTTTCTTTTTCTTTGGTCATCAACACTGAGCAAAGGAGAGGTAGCTATATACTGCTGAGGATGGAGGAAGGGTATGTTAACCAATGGGCAAAGCACAGTTTTCTTTAAAGTTTATGAGAAGCAAAACTTTTTTAGTTATGGCCAGAATGATTAGGGGTTACAACACCTGCGAAGTTTGAAGTTCTGTCCCCATAGGAACAATTTTCCCTCTATTTTTATTCCGGTGACCCTTGTCCTTAGTACACAAAGGGAAGGACACTTTTTCCGGCAACAACTGTCTAGGAGGGTATTTACTTTATTTGGAGATTTGTCTACTCTCTTTTCTTGCAAATTTATTGGACGGGAAGTGAATATACTGTATTCCTCCCCAATGGGACAAAACTGGCAAAAATAACAATCGTCTACTCTGTTCAAAACAAATAACCTATGCTGTTAGTCACAGATCCAGAACAAACATACAGCAAGCGAAGCCATACCCCAATCTGGATGCTTCCCCTGGGTCAGGGACCCAGGATGAAAGTATTGGAACCAATGGATAAGCATGGCAGCTGCAGAACTAATATTTCTCGAATGAGATCAGTTGCAGTTTTCATATACACCTGTATCACATCTACATGGAAAATCTCTACAAACCGATTGTTTGTTTTACACCATGCTAGGTTTATATACTGCATGTATGCATCATGTGACTTTATGGGACTTCTCTATAAACTGAAATTTTGTTTTACAGTACTTTAGATGTATATAATGTATGTATGTCATTAGTAAAGCTGTACACATTTTATCCTTGTTCCTCATTGGTGCTGCTAAGCCTCATTTCACTATTAGAATATTTCCTTTTACAACTTCCTTATCTTTTCCAAACAGATCCCTGTCCATTTTTTAAATTAGCAACTGCCTCACACTCTGAGAGGAGGAAATATTCATATTTTAATAATGGTTTAGTAAGACCCACGAAAATAATGCAGAAGAGTTTTGGGTGCTGGTAAACATTATTAACGAAGAGTTTTTACAGGTTTCAAAGAGGGAACCAGGCACAGATATTCCGGTACGGGATCTATAAAAGAATACTGTGACTTTTTCTGCATAAGCGACTTTACTGTAATTTGAATCAACCAACTCCAGACAAATGTAATATTTTCATGAAGTCCCTATATGTAGCCTTTCAACAACTGTAATAAATGAAATAAACTGCAATATATATATATATATATATATATATATATATATATATATATATATATATATATATATATATATTTTTTTTTTTTTATATTGTGTGTGTCATATCTGCCTTTGTTAATTGTCTCACACTCACTGCTGTAAGGTCCAGAAGAGTTTTGCAATATCTTTAGAAATGTATAATTTCCTGGGATCAATCTATCTGCTTTAATTGTATATTTTGTGAGTCATATCTGCCATTGTGGTATGGTCTTCTTATGCCCCGTACACACGGTCGGATTTTCCGATGGAAAATGTCCGATCGGAGCGTGTTGTCGGAAATTCCGACCGTGTGTGGGCTCCATCGGACATTTTCCATCGGATTTTCCGACACACAAAGTTGGAGAGCAGGAGATAAAATTTTCCGACAACAAAATCCATTGTCGGAAATTCCGATCGGGTGTACACAAATCCGACGGACAAAGTGCCACGCATGCTCAGAATAAATAAAGAGATGAAAGCTATTGGCCACTGCCCCGTTTATAGTCCCGACGTACGTGTTTTACGTCACCGCGTTCAGAACGATCGGATTTTCCGACAACTTTGTGTGACCGTGTGTATGCAAGACAAGTTTGAGCCAACATCTGTCGGAAAAAATCCTAGGATTTTGTTGTCGGAATGTCCGAACAAAGTCCGACCGTGTGTACGGGGCATTACACATACTGCTGTAAGATCCAACAGAGTTTAGCTATACCTTTAAAATTAGTTAAAACTCCCTGGGAAAAACCTTTTTTCAGGGACCCAAGGAACTCTAGGGTTCCTTTTGGAGCTTTCTCTAGTCTCCTTGAGCAGTGAACAGTTGCTACATGATTTCCTGCCTTACAGTGTCTGCATTATTTCAGGACCAACACCACTCAGCCGAGCCAGTGGTGTGGGACCAAAGGAGCCTCTCCTCAATCTAAGACCACTAATTTTAATGACCTTTTTAGCTGTTTGTAAGAAGGACATTCTTCCCACTGACTGCCAATATAATGGAGCTTTCATTCCATTAACCACTAAGGTAAGAGGACACCTCTCCCACGGATCGGCAATGTAACAGAGCACTACACTAAACACCAATGTAAAGGGGGACCTCTCCAGCTAACCGTAAGAGGGCACTATACTGGCCAATAATGTTAAAGAGCACTTCTTCATTTGGCCACCAATGTAAGGAAGCACTGTACTGACCTCCCACGTAAGAAGGTACTTCTCCAACTGGACATCACTTTAAGGGAACACTAAATTGACCACCAAAAAAAAGGGATATATTTCTATTGAGTTTGAATACAAGGGGGGACTTCTACACTGACCACCAATATAAAGATGCACTTTCCTGTTGGTAGCAATCCATTAAGATGATCCACACAACCAGTTGTTGCTCTTAGAAATATTCATATATATTAGAAAAGCCACAGTGTACAAATGCAGTAAAATTAGTTGACCCGTTTTAGCCTACAAGGCTGAAATGGGTCAAATAATTTTACTGTGTTTGTACAATATGAGGAGTTTTAGAAGCAACAACTGGTTTTAGATTGCTTCCCTCAGACAAGCGACTATGGATCAAGCACCCATGAGCTCTGCTGATAGGGTGTTGTATGGGTAGTAGCACTGAATCTCTTTGCTTGTAATTGGAGCTTTTCTGTTGGCCATTAGGCTGGCCTATTAGTAATGAGCTTGGGTTCAGGTCTGGGTTCAGCCTGAACAATGACAGCTAACTTCCAGGTTTGGACCAAACCCAAGCTCTTTTTTCCTGCCTATGTAATAGACCTGAATTATATCAGAATCAGAATTAAAAAATATGAGGAAAAACAAAAACAAATATATATTTATCATTTATAATAACAATCATAAAATGAAACACGGTTGCAGCTCCATCACATTAAAAAAATTTATTTCACACCTAACATAAAAACACTTAACTGAAAACAAAACATGACGTAATAAATACATAACTTCAATCAGTCTATTCCAAAACACCTTGGGAATTCAAGAGCTGTACAAATTGATGAAAAAAGCTATTCCTCAATATTGAGATATATTTACAGCATATACTGTCTACCAGAAGGTGGAAATGTATACAAAACATTACCGAATGCAAAATGTCTTCTAAAACATTATTCACTCTCCAGAGGCACCTCCCCCAGTTCCTCAATGCTCGGTAAGATAATTCCTACAATAATGTTCTGTGCCATATTTACTACCCTTTACAGGGCATTTCTGTCATGAACAGTACTTTATCCTTTCCACAGAGAAATGCTTTGAAAAGCCTGTCCTCCATAGCTTCCTCAAAAAGTTCAGTCTCTGATGAGCTTTGCCCACTAGTATGTAACCTGTCCACTACAGATCCTCCCTAATTATTGTTCCCAGGAAGCAGAACTCCTCTACCCTTTCAACCTCCATCCCATCAATCACCTCCGGCTCATCATAGCTAACATCTTGTGCTTTCCTAAAATCAACAATAATTTCATTTGTTTTAGCTACATTTAACTGTAAGTTGTTCTTTCTGCATCACCCACTAGATTTTCAATATCCTGATGATATGCAGACTCATTGCTGCCCCTTATTTTCCCCACTACTGTGGTTTCGTCAAATTTTAGCACAGAGTCCATCTCGAGGTGGGAAACGCAATTATAAGTGTAGAAACAAAAAGCGGGTGAGCACACATCCTTGTGGCACCCATGTACTAAGGGACAGCATTGAGTAATGATTTCCAACTTTTACCCTCTGCTGCCTATCAGCCAGGAAATCCGGAAACCAGTTACAAAGTCTAGGGCTGGATCCCAAAGAGTTCAGCTTAACATCAAGTCTCATTGGCAAAATTATATTAAATGTTGAACTAAAATCAATAAAAAGCATGTGGACATAACTATTTCTGTTTTACAAATGTGACAACATAGAATGCAAAGCCAATGCAATGACATCCTCTGTAGATCTATTTTACCTAAATGCGAACTGGTAGCTATCGAACCTCGGGAGAACACGCTGTTTAACATGTTTTAAGATTCGTTTCTCAAAGTATTTCAGTGGGAGTCAGGGCCACTAGGAGATAATTGTTAAAGAAGGAAATACTGGACTTATTTGGGAATTGGGATTGGACAATTATCGATGATTTTAAAGAGGAGGTCCAGCTTCCCCACGAAAATTTTTAAGTCAGCAGCTACAAATACTGCAGCTGCTGACTTTTAATATATGGAAACGTACCTGTCCAGGGAGGCCCGCGATATCGGCACCCCAGCCAATCTGTGGATCGGCTGTCGGGTGCAGCTGCCACCATTTCTGTTAAGGGAACCCGGCAGTGAAGCCTTTCGGCTTCCCAGCCGGTTCCCTACTGCACATTCATGAAATGTTTTGCACTTTCTAATTGGTCCGGTGGAGGAGGCAGGAGGAGGGGACCGAACTTCCGAGAGACGGTGCCACAGCCCCGTCTCCTGTAAGTGGGAAACGATACCTGTCAAAAATAGGAGGGGATGGAAAAGCGGAAGTTCCACTTTTGAAACATTGAAGATGTCCGCAAAGGAATTTGCCAATTGAAAGGCAAATGTTATCAGACCCTGCAGATTTCCACTCGTTAACCCTCAAAAAACCCAAACACTCATCCTGAGCTGAGACTTTAAGAGGAATATACCCCAATAATGTAGGGAACCTAGTAAGAATATTATTATTTTGATGATCAACACAGGTATAAAACTGATTCAGTTCCTCTGGTAAAGAGGCCTCACATTTACCTGTGTCAGCCTGTCTTTTTTTATAACCTGTTGCTGACTGGATAGTCTTTCACATGGTTTCAGCACTAGTACATCCCAGACCCGTCTCTAATCTTAGTTTATACCTTTGCTTAGCCTCCCTAATCCCTACTCCTAACCTTCCCCTTCCCACCCTATATACCTCCCCATCACCTGATTTGAAGGCAATATTCCTATCCCTAAAAAGTGCTCCCACCTCCACTACGCATAAAGGTAAAAAAAATATTCTTTGTGAAGCTCCCCTCATTGGCTCCAGCTGCTGTCAATCTCAGCCAGTGAGCCAATGAGGAGAGAGAGGGGACTGGGCCGAGCAGCTCTCTGTGTGAATAGACACACAGAGCTGTGGCTCAGAACGAGCCTGCTTGGGTGCTCCCTTTGCAAGCAGCTTGCTCTAGGGGCATTCAGCAGGAGGGAGGGGGCAAGAGAGGGACCAGGGAAGAGGCTGATATGTTCCAAACCACTGTTCAGAGCAAGTAAATATGACATGTTTGTTCTTAACAAAACAAAGAAAGCCTTTATTATCACTTTAAACATAGCTCCCAACTGTCCCTGATTTTGAGGGACTGTCCCACATTTGGAACAAAGTCCCTCTTTTCAACTTTCCTCCTTATTTGTCCCTCATTGTGGTCTGATGTATCTACCTGTATTAAAAGTGCACTATTTATCTATACACAAATGTTTTACAGTGCTACACCTTTCATCTAAATTCTAAATTGCATTTGTACATTTCTAAAGCAAAAACAAAGGAGTTACATAGTTACAGTCAGGTCCATAAATATTGGGACATCAACACAATTCTAATCTTTTTGGCTCTACACATGACCACAATGTATTTGAAATTAAACGATCAAGATTTAACTGCAGACTTTCAGCTTTAATTTGAGGGTATTTACATCCAAATCAGGTGAACGGTGTAGGAATTACAACAGTTTGTATATGTGCCTCCCACTTTTTAAGGGACCAAAAGTAATGGGACACTTGGCTGCTCAGCTGTTCCATGGTCAGGTGTGTGTTATTCCCTCATTATCCCATTTACAAGGAGCAGATAAAAGGTCCAGAGTTCATTCAAGTGTGCTATTTGCATTTGGAATCTGTTGCTGCCAACTTTCAATATGAGATCCAAAGAGCTGTCACTATCAGTGAAGCAAGCCATCATTAGGCTGAAAAAACAAAACAAACCCATCAGAGAGATAGCAAAAACATTAGGTGTGGCCAAATCAACTGTTTGGAACATCCTTAAAAAGAAAGAACGCACCAGTGAGCTCAGCAAAAACAAAAGACCCGGAATACCACGTAAAAAAACAACTGTGGTGGATGACCGAAGAATTCTTTCCCTGGTGAAGAAAACACCCTTCACAACAAGAAAATTAAAGAATATTCCTGCGCTATCGTAATACTGGGATCATGGAGATAGGAGATAGAGAATAATAATAATGCTGATATATGGAAAAGCAGCTCACACTGGGTAGGGTGCAGCCTGCCCCTCGCTCAGATAAATCAAATGAAAGTGTGGTGTTGCGCTAATCCTAAATATAAACAAAAAAATTGACTTAAGTGTGGTACCACAGTAGTGGTGGGTGTCTCTAAGATGCGGATCTACTGCAGTCAACCATGTATGTTTCTGTAATTGTGTACAAAAATAAACCTCTATCTGAGGGTGCCTATGACTGTGTATGTGTCATAAAAAACATAAATAGATTATATACTTGGAAAAAACTTAATAATCTACTTCAACTAATAAATACACATCAAATAAGTGTCATAGGTGCTACTCGGAGTGATAGTGAATCTGTATGCAAAAATTGATAGTAAACCAAGACTTCTAAAAAGTAAATGAATCCACCAAGAAATCCGGACGAGACCAGATACCTAAGAAAAAGCCCAGAAAGAAGAGAGGATGTAGAGCCGGAAAGAGAACACAAAAGAAAAAGAGAATGAAGGGAGAGGGCATTTTTAATTTGAGTGGCCACGCACTCACTCCCGAAGAGATTGGAGTTTTAGATAAAGGCCTGAAATATGCGCCAACTAAGAACCTGGACAAATTTGACACATACATTGGGATACAAAAATTTGTGAGGAAAGTTAATATCCAGAAATACATTGCAGGAAATCCCATAAGATACACAGAAATGGAAAAGGATAATATTTTACATAGCACATTAAGAAACAGTTCAGTTTTTAATCCTCCGTTAAAAGACAATAAACATATTGAAGTTTTTAAAAGAGTCGTGTTGAATGATATCAAGGATCTGAAGATTAAGAAGAGGGAAGACCCGAAACACATTAAGAGTGGGATACTTAAGCTAATGAGAAGTAAAGAAATTGTGATCCGACCAGCGGACAAGGGAGGAAGTATCGTGATTCTGTCAAAAGATCAGTACCATAAATCAATGATGAATATGCTAAATGATGCAGATACTTATACAAAACTTTTAAGCAACCCGATGTTCAGATGTAGGAAAGCGCTTGAACAAGTAGCACACTTAGGAACGAAGAAGAATATTTTAAATAAAAAAGAAGCAAGGTTTCTTGTACCTGACTCATGTCGCACCCTCATTATATATTCTCTACCAAAAGTTCATAAAAATGCAACAGATCCACCCCCAAGGCCAATAGTGAACGGGATCGATTCATTGACATCCAGGATAGGTGAATATATCAATTTCTTTCTGCAGCCAGCAGTCCAGAGTACGAGGGCGTACCTGCGGGATACCAAGCATATTTTACAAATCCTGGAAGAGATCCCCCGAAGAAACAAGACGTACATTATGGCCACCGCAGACGTCGCATCCCTCTATACGATTATACCCCACCACCTGATATGTGAAGCTGCCAAATGGGGCCCGAGAAGATACTCTGAGTTGTCATGCTTACAAAGGAGGTTCCTAGTTAAATGCCTGGAATTTAGTTTAAAAAACAATTACTTTTGGTATAATAACACGTACTACCACCAACAAACCGGAGTAGCCATGGGCGCCAAATTTGCCCCCAGAATAGCTGGGCTCTTTATGGCAAAATGGGAAGAGGAATCTGTCTTTGAGAACCAACCAGAAGAACTACTAATTTATAAAAGGTATATTGACGATATTTTTATTGTATGGGATGGCGATATTAATCAGTTAAAAAACTTTTTAGAGAAACTCAATACCAATGATATAAACATTCGACTTTCTTGGGACATAAGCGTAGAGAAGGTAACTTTCTCAGACTTGGACATTTTACAAGAAGACCTAACTTTTAGCACGCAAACGCACTTTAAAAACGTGGACAGGAATATCTCCCAATCGAAAGTTGTCACCATACAAACTGGCTCTATAATGTTCCAAAAGGCCAATTGATGCGATTGAGGAGAAACTGCACAAAACTTCAAGTCTTCCTGGAACAAGCAGAAAAAATAGGAGCTAGATTCACTGCAAAAGGGTATGACCAAGGATATACACAACTACAGGGGAGTCTACCAAAAAAAAAACAAATTTATCTACAAAAGAGCACCGTCAATCCAGGATAAATTGGTGAAAAATGTGATAGACCCACCAAAAAAGACCTTTACATTCTTCTCAGGGAAAGGATTTTTTCCATGCAAAAGATGCTACGCATGTGTAAGGACGAAACGCCCCAACGAAAAAGTGTTTCATTTCACATCCACATCTACGGGTGACACTTATGAAGTACGAAACTTCATCTGTTGCAACACAGAGGGGGCTGTATATGCCCTACAATGTAGCTGCGATTTGCAATATATAGGCCGGACAAAAAGACCGCTAAAAGTGAGAATTAAAGAACATGTGAAAAATATTAAAAATGGATAAACATAGCGTATACAGACATTTTTTATTGTGTCACAATAAGGACCCTTCTCACCTAAAATTTTGGGGTATTGAACCCTATGTAAGACACTGGCGGGGGGGACATAAAGTTAGGACCCTGAGCCAACTAGAGTCCAGGTGGATTTTCACCTTGGACACTTTCTCGCCGAGGGGCCTCAATATAGATTTCGATCTGAACTGTTTCTTGAGCAATTTTTAATACCCATTTTTTATTTTTTATTTTATTTCTACGTTCACATTTTAATCTTGCAAACATTTATATTATGGATTATCGTAAGTCTCTTATTATCCTGCCAGTCTATTTTACCCTCACATTAATCAGAAGAGGCTATAGCATATTGAGGTGGATAAGTTAAGATATAGTTTATAGATGTATTCAGCAATTTCACTGATGAGTATCCACCTGGGAGGGTAGGAAAGCAATACACTGAATTCATACACATCTATTCTGGCATCACTTAAATATATATATGTTTCTATACTATGTATAGAGTGCCTGCTGTTATTTGTGATAGCCACACTCACATATATTACACTAGCACTTTTCGATTGCAAATGTGTTATGATGTATTCCATTGTTTTTAGAATGCCTTTCCCCGACCGATCGTTTTTTTATATCATTTTTTTATATATTTTTATTTTTATTATTTTTTATATATATATTCTATGATTTTACATATACACTCTATGTTGTATATTCTATATATATATATATTTTATCCATATCCTCTATGGTGATTCATTTTTAGCAATATTTGCAATACTTTAAAATCTCCTTTATGTTTGCCTTGGTGGATTGCGATATGACCAGCTATCCCCAGTTTAAGCTCTGCATACTAAAATTTTCCCTGTGATTTTATTTTTGATCTGACAGTTTTTTCAGTCATGGAAGGGAGCGCCCTGCCTGCTACTTAATACCGCTGTACACAGGCGTTTATACTGGCCGTGACGCTGGGATAACACTGTTCCCCCTTTGCTGACAGTGAGAATGAGCCTGTTTGTGGATTGGCCACTCCCCGCACAGCTGCCCATGACTAAAACCCTCCTTTGTTATCCTAATTGGACGTCTCTGAGCAGTAGCCGTGCCCGCCCACCCTAGGCAAAATGGCCGACTGAGTACTTCCTGCGGCCTCGGGAAAATGGCCGCCCATTATATTCTATGCACCAGCTATTTAAGGACACACACAATGCCTTCCTTTATCCCCTGAAGAAGTCACGTATGTCATGACGTCACGCGTAGGGACGGGAAAGGCATTTTTTGTTTGTATCTGCACTACGAGCTCGCTGCTCGTCAGATTGTCGCCTGATTTGTTTTTTAAAAAATGTGAGTACCTGTATAATTTTAATAAAATCGCATTACTATTAGACAATACTACACTATTGTGGATTTTCCTTTCTGGTTTATCTCGGTGACCCCGGGACACTACTTGATGAGACGCAAGTCCATAAAGGTGACAAGCCAGGATAGGATTAGACCACCACCGCCCCCACCGTTTATTCCAGGACATTTAAAGGCTGCCATTTCTATATATTGGCTAAATGCGAGTACCCCATTACCTTAAGGTAAGGGGCCATTGCCCACCAGTGTGTGCCGTGAAGAGTTATATCACCGTTGTCATATTTATTTCTACACGGAGTGGATCACATGCTCTGGACTCTGTTTATAATAATTCTAGTGTATACCACCCCTTTTTATATTATTATTTTTTTTAATTTTTTTTCACGTTACTGAGAGGACTGTATATCACGGTATTTGGTATAAGTGCATCATTTATGTTACACGCACCTGGTGATGTGTTAAGTAACACCAGGTGTACACGTGCTTGGTCAGTAGACCATTATATATATATTTTTTTATATTTTTTTTATATTTTTTTAATATATATATTTTTTCTGTTTCATTTACTTTTTAGAAGTCTTGGTTTACTATCAATTTTTGCATACGGATTCACTATCACTCCGAGTAGCACCTATGACACTTATTTGATGTGTATTTATTAGTTGAAGTAGATTATTAAGTTTTTTCCAAGTATATAATCTATTTATGTTTTTTATGACACATACACAGTCATAGGCACCCTCAGATAGAGGTTTATTTTTATACACAATTACAGAAACACACATGGTTGATTGCAGTAGATCCGCATCTTAGAGACACCCACCACTACTGTGGTACCACACTTAAGTCAATTTTTTTGTTTATATTTAGGATTAGCGCAACACCACACTTTCATTTGACCCTTCACAACGGTTGGCCAGATCAAGAAGACTCTCCAGGAGGTAGGTGTATGTGTGTCAAAGTCAACAATCAAGAGAAGATTTCACCAGAGTGAATACAGAGGGTTCACCACAAGATGTAAACCATTGGTGAGCCTCAAAAACAGGAAGGCCAGATTAGAGTTTGCCAAAAAACATCTAAAAAAGCCTTCACAGTTCTGGAACAACATCCTATGGACAGATGAGACCAAGATCAACTTGTACCAGAGTGATGGGAAGAGAAGAGTATGGAGAAGGAAAGGAAGTGCTCATGATCCAAAGCATACCACCTCATCAGTGAAGCATGGTGGTGGAAGTGTCATGGCGTGGGCATGTATGGCTGCCAATGGAACTGGTTCTCTTGTATTTATTGATGATGTGACTGCTGACAAAAGCAGCAGGATGAATTCTGAAGTGCTACGGGCAATTTTATCTACTCGTATTCAGCAAAATGCTTCAGAACTCATTGGACGGCGCTTCACAGTGCAGATGGACAACGATCCGAAGCATACTGTGAAAGCAACCAAAGAGTTTTTTAAGGGAAAGAAGTGGAATGTTATGCAATGGCCAAGTCAATCACCTGACCTGAATCCAATTGAGCATGCATTTCACTTGCTGAAGACAAAACTAAAGGGAAAATGCCCCAAGAACAAGCAGGAACTGAAGACAATTGCAGTAGAAACCTGGCAGAGCATCACCAGGGATGAAACCCAGCGTCTGGTGATGTCTATGCGTTCCAGACTTCAGGCTGTAATTGACTGCAAAGGATTTGCAACCAAGTATTAAAAAGTGAAAGTTTGATGGATGATTGTTAATCTGTCTCATTACTTTTGGTCCCTTAAAAAGTGGGAGGCACATATACAAACTGTTGTAATTCCTACACCATTCACCTGATTTGGATGTCAATACCCTCAAATTAAAGCTGAAAGTCTACAGTTAAAGCACATCTTGTTTGTTTCATTTCAAATCCATTGTGGTGGTGTATAGAGCCAAAAAGATTAGAATTGTGTCGATGTCCCAATATTTATGGACCTGACTTACATAGTTACATAGTAGGTGAGGTCGAAAAAAGACACAAGTCCATCAAGTCCAACCTATGTGTGTGATTATATGTCAGTATTACATTGTATATCCCTGTATGTTACAAGCAGTAAAAGTGCACTTGTCGTGGGTTTACCAATCATTTTTGTATATTAATTCTCCTTGTGAGGGGTCATGGCAGGGGTGTGTGTCCTATTCCTGCATATTTTTTCTAATAGGTGTCCATCTTTCCCATCTCAGAAAGTTAGGAGGTATGCTTTAAATATGGCAGGCAGTTCATTATGGACATGGTTATAGGCAGATTTAAAGAATCACCATTTAAACCTAGACTTAAGTTTACGTAAAAGAGATCTTGATAACATACTATATATCTATAATATTTAGATGAATATCACAAAAGAAGATTTTCACAAAAGTCTGAATGACTGATACCCCTGCAAAGAAGATAGTAAATAGTTTTCTCTCCTGCCAACCGCTGAACACTGCTCTGATGCAGGAATTGCTGTCTGGAGTCCCTTTAGAAACCAACACTTCCCGGAGTTTTAATCTCCTGTGTTCTCCACTATGCCCATTGGTTCATTTCTGTAAAATGTTTATTTACCTCTTACCTCTTTCCTGCGCTGCATTGATAAAGAGGAGGTCTGTTCAAGGAAATTATACTTCCAGCAGTGTCAATCTCCTTTGTTTCATGATGAGTTCATCATGCAATACTACAAGGCACAGTAATGCCATGGTGGTCGGTGGGAGGAACCATTAAACAGTGAACAATATTTTTTTAAACACACTTAATTTCCTACAATCCCATGTAAGAAAACTATCAACTGTCCTATTGCCTCCTTTGTAATCACATGGCCACATATATAAAATACTGCACTGAAAGGTTACAGAAATGCCAAACATCTTCTGTGGATACATTCATACTTGGGAAATTTCGCAGTAACTATCACATAATGTAGAATATTTGTTTCAGTTCTCTGGCCTTCTAATTTCCAATGGATGAGAGCTGTACAGATAGATTCATCTATTATCCAGAAAGTTTAGACAGGGGTATATTATTACGTTTTTATCTAAAATTGTCATATAGTCAGACATGATTAGTAATCATTTTCTCCTGTAGCCACGATCCAGAGTACCGCTAATTAATGAACTAAGGATGTTCAGAATACTTGAAGACACCAGAGGAAATGTAAAAAGACACTTTGGTTAAAAAAAAATCCTGCTGCCATACACAATACGAATTGTAGATTTTTTTGCTTTTTTTTTTTCCTACAGCCAATCATTGATTCCAATCCCCTGTGCCATAACAGCCCTAAAGAAAATATAAATTTTAACATTATGTCCACTTTATTGCATTTTTTTCTTTTAATTGCTAGCAGATCGAGTGTGCAGTACAGTGTACAGTACCTTGAAAAAGTATTCATAGCCCTTGAAATGTTCCACATTTTGTCATGTTACAACCAAAAAACATAAATATATTTTATTGTGATAGACCAACACAAAGTGGCACATAATTGTGAAGTGGAAACAAAATGATAAATGGTTTTCAATTTTTTTTTACAAATAAATATGTGAAAAGTGTGGTGTGCATTTGTATTCAGCGCCCCTGGATCAATAGTTTGTAGAACCACTGAGGGCTTCATAGAACAGCTGTATTTATACTGAGATTAAATTACACAGAGGTAGACTCTATTTACTAATTAGGTGACTTCTGAAGGAAATTGGTTCCACTAGATTTTAGTTAGGGTTATCAGAGTAAAATTTCAAGGGGTATGAATACTTTTTCAAGGCACTCTATATACCCTGGGATCTGTAAGATGTCCAAAGACAAAAAAAAAACAGTACCTCTATGTACCTCTGTGTGTGCAGTAATATGAAGGGAACAAGTAATATATATAAAATGAATACACAATCGCTATACAAAAAGAAACTGCAATAGCAAACAATATTTGTAATTGGAAAGTATAACATGTTCATTATTTAGCAAAAATACACAAAGTACACACAACTGTAAATAAAAACAATAAAACAACAACAGCTAACAAATACCCTCCCCATGTATACAGAATGCAACCTTTTAAATATTTTTTATTTGTTTTTGTGAATTTGGAGAGGAGAATTTTGGTGTATTTTTTTTTTTTTTTTTTATGAAAACGTTTCCAATTACAAATATTGTTAAGTAGTACAGTTTTTTGTCTTCATTTTGCACTATACTGTAGGATACTGGAGGATACCTCTGCGGACTAACGTACTACAGAGAGACCATTGCCCGCTCGCACCTAATGGGAATTTTTCACTGTAAACCAATGGCGGTGATAGACATATGATAACATGAAATTACATAATGTTAAAAAAAGTATTAGATTCCCAAAAACCAAACCAAAACCTGGAAACTGACTACTACACATAAAACTAAAAACTGAAAAACTGACTACTCCACCTGTCGAAACTATCTGTCCTGGATCCTGGTCACTGAAACTAATAAACCCCATAAGACTCATTAGTGAGCCCTAAAGTGAATCTTACAATGACAAGGAGCACACTAGAAAGGTGGAAACATGGTTGTCCTGGCTAGTACCACAAATGACTCGGGGGCTTTGACGAGGACTAAAGATGTCATACAACATTGTGCAGTTCGATTTCCTCATTCAGGCCTTTCGGGGCCAGAGTTCCTAGAGAAAAAATCCAGAAAGCCTCTCTATTGCACAGCATTTGATGTTTTTTGCCACTATCCAAGTCGCTCGGCGTCGCTTCTATACCGAACACTTTGAGGCCATCTGTACTGTTACTATGGACTTCTTTGAAGTGTTTTGGTATTGAATAATTGTCCTTTTCTGTCAAGATGCTGCTTCTGTGCTCATTCATTCTGGTCCTCATTGGTCTTGACGTCCATCCAATATAAAGGAGAGAGGGGGGTGGTGCTGCGCTAACCAGAGGTGTCTCTGCTTGTAGGAATAGATATTATATCCTGATATCCATAGATCACAAAAATTTAAGTAGTGAAAAACGTCAGAAAATCGCATGAGTTGAAATAAAGAATATGCATAGATGTGGTGATTCAAAATTAAATATGTAGATCCAATCAATATTTCTAGATATAAGAATAAATACTGGTGTATAAGTTAATTAAAAAAGTAATAACAACCAATTATACATATATTGAAGATGGGTAGAAATTCAATATAGCCAATAGTGCTCGTGCTCTTGTGCCTAAAAACTCAAACTTAAATTCATACATATGTTAAAGTGCAACAATGGGATAATGGATGAAGATGAACAGTCATAAATCAAGTGAAAAAATAAAAACCAAGTGAGGTAAACAAAGAAAACGGAATGGTCGCTTGATCCTTGTATTGCGACCCTGTGCAACAGTGCAACTATATTGTGAATGATCACGTATGTGAATAAAACCACTCTGATCATAAGTGTCCAGAATAAAATTAATACTTCAAGTGTCCAAAGAAAAAATGTGTTCAAAAGGCCAGTGTTTTAAACGCAATCACTCCAATGGCAGTGGGGTGTTATTTCTAGATCAGACACTCTCTATCTTCTTCATGCAGCATGCACTAGTGTAGGCAATGGCCCCTTACCTAGCGGTGCTAGGTCAACCGCATATAAGTTGTTAAATCTCGTGGTCCTGGGTCTCTCCTGTGTCCCTGTGTCCAGACTTGCTGACTCTACAGGATCCTATATGGGGCTGGGATATGTCTAGCTGGGGTCCTGGGACAGTGCCGCTCCTAGCTCCTCCTCCACATCATATCTCCATTATATGCAAGATATAGGATAAAGTACCCAGATAGTGAAGTATGTTTTTATAGGTCACTTTTATTCACACAAATCATATACAAGGTACTCACATTAGCAGTTGTTCTTACAAAGCATAGTATCCTACGAGCAGCGAACTCGTAATGCATTCAGCAAGGAAGGTAAAACGAAAAAAGCCTATTCCGTCCCTACGCGTGACGTCACTTGATCACGTGACTTCTTCAGGGGATAAACGAAATAGGCTGATGTATGTCTTAAATAGTCTCTCCCATAAGCATAGATTGGCGGCCATTTTGCTGTAGCCGCGCCAGCGATCGTTAGGTCACCCATGTGCGCGGCCATTTTCTTGGTTGGTAAAAGGTCTAGCTAATGTATTCGGTGGGAGGAGATCGAATTGTTAGTGTGTTTCCTTGGTGATAGGGCGGAACGCCCTTGTCTCGTTTGTATATCTTTCAGAGGTGGTTTGTTAAACCACATCGAATTCTGTGAGGATGCAGACCCATTAGCATGTAATTAAAATGAAGGGCTAATTATGGGTTCTGTTTCTCTGTGGCGATGTGAAAAGGGCATATATAAAAATCTTTATTATAAATATTAAACTTTAAAAAACCGAAGAGCCCTCAGGTTCTTAGTATGAAAACTTGTAAGCGACTTCAGGATATATTGATTGGTAAAAGGGACCAGTTTCTTCGGTATAGAATTATATAAAAACGTGTATATAAAAAACGTGGTAATAGGTACTTCACAGGGAGGTAATGGAATAGGCTTATTTCACCTATCCTGTAACAATACACTTGGTAAGCAAGGGGGAGGCAGGGGGGGGGGGGGGATGGGGGGGGGGCGGCAAGGTGGGGGATGGGTGGGTGGGTGAGAGGGGGGGGGGTGGAAAATCCAAGGAGATAAATATTAACATCCAGAATATAAATGAGAGGATATTGTAATGCACACTATTCATTGGGAATCACATAAAAGGTCACATTAAAAATCACTTAAAAAAGGCATGTTAAAAAAATCGCATTAAAAATCGCTAAAGGACTGTCGTGTTAAAAATCACTTAAAAAGCAGTTTAAGTCAAACTCAATGTTCAAACCTCTCGGAGCAAAAGTATCTAAGGTGTATATCCATTTGGATTCTAGTTGACTGAGGGTTCTTACTTTGTGACTACCCCTCCAGTGTCTTTCATACGGTTCGATTCCCCAAAATTTTAGTTGTGTGGGGTCTTTGTTGTGGCACAACAGGAAGTGTTTGGAAACACTGTGTTTATCATACCCCTTCAAGATGTTATTCACATGTTCCTTAATCCTGACTCTGAGGGGTCTTTTGGTGCGGCCTATGTATTGTAGGCCGCAACTACATTCTAGAGCGTATACTGCTCCTCTGTGTTGCAGCAAATGAACTTTTTAATCTCGTATGTCTCTCTAGTGCTATTAGATGTAAAATGGAGTTTCTTTTCATTTGGGCGCTTAGTTCTTAAGCACGCGAAACACCTTTTGCAGGGGAAGAAACCATTGCGTGTAAAGAAGGAGATCGTTTTCTTAGGGGGGTCAATAACGTTTTTTACGATTTTGTCTTTCAAGGTGGGTGCTTTTTTGTATATGAATCTGGGATTATGGGGAAGTTTATCTTGCAGGTCTTTGTCGGCCAGAAGTATATGCCAGTGTTTTCTAATAATTTTCTCTATTCTTTTATGTTGAACATTAAAATCCAAAATTAATGGTATTGGCACAGATTCCGTTTCTTTTTTGGTTTTGTCTCTGATCAGTTCATTCCGGTCCATCTTTTGTACTTCCAAAATCTTCTTTTTTATAAATTGCTGATCGTATCCTTTGTTGGTGAATTTTTTTGCAATGTGCTCTGCCTGTTCCAAGTAGGTGTTTAAGTGGGTACAATTACGTCTGACCCTCATCAGTTGGCCTTTGGGGACGTTGAACAGCCAGTTCTTGTGATGGCAGCTATCTTTCGGAAGATAGCTGTTTCTATCTACTGTTTTAAAATGCGTTCTCGATGATGATTTACCCTGTTCCTGTGTGATGTCTAGGTCTAGGAATGTTACCTTTTCTTCGCTAATTTCCCAGGATAACCTGATATTTCGGTCATTGATGTTTAAATTTTCCAAAAATCTGGTGAGTTGGTCTGCTTCGCCTTTCCAAAGAATAAAAATATCATCAATGTACCTCTTATATATGGTTAGTTCAGTGGGTCTGTTCTTCAAAACATTTTGCTCCTCCCACTGGGCCATAAAGAGGCCTGCCACGCTTGGGGCGAATTTGGCCCCCATGGCTACTCCTGTTTGTTGGTGGTAATAATTTTTGTTGTACCAGAAGTAGTTATTCTTCAGGCAACAATCTAGACATTTCACTAGGAACTTCCTTTGGGCGCAGGGTAATTTGGTGTGTAGTCTAAGGCCCCATTTTGTGGCTTCACAAGCTTGGTGGTGTAATATCACTGTGTATAAGGAAGAGACATCTGCCGTAGCTAGGATCCATGGTCCTTCTTCTTTCGGGATTTCTTCTAGTATTTGTAGCATCTGCTTCGTATCTCTAAGGTATGCCTCTGTTTTCTGGACCGCTGGCTGTAGGAATACATCGATATATTGTCCGATCCTTGATGTTAAAGAATCTATGCCGTTTACAATGGGCCTTGGTGTGGATCCGTCTTGTTTTTATGTATTTTCGGCAACGAGTATATGATTGGAGTTCGGCAGGAGTCCGGTATCAGATAGCGGGCTTCCTTTCTGTTAAGTATATTTTTCTTGATTCCCAGGCATACCACCTTTTCTAATTCCTTCCTACATTTGAACATGGGATTACTTAGCAGTCTATTGTAGGTTGTTTCATCTTCCAGCATCTTGGTCATGCTCATGTGGTATTGTTCTTTAGATAAAATCACGATTCCTCCCCCTTTGTCAGCTGGTCTTATAACTAGATCTTTCCTTCTTGTTAATTTTTTGATACCGCTTTTTATATAGTTTGGTTCTTCTTTCTTCTTAATTTTTAAAACTTTAATATCATCTAAAACAACTTGTTTAAAAACTTCAGTATATTTATTGTTTTTTACAGGTGGATTAAAAACAGATTTATTTCGTAGTGTGCTGTGTACAATCTCCTCATCATAGGAACCGTATACTTAGGCCTCACTGGGTTGCCTGCCATATACTTGGTAATATTCAGTTTTCTCACGAACTTTTGGATTCCCAAATAAGTTTGAAATTTGTCCATATTTTTGTGAGGTGCATATTTTAATCCTTTGTCCAGAACCCCTATTTCCTCATGCGTCAGGGTCTGGCCACTCAGATTAAAAATACCTTCTCCTTTTATACTCTTCTTCTTTTGCTCTCTCTTTCCGGATCGCTTTCCTCTCTTCTTTCGTCGCTTCTTCTCTGGCTTCTGTTTTCTTCTGGATGTCTCTGGGGAGGATTTCTCCGGCCTCTGTCTAAAAAAGGTCTGCTGTGGTCGGAATTTTCGTTTTGTGGGGGGTATTGTCTATATTGGTTATTTCTTTCTTCCCCTTGGTCGGTTAGAGGAGCATAATAGTTATAGGTGGGTATCGGGCTTCGTTCGCGGTCTTGATAGTCTCTTTGTGGGGGTCCTCTTCTGTCTCTCTGTTGATAGTCTTGGCCCGGGCTTCTACCCCTTGATCCATGGTAGTCGTATCCTGGTCCTCTATTTTCCCTGTATTCATATGGCCTTCTGTAGTCTTGTACATATCCTTTTTGGTCCCTTTGGTCGTATGGCAGTTTATGCCAATTATTGTAGGGTTTCCTGTTATTTTTCCCATAAAATGGTCTCCTCCCTCCATTCTGTGGCGTTCTATTGCTTTGTTGGGGTCTTCTGTTCCCTCTCTGGGGGGTGTAGGGATATTCATTCCTATATCCATGATCTTGGTAATGTTGCCTCGGTGTCATTTCTTCGTTTCGATCTTTCTGATTGTAGTAGCCTCTACTTTGTGGGCTCTGTATGGGAGGTTCATTTGTCTGTTGTGGGTACATTCTTACTGTTTTCTCAGGAGTTGAGTATGTGGAGCTGGCTTCTGTCTTTCCTATTTGGTTTTGCCATTTGAAGGCTTGTTGTTCCTGAAGTCATTAATGTCCCTGATATATTTTTTACTTTTTCTTTGTTGTACCTCTTTGTCCTTCTTAGTTAGATCCCTATTAAGCTGTGTGGTAAGTGTTTTGAATTCTGTTGTTTCTTTGTAGGTTTCCAATTGTTCCTTAATTTCAGCAATATTCCGGTTGATTATTTCGGTCTTCCTCTTTTTCCTTTGTAGTAGGAACCTCAAAAGTTCCAAGCCTTTATCATTGAAGAATTTGAACCATTCTTCGCTCGACTCCTGGTCCACTAGGCCGTCATTGGAGGGACATCCCATCTTAATCTCCTAGGACAATACCTTCTTTCAGATATGTCTCAAAGGTGTTGGTGTCCCACCATAGGCTGACTTGTTTTTCCATATTGTGTCCCAATCTTCTCATTAGGCTTTCCAGGTCTCCTGTTTTTATTCCGGTTAGGTTGATTAACATTAAACACTTCTTCCAGGTTTATTTTTCTTTTTTCCAAAAAAGACAATACTTCCATGGTTGCTGCGGGAATGTGTGTATGTAATGAATCAATAAGTGAAAAAACGGGGGTTATTCCTGCGCTACCAGTTGGGAAAGTCGGTCTACTAATCAATTATTTGAGACTGTATACAACTTCTCTTTTTGGAAAGCTGCATGCACCGAAAAACAAGGGCTCAAACACCAGCCCAAAACACAATGGTACAAGAGAGAGGGGGGTGGTGCTGCGCTAACCAGAGGTGTCTCTGCTTGTAGGAATAGATATTATATCCTGATATCCATAGATCACAAAAATTTAAGTAGTGAAAAACGTCAGAAAATCGCATGAGTTGAAATAAAGAATATGCATAGATGTGGTGATTCAAAATTAAATATGTAGATCCAATCAATATTTCTAGATATAAGAATAAATACTGGTGTATAAGTTAATTAAAAAAGTAATAACAACCAATTATACATATATTGAAGATGGGTAGAAATTCAATATAGCCAATAGTGCTCGTGCTCTTGTGCCTAAAAACTCAAACTTAAATTCATACATATGTTAAAGTGCAACAATGGGATAATGGATGAAGATGAACAGTCATAAATCAAGTGAAAAAAATAAAAACCAAGTGAGGTAAACAAAGAAAACGGAATGGTCGCTTGATCCTTGTATTGCGACCCTGTGCAACAGTGCAACTATATTGTGAATGATCACGTATGTGAATAAAACCACTCTGATCATAAGTGTCCAGAATAAAATTAATACTTCAAGTGTCCAAAGAAAAAAATGTGTTCAAAAGGCCAGTGTTTTAAACGCAATCACTCCAATGGCAGTGGGGTGTTATTTCTAGATCAGACACTCTCTATCTTCTTCATGCAGCATGCACTAGTGTAGGCAATGGCCCCTTACCTAGCGGTGCTAGGTCAACCGCATATAAGTTGTTAAATCTCGTGGTCCTGGGTCTCTCCTGTGTCCCTGTGTCCAGACTTGCTGACTCTACAGGATCCTATATGGGGCTGGGATATGTCTAGCTGGGGTCCTGGGACAGTGCCGCTCCTAGCTCCTCCTCCACATCATATCTCCATTATATGCAAGATATAGGATAAAGTACCCAGATAGTGAAGTATGTTTTATAGGTCACTTTTATTCACACAAATCATATACAAGGTACTCACATTAGCAGTTGTTCTTACAAAGCATAGTATCCTACGAGCAGCGAACTCGTAATGCATTCAGCAAGGAAGGTAAAACGAAAAAAGCCTATTCCGTCCCTACGCGTGACGTCACTTGATCACGTGACTTCTTCAGGGGATAAACGAAATAGGCTGATGTATGTCTTAAATAGTCTCTCCCATAAGCATAGATTGGCGGCCATTTTGTTGTAGCCGCGCCAGCGATCGTTAGGTCACCCATGTGCGCGGCCATTTTCTTGGTTGGTAAAAGGTCTAGCTAATGTATTCGGTGGGAGGAGATCGAATTGTTAGTGTGTTTCCTTGGTGATAGGGCGGAACGCCCTTGTCTCGTTTGTATATCTTTCAGAGGTGGTTTGTTAAACCACATCGAATTCTGTGAGGATGCAGACCCATTAGCATGTAATTAAAATGAAGGGCTAATTATGGGTTCTGTTTCTCTGTGGCGATGTGAAAAGGGCATATATAAAAATCTTTATTATAAATATTAAACTTTAAAAAACCGAAGAGCCCTCAGGTTCTTAGTATGAAAACTTGTAAGCGACTTCAGGGATATATTGATTGGTAAAAGGGACCAGTTTCTTCGGTATAGAATTATATAAAAACGTGTATATAAAAAACGTGGTAATAGGTACTTCACAGGGAGGTAATGGAATAGGCTTATTTCCCCTATCCTGTAAACAATACACTTGGTAAGCAAGGGGGAGGCAGGGGGGGGGGGGGGGGGATGGGGGGGGGGGGCGGCAGGGGATGGGTGGAGGGTGGGTGTGAGAGGGGGGGGAGGGGTGGAAAATCCAAGGAGATAAATATAACATCCAGAATATAAATGAGAGGATATTGTAATGCACACTATTCATTGGGAATCACATAAAAGGTCACATAAAAATCACTTAAAAAGGCATGTTAAAAAAATCGCATTAAAAATCGCTAAAGGACTGTCGTGTTAAAAATCACTTAAAAAGCAGTTTAAGTCAAACTCAATGTTCAAACCTCTCGGAGCAAAAGTATCTAAGGTGTATATCCATTTGGATTCTAGTTGACTGAGGGTCTTACTTTGTGACTACCCCTCCAGTGTCTTTCATACGGTTCGATTCCCCAAAATTTTAGTTGTGTGGGGTCTTTGTTGTGGCACAACAGGAAGTGTTTGGAAACACTGTGTTTATCATACCCCTTCAAGATGTTATTCACATGTTCCTTAATCCTGACTCTGAGGGGTCTTTTGGTGCGGCCTATGTATTGTAGGCCGCAACTACATTCTAGAGCGTATACTGCTCCCTCTGTGTTGCAGCAAATGAACTTTTTAATCTCGTATGTCTCTCTAGTGCTATTAGATGTAAAATGGAGTTTCTTTTCATTTGGGCGCTTAGTTCTTAAGCACGCGAAACACCTTTTGCAGGGGAAGAAACCATTGCGTGTAAAGAAGGAGATCGTTTTCTTAGGGGGGTCAATAACGTTTTTTTACGATTTTGTCTTTCAAGGTGGGTGCTTTTTTGTATATGAATCTGGGATTATGGGGAAGTTTATCTTGCAGGTCTTTGTCGGCCAGAAGTATATGCCAGTGTTTTCTAATAATTTTCTCTATTCTTTTATGTTGAACATTAAAATCCAAAATTAATGGTATTGGCACAGATTCCGTTTCTTTTTTGGTTTTGTCTCTGATCAGTTCATTCCGGTCCATCTTTTGTACTTCAGAGTGTCTGATCTAGAAATAACACCCCACTGCCATTGGAGTGATTGCGTTTAAAACACTGGCCTTTTGAACACATTTTTTCTTTGGACACTTGAAGTATTAATTTTATTCTGGACACTTATGATCAGAGTGGTTTTATTCACATACGTGATCATTCACAATATAGTTGCACTGTTGCACAGGTCGCAATACAAGGATCAAGCGACCATTCCGTTTTCTTTGTTTACCTCACTTGGTTTTTATTTTTTCACTTGATTTATGACTGTTCATCTTCATCCATTATCCCATTGTTGCACTTTAACATATGTATGAATTTAAGTTTGAGTTTTTAGGCACAAGAGCACGAGCACTATTGGCTATATTGAATTTCTACCCATCTTCAATATATGTATAATTGGTTGTTATTACTTTTTTAATTAACTTATACACCAGTATTTATTCTTATATCTAGAAATATTGATTGGATCTACATATTTAATTTTGAATCACCACATCTATGCATATTCTTTATTTCAACTCATGCGATTTTCTGACGTTTTTCACTACTTAAATTTTTGTGATCTATGGATATCAGGATATAATATCTATTCCTACAAGCAGAGACTACCTCTGGTTAGCGCAGCACCACCCCCCTCTCTCTTGTACCATTGTGTTTTGGGCTGGTGTTTGAGCCCTTGTTTTTCGGTGCATGCAGCTTTCCAAAAGAGAAGTTGTATACAGTCTCAAATAATTGATTAGTAGACCGACTTTCCCAACTGGTAGCGCAGGAATAACCCCCGTTTTTTCACTTATTGATTCATTACATACACACATTCCCGCAGCAACCATGGAAGTATTGTCTTTTTTGGAAAAAAGAAAAATAAACCTGGAAGAAGTGTTTAATGTTAATCAACCTAACCGGAATAAAACAGGAGACCTGGAAAGCCTAATGAGAAGATTGGGACACAATATGGAAAAAC